>NC_090907.1:3053285-3653285 GCF_040956055.1 Brachionichthys hirsutus
ATGAGCAGCAGGAAGCAGCGCGACAGGTCTTTGGTTTCTCCTTTGCTCCAACACTCCCTTCAGAGGTAAAGAAGGAAGAGAGGTGTCTCGCTCTCCTTGCCTTCTGCCCCCCCCCCCCAGGGTTGGGGTCCCCTCCTGCTGCTGTCACTGTCCCCTTTCTGCCTCTTATTCAGTTGGATTTCTGTCCAACTCCATATATGGGTGTGGGGTGGGGGCAACTTGTGCAGACTTTGCCGTGTACTTGATTGAGATTAGCGTTCATAAAGGTTTACTGCCCCCCCCCCACCCCCCTCTGTGGTATTCCGTGTTCGCTGTACAACGGTGCTTCAAGGAATGAGCTGTTCTGACTCCATCAGGTGTACATTTCCTTTTTTCAGCGTTGCTATAGAGATGTGATTGTGTAAAGCAGACTCGATTCCCCGTCGTACCGTCGCCATCGGTTCCCGTCCCTCCACCGTCTCCGAATGTGCTGTGATGTCCTACGTTGTCCTCGTCCCCCTGATGATGCTGCTGAAATCATTGCCTGTTGTCGCTGATGTTTATTCTCAAGTGGACCGTTTGTTTGGTTATTGACGGGGGGTGAAGTGTCGCCATGGTAGCCAGACCCTGAGCTTGGACCGGCCGCAAAGAGGAACCAACCAACTCGTTTCCTGGTTTACACAAAATGATGGGAGATGTGGCGGGACAAAGAGGAACTTGACGCGTCACTTTGGACAGGCCTGATGTCACTTTGCTTTCGATTGAATCGTTTGCAGTTTTATTTCTCGGTTTGATCGGGGCGCCTCGGAGAATGTTTGCCGTTCTATTTGTTTTTAATTTGAGGAGTGACTTCCTTGTTATCTGTCGGTCGCCCTTCTCGACCTGCAAATATGTGTGTGTTTGTTGTTTTTTTTGTTTTTTTTTAAAATGCCCCCATCATTATTTTAACCCCCCCCCCCCCCTCTATCTTCCCTTCTCCCCTCCGTCCTCTGGTTTTTGCAGGGGGCGGTGTTTGCCAAAGCCATCATTCATGCTTGGAAGTGAGTGAAACCAACACAGACCGCATAAAAACTGCACCAGTTTCCAGCCTTAAAAGCCCCCCCCCCTACCTCTTACCCCCCCCCGGACGGTTTGAGGTGTCAGATACCTCACTGATGGTTAAGGGGTTTTGAGAGTTGCACAGGGACCCCTTAAGACGCTCATTAGCCTCCACTTTAGGCTCGACTGGACCAACCTGAGATCAATGTGCCTGGTAATGGGTCTGACTCTTAACTCCTCTTCCTCCTCCTCCTCCTCTCCTCACTCGCACCGTCCCTCTCATGCAAAAGCTGACCGACTGGACCTTTTATAGAACCGATCCTGAAACTCTGCATGGAGGTGGAGAGATGTTTGGGTAATCATGGGAGAGCTCCGGTTCCAGATATGTACAATGTTAATGAGAAGTATCTGCTTAAATAAAAACAAGTGATTAAAAACTGGATCGTGCATGCGTGTGTGCGTGTGTGCGTGTGTGCGTGCGTGCGTGTGTGTGTGTGTGTGTGTGTTACAGTAATGGCGTTCTAACCTGATGCAGCGTTTTTAGGCTGCATTACAGCTCATTTGTTTACCTTAGTTCTCATGAAAGCAGCAGGTCCAAACTACTTTTTTATTTTATTTAAATCTGACTAAATGCATTCCATGATCTCCATGGATTCCAGACAGACCACTGTTGGTAGAACAAGTACGTCTTTCAAACCGTTTCCACCGACAAACACTTAAACCGTTGCCGTCTGTGGAGACATTTTATTTTTGACACATTTTTCGTTTATCCCAATACTCATATTCTAATTGCTTATTTTACAACTGATCTCGTGCATAATGTTGCGGCTTCCTTTCCTGGTTTAGCCGCTGAGAGGTGTGTTGGGTCCTGCGTATTTATCCGACGCGCTAAAATGTCCGTACAGAGACGCGGAATCCCGGATGCGTTCACGGGTGGATTTATTTGAGGCACAAGCACGGCGGTACTGGCGATGAACAAAGTCCGAAAGGTACATTGCACGGACGAATAATGGACCGGTGAAATGAACCATGGAATACAGACAAAGCGGCCAACAAGAGTCACGGCTACCCAACTGCCTCTCCCCTGGCTCCGTGTCCCCGGTGAGTGCGCACCTCACACATGCCCACGCCCACGGGCACACCCACTCCCAAGCTATACTCACATTCACCACACGGGGCAGCCGACACACACATGCATTCGGTGCCCACCGTACCTACACATAATAAGCCTGAATTTAAAAACCTGTGGCATCATAATGAGGTTGTTGGCGTCCGCAGGGTTCTCCCTGATGCCAGCTTCTCTGGTTCTACTGGTTAGTCGCGTTCACGGCGCTGGGATCCGCTTCCGCCAAGGAGCCGACCGACCAAACGAGACGCCGCACACATTTCTTTGTTTTCATCCGCTGAGATCAGGTGGAGTGAGTTGCTACCTGCAAGTGTTGTGTACGTTCCATTTGAGTTCATGGCTGACTTCTTTCTCTGCTCTGCAGGCTCTCATCCCGTTCTCCTCTCGCACCCGGTCCAAATCCTTCCTCTCCTCTTTGGAGTGACCAGCACTGACATTAAGAAGAAGAGTCCAGACACACAAGTGAAGGCAGCAGATCCCGCAGACCAAGAGAGAGGGCCCCCCCCATCAGGCCCCCGGAACGCTCCATGGAGTGAGGTGATGTGACTGACCCTTGTACCAAACACAGCCAGTAACTGATCAGAACTGATCATTTTTTTACTCCTCTATTCTACGCTGCTGTAACTCCAAATTTCTCCTTGTGGGACTAATAAAGGAAATCTCTAATCTACCGCTAACTTGTCTGTCTCCGTTTTAGCAGTTACATCAAATGACCACTATAACCCCCCCCCCCCCCCCCCCCCCCCCAGATAAACACTGTTGAAAAAGTTTCAGAAAATTATTTTTTAAATAAATATAGTTTTTCAAGGTTCAGTATTTTACGAAGTAAAAAATAGCCTGTCTCTTCTCGCCCCCTGGTGGACGAATGATGAAATAACTGGAAGATGTTTTTGGGCATTTCTGTCCTGCAGCTTATAAATAAACGTGATTGAATATACACCAAACTTACTGAGGTGCGTCAAGAATTCTGACAAGAAAAAAAAAGCATCAACAAAATGAGTTCAAGTAAAGTGTCCTTTAATCGTGTCCTTTCATCAAAGCATCCACTTTGCTTTTCAATTCACAAACGGAGGGCAGCAGCTGACTGACTGGACACAGTGTGCTGGTGTCTGGTGTCGAACAGATTTAGTCCTCACCATAAAAAACATGCTTGTGCAACACGATCACTTCACCGTCATACAAGCTGTAAGCACACAAAGGAAAGGAAAACTCAGAGGGAAGCCTGCAGCCGGAAAAACTGAAAGCTCAACACAACACAGCTGGACCGAGAGGCTCGTTTTTTGAGGGTAAATAACATAAATCCACAAAGACATTCTTTTATTTCAGTAGTAAGAGCCGTTACTCTTACATGTGGTAACGTATTCACAGCATTTAAACTGAAATTCTGGTGAAGAAAATGATTTATTTGCCGTCCCAAACATCTCTGTATACCCAAAACTCTCATTGCGGTAGAAACTAAAACGCAGTTGTGTTTTCTGGGGGGGTTTTTATCCAGCAAAATGTGCACATTTCCCCCCACTGCTATGTCCCAGGACCTTTTTACTGAGAACTGATGGAAAACCATGAGTTGCCATATCTGAAGATCCGATGAAGGCGCTCTGGCAGCCCGTGTGGTGGGATCAGTGAACCAGGTAGATTCTGATGCTGGGAGGGACGGAGCAGAATAAATTAATTGCTCAATAGAAAATGCATAAATATTAGCGTTAATCTGAAACCAGTACAAGACCTCTAACCACCAGTTCAATGAAAATACGTTCACTGTGATGTTTACTGGTGTAGGCCTAAATGATAGTAAAGGAGCATTAAAGGCTCCACACGAGGCGTAGGTAAATCAAACATGTCGCAAACACGCCTGTATCCTTCTGTCTGTCCCTAAAACTGCAAAAAAAATTAAATTACAAAAATCAGCAGCATTGAAGTGGTTCCCTATCAGCCTTTAAAAATATCTACCAGCAAAAAAACGCTGGCTATAAAATGTCTTTCTGAGAAAGCAATTAAAAGGCCCTTCTGGGTTGCATTCAGGTGCATCTGGAATTCACAGTCCTCCTGGACGTCATGGCTCCGAGCATCAACCCGTCACCATGGCGACCATCGACCCGTCCGTCGACTAGTCGCTCGTCTTCTTGCTATTTTCTTTGGCTAGTCTCAGTCTGGACAGGATGTGCTTCTTCGGGAACTTTAAAGTCGTGCACCCGAACTGGCTCACCCCCCCAGTGCCTCCTGGGAGTTTCTCGCGTCTCTGGACCCAGCTGCGCCAGCCGGGCTTCCAGCAATATACGCTGTCGTAGAACCGCGAGCCGTTCTCCCCGCCCAACACGTAAATCCTTCGGTTCCACCTGGCCACGCCTCCCGCTGCAATCCGCCGGGGGAGCCCGGGGAACGCGGCGGGGCATGGAGCCCGGTCGCTTCCACCCCCTGCGTTCCCCCGTTGCTCTGGGGCGACTGTTACCCCTCCCCCCGTCACCTCCCTGTCTGCCCCAGAGCCCCTGTCCTCTCTGAAGAACAACACCCGCCCGGTGGCGTCTAATGTTTCCAGATTGGTGTAGTTCCCGTCCAGGAACTTCGTAGTGTCCCTCGTGTACCCCCCGATGGCGCAGACCCCCCCACGGACGGCCACTCCTCCGGCGAGGCAGGTGGCGCCGCTGTCCAGAGCCACACGCGTCCAGCAGTCCGTTAGCGTGTGATAAATCAGGACCCCCGAGTGGACCGCGGCTCGATTCTGCTCGAGCGTGGTTCCGCCCAGAAGGTAAAGCCGCCCCCGTAGCGCCGCGCAGGCAAACGCGCGCAGAGGGAACGGCAGCCGAGGCCCCGGAGCCCACCGGAGCGTCGTCAGCTCCAGGGTCTCGCTGGAGTCCAGCAGGGCGGAGCGGTTGCTGCCCCCCAAGGCGTACAGCGACTCCCCGCAGCCCAGCAGGCCCAGCATGGCCCGCGGATGCGCCATGGACGGCTGCTCCTTCCAGCGGTCCAGCACGGCATCGTACTCGTGCACGGCCGCAGACACGGTGCCGGTACGCAGGATCCCCCCCGCTACAAAAAGACGGTCGCCCACGGCGGTGCAGCCGGGACTGACCAGCGAACCCAGCGCCGCTAACTTCTTCCACCTCCCCGACCGGGGGTCGAAGCAGTCCACGGTGTAGTCCCCGCCGGCCGTGCTCTCATCTTCCCGAGGCGTCAGGTCCACGCAGACGATCTTCTTCTCAAACATGCCCTCCCGTGGCCTCAGGGGACCCCCGAGACCTTCGCCGGCTGCAGCGCTCCACAGTTCCTGGCGCAGTCTTACGCTCTCCTCCGGGGACAGCAGTCCGGGCCGCAGGTGGTGAAGCAGCGCCGGCATGTGGCCGTAACGATCCAGCGGCCGGTGCTCCGCCCATCGGCGCGCCGCGTCGTAGACCTCGGCTTCGGAGTCCACGCCCAGGCGGTCGGAGCTCAGGAGGCTGCCCAGGGTGCCGTGGTCCAGCAGGAGGAAGTCTTTCTGCCGGGCCACGCGAGGGAAGTGCTGGGCCACGAGGCGCAGGGAGGCCCGCAGGAGCAGCTGGTCGTGGTGCGAGCGGGCCAGGGAGTACATCCCCAGGCAGTTGTCCACCGAGAGGTGCTCGAAAAGGAATCTGGAGAGGAAAAGGGACAAGTGGAGGGAATAAAATCAAAAATCCACAACAGAGAAGCGCTGATTTGATAAAACAGCGCCCCCCCCCCCCCCCCCCCCTCATTCTACCTGGAGCACAAGTCTTGAAGAGGGATGACCTGAAGCCGGTTGGAAGCCACGAACAGATCTTCAGCCGTGTCCAGCGACAGCCCCGCCTCGCCGCTGTACACAAACCGAATGACCGTCTCCATGACGGCCGGCGTCACTTCCTCCAGTCGGATCTCAGCGAGGCGGGACTCGACGAGCGGGCTGGTGAACATGGCTCGAAAGTACGGGCTCACGGCGGCCAAGAGGACCCTGGGGGGGGGGGAGAGAGAGACAGATGGAAGAATGGAAGGTGGGTGTACTTCTATATTTACAGCGTTTGTTTTTGATGCACATTCATGTTTGGCGTCTTTCCCCAAAGGGTCAAAACCCACTTCCTGCAGAACAGAACAGGCCTGCGTGAAAGAAACGAGTCGCATCTGCTCTGCGTTCTATGTCAGAATAATATATTCAATAAATAATCAATCGCTGGAGGCTCAGATTCCTCAAGTCGTACCTGTGACACACGAACTTTTCCCGCTCGACAAGTAGCGTGACGTCACACAGCTGCTGCGCATCCAGGAGCTGTTTCAATCCTAAAGCGCAACAGAGATTAGAGAGAGAGAGAGAGAGAGAGAGAGAGACACTGAAGACATGTCTCCGTCTCACCGAGTGTGATGTAGTCTCCCAGCGGTGTGCTGCTGCTGTCGGGGAAGTCCTCCTCCTCTGAGTCGCTGTCTGACAGAGGCTCTCCCCCCCCCACACCCCTGTCCTGCCATGGCTGGGGATGCCAGGTGGTGGCGCCCCGCTGCACAGCGTTCATCTGAGGGAAATTATTTCATTTTAAATAGACTATTAGCAGTTTAGTTTGCAATTACTAACTAAAAAAAAGAAAGAAACATTTAAATTAAATAAAAATAGAACTCATAAATGCTACACATTTGAAAATCACGTGTCAAATCACCATGACAACCTTCATGGATTTAAGTTTAGTCACGAAGTCTCTCGGCATCCCAATTTTTCCTGTTCTTGTAGACAAAGGCTTCGATGCTGGAATTCAAAGATGCGAACCACAGCTGGACCCGCAAGTCCAGGACGGGTCAGCGCCGACACGGACGTGCTGAGACGCTGTTTTGTAGAGCAGTGAAAGCGTATGAAACCAGGAATACTAAAGGAACGTGAAGCCTTTGACTCTGTGGAATGGGCTAAGATTCCTCCAGGATCCAGGAATGCTGGATTCCTGCATATGCATCCCATTTGAAGACGTTCATAGCAGCTAAATACGAGTCTGAAGTACTAGAGGCTTGTAATTAAGGGACGGAATCATTTTGAGATTGCAGTAGTCGGTAAAAGCAGCATTTTTAGCACGGATTATTGATTTCAAACATCTGAATATTAGCGTGTTCTCACAATGAACCACATTCACGTGTGATAGTCTCCCAAATGACTATAGCTGCAAGACGACGCTACAAACCTGTTATAACAGGTTAGCATTTTTATTTTACTAGAAAGGAGGAATCCAAAAAGTAACTTGTTGTCATTTCAGTTTAAAACATGAGTTGATAAATTGGATTTTAAGCTTTTTTTAATCACCTTTGCTCTTCTTCTCGTTTCCACCGTGAAGGCCGGTCGCGTCTCGCCTCCAACAGGAATTAGTGAGGCAGTTTTAAAAAAAACGCCAACTGTATCCTCGAATTAATCGATTACCGGAAGCTTCGAGGGGCTTTCCTCGCTCCCATCTGGGGATGCTTGTCCCCGGGCCTGTGGGGAAGACGAGTCGGGGCTCAACATGTCAACTGCCAGTCGGACAAAACTAGCTTACAAAGGACCGATTCTCCCGCGGTGCGTTGAGCATATCCTCCTCAACAACTATCAGTCCGCGCTTACATCCAAGATCGGTAGGAAAATGTGAACAGACCGTTTATAGAACCCGCAAATGAGAGGAATAACTGGAAACGCAGGTACAGCCGGCCGCACTTGTCACGTCTGAAAAGGGATTACTGCAACGTTAAACTTCCGCTCGTTTGATTGGCTGACCTTTGCCTCGTGACGAATGTTTGGGGCGGAGTCGTTCGAGTTTTCGATTACTAAAATAATAATAAAAATAAATATAGTATTTTCTGCACACATCATATAGGATATTTTCTATATGGGAAATAAATACAAGCAGCTTCTTTATTTTAATATAATTTTTTAATCACGAAATTCTAATTTCCGCGTTCGTGCTGCATTCATAGCAGAGAGGAACAATCTACTTATATTAAAAACCAAGAAAAAAAACGAGATAATTACCAAACAATATATATAAGCTTTAGTAAAATGTTACACTCTGCTTTCATTTGAGTTCAAAATCCAACGTGATTTAAAAAGACTTAGCTTTCGAAAAACACGAGTAAAGGCTGACGAAGACTGAACCGGGGAGAATAAACTATTCCTGCACGACGTGAACGCAACGTTAAAAAAAATGGCGACCTACATGAGCACGATTGTCAGACTCGGAGGCGCTGCATTCACGCCGGTTTTAAGACAATGTGTAAGGCGGATGGGTGTCCGGAGCAGTTTGTACGAGCACGTCCGGATGGGCTATAGCGACAAGCCCGAACTGGACATGAGGGCCGTGTGTGAGGAGACCGACGACGTGATCGCGAACGCGCAGAACAGGAAGGCGGACCTGCAGGGCGACGACGTCAGGAAGATCGTAATGCTTGTTTGTTCTTGAGCCCTGTACACATTATTGTTGTTCCATACGTGACCTACTGGAAATACATACAAGACTAATATATAGAATATATAATAATATGTTAATACGCTGAATGTTCTGATGTTAAATTTAGCTGAATTTTCAGATGTGCTGTTCTGTTGGTGTTTCAGTAGATCTCACTGGATGTTTGTGCTTATTTGCAGGTGCAGGTGTGGAAAGAGCTGCAGGCAGTGAGAACAGAAATCTCAGAGCTGGAAGAGCAGAAAAGTCACATCAGTAACATCGTCCAAAAATTAGTGGTCAGTATAAACTACTTTATAGAAGTACTGATGTTTGTGTTTTTTTGATTTTCAGCTGCCTCATCATTTCTGTCTAAACCACTTGTGTAATAATCTTTTCCTCACAGACTGAGAATAACAACAAATCCAAGACAAACGTGAGTTTGATTCATGCAGACATACTTTATTGTTTTAGGCAGATTTGCTCCATTATCCTTTTAGAACAGTCCGTCTTTGCTTTTTGTTTTTACCTTGCAGCTACCAGAGTACACCCAGGCCCGACAGACAGGCAGAGAGATCCGCAAACGACTGAACCAGCTGTACCTCAGGGCCACCAAGCTGGAGGAGGAACACTACATACAGGCACTCAGACTGCCCAACAGCACTCATCCTGATGTGGTGAGTTACACAACCACACACAGAAACGGACACAAACACAAGCAGAGCATCGAGGGAGACATTTTCACTGGCATAGTGAATTTTTGAAACGTTCTTTTTCAGCCGGTTGGAGATGAGCGCCAGGCGAGGGTCGTAGAGCTGGTTGGGCAGAAGCCAGGTAAGGGATGCGATCCATGACTGATCAATAATTGCCCATGAATATTTTACCTTTGTGTATTTCAGAGTTTGAATCTCATCCTCTTCTGTCTGTGCTGTAGAGTTTGACTTCAAGCCTCGAGGACATGTTGAGCTGGGGGAGGAGCTGGGACTCATCAGGCAGAGGTTAACGGCGCCATCTTTGTTGTAATTACTTCTCCAGATTCATTTTCCAGCGTATCTGCTGTTTGTCCACTTCTTGATATAAGCGAGGATTTTTATCTGCTCATCCTTGAAGAGCAAAATGCTACTTTGTTTGAAAGCACAAACCAGAAGGACCTAAAAAAAAAAAGCACTCGGAGAGCGCAGACCTCCACCAAGCAGCTCATCCCCCTCCTAACTGGATTTACACCGTCCGCACGGTGATCTGGATCTTAATCAAAAGGTTCTAAATTGTTCTTGGTATCTTTATACACCAACCATGAAAAGTCAAAGTGAATCAGAGTTTTAACTAATTTTTGAATCTGTAAATGAAATTTTCAATGTAATATTTTTTTTTTTCATGACCTCATTCTTGATCAGATCCTGAAGACATTTTGCACAATAGTGCATGTCGGACCCCTTTGTTACTGCGATATTTGCGGAACGCATATTTTACAAGATATGACCAAAAAAAAAAGCCTGCCTCCATTATAAGTAATATAGGAGAATCTAGATTGTATTTTTTATCCAGACAGGTTTCCGGATCTCTTTCAAAATTTAACGGGATCTCCGAGATACCAAGACCCATCTTCAGATTTATTTTCCTCAAGATCCATTAAGCAGTTTTTCCGTAATCCTGCTAACAGTCAAACAAACAGACAGACGATGCATAACTCCCGTTGCCGCGGTAATAACATGTCGCTCTAGAATTTGACGATGCAACATTGATTTGGAGTGTTAACACTTTCTACCTCTTCCTTCGCCTGCAGCCATTTATCGCACGTCTCAGGCCACAGGTCCTACTATCTACGGGGAGCGGGGGCCACATTTCAGACCGCACTCCAAAACTTTGCCCTTGACAGGCTCCAGCCACTGGTAGGCACCCGTCAATCCTTCTCCATGCCCTAAATCTGCAAATGTATATTTGTGTTCTGTTAACATCGAGCAGAGCAACACGTTTCTCCTTGAATCCCGCAGGGTTTCATTCCCATGGCTGTTCCTGACATGCTCAGGGGGGCCGTGTTTGTGAGTAGCGCGATTCTGTCATTTTCACTTTTTAATTCATGGAAGACATTAAACATAAAGGAATAGTTCACTTAAAAAAAAATTACAATTCAATTATTATTCTTGCTCCGTTGTCACTTTCATGCTGATGTAAAGTCAGGGGAGTTTAATTTTAATGCACAATTATTCCGGATGAATTGATTGTTTAGATCTGTGTTTTTAATTTAAATGGCTAAAAAAAAAACACACTCAGAAATAAGAGCGTAAAGAGTATTTGTTTTGTTAGTAAAGTAACTCAACATCCTTCTCTCCCCGACTTCTCTTCGTCTCTTTCATCATCTTCAAGGAGGGTTGTGGTATGCAGCCCAACGCTCATCTCTCTCAGGTCTATTCACTGGACCCGGCCCGTTTCCAAGACCTCAACCTGGCTGGGACCGGAGAAGTCGGGGTGGCAGGTAAAACCTTGATCTGAAAAAACTCAGCATGTCTGTCCCGTTGTTCAACCTGTTGTGTGCGTGTTTCTCTTCTGCAGGCTTTTTTATGGATCACGCAATCAACTGGAAGGATCTGCCTGTCAGGTTAGGCGGAGCCTTGCTCTCCTGCATTCAGTAATTATATTCATAATCACGATCTCTTGATTGATCTCCGCTCTCTGTCTGCAGGACGGTGTGCAGCAGCACCTGCTACAGAGCAGAGACGGACACAGGCAGGGAGACGTGGGGCCTCTACAGAGTGCATCACTTCAACAAGGTCACACCAACACCAACATGCTGGGGGGGCGCAGCAGTTATAATACCGCTACCTTTTGTGTGTTTATGCTAATGAGCATTGTATGAACTTTGCGCGTCCAGATAGAGATGTTTGGAGTGACAGCTGATGAGACGGGAGAAGAGAGCGCTCGGCTGCTGGACGAGTTCGTGTCTTTGCAGAAAGAGCTTTTCTCTGCTCTGGAGCTACACTACAGGTCAGCATGTCCATTCACTTTGACTTGGTTACAATATTTTTGATGTTTTAGTTTGAATCGAGGCCGTTTTTTTTTTTAATATGTGGTTTTACTCAGGGTGCTGGATATGCCGACACAGGAACTGGGCGCTCCGGCGCATAGGAAGTACGACATCGAAGCGTGGATGCCTGGAAGGAACAGCTACGGAGAGGTAGGTCACTATGCCTTATGCAAACATTTAGGATGATGGATGCAGGGACAGAAACTTAATCATTGGCCACGTTCTTCCCTTGTCAATCAAATATGTTTAAAGTATTTATGGTACACAAATATATCTCCTCTCAACACGTCACACAAGTTTCAGGCTGGAAAGAGACTGTACAGCCAATATTTCTAAACTTGGAGTCCAATACTTCTGTTAAGTAAAAGAATGATGTTTTTTTTGGTATTGATTCTAATTGTCATTTTTTCCTTTTTCATGTCGTGACGGTTTTATTTTCATTTTTTTCAGATTTCCAGTGGTTCTAACTGTACAGACTACCAAAGCAGGCGCCTCAACATCCTGTATGAGAGAGAGGATGGCAGCCTGCAGTACGCCCACACAGTGAGACTGCAGATTGGGCTGACTTGCATTACCATGTATAGCTTAAGGAATGCCCCCCCCCCCCCTCCCCAAGATACATAATTATGTTTTCATTTCTTTAGGTGAACGCTACAGCTTGTGCTATCCCTCGAACCATCATTGCTATCCTCGAGACTCACCAGACCAAAGTAAGACACCAACATGAACCCGGAGAAAAAGCGCCGCAGGATTTCTCCTCTTTTAATTGTCTGGAAAAAGACTAAATAGTTCTGGAAAAATTGTCTTGAAAATGTTGTAATGAAAAAAAACAAAATGGTATCGAAACACTGACTCAGATTTTTGCCCTCAGAGACAATTACGGTGAAAGTTTGTCTGAAATGTATTTAGAAAAATAGCTCCTTAGTGCTCTTACTTTATCAATCGACAAACGATCGGTGTTGACCTGCGTGCAAAAATCATTTTAATACAATTTGTGATGCATTTCATATTATATTTAAATAATTAGAAGTACTAGACTCCATTTTTCTTTAACTACAGTATTAGTTGGCTCAGTTTCAATTCAAAAAAGATAAAATGAGAATAAGACAAATTAAATCATTGTTTGTGTAGACGTCACTTTTATTATTAATGATTTTGAGGCTCTTTCTTCTCGTTTGCTCCCATTGCATTGCCCCCCCCCCCCTCTGTCTCCCCAGGAAGGAACGGTTCGCGTCCCCAAAGTCCTGCAGCCTTATTTTGGACTGGAGACGATCGAGAAGCCAAAGTACACTCCACTGAAGTACATTGGGCCGAACCAGCAGAAAAAGCAAGCCAGGCCTTCCCCAAAGACCAGATGAGCCAAACGTTCGGGGCGCCGGTTCATCTGCAGCTCCGCGGAGTCCAAACGCAGGAGCAGATTGTCACCTTTCGTTTTACTGCAGCTGTAACGGTCGGGTTGGCTCATCAAAGAGATCACTAATAAAGATCAGCGCTGCTGACTTGGCACGTTTTCCCTCGTTCATAGGAGTCTGATATAACAGCAGCGCTGTGACCTTGAAGTGTGATTGGAAGAAGAACCATTTTAATGTCCTGCATTTTTATGACGATCTTTTTTACATTTTACCTTGTAATAAGGTGATTTTCACCACGCGATGGACGCATCGATCTGTAATTCGAGACGTTCCTCCGCTGTGACATGTCTGTGCGGCACCTTGACCGGGTTTGGGCTCTGATCCAGTCACCTGACAGACGCGCACTGCGCGCACGGCGGAAGCTCCAGCGCGCTATTTCAAGGTTCTCTCTCCAGCAGGGAACCAGTCCCCCCCCCCCCCCCGGATCCGATGGGGGTTCTGACCGCCGTGCTGTTCGCCTGGGCTGCCGTCGGAGGTGAGTTTCCATCCCGATCCCATCGCAGCCCTTTTTTTTTTATTTTTTTTGTCTCCTTCCCGCGGACAGAATGAAGCAGGCAGCGGACAAACCTCGTCTCTCTCACGGCCGTTTAAAAATGCGCATCTTTTTTAATTCTGTTATTTTTGTACATGAAACTAACTGTGGTAACAGGCGAGCCGTTATAACAATGTAATAACGCGTTATGGAGCAGAAAGGTGCGTTTCATCCTGCATTACGACGGAAGCCTCGGGGCTTTGGACTAATGGGCTGAAGCGGTTACATAATGTCTCTGCGCCTCAGTCTGTCTCTGTCTCCGTCGGGACTCGTCCTGATGTCTCCTGGTCGCGATGGACATTTTTGACTCTTTTTCTGCACCGAAGCAGTTCTCGTGGATTGAGCGGAACGGCGCATGTGTGCGCAAAACTGCGCGGCGCAACGCGCCAGAAAGGGCTGCATGCTTTAAAATCAGGGTCGGGGGTAGGGCTGCCTCCCGCAGACATGCGTGTAAACTGCAGCGGTGCGCTGCGTTCGGGTTCCAGATTGTCTCCCGCAGTGCGTAAAGGCAAGTCAAGCATCATCCGAGCGAAGCAGCCTCCAGTTCCAGCCCGCTTTAATCCCGTCATTCCGATTTCAACCTTTTAGAGCTGGGCTGCTAATCAAATAAAAAAGAACACACCTTCATCACCATCATCATCATCGTCATCACCAGGACATGAAGAACGTTACAGGGCCCGGACTGTGGCTCACGTGTCTGCAGGGAGGGGGCTTCGGCTAGTGTGATTGATCTGATCTGGCTTTGGGCTGATCACAGGTCTATGTCAGATCAAAGTATTGGAACCCGAGTCTCAGGTCAGATCAAAGTATTGGAACCCTCTCAGGTGTCTCAGGCTGCATCGTTGCCTCTGGAGGAGTTTAAGGGTCACCGTCCTTACTGGACAAGAACCTCTGGGCCACGTCGGATGAGAAAGGCTTTAAGAAGTGGTCGTTGAATGTATTTATATCAAATCAATGTTGTAAATGTGAAATATATATAAAGGGCATCTGATTATGAATGCATGTGTTAAAGCAGGGGTCCCCAAACTACGGCCCGCGGGCCAGATCCGGCCCATTTCCACATTTGGCCTGGCCCCCTGAACAATACCAGAGACCCAAAATAAAGTTTACTTATTTTCCTTTCCATACAACATGAGTAGCCTCCCTTTTATCTTTAATGATGGTCACATACGGCCAGAAAGTTAGTGTTCCAATGTTCTGTAATATCAACTTATTACATAGTAATTACTTTGTAATAACTTTGTAATATACTTTGTAATAACAGGGCAGGTTTCCTCACCTCCACGGTGGCATAGTTGGCAGCATTGTGGAGGGGGGCAAAATGGCCCTGGTATCGAATCCCACTACGGGAATGAGGTGGAGCAGGGGCAACAGGGTAGGTCCAGGGCACGCCTGAGCGGAGTGGAGTGGACCAGTGGTCCAGTTCACTCCGCCCAGGCAAGGCCCTGGGCCTACCCTGCCGCCCCTACTCCACCCCCACTCCCGCAGTTGGATGCGAACCCAGTTCCTCCGGCTGTGAGTCGGTAACCCTACCAACCACGCCACCGTATAGGTGAGGAAACTTGAGGTATTACTAAAGTCGTACCTGTCAAATAATAAGTAGATATCTCAGACCACGGCGTGTTGTTATGTTGTTCTGTGTTGCTATGTTGTTGTTTTGCTATGTTGTGCTTTTTCCTTTTGTGTTATGTGGAGTGGGCGTGTCTCAGGACAGGTGACGTCGTACTGGATTCAAAACCAGTGCCTCTGGTCTAAAGTCAACAATGCTACTGTCTATGTATCCTAATGTTTGATGGGGTAACATCTAGGTGGTGTAGTGGGTAGTGCACTTGACTCCCTGCTAGAGGATCCTGGGTTCGAAACCAAGGCGTGCAGCGTTTGGGTTTTTTACAATAATTTGAGGTTTCATGGACAAAATAATCAGAAATTGAAAAGTACATCGTCTAATCACTGCACCCAAATACAGGACCATAAAGAGAAGGCTGAACACAGATTGTGATCAATAATAATATTTACCGGTATGCGTTTCTGCTTGGTGTGCTTCTATTGATCTGTGGGCAGGGGGGGGGGATTGACGACCGATTTAGTGCTGGTGTAAATCAACACGCCAGCTAAAGCCTTCTGAGACGGGTTAATCTTTACCAAGCGATTATCTTCACGAGGAAACGGCTTGATCCAAAACCGTGAACAACGTGAACAAACTATATATGAAAAGCGAAATATATTGATTTTCTCTCCCCCTTCCCTCTTCTATCTTTGTGCTCCAGTGGGAAGCCGACCAGCATCCTCACCCCTGAACAATGCAAAGGTCAGAAACAAATGCTTTTCACTTCCCCCCTGTCATCCAGAAATACCTGAACATAGTTCAAAAAACATGTCCTGTAATTGTGTCTTATTTGTGTGTGTGTGTGTCCAGGTTGAATGTATCATACAGGAGACACTGAATGAAGATGGCCCACGACATGAATGTGGGGTACAGCAAGCAGGTGATACTGAACCTCTAATTATCTGCTCATCAATACTCCTATTGCATTATTATCCAGTGCTTATAGCCTAATGAACTATTTGTTTAGGTGAATAACAGAAACGCAGCTTGTTGGGTAAAGTGTTGTCTGCATCTAGACTAGAGTTAAGTGTGCAAATTGATGATGATGAATATATTTATATATTTATTAGATAGAATCTTGAATATTTATTAGATAGAATTGTGCAGGCATTGCTTTTTGCTTACTTTTGTTTTGAAGATGCGCCTCATTGTTTTGCAGAGGAGCTCGATGAAGTGCAGAGGCATCAGGGTTTCCTCAGGGAGCTGCAGAAGCTGGCCGTTGATGGTGAGGATAAATTCAATAAGCGACACACTTTGTATTTTTTAACAACATCCGGAGTTTGATTTGATATTTCATTTATTTTTATTAGGATTAAATTAATTGAAAGGATTCATTTTTTTTTAGAGGAGTGTCCGTTCTTATGTGACTGTTACAGAGAGAGAAAGGGAGCAGGAAGAGGAGAGGGAGCAATATGAATACAACCTGGCCAAGGATGAGAGCGACATGGAGCAGAGAGACAAGGAGGTGAACGAGAAAAAAGATGCGACCGAGACGGAGGACGGGAAAGAAGGAGAGGAAGAGAAAGATGACACTAAGCAGAAGATGATGGAGGAGCCACGCATTGAGGAGAGAGGAAGTGAAAATGAAGAGGAGCGAGCCAAGGAGCTTGAGGAGCTGCTCGCTGAAGACATCTACAAGAAAGGGATGGAGGAGAGGAATGACAAGGAGCTCAGAGAGCTGAAGAAGAAACGCTATGAATCGGCGAAAGAGAGGCAAAACCAGAAAGGCTCTGGAACAGAGGATAAAGAGGAGGTGGAGGAAAAGGCAGAAACCGAGGAGGACGTGGAGAATAAGAGCATTGAGGAGAAGCGAAAAAACGAGTTGGAGCTGATGGTGGAAAAGGAGAAAGTGGAGAAGGAGCTAAAGGAGCTCCTCAAAGAGCAAGCCGGCAAGAGCAAACCAGAGCAGGAGAGAGAGAGGAAGGAGAAACGGGAGGAGCTGGAAGAACTTGTAAGGAAGATGAAAAGGGTGCAGGAGAATGAGGAGCAGGAGGTGCAGGGCGGTCTAGATGAAACGACAGAGGAAGAGGAGAAGATTGGAAAGAAAGAGGCTGATGAAGAAAATGAGCCCAATGCAAAAGCAGAGACGGAAGACGGGGAAATGGGGGAGGAGGAAGAGGTGAAGAAGATGCCGCAGAAAAGAGTGATGGAAAAAGCGAGCGATGAAGCCACGCGGCAGTTTGAGCGAGAGAGGTACAAAGATGAGGAAGAAGAGGAGGAGGACGATCAGGATGAATTTGTTGGAGAGCATGAGGAGGGGCAGGGTGAGGATGAGGAAGACAATGAGGACGAGGATGCTGAAGGGGAGGTAAGTAAGTCTTGACCGTCCGAGGTGTTCCCGCCTCTCGGCTATAGCAAGCCGGGATCGGCTCCGGCAACTCCCGCGATCCATACAGCGGAAAAGCGGAAGAAAATGGATGGATGGATGGAAGAAAGCATAACTTTAGCAATTTGATTCACATTGATATCACTATTAGTTTAGAAGTTATTTACTAAACACACACAATATTAAATGTACAGTAGGCCGAAACACAAGTGTGCCCCCATTTTTTGGAAAAAGCCACCAGATAATATTAAAAAAAATTTAAGCTCCATTTCCTATAATGTTAACAAAAATTTGAAAGTGATCAAGAATCCAGAATCTCTTCTTCATCATCAAAATTTAATCACCTGTTCCCAACATTTCTTGTAAATTGCACCCCTTGCTCAAACTGAATCAGCAGATGTCAACCCGTCTTCTTCTTTTTTTTAATATTCTGATGTTTCTGTTCACAGGAGCTGCTGGAGATTGAAGCAGAGCTGCGCAAAGTTGCAGCCGAGCTGCGGGAGCTCCGTAAAGGATGAGAGACACAAACACAAACACACACACACAGAGCAGACTGACACACCCCTTTTGTTGCTACACGGCCACGCAATTCAGTTCACACGTTTTCCAATTTAACAGCCTTCAAAATCCCACAGCGTAGAAAAGTCTTCAGACGCGAATCTGTAACTGGACATGAGTAGAAACTGTACGTACTGTTGTTTGTTTCCTGCTTTTAGCTTGTCTGGGAAAAAGGCCACCGCAGTTTCCTCAGTGCATCCAATGCACTCTAGATGCAGAGTGACAATCTGAAAATCTTCGTTTCCATTTCTACCGATGTAAAATGCTGTTCGTAGGCTAAATCAGCGATTTCACTTTAGTTCCTATAACGGTGATGGATGCAAATCATTCTGCACTTTGTAGTCGCGTCTTTGACTGCAGATTGCCAATCGCATCAACACCAGGATGTTTCATATCTGAAGGCTAAGCAGCGCTTCTGTTCTGAGGGTAAAAACCACAATGGTGCATTCTTGGTAGTAATCTGTGCATTTCAATATATATTTTGTGCAATAATTGATCACTTTGTGCAAGCTGTTGCTGCTGATCTGACTGTTAACGATATGCATTGCTGATATTTCTGCAGAAAAGTAGTCATTGATAGTCTCCTCTTTCTTTCTTCGGTGATAAAGTAGAGACCAGGGTGGAGTTTAATTTGGCTCATGCACTGTTAAATCCAGACTGTTTGTGACGAACCAGGTGACACGAACTCAACACACAAAGGAAGTTAGTAAGTCCTGGAATCCCACAACGTGCGTCAGGCGTTTCATCTGGGTTGGGTGTGTGGCGATCATGTACTTGGAGATTACAAGGTCTAAAATGGTCACTTCTGGTTCTCAGCCAGCTTTGCACTCTTATCTTAATAACAAGCCAAGGAGGAGGAGCCGAGGGAAGAGGGAGACCCTAAAAGCCATTTTGCCGTGTTTTCGTAAACAATTACATAAATGAATGCTCAGTAGTGTTGTATTACTATTTTTATGGCCGTCATGTCACTGGTGTAAATATAAAATATCAAGGTCTGTAGTACGCCAAGGTCATAGGAAACATTAAGCGACAGCACCCCCTAGAGGACTTTGTGTAGAATTGCGAATGGTGCAGGATCAATACGGTTTGGAGGCCCATTTACTGCAATAACACAATATAGACTACAGCACACGTGAACGCAATAATCAGTCAACCAATTAAACATTTAATGTATTCAAAACGCTTCATATGTAACTCGTATAGCAGATATAATCTCTTTTTCTACATGGCTAAAATGTACAATACATTTTATGTATTTGATTACAGGCAAAGCAACTGTTTGACATGTGTAAACACATAATGGTAACAAACATGATCAGTATAAACTGATGAGCTGATGACTGTCCAATCCAAAGATGAGGTGTTTTTTGTGTGTGTAAGAATACATGCAAAAAATATTGTACTGTAGTTTCCTTTTTCTATAGAAGTGCAGAATATTTCCACAATCTGACAAGCCAGCAAGAAGTTTAAACATCTGTTTGGGGTGGCAAAAGGGAACAGAGGTCATTTCAAACAGGGATTAAAAAAAAAAAACCTCACAAAAACATAATTTGTTATATTACTGTCCAATCAGAGTGCTGTATTTTGTGCCTGCTGTATCTTCTTCGATGCTACCTGTCAATCAATAAACAGAAAGTGTATTAAACCATTGTGTTGTTTGTTTACTAGACAGCACACAGCTATTGGTATCATTTGTATGATGTCATGATCATTATGAATAAATAACTGAAGTATTGAAAACAGAGTTTGACCCCAGTAAAATAATGAACTATCAGTGACTCTTTTGTTTTTTAAATCCTAGAAAGCAAAGATAATCCATTCTGAACGTGTCTCATAGAACATTGGATGCAGCAGTGTGATCACCTCCGACTCCTGAGAGCCTGCAGCCCGGAGGCCGGCGGGGGTCTGCGTGTCCAACACTGACTCAATGTGGCTGAGCAGAGAAGAGAAAAACTGGGGCACCCCCTCGTAGCCTGGCAGAGTGAAACTCTAATCAGAAAAATCACCGTGGGTGTGTCTCTGTCAGCTAATGCATCTGTAAAAGCTGCGGTACCTGGGAAGATATTGATGTCAATGACGGTCAGGGTGTGAGTGTGAATGTTAATGATGACATCCACGCCAAACAGGGCCATCCCGAGCTGCTGGCGGAGCTCTCTGACCAGGGCGGCCACGGCGTCGGAGCTGGGAGGAGGCACTGGGAGGAGCTGCTCATCCAGCTTGGACAGCAGGAAAAGGGAGGATTTCAAATCAATCAGGTTCCTTAGATTTAAATATTTACCATACATAACATAAAACATACAATGTAGTATCACAGTATTTTTGTTTTAATCCCTGATTTATTCTCAAAATAATCATATTCTGAAGCTTCTAAATGTGAAACATTCAATAGTACATGGTATTGGTGTGTTAATCTGATGCCACTTAATGTTGCTTACTGCTGTGAGATCAGAGCTAGACTCTGGCTTGGACACCTGATGGCTGTTAAAGAAAATAGTTTTCCTTTCTGGTGTCAGAGAGAAATCACAATTAGTGCAAAGTACCACACACACACACACACACACACACACACACACACACACACACACACACATACACACACACAACTCAAAACAACACAACTGAAAAGGCAACGCAGAAAAGGCAAGGAAAGTTCAGGGACAATGCTGAAAGGGGGAAGTGAAGAATGAGCAAAATAAAGGAAATAAATATATGTACATCACAGAGACGAGAAAGTTAAGACAAAGGGGAAAAGAATGGGAAGCACAATAATATAAAATACATGAAGGAAAGGAAGAAGACAGAAAAGGGAAGAAACACGAGGGTAGGAAAATTAAATAACAGCAGAAGAGAAGACGGGGGGGGGGGGGGGGGGGGGGGGGGGATGAAAGGGAAAAGAAAATAGCAAGGCTGAAAGTAGTCAAAGATTTAATGAGCACAGCAAGAAAAAAAGCACAAAGGGACGGATGAATGGGACATCAAGGGAGAAAAGACGAGTTGTAACGGGCAGAAAATGAAAGGATAACAGTAGAAGGAAGGAAAGAGAAGGCTGAAGAGGAGAAAGAAGTGAAAGAGCAAATCTCTTATTTCCGCTGATCCGGCGCGACTCTGACCACAGGGACCGGGGGGGAAGTTCTTGAGCGAGGGTCTCTCTACGCAGAAGTATCTGTCCCCGACCACAAACACCTTGTGCAGAACGGCTCCGTGGTTGACGAAGCTCTGAAGCACACAGGGAGGACGGATGGCAGCCAGACTCCCTGCACTGAAGATCAGAGACATCTGCACAGATAGCAGGTGAGAGAATAAGAAATAAAAACGCTGAGGCAGCAACATAAACAGCAACATGCACAAGTCTCAGCCGGCCACTCACCTCATGGGAGAGTGAGCCGTGGGCCACTCTGGTTTTACAAACTGGAGTCGACAGAGAAAAAAGAAGAAATGATTGTGAGCTCTGTCACACTTCATTAAAGTAATTCAACTTAATAAAAATCACATTTTTGTTCCAGATTAAATGAATGAGGAGACAACCCGTAAAGGCTGGATGAGATTGTTCTTAGCAAGTGTTTACAGGTCATGAGGCGAAGGCTGCGTCTAGTCTCTGGATGGAGAGAGTGGCCGAGAGATGATTTTTGTTTTAGAATCCAGAGTTAGGAACTGAAAGCACGCTGTTGGACTGACTGAGAGGAAAGCCGAGGCCCTGGGTCATCACGGACTGTTGAACGGAAGGCAGGTCACCGGCGCCGTGGACCTCCAGGTAAGGGGGGGCGCAGACGCGGCAGTCTGTTGGGCGCAGCAGGAGAAGCAGGTGTAATATCTAAACGCGACGACAGCGAACTACAGTCTGGACCGTTGAGACGAAGTTCACCTCGGAGCGAATTGTGCAGCTTGGTCATGATCCGGTAGGAGGCGAATCGGTCGAGGAGCCGAGCCATTGCAGGGAGCGGGTCCAGAAGAACCGTGTGAGGATGAGCTGACACGAAGCTCTGCAAAGTGTAGAAAGAAGGAACCATCAGGAGAGACTCTGTCCTTCCTCTTTGGTCTGTCAGTTATCGATTCATGACTCATCCGTCCGGGCCAGGCAACAGCAAAGGAAACCGTTGCTAAGATCAGAGCCCTACCTCGAAGTTGGCGAGGAGCTGTTGCGACTGGCTGTCATGCTCCGCCTCCACGATGACATCAGACAGCTTGTGAACAATTAGATCAAAAGGACCCTGCGGTGCCAGCGGCTGAGCGAGGTCAATCTGGCAGAGGAAAAGCCAATAATGTCCACAGATAAGGAGCTTAATAACTAAACGGTGTTGTGGCTTTATAATTAAGAACGGCAGAAACATGGAAACTAGTTTAAAGACACTTTCTTCGTGCGGCGGTAACCAAGTCTGTGCTCAGAGCTCAGAAAAGCTGCGTGCTAAAACCTTTAGCAATAAAGGCTACAGATTTCAGCTCAAGCAGCGTGTGAATGTGTTTTATAAATCAATCTGGGAGGTTGGAGCTTCAGTAGATTTTTGACTGGGAGTTGTATGGAGTCCTTTAATATTTGTTAACTTTTCATCGGTTTATGTGATTTAAAAGAAATTCGTAGAACTTTTTACAGACGAGGAAACCTCACCATGACAACTGTTCGCTGCTGTGCACAAAGGACGGTATGAAACGTAGGTGATTGAGGCTATATGCACCTTTTCTCATTTATTTATTGCAACTGACAATGTTTCCCAAGTTGCACCTACTTCTTTCGACCTGCGTCACTGTGCAAACATTAACACGCACTGAAATGTTCTAACTATTGCCACCGTGCAGATATTGTTCCTCCCGGGGCTGCAGGTGGCTCTGACATGGATCACTGAAGTTGTGGACATCTGTACATGACATGTACGTACGCATCCGCGAGGAAACTATTTTTACATCAATCACACTGCTTAACACTTAAAATAAAAATATAACACATGCTATGTGTGTGTGTGTTAAGGCGTGTCTGCATCGAGACAAATATGCAACAATCATTATGTGCACAATAAAGCTAGAAGAAAACTCTCACCTCCACTACTTCCACTCCATAGTTTCTGCAGGGAAAAGTCACACAGACAACGGGACTCAGCTCCTCGCATTTTTCATTGTTGCTAATAAAGATTTGCACACTTAGATTAAAGGAGCGTCACCTCTGTTGTTAAAAGTTGGACACAAATTCCAACCATGAGCTCTACACGAAGTAAAAAAGAAAAAAGAAAGCAACTTACGCACAAAACTCCATGAAAGCATCCAGATTCATCCTCCTGCGCTTCTTGTCGCTGAGGCAGAAGCCGACCCTGCGGCCGGACATTGCGCTGCGTGCGGGGCTTCCAGCAGAAGAGCCGTCTCTGCCTTCATCCCTCCACGTCAGGATTTACGCAAGCCTGCAACAGGTGAGAGGGGAGGGCCAGTTAGAGAACAAACCTAAAACACACACACACACGCGCGCGCACACACACGCACACACACACACACACACACACACACACACACACGCACACACTCGACTTATGTATTTATTCCATCCAATAATGAGGCTCACTGAAATCAGACTGAAAGAGAAAGTACAAAATCTCTCAGCTGCATTTTCCTGCTATCAGTGGCACAGAAAAGAACTCTTCATCCAGGTACAGGTGCTGCGACGCTCACCTGGGGGGGTCACGTCACGGGGGCAGAGATGTCGCGCGGCTCCAACGCAGGTTTCGACCGACACATCACCATCTTCTCACCGGAGGGCCGCCTCTATCAAGTCGGTAAGAGACACCGTCCGGGGTTTCAGTCCAGGAACCTTTGATGATTAACCTACAAGATAATTCTGCTAACATTTAAACTTTATAGCTATCTGACACAAAATAATCCATAACTATATAGATTAGCCAATCAGAGCGCGCCATTGGATGTTACACGATAACTGCTTTTTAAACTTGAACATCTTGTCGTGTATGAAATATGTAATAATTCAGTTTAGAAAGGTTGTTGTAAATGTATGCTGTCAGTAAATTGAGAGTAATATTTTGTATAGATGGAAATATTCAAATGAGTAAATTCAAGATTATTTTTTTGTATTTAATAATATTGCCTTTTTATTGCAAACAAAAAAGAAATCCATAACAAATGTTGACACAGAGGATTGTAAAAAATAATTATAAATATCTTCCTTTGGCGCTCTAACTTCCAATCTGCAAATGGTGATAATTGCTACAGGCAAAAAGAAAACAAGGAGGCAGATTTTAAAGATAAATAAATAAACAAGGTCTCGTGAATTTAATAGATTTATTTATTTATTAAGAGACGATCCATCGCGTGGATTCAGCATGAAATAACCTTGAGGATAGCTTCTGCACATGCACATGTGGTTATTCAGCGGAGTGCTTTGCTCCACAGATTGATCGCCATAGTAACGGGCATGTTTGTTTGTGACGGAGTGACAGTTCTCCGCTCATGGACAGGACAACGAATGATCCCTGTGTGTGTCTGTGTTTTGCATGTGCCTTCATGCAGAATATGCTTTCAAAGCCATCTCCCAGAGTGGACTGACGTCTGTGGGCGTCAGGGGGACAGACAGTGTTGTGGTGGTCACGCAAAAGAAAATACCTGTAAGAGACGCACACACACACACACAGTAAAATAGTGAAGCCTCGACAGAGTCATGACTCCAACTTCTTGCTTACTTGCATGTTATATGTAAGGAGACGCTGCTGTAAACTTGCCCGTACTCATTATCAAGCCTCAGACGGCTTCCACTGTGAAACGCTTTTATTACAGCGAGAGGGAGGCGGAATCTCTTGTTTCGTCTGTTCAGCATCCTTCAATTTCATTGTGAGATGATCTCAGTCAGAGAGCAATCGGTGTAATAAGCCCGATGGATAGCACAGATTAAACAACAATGGCAAATGGTTATACTCCAACGAGTTCATATCGAGAGACACGATATGCAGATACGTTCCAGGACAGAATTTGACATGCCCCAGTACATAATGCTTTCATCTTAACTTGGTCTCTTTTCCTGACTGCAGGACAAGCTGCTGGACGCTTCCACTGTGACCAACATGTTCAAACTAACCCCTCGCATTGGCTGTGTGATGACTGGACACAGTGGTATATATTTAGTTCACACACACACCCACACCTTGTTCATCTACCTGCTGGTTTACTGTATTGATATTGTTATAAATACACTGTTCCCTTTTTGTTACACACAGCTGACAGTCGTTCCCAGGTTCACCGGGCACGAGTGGAAGCAGGAGAATGGAAATACAAGTTTGGTTACGACATCACGGCTGATATATTGTGTCACAGGTTGGCTGACATCTCCCAGGTCTACACACAAAATGCAGAAATGAGGCCCCTCGGCTGCTGTGAGTGGCGATCTTGATTTCTACTCCCTGGCGTTCATCTTTTTTTTTTTTTGAAAGAGCAACTTTGCGCAGTCAGACATGTACAATACAGATAAAATATCCTTTCAGTTTTACGAGTACAATATATTATTCTACTTCTTCCATTGTAGTTAAAAACAATTCTTAAAAACTTAATTCATGCTCTTCACCCACCAACCCATACATACAAAAATGCAACAACAAACAAACAAACAGAATAAACACCCACAAAACATGAAGAAACTGAGAATATTTAAAATAATGGGGAGCCTACAATAAGGAAAAGGGGAAAAGGTGTATAAAAAACACTTAATCTAAACCCTGACGTTCAAACCTGACACCTCTTTCAGGTTTCTGGTTTGAATTGCTACTGGCTAAAATACACAGATCCTCCTCATAATGTTTCTGTCTTTCTTCCTCCCTCTCGCCTTCCCTCCTCTTCCTCTACCTGCAGGTATGATCATGGTGGCTGTGGACCCCCAGCAGGGCCCGGCCCTCTATAAATGTGACCCAGGCGGCTACTACTGCGGCTTCAGGGCCACTGCAGTCGGGGCCAAGCAGACAGAGGCTACGAGCTACCTGGAGAACAAACTGAAGAAAAAGCCTGAGCTGTCCAAAGACGAGGCGGTACAGGTAGAGGGAACTTTGTACGCCGGCTGATGCAGAGCACCGATGCCATACTGCCCGTAGATTGCTCTTCAGACTCCAGCGTTGTAGCCTTGCACTACAAAATAAGAGTGCACATTTCAAAATAAACATCACGCAACTGACACGGAAAGGCCAATTAGCAATCGCATCATGATTTCTCTTTCCAGTTGGCCGTTTCCTGTCTGTCCTCGGCCCTGAACATGGACTTCAAGGCCAGTGACCTGGAGGTCGGTGTCGTCAGTAAAGAAAACCCTGAATTCAGGTAACGTCACTCTATTTTTGTTTGTCTTTCTTGTCGTAAAGAATTGTGTGATCAGTTTAATCTAATATCAATGGAGGTTTTTTCATGATAAAAACACTGAGTTATTTTACTGCATTGTGTTTTTTTTATATATTTTAATTTAGGTTTTATCGAGTCGACAAAGTACATTTTAATTCAATATTTAATTTTTTTGTCATATTATCTGTCTAACAGGTGACTTTTTTTGTTTGTCTGGTCCATCGCTCCCTCCTGTCTTCCTTCTGCAGGACTCTAACGGAGGAAGAGGTTGAAGCCCACCTCGGTGCCATAGCAGAACGAGAGTGAAACGTTCTTCACAAATCTAAGACCTTAATTCAACATTTTATTTTCAGTGTAGTCTTATTTCATCAACACCACTGACAACAGCTTGAAGAGTACAAAAGCACTCAGATAGCGCAGTCCTCCGCCAAGCAGCTCATTCCCCTCGTAATTGGGGTCACACCAACCACATGGTGATCTGGATCATCATCAAAATTTCTATAAATTGTTCTTGGTATCTTTAAACAACAACCATGATAAGTAAAAGTGAATCAGAGTTAACCCTAAAGCCTCCATTATAAGTCAATGGGAAAATCCAGATTTTCTTTCGTATCCAGACGGGCATCCAGATCGCTCTCAAACATTTATGGGATCTAAGTTAGAGCAAGGCACATCTTCAGATTTGTATTCATCAAGATCCATACAGCAAATTTTCCGTAATCCTGCTAACAGACAGATGAACAGACAAACACCGTCAAAAACATAACCTCCTTGGTGGAGGTAATAAAAGTAGTCGGTTGTGCGCCAGTGTGTTGAGGGGTGAAGCCCCCCTAAAATAGGCCTAACGACGCCACTGCTATCCACTGTGCTGCAGGTCATCCTGAATGTCTCCATTCGACCACAGGATGGCAATGTTGCACCTGCCTCTTGAGAAGTCTTTCATAACAGAATCTAGAGTTTCTCTGTCCACGCTTCTATTTGGAGAGACTTATTTTGAGTCTCGTACGTAATTAGGACATATTATGCGTGTCTCTGTGTGTCCGTCACAAGTTTGAAGATACACAAAAATGTCCTATTCAGGTGCTGGAATTTAGAATAAATAATAGACCCACACACATTACCCATCAGCATGAAAACAATGCTGTTTTTAACTTTATTGAAAATATGATGGTAACATTAAAGGAAAATGTGTGTTTACAGTTTGAATGCTTTTACAGGATAGACCGGCGATCAAAAATCGACTTTATTACCAATAAACGAAGCCATCTGTGTATGTCACATGACAAAATACCACCCTTTCTATAATGGGAGTAATGGTTACCTGGGGAACTGTGATGAAACTCAGTCTGAGCGTTACACGAGCCTACTTATACTGAATAGCTGTTGACCTCGTCACATGAGTGATGCATGTTGTCATTTTGTAGTTTGAGGTGACCAACACCAGACTGATCAAAAATTTGCAAACGTAATACGTTGGAGAGAAACTTTAAAAAACTGACAAGCTCATTTGGACCAAGGATCATTAAACAGTGAATCATCACTTTGTTTGGAGTCAGTCCTTGTATTAATGATGTTCAAAGGGAGCTGCAGATAATCCTGCCAGTCTTCTTATAGCTACACACACCAATCAGAGGCCTCACAACTAAACTTGATCTTACAGACAGGAGCATTTCTTCTATAATGACAATTCTAAATCTAATATTATTTAGATTTATCAGAAGGCTGAGACTCAAGGCTGGAAATGTCTTTCATGTTTGTGTGTCTGATGTTTCTTCATCCTCGTGTCTGGGGGTTGCAAGCACATGATAGCCTAGGTAGGAGAAGACAAAAAGAAGATCCATGTTAGAACCAACATTCATCCAGGTTGCATCAGTGCAAGAAAACATGATTTTTTTTGTAAATTATATTCTTTTGTTGGGGATAACAGCTGAATTCAATGAACCACAACTGTAACTTCCTCCTTCCTCACCTCACACCACTTACATCCTACCTCACCCCTCCATTCATACCTCTTCTCTTTTCCCAAATCTTCTATCCCTCCCAAAATAGCAACCTTCCACTACCTCCGCCACCTTATCCTTCCCTGTTTCCTCTCCTACGCCTGTTCCTATCTAGAATATTACCTCCAGTTGTTCACCTCCTTCTCGCTCCAAGTCCTACTCCTGCCCCCTCTACATCAGATTTTCTCTCCTCCCCACCATGAACCCCCTTCTTCTCTACCCTGATTTGAAATGCTGACCCTGTGGCTGGTGCCTCCTGGTACTGGGTCTCCCTGCCTTGTTGAATGGACCTGGTGCATTGGGTAGCCAGGCCGTGTGTGTGTTGGGTCACGGCGTGGGGATTAGGTGTGTGTGAGTTATTGAGGGTGACAGCGGCCCTTGCATTAGGGGCCCTGCGGCAGATTTCGTAGTCCTGTTTTAGACACACTAAGCTGGATTTACCAGCAACAGTGATGCAGCCAGCCTGGACCTCCTACAAAACGCACACACACAGGGACACACATGTAGACGCTTTTCACCTCTGACCTTACCCATCTACCTGTACCAAGTCTGCCGTTCCAATCCTCCTTCTGTTTATTGTGTATTTCCTTTCTGTACTTTACCAACAGAACTGAATTCCTCAGATAAAATGAAATTTACAGCCGTGCAGAAGACTCTGTGTAAGCATGCAGAAAACCGCATCATGCACTGACCACCAACATGAACCTGACACAAAACAAACAGGGCCCCATCACACCAGAATATATGTCATGGTGCAACTTTCAGTGGGCTCCTTTAACAGCAGAAAACCAATTCACACACATTTTTATGTACTGGTGAAAAGAAAAGTGTGCCTTTAAAGAGATGCTTACATTGTAGAGATGATGAATTTATCCTTTTAGCTAATGCTAATCACATACATAACTGACAAAGAAAAGAAAATGCTGTGTGCGTGTTCATTCGTGATCACAATCAAATAGGCGGCGTGAATGTGTGTGTGGTTTTTGGTTGGCTAGCTCCTTGTGTCTGTCCATATTTTCCTCAAACAGCATGTCCTTTGCAGGGTCGCTGGGGCATGAGGCCTACATCAGCTGACACTGGTCAAAAGAGTCGGCCCAGATGGCACAACAGTTCATCACAAGGCTGACACCCATTCGCATCTACTGGCAGTTCACCAATACGAAGTGTCATTTTGAGATGACATGATTGTGGGATGAATCAGGAGCACCAGAACTAATGCAGGACACAAAGAGAACATACAGAGAGAACCCCAGAGTGGATTAAAACGGAGAACCTTCGTACTGTTAGGCGACAGCGCTAACTGCACGACTATGTCGCCCACTGGCCCTACTAGAGATGTACAAAGCAATGATGTATGGTCACTCGGTGAGGCCCGAGTATGCACATATGGATACTTAATTGTGAGTTTCTGTGTGTGTGTCTATGTGAACACCTTTGTCCTTTTAGTGTGCGTTGGTGTGCGTGCACTGTGCACCAATGTGTGGGCCTGCTCCTAGCTCTCGGTGACAGCCTGTCCATTGTGAAGGAGAGTGTTGAGCAAGATGCTGATCCACCGGTGGGGACTAATCAGACGCATTCCTCGGGATTAAACAGCCAATTAACAATAAGAGAACCATTGTAGCCCCGTCTCCTTCTGCGTCACATTTAAAAGGTTTTGTGTGTTTGTGTGTGTATACGTGTTGCAGTGTGTGTGCGTGTTTGCGAGTGCATGTGATTTTGTGTGTGCAAGGTGCTTCTTTGTTGTTTTCTACCAGGGTGTTGTGTATTGGCCTGTCCGTGTTATAAAAGCAAACTACTGCATTTAAAATCCCGTGCGATTTAAAACGAACTCGTGCCATTTACGGAGTGAATCACGTGTGTGTTCGATGGTGCTATTAACTGTGAGTTCATCCTGCGTTGGTTCGGGTACCACAGAGTCCACCTGGCATTTCTACTTTGTTCCATTCTGTCACAGATGCAGCTAGCGTCGGGCCTTGTGTGTGTGTGTGTGTGTGTGTGTGTGTGTGTGTGTGCGCATGGTGTCTGTGTTTGTGTGGCTCGGACGGGTATATGCATCAGTGTGGCACGTGTCGGAGTGTGGCAGAGGATTAGTGAGGCTCAGGGCCTGTTGCTCCACTTCCATGATTACTACTGCTGTCTGCTGCCATATGGGGCGGTGGGGGTGCAGGGGGTGCTGCTGGGTGGCTGGGGGGGTGAGGGTGCAAAAGCTACTGTACCAGTATACACCGACTCAAACCCACCACCCAATTGTCCCACCAACCCACCAACCCACCAGCCCACATGCCCAGATGGAGGTTACACACACACACACACACACACAAATGTAATATAAACTTTGTTGCCTTGTCTGATTATCACCCAAAACTTTTTAAACTGTTTTTTAACTACACAGACGCAATCATTTTTATTTCATTAATACATAATAAGGCCTTTTGGTTGATTTTTCTCTGAGGTGTTTTGTCTGGACAAAGATGATCTCCTACTAAACTCAATCATACATCATTTATCTACCAATCAAATTGGTGCAAGCATTGACGCATTTGTATTAGAATGTATATATTTTGCAGGTATTAGAATATAGCATTGCGTCTGTTGGAGAATAATCAAGTCGTGTGAATACAACTGGAATTGCTCATCTTATTTTATTACGAGTGTATGAGTATGAGGGCACGAACAGGTGTTAGCTCACTAAATCCCCCAGACAGTGGTCAAAGACGGGGTTGAATGATGGCAGCGAACACACCCCACCTGCTGCTGCGTGCCGCGGATTAGCGCTCCGTCTCCTCTCGGAGGACATCGGGACACACATTCAGGCAGCGGGGGGCCGACTGTCTGTGAAATTGATCAAGATGTTGGCCAGACTATTTACAGATGAACTCTGGTTGGGGGGCACCTTATGGGATGAAGTCACATGACCATCATCATGCCATGCTTTGAAATGATGTTAAAAATTTCACATTTAAAGTGCAGATTTAATTTGATCCACACCAAATTGCACAAATACATCGATGTCAGAAATGTAAATATGTCCATTAATTTCATGAATATCCCTGAATTGTCTCTAAGATGTGAGAACCATGTTAATAGATCCTCTCTCACAATGTTCAAGAACATAAAACATAAATCTTTCATCCACCCTTTCAAAGTTCAACCGCTCTATTCTGATTATAACATGTCACGTATAATCTATAGAGGAGCGCCTATGCCTTTGAAAAATCATCTTCTCCTCAGTCAGAGGCGGAATTGTGTAAATTCAGATTAAGACATGAATGAATAAATAATGTAGTATAGGAATCACGCATCGTCATATTGGAATACCAGTTTACATATGACAACTGAAGTGTGTGACTGTAGACGGAAACACTGTAGACGCAGAGACACACACACTGGCTCAAACTCACGCAGTAATCCTCACATCACATTAATGAGGAGTTAATACACACACACACACACACACACACACACACACACAACTGTATGCATATTTTATAGATATTAAACATCAAATCAAACTCAATTGTAAAATGATAACAATATAGCTTCATTAAATTTAAACACACAAATTCACATCGCAGGGCGAGGCTCCGCAAACACAACTAGGTCTCCCGATGCCCCTCCCTTACCCCCCTTCCCCATCTGTTTCTCTCTCTTTCTCTCCCTTCTTCCACTTATTTCTGCCCTGCATGTTTTAACGTCGCACTCCTCTCCTCTCCCTTGCTTCCACTCCATCCCATCTGTAACTTTCCTCCCAGTTTTCCACCAGTAACAATTCTGATTCCCAGTAAGCATCACACATGCACCTTCCTCCTGTCAGTCACCCACCCAGTGTTCCTCTCCATCAGACGCACACACAAACACACCAGCTTTGCCTCTTCAGTGCCGGTCGTTCCTATCCCGTAATACTCCGTTACCTTATCAATATAGCGATCGATCAGCTCCCAGCTAGGGCGGGAGGTCCTGCTCTCCGTCCCTGTGCAGCGAGCGCTCGGTTCTCTCTATCCACCCTTCCACTGTCAATCTGGCCACAAACCCCTCTTTCCTCCCTTTATCCCGAGGTAAGATACTTACTTTTCAGATAAAGCATATTATGATAAATCGGCTGAACTCAGTGCGTGTGTGTGTACGCGTTAGTGTGTAACTGTCACACACACACACACACACACACACACACACACACACACACACACACACACAGTGCACACGACAAAAGTACAGTATTGAACAATATGATTTCAGAGGTGCGTAACAGTTGGAAAAGCACGTGGTTTGTAATTTGTGTGTGTGTGTTAGTGAGTTTTGGGGCCTTTTGGGAAGTGAGTTTTGGGTTACAGTTAGCATCTCCACAGTATCATCTTTACACAAACAGGCGGGTTCACCAGAGAGGATTCTGGGTGAATTTAACTTCAATATTTTCAACTTTTTGTAAAAACAAAATAGAAAAAAAAAAAAAAACATGCTCTTTGTGATGCAGTTCAAGAAAGCGTCATCATTTTCCTTCAGTTTTAAGAAAGGAGCTTTTCAAATTAAGTAGTCAAATGGACAAATGTCACACGGATCAAACAGAGCAGCATTTTTCCTTTTTACTTTCATTAAGTGTTATTTATATCCTTTGCGTTTTACGTCACTGAAGGACGATCAGACATATTTGCTATAATGAAATGGGATGAGACAAACAGAGGAGCATATGGGTGATGCTCTCCGATAAAGTGAGATGGAAGTTGAGGTCAACAAGGGGAATAAAAGAGTTGGAGAAAATGAAAACTAAATGAAAACACAATGGTTTGCCTTTGGGACGTGTATACGCACGCGTTTGAAAAAATAGGATGCTTATGAAATGTTTGTTAGTCCGTTTGTGTGTGCATGTGTGTGTGTGCGTGCACGCATAGATTAGATTGCACTAAGCTTCTTACGTGCTGGTTGTCCTTAATTTGTGTCTACTCTGGGTCCTAGCGCGTTCAAAGTAGCAGTCAGTATCACAAAGGAAGTCAAAACGTCTCATGTCTTGCAATGAAAAGATCCACAGCCTCATTCTTAAAGAACTTTAAGTCCTTATACCTCAGGAGGAGCGTACTTATGCATATGCCCATAAAAACATTTAAGTCAATTTTTTTTAAACCAAGTTACTTGCAGGATGGAAAAATTACAAAAAATACATAGAATGAATTTGAATTCCATAATACGAGCCGTTCTCTTGTTTAAAATACGTAAAATTGAGTTAGTAACTTCATAAACCCTCTCCAAAAAAAATAAAAAGAACAAATCAATCCATAATATTCATCATCATCTGCTCAGAAGCAATTCAATTGTACCTTTTTTGGTACAAACGTAATGAATAGATTCTTCTGTCATTCTAGTTCATTATTTCTCATGGATTAATTAATATTTCTCAATCAAACCACCAACCATGATCGTGGAATGCTTTCTGTCTGCAGTTTAAATACCCAGGAAGAGTTTTTCACCAAATTTATCAATTACCCACCAAGTTCTGGAATGTCCTTTTTTACTATTTTTTTTTCATTGTATTTTTTGTGGTTACAGGTCGGATTTAGGCTCATTCTTGGAGAGGATTTTGACGCATACCTCAAAAACGTTTCAATATTTCTTCATAGGAATGCATGTTTACCTCACCATGCAGTGGCGAGGTGCCATTTGGGGAATTCAGAGCATTTATATATCTTGTATATTTATTAGTTTTAATTTGGAAAATTTGACTTTTATTTTTCTAAGGCTTACAATGAACAGGGACTTAACTTCAATGAATTATTTCTCCCCTTAAATGCAGGGGAGAAATTACTCAGGATCCCCTTAGATCCTGAGTAATTTATTTTTTTGATCATTGATTTTTTTTTTGTCTATTCGAATATTATTTTGGGACATACAGCTTTTTTATGATTTTTAAATAAACAGAGCTTAAAGAGACGGGGAACAAAGCAAAAAGTAACGGGGTAGCGTGAGGGAGGAATGTGCGTGAAGTCTACGCGTGCACAGCAGTGTTACGAGCAGCGCGCTCTGCTGCAGTCTCTCCCTGTTCTGTTCCTCTTCCTAACAGTTGGAAGTCCAGAGACATGCTGTCAGCGGGGGCCCCCCCTGCAGAGCTCGACCTGCTATCTGCCCTGCTCGCTAATTAGTTCCAAACGCACGCGTTACCACAAGAAAACAAAGACAACAAACAACAACAGCGTACCTGGACGTGCGAGTGCGGCGTCCACTGCATGCACGAGGTATATCCGAAACACACACACAGGCCTCCGACCCTCAAACTCAGCAGATGGACATTTTATTTAACGTTCAAACAAGCCGGTGAAGTCTCTCTGGAGCTCTGTGTGTGTCTTTATATCTCCGCTTTGGCTTTACAGAGCTGATAAACCCCTTAGTTTGGGCTGTAGTAACATGGGTCAGTGTGTGCCTGCGTGTGTGTGTGTGTGTGTGTGTGTGTGTGTGTGTGGATTTTAAACTATAAGAAATCCGATTCAATTAACAAGCGCATGCAGAGAATCGGCTTTGGACACTGTGAAATTGTCTCGCAGCGGAGGATGGCACAGGCCAGACAACAAGGGAGGAGACGGTCTCTGAAATACACCCGGAGTCTGAAGGGAAAGGAAAAGAAAAGACACACAAAAAGATGATGCTGTGGAAAATGTCGCAAAGGGCTATATTATTAGGATTATTAATAGTAGTATTAGTATAGAAGTAGAAAATTACTTCATGGATTACTTAATTTATGATATCAAAAATATCAAAAATATACAGTATTGACTATATAATATTTATTACAATCAATCAAATAAAATATCATGCGCGCGCGCGCGTGTGTATGAATTATTTTATGAAGAATGCCGCAGTTGCAACGAAATTTCGTTCATGTGCACTGCGTGTTTGTGAACTATAAAGTTTTTGGATTTGAACCTGATATATAATATTGACCGCAGCGTTGTGAATGAGTATAGGAGGGGGTGGTGGGGGGGGGGGTATGTTGGGGATCAGAAGGGGATTTAATAGCAGAACAACCCGGTCTTTGTGCTGCTTTTAATCCGGCCTGCGTGCGTGTACCCCTTCTCTGGCTGGCCTACATCTCACCCCGGCGCAGGGTCGGACAATTTTATTGTGTTCAATGACTGTAAACGTGAAAAGACGTCAAGATAGTTGCTGGAATACGACCTGCATCCCTCTCACGTGAATTATTATCACAAGTTAATTATGTTTAAAGAAGGATGCAGGAAGGAAGGATGCAGGAAGGAAGGATGGATGGATGGATTAAATGTGAGTTAAAAATGTAAAGTTGTAATGAAAGCGTTAACGTGAAACAAACCATGATGTAAATATATTATTGGATCAAATCATTGTCTTCCAGGCCCAGAATGAATGCGTGATAATAGTGTGTGCGCGCGCACGTGTTTGTGTGTGTGAGAGAGAGAGAGAGAGAGCGAGAGAGAGAGAGAGAGGAGGGCTCTGGGCGACTACTTGTGTAAGAAGTTACTTCTAATTAGCCAGTCTCTTCTTGTCCACTCTGCAGATCCGGATCCTCTCCTGCAGGCACCGGTTCCACCTGCGGTCCCTGCATTTTTCATCACCCATCCGACGACAGAGGGACCTGCGGAGGACCTGCTTGTTTCGGTGTCTGCCACCTGCCGAAGTCGTTGCGCGCTGCGATTTGGAGGGACAAACGGCGCTTTTGTACTTGTTAAATATATAGGACTATTTTTTAGACTTTTATTTTTAAAGTTCTGTATTCACTTAAAGTATTGTTTTAATTTTAATCGTAGGCAACTATAGGATAACAAAAAATATTTTTACGCATCAACGCAGGTACACCGCCGGCATTTGTAGTTGAAGCCACATGCCACTAAGTCAGAGCAGCATGCAAAGGTAATAAAGGAGCAAGAATAAATCAACAAGTAGGGGAAAGAGAGAGAGCGAGAGAGAGAGAGAGAGCCCCCCCCCCCCCCCCCCCCCTGGAGACTAGCTCGGAGACCCGGCCCCCGGTCTGAGAGAAGGAGAGAGAGAGTGAGGGAGTGAGGGAGTGTTTTAAAGGCTGCATAGCAGGCATGATGTCCTACATTAAGCAACCCCATTACGCGGTGAACGGGTTAACGCTGTCCGGCCCGGGCATGGATCTGCTCCACTCCACCGCTGTTGGATACCCCAGTAAGTAACGGCCTGTGTCTCATCACGGCTCCCCCCCCCCCCCCCTGTATTATTATTTTTTTTAGCTTTTCGTTTCAGTAATATTTCATGTGAATTAAAAGTTTATTTGGAAAGACAGAAACTAAAAATAATTTGCAAAAAAATGTTCGATCGTTTCCGTGTTCAATAATGCGATCAGAAATGGGTAGTAACAAATACACTGTGCCTTCTGCATGCGTAATCATTTAAAATCTACTGCGAGGTTATGCATCATCTGAACATGTGTTCACTTGACCTATAAATAGCGGATTATAGAGTAAAAAAACATTTTAAAAATGTGTGTGAATAGAAGCGCAGCCGGTTCTCACACAGATTTAGCAGCAATCTGTTGCTCGCATCGAGTAACCTACAAACGATGCTCTTTGTATGTTTTTTTTTTGTACTTTAATGTTTGGTTGATGAATGAACATCTCTGATATTGTTGCGATGGGCGAAATGAAGCATCTGTCAGGACCTGAAGAAGAATTTGCGCTGATGACAGAAGGCGTGATTTAGCTTGGCCTTCTCTGACGCAAATTAGAGTTTGAATCAAATTATATAGCTGATTTTTAAAATCCAGAATAACTTTCGTTTCTTAACTTCGTTTATTTGATTTTGTCACAATTAAAACAGTTCAGTCTATCATTTTAATTCGGTCCAGATTAAAGCGCGTTCTTTTTGAAGCGGCATGTAACGTTCAGCTGAAATGTATCGGCTTTTTATCCAATATTTTATAACACATGCCATGTAAAATAAAATACATTATTTTGCGGGTGTCTTTAAAACGTATAGAAACCGATTAATTATTTGCGATTTCAAGAGAAAGGTCTAAAATAATGTCATCGACTCATGCGTGATTCGTGAATTTCAGAGGTCTTTACAGAAATCGTCTACATTCATGGACCTGATGTAAATGCGAGGCATTTATTAAACTGGAAATTGGTGCAATTTCCACTCTATTGGTGAATCACGTTCCATTTCAGACTTTAATTTATTATCATTTGGATGTTTGTTGTTCTTCACATGCAGCCACAGGCTTTTTAGTAAAATAATTGTGTTGCTCACTATTTCCTTTACATTATTAACAGTGCAATATTACTACTACTACTACTACTAATAGTAATCATGTTGTTATTGGTTTTCCTTTAGACACCCCACGCAAACAGCGCCGGGAGCGCACCACCTTCACACGCGCACAGCTGGACATCCTGGAGGCTCTGTTTGCCAAAACCCGTTACCCTGACATCTTCATGAGGGAGGAGGTGGCCCTCAAGATCAACCTGCCCGAGTCCCGAGTCCAGGTAAGATGCACAAACCAGTGCATCGAGTTTTATTACTCCATGTTTGAGTACCGAATGTTGACGTGAAGTCAAATTAGATGATTTGCATTTGCTGCATTTGACATCTAAGCACTGATTTCATATTGAACCTTCTCCCTCTTTGCCATCCTTCAGGTCTGGTTTAAGAACCGCCGTGCCAAGTGCCGCCAGCAGCAGCAGCAGAGCACAGGCCAGTCCAAACCACGACCCCCTAAAAAGAAGGCCTCGCCCACTCGAGAGGCCAACGCTGAAGCCAGTGTGAACCACGTCAACGGGCCCTACAGCCCTCAACCCCCCCCTCCAGGCACTGCCATCACCCCCAGCTCCAGCTCTGCGAGCGCCACAGTGTCCATCTGGAGCCCGGCCTCCATCTCTCCGCTGCCAGACCCCCTGTCTGCCTCCGCCACCCCCTGCATGCAGCGCGCCACTGCCTACCCCATGGCCTACAGCCAGGCCCCGGCCTACAGTCAGAGCTACGCAGGCTCCTCCTCCTACTTCACTGGCCTGGACTGTAGCTCCTACCTATCTCCCATGCACCCACAGCTGTCAGGCACTGGCGGAGCCCTCAGCCCCATCACAGCCTCCTCGATGGGTGGGCCCCTCAGCCAATCCCCTGCATCACTCTCCTCACAGGGCTACACAGCGGCCTCCCTGGGCTTCGGGGCTGTCGACTGTCTAGACTACAAAGACCAAACTGCCTGGAAGCTCAATTTCAATGCCACTGACTGTCTGGACTACAAAGACCAGAACTCCTGGAAGTTCCAGGTCTTGTAAATAACAATAAGTGGGATGTGGGGAGGGAAGGGGGGGGGGGGGGGGAGAAATCAAAGTCAGATGAAAAACCCCATAACTAAAACCATGTTTTAGAGGAAGAGGAGAAGGAAGAGACTTTGGGACACACACACACACACACACACACACACATACACACACACACACACACACACACACACACACACACAAAATTACTTAATTTATCAGTTGAAGAACTAATCAGCAGAAATATTGTTTTTAAAATAAAACAATATGAGTGGACGTTAATGATCTGTTGGTGTTTGGCTCGGTAATTAAAAATAAGATAATGCTCTTGAAATCAAGGAATGGCAACATAAAAGCAAAATATCTGTACTATAACATTAAATTAATGCAGAAGAACAACACACATAATTCACCCAGTCAATGATTATGAAGACTTACTCCATTACGATGGCATAAGACAACTGAAGTCGAGGCCGCTTTGTCTCTCTGGCCTTAGATTTTTGAAACGCAACAGTTCACGTTTATTGCAAAGACAGCCTTGAGGTCAACCGACCAGAGCCCAAACCCGCGTGTAGATTTCTTTCACTTTAGTCTTTGTCTCGACTTCCTGCTGTGACTATTTATGTTATAAATCGGCTTTTCACCAGAGCGATGACTCAACAACCGACCCAAACTGACACCAGAGATCCGTCTCGACAAGAGCAGCCACTAAATGAATACCATTAGAAAAACGCAGCAGACAGACACCGATTCCAAGTAGCCTTTGATAACACTGATCCTCTTCAGCCTGTGTGTGTGGAGGAGGTAGCGTTGGGTCACTGTAGTGACTATAGTACAAACCTGTTGCCTTTGAGCATGGTTGAACTCATTAGCGGAATGGCTCATACATTGTTCATTTAATAGGATCACTTTCAGACACAATTTGGGTAACAATGGCCGCAGTGTGGCTCCTGGCAGCCCAGAGCGTTTCCCTGACGCCATCCAGCAGCTTTTACATGAGGAAATACTTCTTCAACCTGAGAATGACTTTATTCTAACTATTAGCTGATAAACTGGTGCAGTAAAGTGTTTGACAGGAGAGAAGACCGCACCGGAGAAAGGGGAAGGGACAGCCCCCCCCCTTTGCACAGAGAGTTTTGGTGCCTCTCTCAACACCAACCTGTAAAGATGTGATGGCTACCACTTTATGTGTTTGATGTATCATTTTTTTTTTTTTATTTTTTTTTTTTGTATTAGAGGTAAACCATGTTATGTTTCTTTAAAAAAAATTGTGAATTTGTTGAAGTAAAATTTGTGGTAATTTCTTTTAAAGTTGATATTATTATAAGTATTATTACTATGATTAATGTTACGTCTTCTGCGGACACGGACGTTGCTATTTTACTTTCTTGTTCTTTTTGTAAATATGAAAACTTGAAAATGCAATCATCAGCGATGCAGGCGCTCCTCCCAGCAGAATCTCTCTCTCTTAATGTCTAGAAAACTGCCAACTTTTTAATTTCTCTGTTTATATTTTTGTGTTTTCCAAACTCAGGGGTTCATCCAGTATAAAAAGTAGCAGTAATAGGATATTAGGCTGTTTATGCTTCTTAATCACTTACTGTACTTTTACCTCTTGCATTAATGTAATCTTCTGACATGAATTATTTTGTTTATTTAATTTGTCTCCTGTGCTCAACTAATCTCACCGCTACCATGCTAGATAGCTATCATTTTTCTGAGACATTAAACTATTTCATTAAAACTCATTGTTTATGAAAGTCATTGAATTTGAGCATTTATAATAATAATAATATATTTATATCACACTTTATACTTGGCAGCCAAGTCTCAAAGTGCAAAGAGCAAAACATAAAATCATAGGAATAACATGATAAAATCAATAATAAAATCAAAAGGGACACCAAACAATAATAAGTACTGTACAAAAAATAAAAATAGTTTAATGCTGGAATAGTGGTGATAAAGGTTGAGTTACACCTGTGACGTGTGCTATCCATTCATATTGTGGTTCTTTGTGGCTGCAAATGGAGAAAAAGGCAGCGCCGGGCAGTGGAGATTGGGAATCAGTTCCACTAACTAATCCATGCGGAAGGTTGAGAGGTATAGAGATGAAATGGGGCAGAGAGGACAGAAAACAGATTAGAACTAACAATAATACCGAGTCCGACAGTCCCTGCCAACCCCAAACTGAAGTATGAGAGATGGGCAGATTATTTTGGATTGCAATGTTTCTGTGTTGCATTCAGGGTCAGCGCCCGGGTTGCAGAAGTGCACTAGATGAAAGGTTTTAGCTTATGAGACGCTTGATAGCTTGCTTTTTGGTCTTGAATCACACTAATACAAACAAACACATGACAAACTAGAAAAGCACTCAGAGAGCGCAGACCTCCGCCGAGCAGCTCGTTCCCCTCATATAGATTTACACCGTCCACATGGTGATCTGGATCATCATCAAAAGGTTCTAAATTGTTCTTGGTATCTTTATAAACCAACCATGAACAGTAAAAGTGAATCAGAGTTGATGTGTATCTTTTTTTTTTACTGATTTTTACGGTGCCATGATGTTAAAATGTGAAAAGAGACTTAATTACAAAACCTTTTCCTTTAACAACATCATCAGGTAATTACATTTTTTTTTTGTTCATTAGTTTGGTTGATGCCTAAATACCAATGAAACCAATGATATTCAGATGGGAAAATTATTTTGTGTTTCGTGCTAAACAGCAAATTTGAGCAAAACTAAGATGTGAACACCGTAAATGTAAGACGATAATTTGATAATCAAAAAAACAATAGCAATGTGAGCATGTCAGCATGCCAACATTAGCATTTAGCTCAATTAAAAAAGGCTAGTACATCTAATTGCTATAGCTAGCATAGCTGCAGATCAATTTCTTATGAAGGTTTAATCAAAAGGGATTTCAGGAAACAATTGATATGCAGCCGTTTCGTTGATAACATTGATGTTGATAGCATTCGGTGCAAGCATGGATATTAGAAAATACAGATATTATAATAATCATTAGTTTCTGAATACAGGTATATGATTGACATTTGGTATGCAGACAGACAGACAGATAGATAGATAGATAGATAGATAGATAGACAGACAGACAGACAGACAGACCCTCCTGTGCTCCTCTAATCCCCACACACAGACAGATACACTCAGGACTTAGAAATATGATTCATTTCTTTCCTCTCTTTAATCCCCAACAAACAAGCTGGTGGGCAGCCTGCGCTGAGGCTCGCTGTAATCATGCTGCAGGCTGCTTCCAGAGATGACCAGCCTCCCCATCATCCTCCCTCCCTCCCTCCCTCCCTCCCCTCCGACAGTCCATTTTCCTCTTAATTGATTCCTAATCCCAGTACTGCAAAGCACACGCACACACACACACACACACACACACACACACACACACAAAAGACAGTCACACAGGACACATCTATGGAGACAATGACACATATGCACACACAAACTGTTTGACAACTCTGTGTTACAAATTCCTGATGTGAAGTTGGTCATTTTCAGATATGGATTTCTGAGGATTTACGAACTTTAGTTCTGGCACTGTTGCATTTTGGTTTGATAGCGTGGCGAGAAAATTGAGGTGAAGAATCAAAACATAAATCAAAATTTAAAAATGTTGATGTGAGTGTGACAAATGTCAATGTTAATGCACCGAGACATTTCATTGTGCCTTTCGGTTTGTTGGCTCTTAATGAATCAAACATTATTTTAATCCACAGGAGATTAATTTTAATAGTAGAGGAGACCCAAAGGTTTCAAATACAGTATACAAAATATGTAAGTGCGAGTCGTCTGTTTCAACTTTAATTCTGTGAATAAACTGAAGCCTATAGCTGACAAATATGTGATGACACCAATGTAATATATAATCAGAATATTACACCATAGATTTATTCTAAAATGTGTCAAAATAATGGTTTTAATTAAAAGTTCCCATTTGTATAGTAAAATAAGAACATTAGCTGTATTCTTATCTGCAACATAAAATACAATAAATCCCGCCCAAAAGAAAAAGATAAAGATGCGATGCAAAATAATTCATGTCATTAAATGAGATCTGTCCACCTGCAGTAATGCTGCTAAAGCACACGGCGCTGCAGTGTAAGTAGGTGTGGATGATCTGCAGCTAGCAGTGCTAACAGGATCAGCATTACTGTATGAATGGATCAACCTCAGCGTACACTTCTGCTCAGGGCTTTGCTGCAGATTACAACTTAACACCTAGTTAATATCACTAATAGTAAAAGTCAGAGTTTTAGAGGCAGAGATTAATGATTAATGTTGGACTGAAATCGTTGGCTGGATTACGGAAACGTTTGGTGCAGTTAGAATATCAAGCGTAAATAAAATGAAGATGTTTTTTATCGCTCAATAGCAGGTTTCTCAGTGGTTTGCCCCGAGGCTGATCCTTCATCGATAATGCCCCCTCCTTCATGCTACCTGCCCTCTCCCAGTCTCCCCTCCACTATACCACTCCTTGCAGTTGGTTATTTCTGCTGATCTAATTTAGAGAATGTCCCAAATCCTCTTACTGTCCTGCACCCTCAGCGGAATGCTAAGTGAATTAGACAGGATTACTGTCTCCCTCTTCCTTCTCCTCCTCTTTCTCCTCCTCGTCTTCTTCCTCTTAGTGCTGGCACTCTCTCCTCCAGATCCCACTTCCCTCTATCTCTCCACTTGTCATGCCCATCTTTCCCCTTCTGTTTTCATTGGAGGGATTAAAGCCTCTTCCCTGTCCAGATGACAAAATGTCCCCCTTAGCGACAGATGCTGAGGCAGACCAAGTGCATCATGGGACATGGCGTGTTGTTAATTAAACTCTGAACCCTTGCAGAGAGAAGCAGAAGAATACCCTAACCCTAACCCTAACCCTATGGAAAACAGGGAGGGGGAATCGCTGGAGAAATATCGATGCAGATCATTAACGTCTCGTTTTCTCATTTCTGCTTTCATAATAAAGAAAGGTGAGCGGTCTTTACCTTCCACTGCACCACGTTTCCTCATTGTGTGACTGTTTCTACATGATACTGGGTGGACAGCATGTGTCGGGAACGTCAGTCAGATCATGATGTCGTCTTATCTCTCACACGTTCACCCGGATGTCAGCTGTGCCAATGCAGGATCAATTCAGGCTCTCTAGCGTTTACTAAAAGAAAACACAGAGGTGTGGCTTCTGTTTTTGCTCTCATGTGTGATCTGCTTGTCTGACACGTTTTTTTTCTCAATTTCTTGCAGTGTGGGCGTGGCTGAACACCTGGAGACACACCTGCCGGTCATTGACCAATTAGAAACGTGCCCATAAATTTGTATATTATATATTTTGATTTTAATCTGCGCCCCGTCGCTCCACACTTCTTCAGCTTGATGCATGGTGACAACATCTTTCTTCTTTTGCAAGATGATTTCATAAATGTTTCGTCCACTTTGTCAAACACCCCCCCACCCCCCACTATGTTTACATCAGAGATGACAAAGACTCCCTCTTCATCTCTTCATCCCTCTTCTGCCTCCCAGTGCATGCCTTTGTTTCAAATGCTCACTATTCTCTTCTCTCTGTCATTTTCTTGTACTCTGTTCATCCACGGCCCAGCGAACCCCCCCCCCCCCCCCCCCCCCCGACAAACACACACACACACACACATATATGCTTTTCCTCCTTCACTTTCAGTAATTCCAGCGTTGCCTCTCTCGCTCCCTCCCGTTGCTCAACCTAATCCAGCTCCGACCTCAATCCCGTGATGTAACGGATCATGTGATGTGGGGAGAAAGAGAGAGAAATAGAAAATAGAAGAGGAAGAGAGGAAACACACACACACACACACACACACACATACACAGAGAGAGAGAGAGTACAGGGGACATGAAGTGGGGAAACATGGTTTAATCCCTGATGCTGGAGCCGCAGACCAATCACAGTCTGATTGTGGGGGCGGGGGGGCTTCCATGAAGTTACAAAATATTAGAATCACACACACACAAGAACATGTCAACATGTTTGTGTCTCTGTGACTCAGTGGATATTTACATTCTAGTCTGTCCTGCCAACAACATCAACCAGTCTGTGTATGACGCTCAAAGGTCCCGCCTCTCTCTGATTATCCAAATATCATAAAAACATGCTGCAGTTTCTCAACGTAACAACAACAAATACGCTGTGTTTTCACCATCATTCTCATCAAAGATGAGTACAGGATTAGATGTTTATTGCCATTTGCACAGATAGAAGTCAGTACAGGTGCATTTCCCTCCTTAAGTCCAGAATTGACTCTTTTGTCTCGTCTATATTAATAAGAAAATGGCTGTTGTCCTCTCCGAAAACGAGACGACTCAGCAGCTGCAGTCTATTCGTGAGGAAGTCCGAGATCCAGGTGGATTTCGGTGCTCCAAGGTCTGCTAGCTTTCCATTCAGCTTCATTGGCCTAATTATGAGTGGTAATTGAAGTACAGTATATAAAATAAGATAACATAGTAACATACCGGTAGTAAAAAAAGACAACAGGAAATGTCTTCCATTCAGCTGAAACTTCAGGTATTTGCATTTAATATAAATATAGCATCCAAAAAATGAACTAAATTCATGTTGATGGAAGGGAAAGTGAATTTTTGACACAAAACATTAGTGGAGCTAAAAACCAAGAACGAGATGGGGACTTGTAGAAATAATCAGAACCAAATTAGAAAAGAAGCTCTGGTGTAGCTCGAGTCTCCAGACCTTTCGTGATTGCACAGTGTTTTAGATTTTTAATTTATACTTTACTGGATGTTTAATGTATTTGCATATTTGTTTCGTACTGATATTTTTTGTGGGTTTAATTTGTGGAGTGCCTTATGTAATATTGTAAGTAGTCAGTAGGGGGTGCTGTGAAGGCGAGAGAGAGAGACAGAGACAGAGAGAAAGAGAAAGAGAGACTGATTACTTCACCCCTTAAACTGTATGACAAACTTTAGCTGCTAAATATTGATCAAACCTTAAATATTGATCAAACCTTGGGTATTGGTCAATGCCTTTTAGATTTTTTTCTGTCAGACGGGCGGCAGGTGACCATAAAAAAGGGGTGTTTGTCTCCCCTCTGCTGTGTTCAGTGTATCCGTCCCCAAATATTTCATCCATCCACCTGCTCTACATCTCTCCATCCTGCCATCATCCACCTTCTGCCCATCTGCACCCCCAAAGACACACACATCTCTGTGTGTCTCTCTCCTCACCCACTCTGCCTCCACTGTACCCCCCCCCCCCCCACCGCCACCACCAATCCCAGCACTGTGTTAATCTGATGCTGGTTTGCCGGTCAGCACTTTGAGGGGCAGACAGAGACAGATTGGGTTTAATCCCCTGAGTGCCACAGATGGAGCGCCGCTACACAGACCTTGTGGAAGGCAAACGCACAGTTACACACACACAGACAAAGATATACAATAAAACATAGCCACGTACATAATTTTAGATATAGAAACGTGTATATCCATTACATGCCCAACAATAGAGTGGTATATACGAATGAGTGACATCATGATGCCCCTCCAACGTTAAAGCTGCTGCATGAAAGCTACCGGTTTGCATTAAAAACAAGATGGGCTCATGTTGTGTCACCAGGGCAGTAACCAATAAAAATGTAAATTTTGATCTGTCAATTAAAAGATCATTTGCAGAATCTCAGTTGAAAAGTTTTTTCGATTGTCCACACTATGCAAGATAAGGTACCGTAAATAATTACCAACTAATTATTGAGGCTAATTTAGAGCAGCAAAAGCCTGATTCTTCTGATCTCAGACTGAGCCGTTCTCAGTGTTCGGTCCAAATCCTGAATGAATTGATTCTTTGATATTATGCCACGTAATCCTGCGTTTTGATTAGCTAAGAGTTAGCAGATTTTCTTTTCAGTTCTAATCCAAAGGGTGAAATAGTTTATTGTGTAATTGTATGGTTGATTGTGTGAACCCAGTTTTCTCAAATTTGTTTCATTTCTGAAACAAGAAGGGAGGAAAGAAGAAGAAGAAAAGACAAAATGAGGTGGAAAGAGAACAGGAACATGTAGCAAAGGTAACAATAGATGAAATGTGAACAAAGGAGAGATGTATGAAAACAATAAAGCTGGAATCAGTTTAAACCTGTGTGTCGGATTCGTCCTGGGAGTCGGGGCTGGCCTTCACACTGGATGTGTGTGTTTCCTCGCCACTCAAAACAACAGGATTAAAGGTGGGTGTTTGCTTCGATGTTTGTTTGTGTGTTTCGTCGTAATGAGTGTATAGCTGAGAGAATAGCTTAATCCCTTTTAATCAAGGAAGAAGGAGGATGAAACGAAAACCTGATGAGGGAGACCATGTAAAAAGCCAAGAAAGGGATATTAATTGTGATGATGGAGTCTCACATCTGAGTGCACGTTTGGGTGTGTGAGTATGTGAAACACTGGCACAGAACAAATTATCCAAATGCGTTATGTGCTATAATTTAATTAGATTTCACAAAGGGCAAAGGAGAGACTGGAATATCAAGAGGGAGAGAAGTGAGGCCTCACAGCCGATCATGGATGAGCAGTTTCATCTCCTCACTGCCTCCAGTTAATGACACAAGCGTGGTGTTATACTGCCATCTAGTGGCAAAGAGAAAGCCACGATTCGGACTCATGATCTAAGATTTTGGGACATGTTGTGTTTGGGGGGAAAAGCAATAAACATTAGATGATCTGTTCATGAAAAACATATACAGATTAAAAAAACGAAATATTCCGGAATAGTGAATAGAGAAATTAAAATATAAAAATAATCCTCTGTTCATTGAAAGTTAAATATCACTATGATCTATGATGATCGATAAGCCTCTGGCAATCATTTTCTTAATTATATTTTGCAAATGCAAATCATTGTAATTTACTTAAATTCAATTCTCACAGATATTCGGAGCTCCCTGGATTAGTGCCAAGAATGAATCGACTTTATTTATTCATGCAGATAATGGGTCCAAAGGTGATCTAATTCCGACCGTTTACTTCCTCTCCTCAACCACAGCGCAAAAATATGTGAACTTTAAATATTCAAACAAAGTAGCAGAACCCTTTTTTTTTTAAACTGACTCCTGAATTTTGTTACAGAAAATTAGTAATATTGTCTATAGACAAGTCTAACTATTATAAGTAACATAAACGATGATATACATAACAACGAGACAGGAATGTGTGTAACATCCATTTATTACCACCTTATATGACAAATTTGGAAATTACAAACATTGTCCAATTGAAACATTATCACCAACATTTCAAAAAAAGAGCCAAAAAATAAAAATTAAGTTAAAAGGGTGAAGAGTCAACCTGAGAAACAGTATACAGACTATGAACTGATCTGGGGGGAAAAACAGAAGCAAAGGGGGGACGTGCCGAGACAACAATGAGCAGAGCGGTTTTTCATGCAACGTTGAATTACAATATCGTTTTAACCATTTATTTTGTTTAATAAAAATGATTTTCACACTTTGAGAGCAATTGTATTAGAGAATGTTATAAATCAATATGATCCTTTGTTATAAAAAGGTCCTTTGTTAAAAAACGAGTCACTGCTAAAAAGTGCCTCTTTGCGTCACACTTGAGATCTCAAACTCAGTTTGAAATAATTTGATGAAATTAATTTGAACAAGCGGATAAAATTGAGGTAAAACTCCCCTTTCATTTACGAAAGAGGATCAAACTTTGTTTGATTTTGTTCTCTGTAGGTGTTTTAATCTAATTTATTTAATATTCACCCCCCCCCCCCCCCCATCTTAATGCTATTCACAAACATTGTGAAGTGAGAAAAAAAAAAAGCTGTCCATGAAACTCATTCGAAAGAAAAAAAAAATTAAACGTTGAACGAGAGCATTGATCAAAATGTTAATCATACGTCAACTTCTCCAAAAGGTGCTGATGGATTGTGTATCAGGTGACGAACGCCTACACACACACACACATCAACCGTCCAGAGAAGAGAACACCATCACCTCTAAAGGAGAAGAGTTAAGCTAAGTTGTTCTAGCACCCTGCTGCAGAACAGAGACCCGAGTCCCCAGCAGACAAAAACCCATCCTCTCCCCCCCCCCCCCCCTCTGTCCCTCCAAGAGTTGCATTAGTCTACTCCAGATCTTTTCCTTATTCCATCCACAAAATAATCCTCAACCACCAAGTCAGATTAGAAAGAGTGCAAAACAGGAGACGTGTGCTTGAGGAGAGCTCATCACCAAAAAGCAATTACATGCACACAAAGAGAGTACCCTAGAAGTCTGCTGACGAGAGCACTAAGAAAAACACGACTATACACTTTTTCATAATATAATCAGTATTCTTCTACACACTACTAACACGGGGAGGGAGCAGGTGCGGCCCGTAGGGACGGAGAGAAAGACTTGTGAAGGAAAAAAGACAAAGAGGAATATTTAAGCGCGCTCCCCACGGATACGGCGTGCCAGCTGGATGTCTTTGGGCATGATGGTGACACGCTTGGCGTGGATGGCGCAGAGGTTGGTGTCCTCAAACAGACCCACCAGATAGGCCTCGCTGGCCTCCTGCAGAGAAGGAAAACGAGGCATGCAACAGTTGCGAGTACTGCTTAAATGACCGGAGTAGAACAGAGTACATGTGTGTATAAGAGAAGATCCCAGGGGAAACAGTCTCATCATCGTTTTAAAATCGTTTGGCCCCACCAATGTACTCCACACGAAGCCTACACATGGGATTCATTTATTAATTAAAGTTTACGTTCAAAGTGTGGATTTAATTCTAAAACTGACCTGCAGAGCTCCAATGGCCGCACTCTGGAAACGCAGATCGGTCTTGAAATCCTGGGCGATTTCTCTCACCAGGCGCTGGAAGGGCAGCTTTCGAATCAGCAGCTCAGTGGACTTCTGATAACGACGGATCTCACGCAGGGCCACAGTACCAGGCCTGGAGAAAACACAAAAAAGGGAGCAAACCAACAGTTGAGAACTGATGGTTTAAAATATTTGTGCGGCCTGAAACAGCAAAAACACTTTGTCTGGAATGTGCCGCCTCACCTGTAACGATGGGGCTTCTTGACGCCCCCAGTGGAAGGCGCGCTCTTGCGAGCAGCCTTTGTGGCCAGCTGTTTACGGGGGGCTTTGCCTCCGGTGGATTTACGGGCGGTCTGCTTGGTACGAGCCATCGCTGCTGAAGATCACCTGAAGAAAATGAAGGAAAAAAGGAAATCATATCTTGCATTAGTATTCGTTTCAGTGGTTGGAAGTACGTATACTGATTTCCTGTATCTCATTTACGTTAATGCTTTCATGACACAAATACAAATATGGTGGTAGATAGAAAGTAAATATTGTGTTCAATACTATATATATATATTGGTGATGTGATCCTTTTTTACTTTCCCACCTAAATTCCATCCATGGAACGAGGCGTTTCCAACACAATCAACACTTTATATACATACCCCGATGCAAAATACAATAATGAAATTAAGTACGATACATATAAAGTGATTTTTAATATCAAACAGGAAACATTAACTTGATTTTTAAGTAAATAAACAAACAATACACTTCCCTTTCGCACTCGGTCCGACAAGCGTCGATCAAAATTCACCGACGATACTATTGGCTAATAGACCAACACATAAACAAGATATTCTGTATGAGCCAATCGGCATTTAGAATCTACAAAGTAGGCGGGCTCCACAAGCAGCCTGGCATTCCAGCTAAAGCCCGCCCACCGCGCTCTGATCATGGCGGCGGTTTGATGCGCAAACGGGATAAAGACACGGGGCAGAAAAGCAAAGGAGTAGCGCGTAAACAACTCGAATTTAAAGAGTAACCGTTGCCCCAACGTCTCGGAAAAGCAGACAACAACACAGAAGACATTTCCAGGAACTCGTGGATAGGCAGAGGAAAGTCGAGCGGTCCGTAACAGCGGCGCAGAACCGAGCCGAACCGGCGCATGATTTGAAACAGAATCTCTCGTCGTCAGAACGACCGCAGTTAACGCCGCGTTTCCCCGTCGCGTCGGTAATTTTTTCTCCGCACTGTAAAATTTGAAGTTATTACCGTTGAACACGTACACAAATGAAAATACAATAGATGTTTAAAAAAAAAAAACTTAATTCAGAAGCCCGGCGACATATTTCGGGACGCTTACCTCGCGGGAAAGTGAGTGGAAGTCGTGAGAAACGTCTCGCTTGTCTCTTATTTTCTTCGTATCCACAATGGGGAGTTGCGTCCAGCGGGAAAATGGCCGCCGCGTCAATCATCTGTCCCACAATGCATCAGTCTTCACGGGACTTACCTGGTTACTTTGATCTTTTCGACTCATTTCGGCAACATTGTGGCATTTAGTTTTGATTTCGTGCCTTAAAATGGGAGGAACAAATGCGCTGATGCAGTTTATTCGTGTTAAAGTCAAGCTTTTACTATTTAAATAAACTAAGAGCTATAAGATTTGTTTCTTTTGTACATTCTTCACAAGTTTTAATATTTTATAATAAAAAGGTGAATAAAATATAAACAGAAATGCTAAAAAAGTATAAAATTGATTTATACAGCAGTTATCCTATGGGATAGACTTGTACTTACAATGTAAGCATTTACGATTCTCGGCTGGTCTATTACTGATTCCATTTGCTCTACAAGCTATTAGTTTTATGCAATCAATTCTAATTTAAGTAATATTAACCGGCTTTTGAATGTAACCTAAAAGTGCATGTGTATATTATTTGACAATGATACTCACGTACTGATTTTCTAACCACAAGAACCTGTTTATTATGTTTGTATGTGAATTCCAGAGTACAAATATTTTGCTTTTAAAAATGATTTAAATTGTAACTCAAAAACACAGTAGAAAAAACAAAACAAAAAAACTAGGTTATCGTATCAACCTGAGAGAGAAACAAAAAGTCGAAACATTACCTGGACATAAAAGAGTCTGCAAATCAAAACATGATGAACATAGGTCTGCTACATATATGCCGTTTGTAATCTGCCAAAATGCAGTACCATCATAGCGCATTTACGTTTCTGACAACTAAAATCAAACATTGTTTTGGATACATTAAACAGTAGAAATACACCATTATTGAAAACAATGAAAAGTCACTACTTATACAACAGATTTATATTGAGAAAAGATCAGAAAATGCATTGCATCAATGTGTATGTCTGTATGAAGATGAAAATGTCTCAACCTTAATGCTCTTTCCAGATCACCCACTATTCTCGACTTCCAATTGCACCTTATTTATTTGAGATAACAAGGCATTCTTTGAAGCTAGCTACTTAGAAGTAAGGAGAGTAATTGTGATTCAAAGTTTCAAACATACATGAAGATATCTCTACGGAAACTCTGCTACTAGTAGCACCAAAGAAGACATTATCACACATTTTACAGTTATCACAATTGTTTGATATATATAGAACCTCAAACCAGACTACTAAGTGGAAAGAAAGGGATATAAAGGGTAGTGAAAGGGGGGGGGGGGGGGAGAGGACAGCATAGAACAAAAAAACATTTAAGCGCGCTCCCCACGGATACGGCGTGCCAGCTGGATGTCTTTGGGCATGATGGTGACACGCTTGGCGTGGATGGCGCACAGGTTGGTGTCCTCAAACAGACCCACCAGATAGGCCTCGCTGGCCTCCTGCGAATCGGCAGAGTAAAACCAGATTTAATCAAGAGTGACGAAACACGATACTCAATAATTGTCCACAGCGAGTGCTACTGACCTGCAGAGCTCCAATGGCCGCACTCTGGAAACGCAGATCGGTCTTGAAATCCTGGGCGATTTCTCTCACCAGGCGCTGGAAGGGCAGCTTTCGAATCAGCAGCTCAGTGGACTTCTGATAACGACGGATCTCACGCAGGGCCACAGTACCAGGCCTGGAGAAAAGAGCAAAAAAAAATACATAGATTCTCTGAGCAGCTGAGCCGACCTACTTTGGTACACAAACGTGTAACTCCAGACCAAAGGAGAGAATATCAACTTTTACCATGTACTTCATATAACACTCCAAATAAATAAAATACACAGTTTACTGTCTCTTGGAAGAGTTTGCTAATATTAGTTACCGGTATGTTACTAATGCTAGCTAAAAAACTGCATTCATTTCTCAGGGGCTTGAGTTAAACGGTTCTATCTATAGTCAGAAGAATTTTATTTCATATCCGTACATAAAATAAAGTATAAAACGACAGTATTTACGACATTGCGTTCATCTCACACCTGTAACGATGGGGCTTCTTGACGCCCCCAGTGGAAGGTGCGCTCTTGCGAGCAGCCTTTGTGGCCAGCTGTTTACGGGGGGCTTTGCCTCCGGTGGATTTACGGGCGGTCTGCTTGGTACGAGCCATCGCTGCTGAAGATCACCTGAGGGCACAGGACAAAGTTTGTTTTGGTTAGACATAAATACGGGATATTTGACTAAATAGCTTCAGGATACAGGATAGTCGTGTTTTAATTTTATGGAGAATTCAACAACAAACGACATTTTTCAGTCGAGCAGGTTACAGAAATCAGCATCAAGAACAGCTTCACTTATTTTCAATGCATATCCAAGGCAGCTTATGTAATTCGAGATGTTGTGAGAAGGACAGCGGACGTGTCGAATCATGGCCAATCAAATACTCCATACGAGCCACAGGGGCGGGATGTTTTGAACCGTTTGACCACTCACAGAACGAAGATCGCCTGGGCAGCTCCGCCCCTTGCGCAGTGAACGGGGGTTTGCTCGTTTCCTCACCACGAGTTGCCCGGTTGATCACGAGACTTGATTCTTTTCAACAGAATGAGCTATTTTGAAGGAAATCGGGTAACCCCGCCCACGCTGGCTACTTAGTACTAAGAAACGAGCACACCTAAAATATGATGGCTGGGCCTCCCCAGAAGAACGTAAACGGGAAGGGGAAAAAAAAAAAAAAAAAATCGTTGTAGTGAACGACGAGGTTGATGTCAAAAACGACGGTAACTCACGAAAACCGCGGCGTTAAAGTTGAATATACGTTTTGTAAATGATAGCAGACACGTCAGAGTATCGATTGATGAGCAATGTTTTGGCAGATGACCCCTCAGTCTGGGCGCATTTCCGAGTCAAATGCGAGCACATCACAAAAGCCCTTTCGGTCCCCGACTCCCCGAGCAGACAGATAATAGCTCGGCTGCGCCGCGTCCTCGTTTATAACGAAAATAAAGCAGAAAACACACTCATCCATGAATTAACACGACGTTAAATCATAGATCGGTGTTTTACCTAAATGATGATACTTACCTTCGAAAAGTTACTGAAAGATAGCGGCTTAAAAATGAGAATTAATTCTTCAGCCTCGAAAGCGTTGTTCTCGCAATAAAACGAGGAGAAGGAAAAAAAAAGAAAAAGAGCATAGGACAGCAACAGGAGACACGTATCCCATGATGCATTTGGAACAAACATGTTCCACATGCGGCGACATGGCGAACAATAACATGATTCACGAGTGAGACGCAATGTTGAACATTAAGTTATTTCTAACAGAATTATTAATTGTTTATTAGTTCAAATTAGTAATTGATTGGTATATTTTAAAAGTCTAATCTAAAACACTATCAGTATTCAGGACAGCATATTAACTGAGAAACATTCAGCTGCTTAGTTGCTCAAAACGATACGAAATCTTTTATTTGGTTTAAAATGTAGTTGATGCAAAACAGAATTATAATTCAAGACAATATTATTTTTATTATGCATGTTTGTCAGAAATAATTGGGTTGATAAAAAAAAAGCATTGTCTTAAATAAAACAATAATAATGATTTAATTATATATATATATATATATATATATATATAGTATTAAAAAAATAACTAATGTTAACTAATTCTATGTTTCCAGCTCTCAAATCATTTACTCCATCAGCCCTGTAGGTGGCAGCACTACCGTCACCGAAGCACAGTAGAAGAAGAAGTCATCAGAAGTTACTCCATTAGCCCTGTAGGTGGCAGCATTACCGTCCCCGAAGCACAGTAGAAGAAGAAGTGTTTCTCTTCTTCAGTCCTCCAACATGGCGTCCACCCGGAGGCTGAAACGCGTGGTCGCGTCGCAATCAGGTTTTATAAATTTCAAATCCACCTCAGATGCTGCAAACCTGGTCAGTAGTCGAAGAAAACGCCTGAACAAGAATAAAAAGAAGAACTGGAACAAACACAGTGACATTAATGACGTCGAAGACTTTCTAGAAGACGTGAGACACCAGGAGAGAACCACAGGGTAGGTTCGGGCAGACACAAAGCGCTCATTTTACCAGTTAATCTACGTTCCTACTTTGAACTACGGCTTGGGCTGCATTCCAAATGTCAATTGTAAATGAGACATTGGGAGAAGAAAAATCTTCGATTCTAATAATGTGATTATTAGAATATATGTGATTCTTTTTCCCCCCACCAGAGGTCTACTTTCTGAGAAATCAGATGAAAGTTTGTTCTTTTTGGATGCTGGCCAGTCACAGAAAGCTGAAGCGAAAGGTAAACGTGCAATTGAGCAGTTTGGTGACGAAAGCACCGAGTCCTGCGTGTTTCAGATGCGCAGTTACAAATAAAGTAAATGTGTTTCTCTGAAGTAACAGAATCTGTCAAGGGGAAGAAGACGAAAGGAAAGGCGCCGCGCCCGTTGAGGATAGACCTGATCCTGCAGCATGACTCCCTCGTTCCACCGCCTAAAGAGTCTGTATTCCTTCTTTGATGTGATGCTGGCACACTTAGCTGTAAAGGCATTGAGAAAAAGGGGGCAGTCTCCTCTCACACCTACAGTGACGTCTGTGTAAATGTATTGACTGGCTCTCTGCTGTTAATTTCTTTAAAAAATATATAGAAAATTAGACTTTGTTTTTCTGAATGTTTAAATCTGTCCGATGATGATCACATCCTTGCGCTCCCAGTATTTCCTTCATGGAAATGTGAAGACAAAATACAGGAGCTCAGGAAACTGTCGTGTGAACGGTGTCCTGGGATCTGAGGCTATGCAAACAGGCGTCGTGATAAATGTAGTGTCGCGTTTAACAGGCCTACGCACGACTCCTCCATCTTCCATGCTAATGTGTTGTCGCGGCATTCTCTTACTTCACCATAATTAGTTAGTCCTGTGCTCTGCCCCCCCCCCCCCCCCTACAGTGTGCTGGCTTATCAGCAGCCTAATGCCAAGAAGCTCCGTCGTATTGCCCAGAAGGCAGAGCAGCTGGCCGCCAAAGGGGTGGTGCTACGGAGCCAGAAACGGCTGCTGAACAGACGGCCAGTCAGCAAGACGGCCAAGAAGGCAGCGACGGAGGCCAACAACAACCCAGACAGAGAATATTATGACATATGGGGACAAGAGAGTGAGTTGTGTGTGTGTGTGTGTGTGTGTGTGTGTGTGTGTGTGTGTGTGTGTGTGTGCGTGTGTGTGCGTGTGTGTTTCCAGAAGTGAGCCCATCCTTGTGCCTCAGTATTGCCTTAATGGAATCTTTTTTTAAATGCGTTTAAAAAACGACACTCGGGTTGATTTTTATGTGAAATTAGACTTTATGTTATTAGCATTATACCTTATGAAAATGTTGTATTGCGCTAATGTCTTATCTTTTGTTTTGCTTTAGCCAAAAGCTCAGCTGACCCCTGGTACCTTCAGCAGACGGGCAAGACGCTTGTGAAGGTGAGACTTATTTTGTGGCAGGTTAACGAGTAAACGTTCTGCAGGTTGAGTTCTTCTCATGAAACGTCTGCAGGGGTCTTGCTTTTGTCTGCGTTTGACTTTGTGTTCCTGTTTGGTCAGCGTCCAGAGAGGTTGAACCTAAAGCCGTCTATTCTTCCTGCTGTGGAAGTGATTGCTCCTGGAGGATCCTACAACCCAGACTTCTTCTCCCATCAGGTCAGACGACTCCATGCGCTGCAGACCGACATTAATTATGTAGTTCTGTTTGTGAACAAGTGAAATTCAAGCTCCCACTGCCTTAACAACGTACATTTTTAGAGATCTTATATGCTTGTTGAAATAACTTGCAATGAAGAAAACAAATTTCTCTCAGAATTCCAAAAGATTAACATTTGTGACTCAATGGCTCCCCTCGCTGTGAATCCAGGAATTGCTGCAAGAGGCCCACGAGGTGGAGGTGAAGAAAAAAAAGGAGGAAGACAGAATAGAGAGACAGCTGGCTATCAACAAAGAAGAGACGGCAACGGAGGTGCCGATGATGATTCACACCCGGCGAGTTGTGGTTGTCGCGATCGTCATCAAAGTTTGGATATTTATCTGCCACTTGTTCTGCAGGAGACGACTTTAAGAGAGCAGGTGGAAGGCCTGGAGGAAGAGGATAGTGAAGAAGAGGTGGCCGCTAATGATGACGAGGGTGTGGCGGTGGGAGCCATCACGCTGGCGCAAAAGAAGACTGAGAGACAGAGGAAGAGAGAGAAGGCTGAGAAAATTAAGGTACCCCCCCCCCCCCCCCCACACACACACACACACACACACACACACACTGAGTAATCAAACACTGACAGCTTTGGACTGTCAATAAGTGCTGAAAGATGCCTTATCATACTTGCTCTGCTCTGGTTCTCTCGCCGTCTCAGGAGCTGCAGCAGCTTGCCAGAAGACGGGAGGTTGAAGAGCGACAGCAGCTCTTCCAGCTTCGCTCCATCAAGGCCGCCATCAGACAACAGGACCAGAGAACCATCACTCGACAGAAGCAACGCAAGGCCAAGCAGGAGGCAGAGAAAGCTCAGCCCAGACGCCTCGGCAAGCTCAGGTAGGCGGCTGTAAATGTTCCTGCGCCCGCTCCCTCGTGTTCGAAGGACAATCCAGTTTGTTAAGGTCGCACTTTGATAGGCGTGGGGGAGTCACTTGAGATGGATAAATACATTTTGAGTTGGCCTGATTTTATGCTTGTTTGTTTTTTTACATAGATATATTTCATCATTATCTCATCTGCTTAGTTTGACAGATTTAATCATGTTTGTGGAGTCGCAAATCAGCGTCTCGTACCCTGTAGGTAACACCAGGAGCTGAACAGCATTGAACACAGACTAGGTTTCTATTCCGGAAGCAGTTGTAAAAATGTTGGTCCTCATTTTCAGGTTCCAACCTCAGGACATGGAAGTTCAGCTGAGCGACGAACTGTCTGGATCATTACGACAACTCAAGGTGCATCACTAACTGTTTGGAATGTTTGTTTGCTCGTCCCTCGTCCATTTTGACGTTTGCTAGTGAGGCTGAAATGAGCTTTGGAACATTTTGATGGTGTATTATCGTCAGCACATGTCCCATTCTAAGCTCTATCCTAGTTCCTAACACTGCAGCGCCACACTGGGATCTTTATAGTCCCATGAGATGTAATTACCTGTAGAAAATCCTACTTCTTCTTTCTTGTCTTCTGCCCTTATAGCAAAGGATATTTATGGTTTGAATAAGAGTGTATTTGGTTTGGGACTGCATAGTGAGTTGGACCGCTGACATTTGTCTAACATTAACGTGTGGTCTCCCTCCTGTGTTGTAATGCTGTGTATTTGCAGCCAGAGGGCAGCATCCTCAAGGATCGCTTCAAGAGTCTGCAGAAGAGGAACCTGATTGAACCACGAGAAAGAGCCAAGTAAGGACCTCTGCGTCTTTATCTAACATGTCCTCTAAGGTTCAGAGCGACACGCGTTCACATGGAGTATATTTATTTAATTTATTTGCTCCCCCCCCCTCTTAGGTTCAAGAGGAGATACAAACTGAAATATACAGAGAAGAGAGCTTTTAAAGAGATCACTTAGTGCTGGCCGGCAGACCACAGGAGATGAACGCAAGAAGCTGGGAAGCATTTAAAGCCACAAACACAATGTGATTGAACTGTGACTGCCGAAGGCCTGATTGACCTTTCAGATGATTACAACTACTAAAAAAAACAATATTCCACATTGTTATAAAGATAAATGAAAAATGTAGTGCACTTCCTGTGTTTTTCGTGTTGGAGAAATGAGTTTCAAGCTTTCTTAGTCGTGTCGGTGTATCGCTGCTCAGGCTAAAGGCAGGGTCAGAGACATGAGGCGATGACTTGCTGCAGGAATATCCATCAGTGCTGTTTGAGTATTTCTGTAATGTCAAACGTGAACCTTGTAATATAATGTTTGATAAAACATTTCCTCATATCTAGATGTTCCATTTGTATCCTCAACATCTCCAAAGGGAGTCTACAGCAGCATGTGTTTGGTAATTTTGTGTGTTTTAGGTGACACGGACAGAATGTGGAGCAGAAGCTAAAATACTTATGAAAAAGTGAAAGGGCTTCAGAAATTAAAGTTAACCATAATTATATTAATGGAGATTAATAGGAGATCAATCCTGTGTGGGGAAAAATACAATAAGTCTCAACCTCCCGCCAAATTTCATGGACATTTTCTCTTCAACAAAGAATGAGACATGATCAAAATCATAATCTCTGGCTAAGATAATTAAAAAGATGAAAGCATCATGCTTTAGGGTTTGTGGTTGTAGCATTGAGGCAGAACTTAAGGGTGAAAACTCATCAGCTTATGTATTCAGTGATATTTGCAATATTACAACCAACAGAACCAATTTAAACATCAGAAGCTTTGGTTTGGGGGGTGTCCATCCAGATGTGGTGTGTTAGTGCTCTTAAGGTGGAGTAGGTGATGTTCTTCTCCTGTAAACATTGAGTAATTGATGCATTTGTCCAATAAGAAATATCCTTACATGCTCCAACAGGTCTTGAAAAAATTGAATATCTGGCAGCAAAATGTTCCCCAAGCCTTCAGATGATGGGTGACTTTATGTGCACACTGTTTGTTACTAAAGTGACATTCCTTCATTCTCCTCAACTGAGGAAAATGAAGGTCAACTATAGTTGATCAAACGTATGGGCGACTCCACACGGCTAACTGGTTAACTGGTTAAATATGTTGTTTAAATCCTGAAAGATCCCTTGTGCAAGATATTGATCACTGTTTGCTCCCAGTGCCTGTTCCTCAAATAATTAAATGTATCCGAAATGGGCACTGAGTCATTTTTAACTATTTATTTTTATATTTAATGAAGTTTTAATGAATAAAAAAATAAAACAAATGTATTGATTCTGGAAATAATAATACTGTAAGCAATCATTTGTAAAGATTGATCTTTTGCTTTAAAAATATCGTTCATTATTACGAGCCCCTATTCCAGCAACAGCAAATAAAAGTAAGTAAAAACGGAATACAAGTCATTTCCAACCTATATTCAATTGAATGCGCTACAAAGACAAGATATTTATTGTTCAGACTGCTAAACTTTATCGTTCTTTTGTATATTCGCTCATTCTGAATTTGATGGCTGCAACATGTTCTGTTTTTATTCCCATTTTACACAAGGTCCCAACTTCATTGGAATTGGGTTTGTACATTGTGTGTGTGTGTGTGTGTGTGTACGTGCGCGCGAGAGATAAAACACATTGTCTAATCAAATTACTCTAAATCTTTTGCTGTTGCTAATTCCATTTCAAAGCGTTCTCTCTCTCTCTCACACACACAGTATGCAGGTGTCTGTGTGTGTGTAAACAGTATAGATCATCTCGTATCTGTGCACGAACAAAAATACACGATTAGATGAAAAACATGGATGGAGGAGAATGTGCTGTGAAAGAAGAGTGGAAATAGCTTTGTGTTTTGGTGGTGGAGTGATAGATGTAGAAGAGGAGGGATAAACACAGTGATGGAGAGGGAGTGAGGGGGGGAGGAGCAGAGAGATGATTCCTCTGTAATCCTCGAGACACGCGCTCAGTCTGGCTGCCTACTGGCTCGGAGTGAGACTGAGGCAGGTTGAAGAGAGAGAGGGGGGAGAGAGAACCAAGTGGGAAGGAAAAAAACACAAGATGAAGGGAAGAGAAGAAAGGAGAGCCGCCTCTTGTAAATCACACTGAGAGAAACCTGAGAGGCAGTGAGGACGAGGAGGACTGGAGGAACCAGTGGCTCTCACGCGGTTTCAATCCGAGGGAAGGAGAGAGAGAAGGAGGAGGAGGATGCCTCAGTCCAGCGCTGCTTGAGCCAAACCAGGAGACCAGGAGGAGAGCAACAGGGAGGAGGAGAGGGAGTCTATTAAAAAAAAAAATCTGGAGGAGAGGACTAAAAAAACAGGAAGGGAGAGAAGAGGAAACCAAGAGGATGGAGGAGCACAGAACGAGCAAAGACACAGATTGCCGGTTTCTCAGGCTCTCCTGAGCGCGTGGACCTGAGCCCAGCCGGAGTTACCGCCAGACACCCGGAGAACCTGTGTGTGATGAGAGGAACGTGTGTTTGCAGCTGCTCAGTGAAGGAAAAGTAGATGTTTAGGAGGTAGATCAGGTCAGGTGGACCCAGAGTAGGGAGCAAGGATAGAGGAGATCCTCACCTGAGCAGGTGCATGGATGGAGAATCACCCTGACGCCCGTGGGTGTTGGGGTGTGTGTGTCCAACCATCTCAGGTCTAGTGAATGAAAACCACTGCAGCAACAATGAGGCATCGCTAAGCGCCTTTAAGGTCGCTTTGACTCCTCTCTTACTCCAGACGAGCCGCCAGAGGCTGCTCCCTACCTCATCTCAACACATCAAGTGGACTTCCAGCACTGGTGCCCTGCTGGCTGGCTGATTTCCTGCTCCCAGTGTATGCCTCCCAACTACAGCCATGGGAGAATGGACCATCCTAGAGCGCCTCCTAGAGGCTGCCGTGCAGCAGCACTCTACTATGATCGGAAGGTGAGTTGCTGTCTTCATGCAAGTGTGCGTGATTGTTCTCCTCAGAATGAATCTTTGGAAGTCTAGATTACAATGAAGATGGAGGATGAGCCTGCTTGAGGTCATAATGTATGTGGCCCATGAGCAATGATTCCCTCCCTGCTTCTTCTGTTGGCAAGGAGAGCAAGACTTTAGCTTCTTTAATCCCTTTGAGTGACATCATGGCGGGGGGGGGGGCATTATTAGGCCACACAGAGGACACCTTAAATCCTTTACGCCTCCGTTCAGTTTTCTACTGTTCCTCTCATGGCGGCGTCTTTGTTCTCCTTCTCACGCCTTTAAGGCCAGTTTGCTTCGAAGCCATCATTCAGCTCCCATCCATTCTATCTTTCGCTTTCACTCTCGGTCAAAAATGAAGTCATCTCGCAACCCCCCCCCAAAAAAAAAAGGTTACTCATACAAGGTCACCGCAGTCATGATTTATGCATCATTCTACATGCTGGGATGTCTTGTATTTCAGTTTGAATAACTCGTTCACATCGGCTGCAGAATGAGCAATTATTGATGAGCGTTTTAGTCACAGAAGCACATTGGCTCCGTCGGACGGTATGTAGTCCTGCATTCAGGGGGGGCATCTTTGAAAACCACAACTTTAGTTTGGGATCATGAAACTGCTTGAATTAGCAGGATAAACAAATCCCCCGAATCACTCTGACCAACAGTGCCATTCTTTGAGTAAATCATGTGAAGAAATTCTATTTTATTTGGCAGAGTCTCCCGCTGTCATAGCTGAGAGCAAATTTAGTCGTGTCCAGTTATGGAAGTGATGTGATTTTTGTTTTAAAGTGTTTCCTTCAATGTTACTTTGAGTGGTCAGCAGCACCCCCCACCCCCACCCCTCCTTCATGAGGCACTGGAAGTGTAGCTTTGCTCATCAGCTGGACTAGTCATCATGGCTGCAGGGTCTCAGCGAGAGCGAGAAAGAAAAGATATGAAAACAACCCCCCCCCCCCCCCCCCCCAAAAAAAGTACAAAAAATTCACGAAGGCAACCGAGGAATAGAGAAAAAAAAAGAAAGTTTGATTTCAAAGTAAGCAGAGTCGTCAGAGTGTGAGATGTGAGAGACACAGAGAGTGAAAAGACGGAGTGAAGACGAAGGCAGCGAGGAGCAGTTATTCACAGACAGGCGAGCAGACGCATGGCCTCCGTCTGCAGGGTGTTGGTCGGACGCCAAGAGGACTGTCTGATCACGAGATCGCGCTGCGTGTCACGACCTAACCGGGGCAACCGGGACACCCGGTGGCAAGAAGCTTGAAGCCATCTCTCTACAGATTATTATTATCTGTTGCTCAGACGGTTTAAATGTTCAGATGACCGGGGAGCGGGCCAAAAAACAAAAACAAAATGTACAACAGCATGGACAGAGCCTGCGCTGACCAATGAGATGTCGCCAGCAGAGCTGCGAAGGCGCGCCTGTATTTGTTTAGCTTCGGTATATTTAAGTAGACGTGTATGATATAGAACAATATAAAGCAGTTTAAGTTGTACAGGCAGTTCAGAATCAAATTAAATCAGCAGTATGGTACTTCGGGTACTTCGGGTACTTCAGGTACAGTAAAGTCTCTCTTCTGTTTCTGACATTTCTAATCCATACTCATGAATGCGTACGAACGCATTCTATTCCTTCAAGTGTAGATCTGCTTTCCCGGTACCGTCTGAGCACCTGTTGGTCCCCACTGGAGAAGCCTCGATGAAGCGCCCAACACTGTCCACACGTTGCTCGTGTGACCCTGCACGTGAAGGCTACGCAGTCCTACTTGTGAGCTGCCATTGGTCCGTGCGGGGCTGCTAAACATGGAAGGCCAGCCCTCCCACTGCTGCGGTATTGATCGCCAATAATGAAATAGGAAATGAAGCCTGATAGAAGACACGGCACTAAATGAAACGGTCTTTAGGCCTGTCCGTTTTGAATATAAAGTGACTCGTGTGGTGCGGTGGCTGAAAAGTTAAGTGAACGATTAAAGGTCTAAGTACCTCATTATTAATTAATTAACATAACCTTTCTCAGCAGGAGATCCATAGTTAAGCGCCTGGAGGAAGGACAACACAATCAAACAAACAACATATTTACACCAGGACACAATCAAACATTTTCTATTCATCTTAAGTCTCTACTGTAAAAGTGTAGTTTTATTTATAAGAAGTAAAATAATGATTCATCCTCTGTCTATTTGCCCTGTTTGATCAACTCCAGGGAGGAATGAACCCCTCTCCTGTCGGGGAGGAGTATTCTGACACTGTTATCTGATTGGAAGGGCACTTTGTTTGAAGCATCTTGAGGCCATTAAAACTATTGTAAGTACAAGATACCCATCTTAAAACAGTGCGACTCGAGTCCCTGCAGGAAAGGACACGGCTCAAGCTTTGCTCGTGTCCTTATCTCAGCAGGTCTCTGCACGCGCGTGTGCGCGTGGGTGTTTCTGTAGAAGCTCGACACCTCATCCTTGACGATGGCCGGCTTGCTCAGCATGACTCCCTCATCATGGCTCCCCTGAGTCAAATGAGTGTTGTCACTCAGAAGCCTTGAGCTCATCCGTCTTGGAAAGAATGCATGTGTGTTTGCCACGTGCTCCTTCTCAACACGCAAAACGAGCCAAAAAGCAATATTTCTAAGTGAGCAGCGTGTCCATGCGATCTGTGTTTGATGACAGGCTAAATCTCTCTTGTCACATGACCTTTTGATTATTGAGCCATTATTTAGCAAATCTCTGTTTAGGGCTTGAAATCCTCACGGAGGGGATTGGAGGATTTTGTCTGTACAGAAGGAGCCTTAGTTAACAAATGTGTGCTATATTGTTCAGAAAATTAAAACAAAAGCGGGGAGGCTGTGATATCTGCGATAAGAGACACTTAAATAAGGCAGAATGAGACCTTTGACATTTATCCACTCCTCCCTCCCTCCCTCCCTCTCTCCCTCCCCTTTCTCTGCTTTCACACTTCCTCCATCCATACATAATGACCCCCGGGATGACATCAGCGCTGATGGTTGCACCTTCTCCATGCTTCCATAAGAAACACGACATTAAAGTGACCTCACATGTTCCAGACGGATATAATGAATCCTGGTCTGAATCCCAAATATGCTGCATCCACTTGCTGATGCTGCCACTGCTAGTAAAATAAATATCAGAGACCGGCTCATTATTGCTGATGCTATACTCTGATGTGCCTTAGCGTCCGTGTCAGTGCTGATAATAGGGCTGATTTTCTCTGCTTGAGCTACTACAGATGCAAGCATTGTGGAAATGAGCCCAGGAAGCTGCTTGCTGCTTTTCATGGGAGCTACAACCAGCCTCCATAGGGACGTTGGAGTAGCAGAGTAATAGCCAGAGGCAGAAAGAGGAGAAAAACATGACATAATTATCGAGCTTCTTTTCTAATTTCTTTTCAATGACACCTCATGTTAAATTTCCTTCTTCTTCTCTGCTGAGAGGGAGAAAATAACTTTTTTGTGTTCACTTATAAAGCAATGCCACAATCTGTACACCTATGTGTAATAAAGTATTCTGGTACACCATGAAGGAAACGCTGGTGGAAACTACAGGCTTAGCCAGAATACAGTAACAAGGATCAGAGAGAGAGGGAGAGAGAGAGAGGGATGAATGGATAAAGAGAGATTGCGTCAGGCGATGGGGTCAGAGTTGAGACAGATTTCACCTTGGAAATCAAGTTGATATCGTTCCAGGACGAAATTATTTTCCTCCAGATGCATTCAAGGACTTGTGGTCGTAGCCGCCATCCGAAGGTTGAGCATCCAGATGTGTAGCGTGTTGTTGAAAAATCAATACTCCAGCACGTTAATGTGAAACTTGAATGCCTGATCTCATCTACATTACCGGATGATGATGATGAGATGAATTATTGATCTCTGCAAGATGATTCTCAAACCTTGTTGACATGAGCTGTCTAATCAGAGTAAACATGTGATGTCTTGGGTGTTACTTTACACCAGCATGTTTGTATATATATATATATATAGTCAATATATTATTTATAAAAAACAATAGATACCAGTTTAGGATAAAGACGTGGGCCTTTAATTTAATTTCAAATACTGTAACCATGAATGTTTAAGTGGTCGTGTGATGTGTCGTTGCTTTTATTTTTGTTAAGTGAGACACGAGGACATGAATAATTACAAAGCTGCAGAAAGAAATTAAATCAGTTCTGCAACCACAGAACATTGAACTATTTCATTTTCCAAAATTAGATTAGAGGATTTACTGGATTTCCCATTTGGCAGCATGGAGGCGATGCTCATTGTCGTGGAGCCTTCAAGGGCCGCGGACCCACCAGCTCCTCCGTGGCCCCTGAGAAGGCGCCTCGTGAATATTATGACCTTGTTGTGCCTCTGTCATGCATTCAGTTTCACAACAGCTTTCAAAAGGCCCCTGAATTAGGACACAGTTTGATTCATCTCAAACATTCCTGCACTTCTGTGGCATGAGGTCTGTAAAATGTGTGACTGACTCGACACAAATAGCGGCGAGAAAGACGTAACTCTTGTGCAGTGAGAGCAACAAACCGTACGTGAAATACGGAAGACGCAGTCGCAGCAAATCAACTCTGATCCTTTGTAGAAAGCGGCGCTTTGTCTCTCTCTTGAGTCTATCCGTGTGACATCACTACCTATTTATAAAAGCTACCTCTGTTGCCGTGACAAAGAGCATTTCTATCACAAAGACCGTCCTCGTTTTGTTTGACTGATCCTTATGTTTGTCGGCTGATTAAATCAGCCCTCTATACATCTCCGTGCAGTTCTAGCTCTTTCTTTTTCCCTCGCCCCCCCCCCACTTTATCTCACCCAATCTTCCCAATCTTGTTTTTTTAAAAGATTAAAGGGACGCTCTTTTGCCATTGATTTATTCTCTTCATCCCCAGCCGCCCTAATCACTTGCTACATCTTCACACTCGACTGGAGTCTCTAATGAACACGCTGAAAGTACATCATCCACTTAGTCTGCAGTGCATGCGTGTGAGCCGACCTTTCGTGACAACAGGTCCTCAGAGACGGTATCGGATTCTGCAGCGTGACTGTGGCTAACGCCAACATCAATTAAAAAGTGAACCCTAACCTCAAACACCTTAACGCCTTGTCAAAGCCACCAAGATTAACACGCTATGGGGAGACAAACATAAAGTAATACGGGTCATGGTAAATTTCTATGTTGAGTAAAGTCAACCGGACTTTACGAAGTCTCTCGTGTGAGCGGTGAAACATCTTCAAGCTTTTCCTACAGGCCCAGCGGAATGTATTCAACACAGAGATATATTTAGAAACGGTTTCTCACACATACACACACGCCCTGCCAGAGCTGTCATCGTCGACATCTTTGCATATGAGCAACCAGACAGCGCGACAAAGAATTCACACCTCAGTAAACTCACACTCAATCCCATTTGCACTTTCGTCAATTAAGCATTGAGGAGTATGTGCTGCAAGGGAGCGTGTTTGACTCTCGGCAGTATGCTTCATTCACAACGCACCCCAAACGCATTTTACAGCATTGTAATGGGGAATGGACAAATGTAGCCTTCGCAACATGCAGAATGACAATGAAAGGATCACGGTGGCTGCTTTGCCTGGAGAAAGCACCTCCCAGGTTCACATCGTGATCCTGCTTTCTCGTCAAATCAGAGAAACAGTGGCGGAGTTTCACCAGAATTACATTTTACAGAGTTTTTATTTTTTATTTTTTAGCATATAGCATGAAACATAAAGAGTGGAGTCGACTGGCGTGCTTCTGGAGGACGAGGTGGAAAGACTTTGTCTTTGGGAAATTGAAGGGACAGTGTTTCAGGGAGGGCAGCGTACTCCCCCATCCACCGTCTGCTTTTGTGTAAATACTGTGAGTGATCGCACTGAATAACTGTGTAATGACTGTAAAGGGTAGTGGAACATCTATCAAGTGTGTTTTGGGTGTTCCTCGCCGTGTGCGGTCTGCTTGTGTGTCATGGAGGCTCCCTGCATGTGCCAGAGTGACTGATTTGGGTTGTGGCTTGGCATGGCAAGTGGGTGGGGAGTTGCCACGAGCGCGGAAGCCCTATCTCTGGATTGTCCAAAACCCACCACTTTAATCTGGATTATCATTTCTCTCTCTCTCTCTCACTTTCTGTATGTCCCTCCACCGACCCCCCTCCTTTCCTCCCTCCTTTACCCACCCACACATACCCAGTCTCCCTCTCCCCCACTGCTTTTCTGCTGATCATACCTCGCTCCTCCACCGTCTAGCATACCAAAAAAAATATATACTCCGCACGGATTGGTCTGTTGCCATGTAGAATCCTCATGACACCCTCCATCCCTGCCATTGATCTGTTCTCAATGATCGCTCACTCTATTTTTAGAAATTCTATTTTTAATGTCTGAGCTCCTATTTATGTCTTGCTTGATCGCCTAATCTGTTGCCAAGGTAACTGCCACAGTTATTATCATCATGCAGAGGCTTGCATGAAATGCACTGGTAGGAAAACGGGCTGCAGCTATACTCTCAAAATCAGTTTGTGTGCTTTTAGTATTTAAATCAAAACAAATGTTTTATGGTTGTAAATCTCTCTGATGCGAAAAATGTATTGTGTTACATTGGACTGTTTAATACTACATGTGTGGGTATGTACATTTTAATTATTGTCTGCCCTAATGTAACTCTGATAGCTATCAAATTGTCAGATCAACACACCAATTAAATCACTTTATGTGTGTGTGTGTGTGTGAGCGGGAGAGACAGGGATGGGGGGAAGATGGATAAGTGAACAGTATTGGAAAATGCTATTATTAGATTTCCATTTCAGGGGCTTACAGACCCAGGATTACACAGACACCACACTGTAATAACTAGTAGCTGGAGTAGTGTGAGCCGCCACCTTATCACTGAAAACGAAACACATGTGGTGCTGTGAATGGAGGAGGTGATGGTCAAGCAGCTGCTCATTCAATAGTATACGAGAGAATAATACACAGTCCTGATGTCTGAAGATCATTCTGTGTTCAATCACGTACCGGTATGGTCAATCAATACAATCCTTCTTGAAAAAAAAAAAAAAATCCTTACCACACTGTAAAAATATTCAATTGCAAATACATTTTCAGCAATTAAAACCTTTGCTGAAGTGAAATTAAAGCTGAAAAAAGGGCCCTGGCTGCCACACTGCTATTATTTCTGTTTTTCTTTATGCAAACCAAAAGCAGAGAGCAAAGATTTTGTGAATGCATTCAAGTAAAAAAGGACAGAATTGCCTTGTGTGTGGGTGTAAAGTCGCCTAGCGTAGTATAAAGGAGAATAAATGTCACTGCATATATTATATTCTACATATGTGGGATTATTTGTTTTAAGGTGCTTTGCATATACAGTAATTATCCGTGACTGTTCACCTAAACAAACCACTCGGGTGCATTCTGTCACCGCTGAAATGCACCAAATGAAACCTGGAAAACAAACGCTTGGAGATCAAATACTCTGAGGTTGGACAATGGTTTAACCATTATTAATGTTTGGCATGATAGAAATTCATTTTCATCTTCTCCTGAGAGGATGGAACTAACACCGGGCGATGTCAGAGTGAGACAATCGGCTTTGTAACGCCCTGCAACAGCTGGAAGAGAGCGTGTGTGTGTGTGTGTGTTTGTCTGATTAAAATGTGTATGTGTGTGTGTGCACATGTGTCCTTTATTGTGTATCTGTGTACGTGTGTGTCAGTGTGTGCGACTGATGGGAGGTGGGAGGCCATGCAGGATCGAGGTCTGCTAGCCCCCACACTCCTTCCCTTCTGGCTTCAAGTGTGTGTTGGTGTGACTCTGAGTGATGCTGGACACAGTTTTGGTCCGAGCTGACCCTTATTGATAAACCTTGGCAAATGAAAACACAGAGTGAAAGCGTGTGTTCGCATTTGATGTGATGGGATTACATTTGTCGGGGCTGGTGGTATGCTGTATTTGGGTTACCACCTGGCACACTTAAGCCACACAGGAAAGACAGAAAGTTGTTAAGATGTGGAGGAGAAATAAGGAGAAGGGAGGCGGGACAAAGTTCAGAACACAAGCAGTCTGTAGACCGCTGAAAGATTAACCATGAATCAAGAATATGGGGACAAACCATAAACTGTCCCATCAGGCCGTCTTAGAATAATCAACATTCTTCATCTCAGATTTTCTAAAGCTCTGTCCGAATGATTGTTTCTTTTAATTATTCATTCATTCATCCATTCATTTATTCCTTTTCTACCGCTTCTCCGCTCTGTGAGTCACAGGAGTTACTGGAGCCCATCCCAGTTTGCTATGGGCGAGGGCCGGGGTACACGTAGGACGCGTCGCTAGCGCAGAGAGAGAGTGAGAGAGAGAGACAACCATTCATTCACACACACACTCTTACACTATAGGGACAATTTTGGAGTAACCAGTTCACCTAATTTGCATGTTTTTGGAGATGGGAGGAAACTGGAGAACCCGGAGAAAACCCACGCAGACGCAGGGAGAACATAAAAACTCTAAACAGATAGGATTTGAACCCGGCACCTTCTTGTTCCGAGGTGACGGCGCTAACATTTATATTTATAAATAGATATTTATAGGAACAAATGAATGAAAATGACTGGGGGAAAAAAAGACAAACATATCTGAGCCTGTTACTTGATCGCCGCTGAAAGTTAGAGGATTTGACCTCTTAGAAGATCGCCGTGATTCCTCAGGGTGCGGCAGCAGAGTACAGATTGGTGAATAAAGACAGATACAGGTACAGATGTAATAATGGTGGGAAAAGAGGTTTGGAAGAATAGAAGGGTTGATTGGGGAGGGGTTGCAGAGAGAAGCCAGAGCTTAACAGTGATGGAACCGTTAATGGTGAGGTTCTGAAAAGGATTATTGGTTCAGCAGCACTGGCGTTGATTACATCACAGTCAGGAAGAAAACGGAATGCTGCCGCGCAATACTGATAATATTTAATGAGAGTAAGGCTGAATTCTAATACTTCTAAACCACATATTTAGTTTTTAGCTATTTTGAGAAGATGTGTCGATTTGAGACATTTCTTAATTTGAAAATGGTTTGTTCTAAGCATCTTTTGAAGACTGAAATCTCTTTCCTCTAAGGGGGGGGGGGGGGCAACACATTCTGTTTTCTTATCGTCCACACGGTTGCTTTAGTTTGCCTCGCAGGTGTAATTTGTTGTTTCCGTGAACCCTTCTCTTCTATTCTTCAGGCGAAGCATCAAGCCAGACTAACTGGTGCAGCGAATCTTCTCCCCTCCTCTGGAGAAACATGCCGTTCTTCAGTTGACTTCACTTCTAGTCCACACTACTCCCCATCTCGCTTCATTTTCTGCCCCTCGCCTGTTGCCGTGGTAACTAACAGACGGAACTTGAGTGGAGGGGAGATTGAAGGGAGAGAGGGAGGGAAGAGAGATGAGAGGAATGGGGGGGGGGGGGGGGGCAGGTTTCTGGGTAAAAAGAAACTACAGTTGCTCTTCCTCCAACTACTCCGCTGTATCGCCCATTCTCTCCTAGACTTATTGATCCCTGGCCAATTATTTCCTGTTCTTTTCCTCCTCTTCCTCACTACCCTCCCCTGGTTTTACCCTCTCCTGTTGTAATATCCTCTTTTGTTCCCTCCTTTATGCACCATTCTTTCTTTTTTCTGCCTTGCGCCATTATAAACATCAGATTACAATTCAGAGCATATTTTGTCCATTTCCAGACACACCCCACTCAAAAAAGCCAGCACATATCTGTTCATCCTTCACGTTCCATTCTCACACCCAAAACTCAAGTCCAGCTGTGCTTGATGCGCTCCACTTCAACTCCACACAACTCCCACTACTCCTATTTCTATGCAGCCCATCCTCTTCCGTAAACAGTGTTGAAGGTTTAATTAAAAGAAGCTGACATTAATATAACATCAAGTTAGCTCCACTGTGAGTGGCAATTCAATTTATCCGGTGTGTGGTTTAAGCATGCGGACAGTACATGCACATCTACTGTATATGAATTTACATGAGGAGGCTGGTGGCACTATATTACCTCTGCCAGATGCATAAACTGTGATTAGTTTTCACATAGCTATATGCATGTTTAATTACTGCTCATTCATTATGAGCTTGGAATATGACAAATGCCCCAATCACAGAGCCCCCTGCCATCCGACAAACATGAAGAGGAGAAGAGAAAGATCGTGGTTCACAGCCACACAATTGCTGGAGCATAAGAGGCGTTGTGTTGGCGTAATGTTTTTGCATAATCACCACCGCCTGCGTGGTAGCACAGGCAACATATTAGTCAAAGGGAACAACAAACACTGTCTGCTTGGAACCGAGGCTGTGAGTGTGTTGAGATATGTGTTAATCTGTCAGCCAGTGTGCTCGAAGCATACTAAAGCTATTGTCATGGGATGTGGCGCTGAACAGGTCAGAATCTTCGCTCTTTCTTTTAATGTAGTTCCAAAGATTTTGAAAAAAAAAGAGTCAGAACACAGGAAATATACATTTGAAATTGAAAGTGGGTTTTCTTGTTGGGGGAGGAAAAAAGCCACCATATTTAAAGGGTTGGTGTTTAAGAGTGTGTAGAAGTTGATCCAGATTACAATCTGGCTCCATCCGATTTTGGCTGGCTGTCACTAATCAGCAATGGTAGAGCGCTGAGTTTGGTTTTGGACGGCCTGAATTAAAGGGGACTGTTGAACTCCACCGACTGCCTGTCAATGATTTTTGGTAAACATGAGTGTGTTCACAACAGAGCGTATGGAATCTATTATAAAGTGCATTCATAGAAAACATCCAACAGTGGGTGGGGTCACAGAGAGCGAAGGGGTCAGAGAAAGAGCATTGAGGGTTTAAATCAATGAAGGAGGGGGAAATGAGAAACAGGTAGAGGATGCTGTGTGGTGTAAGATAATCTAAAGCTATCTGATAGCATTAACAGGAAAAAAAAACGAATGCAAGAATCCTCCTTTGGCCCCAGCCACAGATTACAGGGTTTGCATGTGGAAGCTATTATATAATTCATTCTCTATGATGAGATTTCCCTCCATTGCTGGTTTCCTTGCTACCCCCCCTCCATCTCCCGCGCTCTGTCCCTGCACTGGCAGGTTTCTCTTTTAATTTATTGAGGCGATGTCTGAGTGTTTGGTGACTTTCTAATCATTTCATCCCCGTCTGGAACTAATTCGTCTTCAACTGCATTTTGACATCTTCCTTTAGTACTAGTTTACTTTAAAATGCTCTACTCTGTGGCGCGTGTTCGTGCGCTTGTGCAAACGTACGCACGTTTAGCGCGATCCTCTCTCACGCCATATTGTTAATCAGATTCTGGAGAGGATTAACTCTGCCCTTTGACTCCTCGCCTTGTGCCGCACAAGACCGGTAAAGCTACTGTGCAGTTAGTAGATTTCCCTTCGCCAGGCTGACTGCCATCTAATGATTATCTGGCACTGTCTACGGTGAAGTGGTGCGGGTCTTCCCCTTTTTGCGGGTCTTCTCCTTATTTGCGGGTCTTCCCCAGGGATCCAGACTCCAATCGGAGTGGCATCCTGGAACAGACATATTAGCGTTCTTTCGAGTAAATGAAGTAGATTGATTGGAAGTAAACTAAAGTGCAGCCATCAAATTATTTTGAAGGTAAATCTTAGCTGTTCCACCTTCAGCACTTTCTTCCAAGGAGCTAGTTGAAGGTGGGACTGCTGTCTACTGACGTCACAGTTAGATGTGGAAACACTCTGTGTCTATTCAGTCTTGTGAAGGTTTAGAGAGTTAAATCCCTCTCTTTATAAATGCCTGATAACACTGTATGTTTGTGGCGAAACCTGCAGCATCATTCTAGCCCATCAGCACCGCCTCCAAAGCCCTTTTAATTTATATCAAGTGGACAAAAAAGCCATAAATCCAACATAAATGTAATGAGGTTAGGTTGTAAAGGTCTGCATAATATTTCCAGATTTATAAAAAGGAATATTATGTTTCTGACCTTTATATAGATGGGATTAGGATTATTATCACTGGCAACGACTAATCAGAGATCTTCAAACAGAATTGGGTTTGAACTCTCTCATATCTGTAGAGTCGACGTGTAAAGCAGCGATCAATCAGCAGATTAACAACAATGTCCAGACATTTGTAGTATGCATCATGAGATAGTCAACATGCTCACGTATACTTTGTTTACTGAACCTTTATTTTACCAGGTAAACGACTTCTCATTTACAACATTTATACTGCAAAAAGGCATTCTGTCTGGAGTGCTTCTTGACAGAGCCTAAAAATAAATGAGAGATGAGAAAGGAAGTACAAGAACAAAGAGATAGAAACACACACAAAGTTTACGGATGTGCAAAGTGGGCACATCTAAGAGCGAATTAAAATAAACCCAATTTAAGCAAAAAATAACCTCCCATGATCTCACCTCACAGAAATAGCATCTAATTTGCAAACAAGGTCCTGCTGATACCAGAGCACCAGTGTTGAATTTGTTGCTATTCTGAGGAAACTAATTACTCTGAATGATTGTGTGTGAGCGTTTGAAGTCTGATCAGAGGTTACCATGGTAACTGGACATCAATGATTTTTGCCCACTTTAGTTAATGTGCACATTTCCATAAAGAGTGTGCCGAGTTATGTCAGAGAGTTTAGAGGGAAAATGTCAGCAAACTGAAATACCCTCCGATGCTCTTCAGAGAATGGAAGGATTTTGTTTTTAGAGAACTAATCTGAAGGGGGGGGGATAAATAATAAACAGGGAGAGGATTCTTCCTCCTTGATGAAGACTCAGTTCCAACTTCAGTGAGTCTAATCAGAGGTTGTCATCATGACTGGGCCTAACGATGCAGAAGATGCCAAAATTAGACAGGATGTGTCACCTCATATCTTTTACCTTTTTAAACACCCTTGTAACACACACACAAATACACACACACACACACACGCACACACACACACACACACTCACACTGCATCTTAAATTACACATGAGAAGCAGATTTATGAACACTGAAGACACATCAAGGCTCCTCTCATAACTGTTCTTCTTCTGGAGTGTTTACTCTGGCTGACGGATGGGATATGGAGCATTCTTCTTCTCTGGTTCTTATCAGAGGGAACAGTGACTTAACAGTGACACAATGTTCCTCCCCATCCCTGGTGCAGCTGTATTCTCCTGTCTCCTCCTCTGGGCCTCCTCTCTCACTTCTCTCTTCTGTTTAAGGAGTTCAGGGAGCTTCCTGAAACTTCCTCAACTCTCAACCTCTATTCAGACGTTGTTATTTTTTATTAGAATTGTAAACTTGCCATCTGTATTTCCCTCGGAATGTTTTCCTTTTTAAGTACAGATTGAAAAGTTTGATTCATTCTCATAATTTTACTTTGATATTTAAATATGTAATGGTGATGATACAGATTATTATTATTATTATTATTATTAAGGTCTAGGCATGTTGGCACTAAGTGGTGAAGGTGAACTCTCTGCAATGTTCTCTATTACGTCTGCATCTTTACATTTCCTCCCCACAAGCCTTTTATTCTCAGAATTGTTCATCATTTCATCAGATAACAGATATTTTAGTTACCTGGTAAAGTACTTGTCAGTTAGGTTGCTATCAAATACAAATACACAACAGACGTATTTGTACCATCATGTCTGCCTAATTCGAACTATAAGCCATCGTTCTTTTGTGGAACAGTTTGTATTCAAAATGAGTATTTTAGGCTTGGCGTTCCTTCAAAATAAAGAACATAAAAGCCGTATTTCTCATGGAAACTTTCCCGATCTCTGTCAGTGAAACATCAGATTAGCATAACCGCATTACATTTATTACATTTGCAAGAATGTTGACTGGCCCTTCAGGCTTTTATGCACTAATTAAGCACAATGAACGTTTAACTCCGCATATTTCAGTGTCCATTTTAAGTTCTATGACAGACCTCCAATTTAAAACCATCCTTTCCTGACTCTAACACACATTATATTTATGTTATTCATCTTTTCATGTTTTCTTGTACTTCAGTGGAACCTCTGCTGGGAATGATATCTCAGGAAATCCCCGTCCGTCTTTCATTATTAACTTCCTTTATCTCTTTCTTTCTCCTTCAGGATCCTGCTAACAGTAGTGGTGATCTTCCGTATCCTGATTGTGGCCATCGTTGGGGAGACCGTGTACGAGGATGAGCAGACCATGTTCATCTGCAACACTCTGCAGCCCGGCTGCAACCAGGCCTGCTACGACAAGGCCTTCCCCATTTCCCACATCCGTTACTGGGTCTTCCAGATCATTCTGGTGTGCACACCCAGCCTCTGCTTCATCACCTACTCTGTCCACCAATCGGCCAAGCAGAAAGACCGGCGCTACTCATTTCTCTATCCTATAATGGAAAGGGACTTTGGGGGGATGGGAAGGGACGGAGCGCGGAAGCTACGCAACATTAATGGGATTCTAGTTCAGCATGGTGGAGATGGTGGCGGAGGGAAGGAAGAGCCCGACTGCCTCGAGGTGAAGGAAATCCCCAATGCCCCGCGGGGCCTCACCCACGGGAAGAGCTCCAAAGTTCGTCGACAAGAAGGGATCTCCCGCTTTTACATCATCCAGGTGGTGTTCAGAAACGCACTGGAGATCGGCTTCTTGGCTGGCCAATACTTCCTTTATGGCTTCAGTGTGCCTGGGATCTTTGAGTGCGATCGCTACCCGTGTCTGAAGGAGGTGGAGTGCTACGTGTCCCGCCCCACGGAGAAAACGGTTTTCCTGGTGTTCATGTTTGCGGTGAGCGGCATCTGTGTGGTGCTCAACCTGGCCGAGCTCAACCATCTGGGCTGGCGTAAGATCAAGGCCGCCATCAGGGGTGTCCAGGCCCGAAGGAAGTCTATCTGTGAGATCAGGAAGAAAGACATGGCGCATCTGTCCCAGCCTCCCAACCTGGGACGCACGCAGTCCAGCGAATCAGCCTACGTCTGACAGTGAAGAGGAGACAAATGTGTTGCATGGAGGCGTGAATGAATTATGATTTTATTTTTAATGAGGATGGTGTGGAGGTCAACAAGATGACCCCTCTGTGATGTGTAAAGGAACAGAATGTAGAAATACCAAATCTGGAGCTCTATCTATGGCTTAAAGGAAAAGAAAGACATGAAGAAGAAGAGAGAATACAAAAAATGGTTCAGCAAACAAACACCATGCACACGAGGATATCACGGCTGCCATTTTATACTCTTGTCTTTTTTAACTAATTAACTTCTCCTCTCCCGTCATTTCTTTCACTGTGAGGAATGAAATCCTTAAGGGGGGAGGAGAGGGGAAAGTCTGCAGAGGCTGTTTTGTATACTTTGGGGGACACTGGAAGACGACAGAGGCGTTTGATGCATCCTACGGTGCTTTTTTTCTGGACTGTGTCAGCCTCAATGAACACGGGACGACATGTCAAGGGATGGAACGGGGAGGATGAGAAGCAACAGCTTTTAAAGAGGAACGGAAGAACTGTCAAAGGGCCGTGGTGTGCTCTGGAGAATGAAAGCAAGCGTTTGTCACACGTCACATTTTGGGAAGAAATCCTAGGATGGAGAGAAAAACGGAGACTTAAAGTGGAACGAAGCTGAGAGGGAAAGAATTGCTTCTGAACACTGTCAGCTTCACCTCTGCTGGAACATCAGGAGCCAAAGCCAAGAGAAAAAGACTGACGGTGTTTATGTTTGGCCTCTTGGCAAAAGACAACTCTAACACAAACACAGCTAGTACCATAAACACGTCTTCTCTTGCCTCTCTCCTATCTCTGCTCCGTGGTTGGCAGCTACAAAGCCCGTGGGCTTCGGACGACGGTGACGCCCTCGCCGCTCTCCTTCGTAAAACTTTGGAGATGAACTAATGAGCATGTGGATGAACAGCGTGAAAATGTTAGCCTCTCCTGAAGCACAAACCAAACTTCCCCGAAGGAGAACACAAGGAGGAAAGGGGAAAGAATCTGAGCTTGTGGAGGAGGGAAATAGATCACTTTATTACAACATTTTTTATAAAATATATCATTAGAAGTTCCAGTTATGTTGAGAAAGCAATGGTGCCATTCTTAAGATATTTAATTATTATTGAAAAGTTATATAGATTTTATCTTGGTAATATTATTTATCCATTTAGAATATATCCAAATAGATTTATTTATCTTTGCAGGGGGGTTTGGTCGGGACATTGTGTCACTGTGTTTTCAAATGTTTTAACTGTCTGTGTTTTATTTTATTTTATTTTATTTTTCTCTAGTTAAAAGCATTTCTCACTGATGGAACTTAAATTTGAACACGGACCGGGGGGGTAATGCGTTTTTGAGCATTACTTTAAAATGTACTGAGGCTGTGCAGCTGTACGGGAAGCATCTTTGCGGCTGTTTTTTTTTTTTTTAAATGCGCTCAGAATGAAGAGCGCTGCAGCCGATGCACACAACATCAAAGTGTTTTCCACACAGAGCCTTTTATCAAAAATCAGCTGCATAGCTTCAGGCATCTGAGGCCTGAAGGCCATTTGAAAAAAAGGCATGTTTACATGACATAATGTTTCTTGAGTGATCAAGCTGTGTGACTGACGAGTCGTTCCTCTCTAGGGACAGTGGTGTGTTTGAATATCGGTAGTTTTTATTCTGCATTTCTCTCTTGATTGGACATGCATGCCTTCGTAAGAGAAAAGAATGACGTAAAAGAAAAACGGTAAAGATGACAGACAGTGGTGCACCTTGATAATACAGACGAGTGGGAGAGTGGCAGACTGTGGGAACTCGTGATAAACAGGGAGCCGTCAATGCAAGCCTGTGAAACCAGACATATAGGGACAGAACATTTCAGTAGCTGACGCGAGCACAAATACTGAGAGATACAGGTCCAGCATGGGGTGAATATCTAGAGAATATCTAGAGGATTCAAGCGTTAACATCAGTTTAACTGCTGCAGAGACCTGAGACCGATCTGTCCCAATGTTCCACCAGAGATCTGGGTTTAAGCCATGACATGCAGGCGCGCCAACCGCCTCTTAACTACCACTGCAAACCGAACGGCCTTATGTAGCTCTACTCAGCTTTAGCTTAGCACTGCCATGAAAGCCCCCCCCCCCCCCCCCCCCCCCCCCCCAGCAATGAATGCTTATGATGATACACATTATTGAAATATAAAAGATCTGGCATGAATTTCTGAATTTACTGTAAATTTGTTTCCTTCTTATTCAAATTCAGCCACTAGATTACATCAATATTTGTTGAACATTGCAAAGGATTCATTCATCATCTTTGTCACCGCTTTGTCCGTTACCGGGTCGAGGGTCGTGTCGTTGCCTATCACAGCAGTCAATGGCCGAGAGGCAGGGTACACCCTGGACAAGCCGCCAGATCATCGCAGGGCCACACACAGACAGACAATCAGCTACACACACACACACTCACGCACAATTTAGCGTAACCAATTCGCCTAATTTGCATGTTTTTGAAGGTGGGAGGAAGAATCCAGAGAGAACCCACGCAGACACGGGGAGAACGTGCAAACAAAGACAGGCCCCAAGTCTGATTTGAACCTGTGACCTTTTACCACTGCGCGACCGGAAAAGGATTTATTTCATTTTTTAATCGTTCCCAGTTTTCCTAACTTGCCTACATTGGTTATTAGACTGAGGGTGAATAGAAGGTTGTAGCAGCACAATTTAAAAAGCTTTATGTGCCCTTCATGATATTTCAGTCATGTTTGAACTTTAGAAAGTTAGAGAAAATTAAAATACACCTGACTGCAAACACTGATCATCTGGTGTAACCTTTATCACATCCCTTCAGCAGATGAATAATATTGACATTCTTTATTTCCTCTATTCTCATAGTTATATTATACTATATATATTATAGTTATTATGTTTTTTTTTTAGCAGAATTTAATCACCTCTGATAATAACTTGAGATAAAAGTCTAACAAATGATCCCATGTAAGAACCACTAATATGTTACATGTGTGACCAGTGTCAAAGAAAAATGTTCCTCCATTCAGTCCTAATGTCATAATCTCTGTGACTCTTACAGGTGATTATCCCCAGGTTTAAATGTCTCAGAGAATTCCTGAAGGGCTCAATGGGATCGGCGCACTCTACTGTACTGCTGCAAAGGACAAATACACTGATGACATGTGCCAGGATGCCTAATAATAGAGATTGAGTCATGGCTTCTCTCAGATGCTGAGACCTTGTGCTCCTACCAAAGGCTTAAACACTGACCTTGAGCTGAGAGGCCAAAACCAATGTCCTGCACTATATATGTAGCTCCTGCTGGACAGTCACTGCACACTAGAGCATTGATTTAATCTGCACAGAGCATCGACCAAAGCATGGGTAGCAAGGCAACATTTATTTTTAGTGAGTGATGCAAACATATTGAATGCACAAGCAACCACATCCGACTTTAAGAACAGCAGTTCGAGTTCAGGTTTCTCCTTGTAATGTCTGGTTTCGGTACAGAAGCACACAACAACACACGCTTTTGCACGCATTAACGCGCAATAACGCGTCCTGGTTTTCTTCGGTTTACATGCATCCAGCATTCTTTAGTGACTCGCAGCTCCTGAAGTTTCACAGTCGGTGGGTACGCTCCCAGACCCCGGTTCTTCCAACAGTCCACTACTCTCCACAGTCTACTTTTCTATTTGTCAATGTGAAATGAATTATGCAGCTTTTTTTTTTGTTGCTTTTTTCATTTGCTCCTTTTTGACTTGTGGATTCATCAGTTTCTCTGTTGTTATTTTCTGTGCAGTGACATATCAAAAAAGTAAGGATTTTTTTATATGTAAAGGAACAAAAAGCTGTTTTTTAACCTGTAAAAATCAAGGGTAGAATGTTGAATTATAAAGCTAACAGAAAAAAATATTTAACCGCCCTTGCCAAAATGCAAAGTTCACATTTTTAACTGCATGTGCAATGTGCTAGAATATGCATGTTTCTATGTTTTCGCCAATGGAATCTTTAAAGAAGCACTTTTGTTGGTCAAAATACGAATCAAGGTTAGTACATCTCGATGCCAAGTGTGTATATTAATTATTCGTCAGACGGTAAAGAACCAGACAGACTCAAAGATGTTAAAACTTGCTATTGCAATTTATCTGTCTCAGTTTGGCCGTCCAAACGACTCAGAAAACCTCTGCAAACAGTGAATCTCACACTCCAAAAATATTGCACTTGAATACATACCTTTAGAATCTGTTGCAGAAGATGTTTGGATTTATATGGAAGCCAGATGACCTATTTTAAAACACAGGGTACGCAAGAATATAGAGGATACAGGCTAAATACTGGCACCCGAAGATGTCAGACGACACAACATTCCAGGGTTTAGTCCCCAGCACAATGCGTAATGAACCTGCAATTTATACTCTAGTGTTAAACATGATAAATCCTCAGTTATACTCCTTATGGTCAACATAGTGGCAGCATTCAGACAAGAAAACAATGCTGACCACTAATATTTTATAGTAAAGATTCTGTTTCTAGGTTCACTCACAAACACTTTTATAGAATTAATATTACACGTCGTCGTGCTCAGAACATTACTGCCACCCGTAGAAAGAAATGCAGGTCTCCAAACCAAGCCATTACTGACTGTTACTAACAAATGAGCAACAAAAGCCTAAAGCAGGTTATACCATTCTCATGAAATTATCCATGTTTTTACTGCCAAACAGTAGCAAGCAAATTAATTCCTCAGGAATGCATTGTTTATTGAGCTGTTTCATTCATTAATAGAGATCGCTGAGCAGCCACATTTGTTTTTATAAGGCTGCTGAGAAGGACTTCAGATTAATTTAGGAAATTACATTATGTGGTCAATCCAAAGGGCTCGTTAGTGGCCCTTAACTAAGTTGTATAAGCACCGCTCTTTTCAAGCGATCCCTACAAACTAAAAAGCCATAGCGTAAAAAACAAACAAACACGTTTTCAAACTTGATATTGTGCAATGGGCCAAGATTAATCACATTCATATGCAGGCAATTAGGTTTTCATTGAAAATGGCATCTCTTAATTCAAATTAGAAAGCTTTTTTACTGTGTTTAATTTAAAGTAAAAGGTTATAAAGCTCCTCTTTATCCAGATGTTTGCTCCCTCCTCTCTCCCTCTGGCCCCATGTGATACTGGTGCTGCTGTCCTGCGTTCTGGATTCATGAAAGACCTCTGAACCTCTCACTAATCCATCATCATATCAATTGTGATTACTTTGTCTAATTACACTGAATGGCAGATTCAGGCAGGCAAACACCAGCTCTGCCACCTGCCCGGCTGTGGATGTGATCTTATGACCTGAGATTGCTCCACTTTGTGTTTTTAAAACCTAGTAGTTCCGAGTGCTTTGTTTATTGATCTTTAATTGGAAAAGGACACGCATACCTCAGGCCAGCCTCTCACTTTTTCACATCTCTTACAAAAACGGCACCTCATGATGACGATATGTGTCAAGCTAGACGCTCCACAGAGATGTGATTAACCTGAATAGTGGGGAGTGGGGGGGGGGGGGCAATATCAAGTTTAGCCAATATTTGGCATCCTGTAGTGACGATCAATATTTAAAGGATCAAAAAAGGGACTACAGTTAAATATCCCAGCCCGAGAAACGTATCAATATTTAGCGTAGCTTCTACTGTGACATCTGTGTGGATGTAAAAGCATCGACCGAAAACAGGAACAATGAAAGAAACACACTTCACACTTTGTAATCTTTATTCTAACATCTGCCGCCACCAATGGCGTAGGTGGGAATTCTTCTTTGAAGGTCCACTGTATATTTCTGCCTGGTGTACTGTATGTAAAGACTGAATAAAACCTTGAATGTTACATCAAGCCTGAGCTGGCCTCCTGCCTGCTGATTTATGACATACAATTGTGCCCAATAAGGGTGGTGTGTGTGTGTGTGTGTGTGTAAAACATGTGTGGGTGGACATTTGCATTCATGTCACAGAATGAAAAGGCATTGTGTGGCGTGAAGGGAATGGACAGAGGCATCGGCGTTCATAGCGATCCTGGCCTGCATGGCTGCTTGAGAACGATGTTTGCAGCCCAGCGGGTTGGCAGAATGACATTTCTGGTCTCAGTAGGTGACACCACGGAAACCTTTCAGCAGGATAAAAAAAAAATTTAAACCACAGCACAGATGAGAAGAGAGTAAACATTTATAATTTAAGTTAAACCTCCCTCATAATAAATGTATTTCCAGTATAACATAACGAACCTGCAGCACATCACCAACCCTCTGTGTGTTCTGTGCATGCACGCACCCGCGTTCACCTTCCCTCCCTGAGGTCACATGGTGGTTGCCCTGCACTCGGGATTGAAGGCTTGTTGCCACGGCGATAAGCCAGCCGGTAATATCTCTAAGCACAACCAGGCTTAATCTGCTGACAGATGGCTGGCTGCTCAGCGTCACTTCCTGAAACACACTCGTATTCAACATCATCCTCCTCCTCATCATTGTCCTCTACATATCATCTATAGCATTATGATTTCTGCAGCAGCCTCCATCATCACCATCATCACTCATCATCATCCTCTTTCTCACCTATCACAGCCACCATGAATGCTAAACATATCCCTTGTGAATAATCAGTGTGAACTGTGTCATAATTATCATGCTTGTAATTAGTGTCGGTCTTCTTGTAGTCGCTGCTTTGTTGCTTGATAACTAATTTTGGACAGAATCCCTGTTTTTGTGTGAACTTTCATCTCTCAGGAGCTTTTAGTGAATGAACGTGTTGTTCAAGCTCAACTCCACCTGCTGATGAGGACCATGGCTTGAAAATTAATATTTCAGAAAGAAAAGGAATATTCATTCACTCATTTTCCATTTGCTTTCATTATTCAAATTCACCTTCAGAACAAAAATGAAAATATTTTGCCAAGTTTCATAGTTTGTTAAAAAATATATTACTTCCCGATAATATTCTCAAATGCTGTCAACTGTAAAAAAAACAAAAAGAAAAAAAAGAAAGCCTCTTCTTTGCTGGAGGGGGGCATAAAGTAGGTCATTCAGTATCTATCATCGTACTGTATGTTATTTCTGAGACTCTTTCTTGGTCTCAAATTAACTAAGATCAAGCCAATGTGAGATAAAATATCGGTATGAGAGGAAGGATATGGAATGTTGCAAACAAAACAGTCTCAAAAAGCAACGGCACCACACCAGGAAATATGACTCACTTTTGCTGTTCCTCTCTTCTGTGACATGTTGCCTGGATCTCTTATGGTGCGTTTGATGACCTTTCCGATGCCTGTCTTGTGATAAACTGACATTAATGACATCAGATGGTATTAGATATCTTGGAGAGGCAACTCAAATGAGCCGGTGTCAAATCAGCAGCCAGATAACTTCTGAAATATACAACACATTTACTTAAGTCCAATTTGCCGTTGTGTCTTTTATCCAAACAAGTGTACTTTTTTTTTTTTACTTAGCCCCTCAAAGCGGTGCTGTAGTGTACATGATGTGACAGTGCTGTGGGCAATATATGAAGGTGAGGATGTCATCAGCATAAACATGAGCCCATATGTGACAGTGATAAAAAGTGCAGGGAAGAGATGATGGCATTCAGTGAGTGAATAAAAGCTGAAACGTGTAACGCTGGAGAGTTTCTTCAATGCTGAGCAGTAAGGAAGAGGGAGAAATGTTGAGGAGCCCGCCATGCTGTTAAATATCACAGAAAGTCAAGATGAAATGAGAGTAAAGGGCTTGAAATAGAAGGATGCACATGTGGGCCTAAAGCAATGTTATGCAGAGAACGAGGGTGGAGCCTGGAGATGAGCGAAAGGTGCAAGGGGAGAGAAAGGAGAGAGAATTAATCAAAACAGAGCAAATGCTGGAATACATTAAAAAAGTGGGAAAGATAATTTAATTATGCAAAATACATGTGATAGGCTGAGGGCTGAAGAGAGGAATTGAGAGGTTTAAGAGGACTGCAGCAGCTGCAGAACATGGGAACATCCCGGCCACATCTGCTCTGTCTTCAGGCAGAGCAGCTGAGGAGGAAGAGACAAAGAAAGTGAGGAAGAGGAAGGGTGCGCTTCAGGATTGAATACTGAGCAGATATCGAGGGAGAAAGAGGTTAAGAAGATGAAGGCGAGAGCCACAAAGCAAGAGGAAAATAAATGGAATCTTGAGGATGATGAGCTGCTGTCAGGTTGTTAAAACAAAAGTGGCCTTTTGAGAGTTAAGAGGGAGAGCAGAGAGAGACAAATGGACAAAGACTGGAGGGGAGGGAGCACTGTGGTGGTGGAAGGCATAAAAATGAAACTAAGTAGAAAAGAAAAGAACAAAACAAAGAGTGGAATAGGAGTAGAGATGCAGGAGGCACTTAAAAGGGAGACAGCGAAAAGGCAGAGGAAGGAGGACAGAAAGTCACGACAAGACGGAGATCAGGCTGAAGAAAAATCGTGTCAGAGTGATTGTGAGACAGTGAGGCAGTAGCTCTGGGCAGGGTGAGAGGAAGTGATGCGTACGCTAACAGGAAGGAGCAGATCTCGACAGCACGCGCCAATCAAACACCAGTCCTCCGAGGCGCCCTCCTGGGCCGCCAGCACAAACGTACTTATATTACCAGCATGCTCACGCACAAGCATTATGAAGCGTCTTTCTACGTGAGTCTGCTCCACCCTGATTGGTTTCCTGGTTGCCCAAATTATTATAGTCTGTGTGTGAATGATGCAGTGCCTTCCAGGGCAATTAATTACCTGAGTCTTTGTAGCGTCTCATATTCGGAGGCGTCAAATGCAGCAATAAGAGTTAACAAGACAAGCAGAGAGACAAGACCTTCGCCTGGTGCAAAAAGACGTTTGTTAGTAGCTTTGATCAAAGCTGTCTCTGTTCTATGACACACTCTGAAGCTTAAATGGAAATCCTAAAATAAACTATTGTTACGTGGAGAATCACGCAACTGTTTAATGACTGCTTTCTCAAGACTTTTAAAGAGGCGGGGGGGTTATACATAGGTCTAGGACCTCTGGATCAAGAACAGTGCTGTTCGGAAAATGAATAAATAATGTACCTTCAAAAAAACAACATTTAAAAGCTGACAAAGTGGCAACATTGAAGTGTTAATGCTGTTTCAGCAATAATATGGCAATTTTTTTCTGCTCATAGGATGTATTGTCTTCAGCCTAAAAATAAGGGTAAATAAAAAAAGGATAATCTGCTGTAAGCTTTTGTTCTTAATTGTGTGTGTGTGTGCGCGCGATGTGTCAGCTTAGATGTTTTTTAACCTTATTTTCTTTTTCTATTTTCCATAATGGCTTCACTTCTGTTATTGTGGACTTTTTCTGTTGTTATTATAATTATGTATACTTATTTATACATGCAGTTATTCTCTGAAGCATTTTTCACTTTGTTTACGAGGTATTTTAACTGGAAAAAAACATTGAACAAAAAAAGGTCAAATAAAACAAAAGGCTCATTTTTTACAGAACATAGGAAAGAATCATGGATATGCACTTGAAACAGGATCTTTATCAATATTTAATAAGCTCTACTCAAGATCCATCCTCCCACTAAAGCTCATTATTTTATTTTAGAGTCAGTGTACCAGTGGCATATCTCATCCTTCATGAAGACCTCGGAAAACATAAAAGTAATGAGTCAAATATATTCAACAACAAGGCTTTTACTGATTATGCTATGTGGAGATCTTAGAAATACTGAATGTTGCAGAGGCATAGAAGAGGAAAGATCATCAGAATACTTTATTAATCCCAGCTTCATCGAAACATCTGTCTAAGATGAGTGACGTTGTAGAAAAGTCTGCTTTTTATTTAGCATCCACCAAATGAGGCCACAAAGAGTAAGCCATTATATCTGTTAAACAGCACTAAGCTCAATGCTGCAGAAGGGAAGATGAGATGGGAGACATGCATGATTAAGGAGTGGTGGGAAAAGAAATCATGCAATCAAAAATAGGATCGCACAAAGGGAAGGGAGTCCAGAGCACCGAAGCAATGCAACACATAAAGACTGACAGAACTGGAAGAGAACAAAATCAAACTATATTTCCTGGTGTCAGGATACGGGACAAAGAGCGACGTCACAAAGGAAACCCAGCTGTGCTTTATACGTTTTAATGACGTAAAGCCTGTGAGTAAAGCAGTGAGGCAACAAAAGCTGACATAAATCTGCATTGATTAGATTGTACAATCGGTGATTAGTAATTGGCACGTCCCACAGATGCGTGACTTTTCTTCATTGCATGAGCGGCAGCTGTGTCTGAAAAGGGTCTGGGAGTGAAGAGAAGCAGAAGAAGTGCAAAGACAAATGATGTCAGCGTTATTTATAAAACCTGAAGATCACAAGTCTCTCTCAGAGGGCTTTAATTGGCATCACTTCCTGTCAGTGAGAAAAGATCTAAATGCTTTTAACAGAATTTTCTAGGGAGATGATGATACAGTAATATTAGAAGAGCTAGCCGGAAGTGATGGGACACATCTAAGCACTCAGTCTGGCAGTTGCTGATGGAAACTGCCAGACTCACATATTTAAATAGCAGGTATTGAACTATTTTTGTCTGATGGCTGGCAGAAAATACAACCCCAATTCCAAAAATGTTGGCGTGCTGCAGAAACTGTGAATAAAACCAAAATGCCAGCCCAGAGTTTCTACAATCCCGTCATCCACCAGCTCGTCCAACATTAAAATCTAACATTAAAATCTAACATTTACATTTTAACTGAAGGTAAATGTGGATCATATATCCCAGTGTGAACTGAAAACAAATCGCATTTGTGGTGCTGAAGCTGAGCCGAGTGTCTCTGTCCACAAATCACTGAACTAATGAATTATATGAGACAAACGCAGCTAAAAAGCATTTATAAAAGGCGTTTGAAGCACATGTATCCCTGAATATTACAGAACTGGAGGCCTTTGGCCTCGAAGGAACATGCTAAGATTCCTAGTGATGCTAATTACCAACAATTGGTGAACGATTTTTCTTCTTCTTGTAGAATGTCTGTAAGCCAATTATCCTACTGTATGTTGTAAAATAAACCTCAGAAAAATCTGGATTAACCTCGCAATCTCTACAAAATAAGATTTGATATCGCATGTCCCACTGATATTAATTAGTGCATGTCTGAATGTTAAGCATTGATTCAGAGTTTTGTTTTGTTTTGGTCGTCCCCTCCAGCTGCCCTTTAAGTGACCATCCCTCAATGTGAGCATTAAGCAGCCGGCCCAGTCCAATCCCCAACTAATGGCTTTCCTGCCAAGACGGTTGAGATTTATACTCCACTGACCTGATGGACGCTGGTGAAAACAAACAACCCTGGACAGCCACTAACAGTCTTGAGAATGCTGGTATTTGAAGAGGATGCGCGCGTGTGTGTGTGTGTGTGTGTGTGTGTGTGTGTGTGTGTGTACTTCAGAACCAGAGGGCCAAGGCGTACAACCAGTGGCTAATGGCTTTCCCTCAGTTCCATCACTTCTTGCAACGCTCAGTAAAACGTGGGGAGCCGCAGGGCAGCAGCTATTAGGAAACCTCTGTCTTCTGCTTCTAACGAAACCGTGGAAGCAGTTCTGCCTTTTTGAATTTACAAGAAACAAAATGGACTGCCATTTTCTTTGTAGCGATGCGCATCTGACAGGATAGAGCTCAACCACAGCTTTATGCAAAATACTTGATTGATGCTCGAGCAGATCACAATCAGTGATCGTCAGTCTCAATGTCGGAGGAAATCAAGACAGATGAATGCCCACAGACACCCACAGTAGTCGCCCTACAGGCACCACGAGGACAACCCAAACGGTCTGCCTCTATCCATTCCCCAATCTATTCAATTATTCTCTCTGTCACTCACTCTTTATTTCATTGGTCCATCTGTTCATTTAACCAACCCCTCTGTAATGTGATTTGTGCAGGCTACACACCCAATTTTACACATGCAGTAGGTTTTCCTCCATCTTTCCTTTTTTTTTTTTCATTTCTGGATTACGCCAATAAATACAAAGGGACTAATGAGTTACAAACAGCCTTTCTAACATGATTTACCACATTTTAAATGTAATAGATGGACAAATATTGTACAATAATATTGTCCAATACTACAATACAGTACATTACAGTCGATCACACCTGTCTCAGCCTCCCTGTAAAGGTATCTCCCCAGGTTCTGGGGAGGAGAGTTCATTCTACTGTTGAACTTTGATTCAAGAGGAACAATGCAACAACTGAAATGCTGCAAGTTGCATGGGACTTGATTTATTTATTTTTTGCTGTGGAATAAAAAGTCCAGGCTAAATTTTAGCAGCAGAGTTCAGTGTCACAGTGGTGTAGGGGTTAGCGCTGTTGTTTCGGAACAGAAAGATCACAGATCAGTTGTAGTATCCGGTGAGCAGAGGAGACGAGCGACGATGCGTGGCCAGTTTATGAACTACAGACGAATGAAAACACGGAAGTGCCGTGATGATTGTCCCTCACGACTTTCCGTTGAAGTGCGTCGCAATGGCGGCTCCCCTTGCGGTGAGTTGCCCTTCGAACTTCGAATAATTACTGCAATAAACCGACTTTAATATTTTACCAGAGGGTAATATTAACATATATATGCATCGAGCTAAGTGTAGCTAATATGAGCTAAAATATGCGCAGCCATCCAAGGAAAGCCGGGCTGCGTAAACCGGAAACAGATGGAGGATATCAGTCACTGTTCCCTGTCCTTTCCCATCTATCTTTACGCAGCCTCTTCGCAGATGCTTCCAGCGGTGTGTTTTGTTTCGTGTTGCGAGCCGAACAGGTAGCTCGTCCTCCTCGGCGTCTCCTTCCTTGTACGCGAGATTTATGCGCTTCCTCTCCCAGCGATTCTACGATGTCGAGATGTTCCTGGGCTGGAGGCTGCAAATGAGGAGGAAGGGGATTCAGAAGAAGAATGCGTGAGAATGTTTTTTTTTATTTATTTTTTTGTCCGTCTTGAACAGTTAGGTGAAGTCCTATCAAATAATGCTGCTGGTAAATGTTGTTGGGCAAGAGGTGTTTCTTTTCAGTACCTGTTCAAGACAGGTAACTGTTCTTGAACAGGTAACAGGTAACTGTTCTTGAACAGGTACTGTTGTTTCACGAGGGAAACAAATACATGTAAAGAAATTTAGAGGAGAAATGAATAGGAGTAGTTCTGTAAGAGCTGTGGAAATAAATGTAAATTTGACCCCTGTGGACATTTTCTTAGCCAGTTATAATCGCCCACTTAAGAAGCCTCATTTTGAACTTCAGTTTCACCTGCTCTTTGTCTTCCCCTGGGCAATTAATACAGATGAAAACATATGTGCACAAAGTATTGACTGTGTTACGGTGCGTTTAGTTGACTAGAGATGCTGCTTATCACTGATTTTCTAAACTGTCTTTCACAGTTACTATGGCTACACGAAGCACTTGCATGGGGAGCACGTAGCGACGGCGTATTATATCTTGTGTTTGAAGGGAGGATTTAGGTAAGTGTCTTACGTGTGTTGAAATCAGTGGCTCTTGGGTCATTGAAGACTTTATTGAATGTGAAAGTGGGACTAGATTTGAATCTTGGATCAGTTTTTATCCCCCCCTAAATATAACGGGACAATAATGAATCTTCAGTTTCTCTTTCATTAATCATTTTTTTCACTTTTGTCAACATTTGACATCTTATGATGCTACACCGCTACGACACATTAAATTCTGATCTGGATCTTGGTGATTCAAATATAGATTTGCAGGGGGGTTAATATGTAAAGAGTGAAGATATGACACTTCAGTGTATCGCAAAGAAAAATAAAGGGATTTCCTGTATTTGTAAAAAGATCCGAATGTTAGAGAGGAAAAATTAATCTGTATCTGGTGTTGCTGAAAATATTTTTGTCAATTATAAGCTACTGATGACAAACATGAAGACATATGCATGTTTACAGTAACATGGCAACGATGACAATTTAAGTGTCACATCTCAAATGTGCTGCTGCAGTCAATTTTTCAAGCGATTGTCTGTGGTGTCCTCAGGTATGCGGGGCAGCCCGAATGGTACCTTACATACAAGAAGGGCAGGTTTAATTGGGACTTCATGAAACACAAAGACGCACCTCTTGAAGAAGTTAATATGAACTACACACTTATCAACTACACAGGACTGCAGAACCTGGGTATTGAGTTCCTAACCTTTTCCTTTTTAAACCATTTTGTAATATGACCCGACTTTCTATCAGGTCCGCTGTTCATTAATTGTGTTTCTAATCTGCTCCAAATTAGAGGGGCAGCATCTGTTGCGGACGCTGTCGTTACGTGGTTGTTCTGAAGTAGATGACTGGTTCCTGGCCAGGCTCCACGTATTTCAGGACTCTCTCGAGGAACTGGACATTTCTCACTGTCCGAAGATCACGATAGGCGGCCTACCGGCACTGATAAATCTCACGTAATTAAACATATCCTAGTTATTGTTGATATTGTCACTGTTGTATTCATGCTGCGTTTGTCTATTACAGAAGATTGCGGCGCCTGGATGTGTCATCACTTCAAGGGCTGAAAAGTCCTGGTTTGGCCATTATCTTACTAAAGGAGATGCTTCCACAGTGCCAGATCATTGCAAATGGCTATGACTTAACCCTGAGGCAGGAGACCGAAGAGGAGAACAAGGAGCCAAAACAGGGGCAAAGGTGGAGCAAGACACAGGAATGAATCGGATAGAGTCAGGGACATGAGTCTTCTCGAGGAGCTTTACTTCACCATTGTCTGACAGAAGGATCACTGATGGAGCAACTACGCCGTAGAACCATTGGACATGAGAAGACCGGAGGCCATAAGTCAGATTTCTTAAGCAACAGTCTCTTCTTACCATAAACATGATTTTTGTTTATCTACAGAAAACGACCAACATATATAAAAGAAAATTGTTATAACACTAACCAGTTATGGAATAATACTTTTTGACTTTGTACGTATTAATACACACAAAATGCAACAAAGGAGGAACCAATATGCCACCCCTCATTGTTGCATTATTTATCCCTGTTATGTTGTGCTGTGTTGGTTTCTTCCAGATTCAATTTGCTCTTGAGTGTTCTCGATTAAGATGCAAACTATTAAGGTCTAAATAATGACACTGGTAATTAAATTCTGTTGAAATGTAAAAATAATTGTAAATGTAGGCTACTGAGTAAAAATTGTATTGTAAGAAGACTTCCTTTGCCTGTATCCTTCATTCAACTTCCTTCAACTTGGTTTGCTGGGACCTTAATATAGGAAGCTAAAGCCTTTAATCCACAAGGAAGTGGCGAGACCGAGGACACACGAAGACACCTGAAGGACTGGAAGAAGACTGAGTGAATGGGCATGAACAAATCACCTTATGTAAAGATGCTGGCGATCAAGAATTCGTAAACGAGTTTTATTAGTGAAACTAATGCGTCACGCATTTTTCGTACCATTTCTTTGACGCACGCTCAACGTTTTATTTATCTTAATTATGCAGATGAGTCGTGTGTTTCTAACTCAGTAAATGAACGATTTTTAGTTTTAAGTAACGTTTAACAAAATAGATAATGGACATGCAGGAGGAACCAATTGCGCCGCGGAAACTGTGTCACAACAAACCCGAGCCTTATTTGTGACGGACCACAACAAGCCCTGCCGTCGGACCGCAGTTCGGAAGTTAGCATCGTCTGCGTTTTACGTTGGTTGTCGCCCAGATCATTGTGGTGAAACGGGTTTCTGTAGGCGGCTAAATGTCTGACACATCAGGTAGGAGTGCTGTCCAGGTATTTCAGTTTACATTTGGTTCGAAAATTGAGTCATAACCCTCGGATCTCCCCGCCGCGCTAGCTAGCGACGCTGCTAATGCCACAGTTCCAATGTGGGAGTGTTTTTTTGAGTTTGTGTTTAACATGGTATTAAATTAAATGTCTCCTCTTTTAGAGTCGTCTAAAAAACAAGACGAGGAGGAGATTACGCCCCAACCAGAGGTAAGTCAACCTGAGGGCTAAGGAGGGGAGGGGAGGGGAGGGGGGGTTATTTTATTGAAGTGTCTCACGTTATTGACAAAATAGTGCAAACATGGGTGTCGCAGTGAGAAGGAAATGTCACCCTGTTAAGTCTAATGAGACACAATAGTCAATTAAAAGGGAATATATTGTATGTGTATATTAAGCGCATTAATACTAATACTAATCAAAATACAATAATCACAGTTACGCATTATGACAGGTACTAGCGTTTTGCACAAATACAACCTAAAATTTTGTTTTCACTCCCGAATACAGACTCTGAATTATTGATCCAACTAATGACACGTGTCTGTGGTAGTTCGTGTTTATTGTTGATTTCTACACCACACTTAGCCTTATTGAGCTTTTCCACCACAATAAACAGTTCACAGCCCTGCTTTTCAGCACACACATCTCAGATAAACACAGCAGACATTCTTCATTGCTTAGAGTCACTGTTAATCCTGTGTCCACTGTAGGAGCAGTCCAGCGACAGCAGTGAAGACGAGGCTGCAGGAGGCCCGGAGAGTATGTGGAAACAAACATGACTTTATCTCCATGCATAGAGCATTGATATATATATCATCATCTGTTGTCTCTTCATTCCTTCCAGTGGACTTTCTGCGCAACCTTTTCTCCAGCACCCTAGGCCTCGGCACACCAGACAAAGTTCTCGATGAGCTCACTCTGGAGGGAGTGGCTCGGTATATAAAGAGTGGAAAATGTGAGTCTGTGCCAATATCCGATCAGCTTCTCCATGACTTCAGATCATCGTAGATTGATCTAATTCAAGTTACAGATAAGCCTGTTCTGATAATGCAGTTGTTTATGCTTTTTGTTAGAAGTCTCTTTCTGCATCCGCACAGGTAAAAACATCCTCTGCATGGTTGGAGCAGGAATATCTACATGTGAGCATCTCAGTTTATATACATCAGGAAAATAATGTAAATGAATCAAAGCAGGTGTCTTCACTCTTGATCTGTAACCCTCAACACTATCTCCACTCACAGCGGCTGGGATCCCTGATTTCCGTTCACCAGCAACTGGCCTGTATGCAAACTTGCAAAAATATAACCTGCCTTACCCAGAGGCCATCTTCCAAATAGATTACTTTAAGGTGTGTGAGAGATTTCTTTCTTTAATATTCTGATGAAGGACCCATGACAGAATATGGCTGCTTCCTCGAGGGCATTTAGATGATTGTCCAAGCTTCATCTTCAGATCATTTAACTCAAACGTTTATTGAGATATTTCATATAATATAAGGATTGATTGCATTTTGTGGGAACAAATCCTCCTAATGGAACAGGAAATGCTCTCTCTTATGGAACAGCAGGACATTTGGATGGGGCCATGGAAAAAAAGGCATTAAACATGTACTATTATTACTGGGAAGAAATTCCTCTGAAAGTCATCGAGCAGTATTCCAGGCCAATCTTGAGTCAGATGGACCCATACCTTTTGGCACCTAGGAATAATTACTTATTTCAAACAGTATTTTGTCCTCTCTTCACAACGGAATGCGCCTTTTTTCCCCCCCCATCTTTATTCTCAGAAACATCCAGAGCCTTTCTTTGCCTTGGCCAAGGAGCTTTACCCAGGACAGTTCAAGGTACCAAACACTTCTGCTGCTTCATATCCTCAAATAAAAATGAAATCATTCATGTGTTGGACCATTTAAGAATAAAGTTAATGCCATGAACGATCTGTATGGTTTTGTTTGTTTTAAGCCGACAGTCTGTCACTACTTCATGAGGCTGCTGAAGGACAAGGGGCTCCTGAGACGCTGCTACTCGCAGGTAGGAACAAGCTCAAGATCACAAACTGTACGTTGATTCTTTTTATTATTGAATTCAAATTACAACAGTATAAATATGTTGTACAATCAGAACATCGACACCCTGGAGCGTGTGGCCGGCCTGGATGGAGGCGATTTAATTGAAGCTCATGGGACATTCTACACGTCCCATTGTGTCAGCTTCGGTTGCCGTAAGGAGTACAACCTGGACTGGATGAAAGGTGTGTTGGAGTTGTAGCCATGAGATTGTCCAGTCGCTGTGGGACTTCAACCTCCTCTCTGCCTCAGACCAAATCTTCTCTGATGACATTCCTCGATGTGAAAAATGTAGCAGCCTTGTCAAACCAGGTTGGTACATCGACATCTTTGACTTTCTTATGCATTTCTTAGACACCCTCCTTTATCTCGTTTATCTTAGTACCTCTTTATCTGTGTACACCGTTTGTTATTCGCAGATATTGTCTTCTTTGGAGAGAGTCTGCCTGCCCGGTTTTTCACTTCAATGCAGATGGTGAGCAGACGGTGGAGGTTGTTAGCGCACCTGCATGGTGGTTGAAGAGGAAGTGATGCAATACTCCCCCAGAAATCATCTCTTTTTGCTTCCTTTGTCTGTTTGTCAGGACTTCCCCCGCTGCGATCTTCTCATCGTCATGGGGACGTCTCTGCAGGTCCAACCATTTGCAGGTCTAGTCAGCAGGTACTGAAAACTACTGCTAACTGAACACTGGCACAATGACAGTCTTGTGTTCATGTGGCCTGCAGTAAGGAAAGATTCAGACTTGAGCTGGCATCTTGTCTTGTTGAAGAGTTTCTTTCGAGAACTTTACGATTCTGCTCTCCAGTATGTTGGACTCCTTATAGATTGTGGTTATTTGCTTTCTTACACATTCTCTTTCTGTTAGGGTTTCAAAAAGTTGCCCGAGACTGCTCATTAACATGGAGAAGGCAGGGCAGGTAAGTCCCCACTCCTCCATCAATGTCTTTCTGCCATTATCCGTGCTCTTTTTGCTATTTATCCATCATTTTTGTGTTTCTCCTGTGCAGGCTGATCCCCTCTTTGGGATGTTGGGTTTTGGTGGAGGGATGGACTTTGACTCAGATAAAGCTTACAGGTAACAATGAAGTTTATATTCTGGGATGATGGGAAGATTTAAAAACTGTCAAAATGATCAACAGTGATGATATTTTTCACATTTTATTCTATAAATCAGTTTTAACTGATGTCCCGATGACGTCCTCCAGAGGGCACCGAAACATCAGCAAAGACGATTTGGCCATACTTATTGCAGGATTATATTTCTGTTAAACAGCTGGTAGCTTATGAATAGCTTAAGAAATGCTACTGGTTCTAACACAGTGGCTCTTGTTCTTCTCAGAGACGTAGCTCACGTCAGCACGTGTGACGATGGCTGTTTGGCTCTGGCTGACCTGTTGGGCTGGAAGGTAAATCACTCGGTCATCTTGTTTGAACATTTCACATTTACGACAGAACTGTCACTGTGAAACTCAGAATGAATAATCGCCTCTTTCTGTTAATAGGTCTAATATGTCCACTGCTGTCATTCGAACACAATTTATTGTTTACCTTGCATGTCACACTGAATTGTAGCACAAGCTCATTTCTGATGTTATGTTTTTGGCTTTATGTGATGTTTCTTTCTCTTTTTATTCTTAATATCACCTAGTCTGACTCTTCCCAGATATGCTTTGAAATAATAAATAACCATTTTGGAGAGTGACAACTAAACGTGTAAAACTGTTTGGGTTTTACTTTACTTTTTCATCACCAAAGGAACAATAACTGCAAGAAGTGCAGTCTTGAACCTTTAGCAGTCTTAACTAATTCGAATTATTGTAGTTTTTTTATTTGTGTAAAAATAGCCATTATTTATTATCATTGTGTGCTGAAGCAATTTCGTGGTGAACAGCAGTTGGTTGCAGTAACTTCCTGGTGTCTTGCTCTAACTGTGATGTTGCCAGGCAACCAGTGACCACATAGCCACAAATTGTTATTTCAAAGCTTGTGTATGAATTAAAGAAATAACCCATGATGTGTAAAATAGTGAGTATTATCACTGTAGTGAGAAACAGGTTATCTGTTTCCTGCTGTTCTCACTTCCTGGATTTTAGCCTCATAATTAGCGTACAGATGTAAGAACTTTAACTTAAAGCAGCCTTCAAGATTCAACTCATGATATTTGGCAAGTAAACAGTTTCATGTTTAGATTGTATGCAGCCACACTCGTATGTCTAAATATACAGTAAAGTACATTTTGCAGTACATTTGCAGTAGTCAACGTCTTGCCTGAGTAAAACTGCAGGCTTTTATGTTTTTCCTGTGTGATGTTGTGTCACCGCTGTGGAGGCTTCTCAATAAATATAAAGAATGAGAAGTTGTTGTTATTTTTCTGATGGTTTAGATTCGACGTTTCCAGGTCATATGTCATTTTAAAATGCTCGTTTCCTTCGCTTCTCTGCAGGCGGAGCTGGAAGAGTTGGTGAAGCGGGAGCATGCAAGGATTGAGGCCCAGGACAAGAGCAGTGAGAACAAAGGAGCTTCAGCCAAGACGAGCTCAGCATCAGTGGAACCAGAGCCCCAAAAGGAAGAGTAACTTGTTTAAAAAAATAAACTTTGCAGAAAAGCCACTGCAGTGACGTCCCAGATTGGAGTTGGTCCAAAGGCAGATTATGATATCAGTTTTGTTTGGCAGTGAGGCTTACTTTCCACCTTTGGACGTTCTTTTGAGCAATACTATCAAACATGAGGCGTGTATGTTATGTTCCTGTCCTGTTTATCACTGTTTTGCACTTTACTAACCTTATTTTTTTGCTTTTACTACATCTGTCTCAGCTTTAACTCTTTAGACTTACATTTATTTAAGCCATTTATTTAATTTTAGCACGAGATTTTAAAACGTTAAAGGACGAAACAAGGTGCATATGATGCTTAAAAAAACCAATATCTTTAATGTTTGTTGAATATTTGAGGGTCGATAAATCACAACAGAGAAGCAAGAATGAATCCGAAATAAAATGTAAGTCTCGTGGTTAAAACGAGCTACAGTAAAATATAAACGGGTGTTTATTCATAAGAAAATGTGTGAGCTGCCTGAAGAAGCATGAACTGTTGCATTATGAAATAAAAAAAAATTCCGGGCTGGATATAAATGATAATCTGTGCCAGTTCATGGAAAACTGTGGAAAACCGCTGTAGTAAATATGATGTTTTTATTTGTATATTATAAAGCTGATCTTCTATAGAAACTCAATGCACACAGGATAAGTTTTAAAAAATGCCCACTTTCGGTCAATACCGACACTTTTATAATTGTGCTCTAAAAAAAATATATGATGGGAAACGTTGCTAGGAAGTTATATATATATATATGATGATGGTTCGCAAAAATGCAGGATAAGAAACCTTCAGTCGAGTCTTCGTAGATCATTATGTGTGCTGCAACCTGAGCAGCCATCCAGCCGTTTTCACATTGTTGATTTCGAATTTTAAAAATGACATTCTGTGTTTACATAGGTTGCATTTCTTTGATGTTAGATTTTGTTTGAAGATTCAACATGGAATGAGAAAAAGAAAATAAATCGGAAAAAGATCCATTACTTTTTCACACCATCGTATTTGTGATTTCTTCTGCAGCTGCAACGCTCAAACCTGTGAGACAAGTCTCAGGGTCCCGAGACAAGTTTTTTTTTTTTATCTTTCATCATTTCTGAGCAGAGGAGAGAGTGCTGCAGGGAACACACGCAGCGTATCTGCCTGTGCGGTAGGTTGAAAACCACATGTAGACAGACGCGGAGGGCAAAGGTGACGCTGTGATGAAAAATCATTTGAATATTTTAAAACCAAAAGCACGAGAAGTGTGGCAAACAAGAGAATTGTATTTTGGAATGCATGTTGGTTCTGCTTGATGCTCCAGGAAATGTGTCAATGATGTAAGTGAGCTCCCTTTTTAAGCTTCATTCGGGTTTTTTAGCTCTTGAGCAACAGCTTGCCGTTAAGTAAAGCGAAGAAAGGAAGAATTCAAGCGTGAGAGAGAAGATTGCAAAATTTGGATATATGTGCTAATAGAGTAGAGTCGGGAAGAAACATGATCTGGAGCAACACATGTAAGTATCCACAGTATCTTTACGTCATTAATAAGCTTGTGATTAAATGTTCTTAAAAATATCTGATTTGTTTTTAAACCTTTTTAAAATACATTTTCCAAAATCCATTGTGCATTAAACTCTACACTTCCACAAACATCTGAGAATTTTAATCCTAATTTTGTCTCGATCTGGCATGAGAGCATCGACTGCCTCGTTTTATTTTGTTGCCATATCTGTTTGCACACAGGGCGGTTCACAGTTCAGTAAACGGGGCGACAGCCATTCCGTGGAGGAGCAGCAGGAAGAGGCTGTCGCTGCTGGAGCAGCTGAGGGTCTGCCAGGATGCCTGGTGCCCCGGGGCCCGCTGGGATAGAGAGGGGGCCCACTCTGCTCTCCGTGGAACACCTGCGGGGGTGAGTTTCCTCCTCTTCAGCGCACACTTACCTTCGTTGCACTCATTCAGGGGTTCAGTTGCTGTAAATCAACACATTCAACGTTTTCTCAGTTAAATCCAGCAGCAATTAAGTGACAAACAGAATACAAATCCGATGTAGTGCAAAACTCCCAGAAAAATGAAGATGATTGTTATATGTTGCATGGCTCAGAGTAGATGGCTTTTTCCTGACGCATAGATAATTATTTAAAGGACATCCAAATCTTTGTAATGTCTATTATATTGTCACTCGTCTCATAAACAAACAAAACATTAATTTGGAGCGGCGGTGGTTTATTTCTGTTTTCTTGAGAGGGCTTTTTTGTATTGTATCTTGCTTTTTTCATCACTCTTTGTTTCCTCAATCGGATGTTCTCATGCATCACATCACCGTTCCCCTCATTTCTAAGTTGCTCCTGTTGTTAAACTAAGTAGTTTCAGCTTCGGTTTCAAACAGGAACAACAGATATGCTGTAGTGCATTTACTTTGACATCTACATCTCTGCGGCATGACAGCAGTTCCCTTTTTGTGGGAGCAGCCCTCCTGAATGCAGAAGTGAGGCTGAATAAAACCTCCTGCATGTCAGAGAACGGGTAAAAGTGAGGACATCCTACTTTCATTGTCATTTCTACTGATTATTCCATATGCAGAATTCAAACTAGCTTCAAAAAGGTGAGTATTTGTGGATATATAATATCGATTGTTTGTTTTTAATGCAAACACATTTTTATGAATATTAACTATCAGAGTCCTTTGAAACACTTTGGTTGGAGGTTAGCTCATTTAGTTTAGTTGGTTTCCAGTATTTAAACTGACACAAATTAGCATTGACGTTATGAGTCATCTGAATTTAAAGCAGTATTTTCTTCATGTAAAGTCTTCACTTCCCTGCTGCGTGCATTGAAATTTTAGTGACTTCCATAGAACTTGTCTCTATTTCTGTGTGCACAGAGCATGAAAGCCACATCCTGCGTGCGAGACGCTCTGTGCTGGTGCTTGTTAGCACCTCTGAATGGTAGTTGTGGTGAGGTAATCGAATGGCCGAGAGGCTGGTTTGCATCTGCTTAGTTTTACCCGCAATCATTATGTCTCAGCAAACTGCCTGTTCTGTTTTAGTCACGGTTTCCAAAGGAGACGTGATCCAACACCGAGACTTCACCAACAGAACACCGACACGGCTGCACAGATAAAGCAAATGTAGCAAGAGACAAACAGCGAACACAGAAATGCAGAAAAACATTTTGCTCACATTGTTTTTGACATTGTTTGCAATCTTTAATGTTTGTGTCCATTTCACATGAGCTGCATTCGACTTTCACGCTGCATCAACGTTGTCCCCTCTTTACATCCTCTGAAGTTTGAGGAACTGCCTTCCAATCGTATGAGGAGGACAGCGTGCAGGGCCTTAATAACCCTCAGTCGGGCAGAATCAGAGGAGTTTATGTGGTCACTCATGTTTGTGATTGTCCACAAGATGCCTCAGAAGGTTCTGATGAAAGGTTGCATAGGAAGGAAGACTTTAAGGTGGATCCACGAGAGATTCTGGATCATTCCTTATGTGGACAGCTCATGATGGAACCCCACTGTTGGTACAGTAACTGGATCCAGCGGAGGTAGAGACATGGGACGGCCACCGATACGAAGCTGATGGATTTCATGTATCTGTAGCTACATCAAAACAAAACAAAATAGATCTGGATGTGTCATTATAGAAAATCTCTATATATATATATATTTTATAAATCCTGAACTCTGAATGTTAGAAGTATTTTTTTTTTAATCATCAGAGGTATCCTCACGTTAACAGTGGGCACAGGAGTTTTGACATAGCTGAGCCTGATCTTGTACACAGTTCAGAAGAGTTCTGAAAAATCCTGCTCAGCCAGCTTCTGTACGTCTTCAGGTCGACTAATGACTCACTGCCTGTCTCCTCAAGAGTTTCCTGCTTGTTCGGGACTCTGCCACATCTCAGCCCAGCCTGCTGTGTGTGTCTGCTGGAGAAAACGATGACGCGGTCCTTGATTATGATATCAGAAGCACAGACACAGGTATGCACCACCGGACGACTGTCTGTCATCTCTCTTTCATCTGCCCGAACGTGTTAAGAGCTGCAGAAACCCAATAACGGCGTGTAGTATAGTCGGTACTTTCTGCTGTCAAACCTGTGCGTGCATGCAGTACAAACACAGCAGAGTGGTTGCATCATCGGATTCACACGTCTATTTCTGCACTCAAACTGCACATTCTGGTTCCCCAAACTCCTTTTCCAGTGACTAATTAGGTCAACACCTATCATCACTTTGGTTATAATGCAGATGAATGATTATAGCTGAAGCCGCAGGCTTGAAGACAGAAGTGAGTCTTGAAAGCACACTGTGGGGAAAACAATGAGTGCACAAAATAAACTTGAAAAGCAGTCAAACTTTCCTTCCGACACTTAATTACATTTCCAGGCATGCATGTTGTTGACTGAAGATGATATTAATTCTTTCCACTTTCCGTTTCCATGTATCAGTCTTCCAACTGTCAGAGTCTCGTCTCTCATTCTCCGACTTGGCTCAGTTGGTTCTCTTCTATTCTCTGACCAGGTAAGAACCTTTTTGCTTGATGTGTGTTATTCAGCTAGCAAATAAAATACATACAAACTACTGCATGTGCTAACATGCACGTACAGTGACCCTGCATTAAAAAAGAATGTGGCATTGATGCTTATGTGATTATCTCTACATGTTGTCCTGATTATTCTAACTCATTTTCACATTACTTGACGAGACTGCATCCATTTGAAGGCCTGTCTATTAATGTCCTTGCATGTTCTTTTGATTTCTGCTTTCTTGTCCTCTTTCAGGGATGTATTGGCGCTTTGTCTCTCCATTCCTCACTGGATCTGCAGCGTGACTGAAAGGAACAAAGACTATTTTTCACCGCTTAAACCCAGTGAGTCCTTTCATCTCTGCATCTTAAATACTAACAGAAAGATAAATACTTTAACTGCCTTAGTGATGATAACCTCTCTCGTGTAGAAACCTGGCTCTGCACACCACTTCCCCAACGAACAGAGAAAATGACCCAGAGAGAGCCGAGCAGTGTTTTGTGGTCCATACAGGTGATTAGTGATGGTTTTGTATTTTGGCCCACGTTCTCCAACCGCATGATCCTCATTTCCACCAAGGCAGCTGTAACTAGAAAAACAGTCGGAGAGCGCAGACCTCCGCCAAGCAGCTCATTCACCTCCTAATTGGATTTACATTGACTACATGGTGATCTGGATCAACATTAAGTTTCTAAATTGTTCTTTAGACACCAACCATGAAAAATAAAAGTGAATCAGAGTTGATGTGTATTTCTTACTGATTTTGGAATCCATAAATGGGTTTCAATGTAAAATGTAGTATTTTTCCTGACCTCATTCTGGATCAGAACCAGAAGACATTTTGCATGATAGTGCATATCGGACTCCTTTAAGACTGTGATATTTGGTGAATGAATTGAATGCATATTTTACAAGATATTTTTATGTGAACACATGTTCCCAGTACTTCACTGTGTGTCTGCGTGTTCCCGTAGATGACCTCCACCACCGGCGCCCTGTGTGTCATCAACCCTCTCTATCTTCATGAACATGGAGATGATTGGTTGACGCACAGGACATCGGCTGCTTGCTGCACCAATCAGCCACCAAATTACAGACGGGAGCGACGCCTCAGCTCCTCCAGAATGTGGGCAGGGGCGGGGTTACAACGCAAACGAGCCATTTCATTGGATGAAGAACAACCTTCTTCTAGTCAGGAAAGTTCTGGTGAGGGCTCGTTTTAATGTTTGAAATAAGATTTTTTTTTTTTTTTTTTGAGAATGTTACGAATACAAAATGTTGTCTTATTAGCAAATCTGAAGATTAACAGGTTATGTTTAATTCACTTAATCCATCCAGAAATCAAGTTACATATCTCTTTTTTGGAAAATATCTAAGTTGCGTGTGAATTAAAGAAATTATATGAAACCTGTTGACTCATAAACTCTGCTGGCCTAGCCTTAGTTTTTTTTTTTTTAACAGAGAGGGCTTGCAATTTCCCTCTGCCTCTAACTTTTATGCAAAGCTACATACTGTAAATTCCATTCAGTGTTCAACATTCATTTTTTCCTCGTCTAGGTCCAATCAGAGCCAAGTCAAGTCATGATTTACCAAGCGCGCCCCTGACGCCGGCCACACCAAACCCTCCGGATGGGGTGCTTCTCAGGGAGACCAGCAGAAACTCTGCCTCTAGAAACCTTCACAGAACAAGCACAGGGTCCCTTCATCCATCTTCTCACGCTACCCCCGGGCTACAGCCCCAGGTATGCCCGGTTCTTCAGTCTCCACACAGAGTGTCCTGGATCGAAGACGGCGTTTGGTTGCCTCCACCCAGGCCTTCTTCGGTGCTCGAGCCACCATTGCTGGAGCTCGACTCATTTTCCCTCAGCAGTGTGGAGGATGAGCAGGATTCCCAGCTGCACGGCCCGAGCCTGCAGCACTCGTGCGCACAAACGTTGGCAGATAAAGTCAAACACAGACTCTCGGCTGTGGGTCAGGCTCTCAGTGGGCTGCTGAGTCAGAGGAAAAGGCTGACCAATCGTGTGCAGGAGCTGAGCGAGCGTAAAGGGGAAAGGTTTTGCGAGGCTGCGAAAGGATTTGTGGAGATGGCGCTAAAGAGAGGGGCAGATCTCGACGGGGTCATCTTGGCTGAGTTCTTACAAGAAGTGAGGCTGGCGTTCACTTCACTGATGGAGACGCTGTTGGACTCCCAGGAAATCCAGGCATTGTTGGACAGCCTCACGGACATAGAAGGCTCAGAGATGGGTGAGTTAAGTCTAATAGCAGACCAGGCATTTCTCAGCATGCATTCTGGGGATTTAGCAGTTAGGATCAATATTTAGTATTCCTGTAATTTATTTCTGTGCACCTTTTGACACTCCTGCAGACTTGCTGGTCGAGCTTTCCCTCCAAAAGGTGGCTCTGAAGCCTGTCTCTGCACACCTCTACTCCTGCATTCATGCCTTACGCACTGATGATGGTACCGTCAGCCGTCTCCAGAGCAACCTGTGTGTGCTGGAAAAGAAAGGGATTGACGAGTTAGGGGGTTCAGGAGGTGTTGGAGTCCCCGACCCTGTCAACATGAAGATGATCCAGCAGAACTGGACTAGTCTGCATGAGGCATATTCCCCAAACAAGAAGGTCCAGATCCTTCTTGATGTCTGCAAGATCATCAGTGACAGCATGAGCGCTAATGCTAACTCAGGTAACCAGGTGTTTTTCGTTTGGTTTGTTTCTGGGTGTGTCTGGATTGCCACTTTGCTTGCATGTTTTTTTTTTTTTTAAGCCACATGCTCCTCTTCTCTCCTGCAGGTACAGTGTACGGAGCAGATCATTTCCTGCCCTGCCTGACGTGGGTCCTGGTACGTAGTGATGTGGTTACCTTACAGGTAGACACAGACTACATGATGGAGCTGCTGGATCCCGTACAGCTGCAAGGGGAGGGTAAGGCCGATGCAAGCTAACACACCGGAGCGGACAGAGTGGCTGATTGGTTAGTTGTCAGTGTTTGCTGGTACCAGTTGCACCAGGACTTCATAATTTAGTCTAGTTTTAATATATTTGGACTGCTCTAAATGAAGGTTGCGCCGCAAAACCTCATTTTCACACAGCGATTAAACAACGTATTTTATTGCCTTCCACAATTAACTTTATTCCTTCATCATTTCTCTTTTTTTTTTACAGTAGAAGTTCCCTAAATCACGTTTCCTTGCTCTGATTATTATTGTATTAATGTTATACAGCTGCATGTTAGGGCCTCCATTGGCACAATTAACCCCTTAAAAATCCCGCCTTTGCCTCCCATAGTCTGAGCACCACTATATAGCCACGTGGCTACAAGCAGCTGGTGTAACTCGGTCCTCACAAGATTATTTCCAGCTGATCTTAAAGATATTTGCACTTTTCTGTTACAAGTCACGGATCATTTCCCTTTCTGCACCCCCTCGTGTCAACAGGTGGCTACTACCTTACATCTTTATACGCCTCTCTTTACTACATCAGCAGCTTCCAGCCCCGACAGGCCGCCCGTCAGCTCAGCGTAGAAGCCGAACAGTCCATTAACCAATGGCATCGCAGGCGCACTCAGCACTGCAGGCAGTCACGGTGCAGCGTGCGCAAACCGTCCACTCGCAGGCAGCTGCGTTGTGATGAAGGGATGCAGAACCCAGAAACTAGAAGCAAGGAGGAAAGAGAGAAAAGGTCTGATTGTGTTTCAGACGATGAGGGTGGATCCCAGACGGCCACTCCAGTGTCAGACTGGGACAGAACAGATATGAGGAGGGGAGAGGAGGAAGAGAAACAGGCTCTATGGACAGTAGACGAAGAGGACAACAAAGGAACGCAACACCGAGAAGAAATACGGACGTGAGAGGAAAGGATCTGTCGGTCGGTCGGTCTTCACAGATTATATATTTTCATTGATGTCCGCTAGGTGACATTTAGCAATGATAGCACTATTTATTTATGGTGATAAAATAGAATGAAATGTGGGTCATGCAAATAAAATTGATTATAATCAAGACAACCGCCCCATCCCATAATGGGAGATGATCTTTTAAATTAGTTAACCTACTGTTGGAGCTTAATATTTTTATTAATGGAGTTTATCCATAATTTCCATTTATATTTGGAAGGTATTGGATTTCAAAATAAAACTCAATCGGAATCATAGTTTAATATTTTTTTATTGCATAAATGAATAATACATGAATTAAAAATGTTGGTTGTACAGTTTGCATCTGTCCTCATCAGTTCCAGCACCAGCAGCTGCTGTGACTCATGTATTATTAATACAGTAGGTCAATAAATGACCTACTGTAGACAGACATATCCAACTCCAGCCACTAGAAGGGGCTATCAAACCTTCGGTGAGATTTTGCTGCAACTTGCAGTTTGCATCATCAGATCCTTCCTGACGCTGTAGCTTTTGTATGGGATGTATGAAACATTCCACATGCAGAAACGTCAGCACATGATTGGCACACGCGTTGAATATATTACTCTCATGTCATGAAAAAGTGGAGTCACAAATACCAAATACTTTTGAACAATGAATGCTATTAGGCTTATTATTGTCTTTTGTAGTGTTAAAACAAGACAGAAAATATTGATTAAACAATAAATATTTCTTGTAAATTTTGATGTGAAAATAAATTGTCAAATTACACTTTAATAAAGTAATGGTAAAGACCAACCATGCAACCGCCGCACTGAGGCTCTGATATCCACTAGAATATTTATATCTTATGTGCATAAATCATTGACTGAGTTTCCAATCATGAAAATGCATATTAATGCATGTATTTTTCGATTTTTTTACCTTCTTTTTAAATATAATATTTAATATTTCAGTTTTTCTTTCTGCATTTTTTTTTAATCCCTTTGATTTCAGTTTCACATAAGATGCTGTGTAAATTCATTTTACATCAAGTCTATGCTGATACATTAAAAAACTGAAATGGAGGTGAAGATAAAGATATTTAAGCTCTGATGGGCACATGGAACACAATTAACCCTACATATGAACATGAAATGCTTTAAAAAAAATAAAAATAATACCAGCTGATTAATAAGCATCAAAAGTTTCAGTGCCACCTAAAGTTTAAGGCTGATCTTTAAAGTTGAAGCCCCAAAAGGGCTGGTCAGCCATTTAGTAATAAAACAGGGAAGCTGTATAGAGGATCCACATGAGAACATTATTAAAACATTCCATTCATCATTAAAAATATGCATTAATGGATTAGTTGAGTAAACCTTTAATTAGATTAGTTGAGTAAACCTTTAAAGACTAGTAGCAGATTAGGATTTTGAAGGGCACACAGTAGGTAGCATCAGAAACAGATTTCTGAAAACCGCTCAAGGAGCTGCTGGAGTGCTTTTAAAACACTGATGCTAAAACGAGCTAAATTTGAAGGCCATGAAGTAAATGTTAATGTTAATGCAGTGGACAATAAAAGACGAAGCAGGATCTGAAGACGTTCAAGCACGAAACACTCGAAGAGGATGAAGGGTTTGTAGAAAGGAAGCAACAAGTTCCTCTCACGTCTGTGGTTCCTTGTTTTTCCTGTGATTGTACAAACGGTTTCTTCTCTACCTCATTACATGTGACTCAACATATTTAACGAATGCACATACATCAAACACATACATGCGTACATACACACACACACACACAGAGCTGCATGTACACACACACACATATGGCATTGTATCATCGCTGCATTTCAAATGACTGAGCCAATCAAATTTGCCTAATGAGACATCTGGCATTCTGCCTGCATGTGAATGTCAAACCCAGAAACAGCTGGGCCTTTCCCCCCCCCCCCCCCCCCCACACACACACACAATCATTTTCTTTTCTCACACTTTATCTCTGCAGTCAGATCTGGTGAAGACATACTTACTGGAAACACTGCGGACGCGGTCATGATCAAAACTCTCCCGACCAATAGGAAGTGTCACAGGCTTGTCCGCTCACACACACACCGCTTTCACACATGTGATATATTATGCATGCATGAGTGAATAAAACGCACTTGGTATGGTCATAAATTAGATATATCACAGTGGTCCGGAGAGAATGGGAGTGTGTGTGTGTGTTTGTGTGTGTGGCTTGATAAGGGGGGCACAGATGGTTGTAGCCTCAGGCGGTTGAAGTACTGCAGCTAAACACACACGCACACACACGCACACACACACACTGAATATCAAGAGTGGGAGGAGGACACTCACACACTGTATACTAACACTAGACATAGACTGTAACAGTATATAGACAACACTTCCTACATTTATTTGACATTTATAATTATATACTTCCTTACTATTACAGGCTGAGACTTTATATGCTAAACATGCTGCATGCATGAATGCATCTGTAATAGCGCAACATTCCAAAATAAAAGCTAGTAGCTGAATTTGAAATGCCTTTACTTCTGATTCTTCCTGTACCAACATGATGCATCGATAATGGAAATGTATTCATACTCAGAATATAATTCACATTCCCCTTTAGATATTGATAGAGCACTGTTGTTGTCCTAACGGAAGCATATATTAAAATACTTTCTCCACCCCTTATATTATTTCATGTTAACACATTAATTTCTTTTAAACAAACTGCAGTAAAAGATAATCTCGTTGACAAAAATATTTTGTTTTATTGTAGTTAAATTAATTTATTTTAACTACATTCGATCTAAATGTGATTGTACTACAGTAATTACCTTTTTCTGAAGCTGTAAAGACACGCAGGCATCACAAACCTCTGCTCTAACGTGAAACAGCTGCATAAATATTCTCCTGTCTGACACATCAAACCTCTGTTTGTGGCATAAATCTGTGCTGATGCTTTGACTTCATCATCCCTGTGCTGGCCTGCCTCCTCCTCCTCCTCCTCTGTCACTCCGTCATCTCCATCACCATCCAGCAGCTTTCCTCTGTCACGCCTCATTCTCACAAAACAACACAATAAAACTTTCACCCATTCATGTTCGCATCTTCTCCTTTTCCATTCCTCGTCTCTCTCATTCAGCTCCTCCTTTCTTCACTGCATTCCTCCATTCCTTTCTCTTTCGCTTGCTCGCCCTCCCTCTGTCTTCCCAGCCCACCACCCCTCCCTCTCTCCCACTTGTCTGAACTCTGACAGGTGTGTAATTGAATGATTAATGACCACCAGAATCCCCCCCCCCCCCCCCTACAGACTCACGATTTATGTTAAAATGGAATTGTGCATATTTATGAACACATATTCATGCACAGACACTCACAGGTGCATGCGTTTTCACATTAAACATGTGTTTTCATTTTTGCTTCAATAGCCCAAATGGTCAAACTCAAACCAGCAGGACTCTGGGAATGATGTGAGCATTGCTCTGAACGCAATGTACGTTATTCTGCACAGTCCGACGCTGTCCAAGAGGTGCAACGGAGGTTGTTTGAAATGTCGCTCACACACGAAACATTTCAACATGTGCGGATTTTATTCAATGCATTTGACAGAAAAATCACTTTTTCAGACCCAACCATCCCTGATTTGTGACGGCCGTGCAGCTGAATCGTCTTCTCACACTCCACCTCGCCACACGACCTTATCTTCTGACCACGGTACACAGACGTGAAACACGATCCATGCAAATGCGTTCAAGCACCGTTTCTTCTCTGCCCGTCATTTGTCAACATAAAGGCAACAGATTTAATGCAGATTTAATCCCCACTGTCTAATAGGGTCGTGTGGTCGGCGAGAAAAAAGGACTGGCATTCTATCCGAGCCAATCATAAGATGAGCCTATGGGCTATAAATTATACTGTGTGAGTTAAAGGGCGTATAAATAAAGGATGTGTTGTAGATTCTCTGATGAGAAACTGACTGAACAAGAACATCCACTATCATTGTTTGAAGCAAGAAAGATGGCGGAGTGTAAGGTGATGAGGGATTTCTGACATTGGCTAAATTGAAGACTAGATCAGAGCACTTCCCAAACGAGTCCGATCCGTGAAGGACTCGCCTCACAATCAACAGGACTTACAGGATCCTTTGCTAACGTCTCACGTCTGGAAGGGTACGACTGTTAAAGCGTGAGATTTAACACACATCTTCATGGTCCCTGTTGGGATAAACGCATCAGCACCATCACTGTGAGTGTGGTAGCATGCTGTCGCTAGCATTTAGCCTTTATCCTGTTTAAACAAAAACAACTTGTAGCGAACGATATAAGGAAATAGACAAATCAATAAGACATCAAAATAGAAAGTCAGTGTCCTTTATATTATAATACTTTACACAAAATTAAAATATTATGATTACTATTCTTTTTTTTTGATCGAGGAATTATTTATTATTTCTGGTTTATTTGAATATGGACAAAGACAAAACATAGACACATGTAGCACAAGTATCTGATGTTTGCATTATAGCGCTTATAGCTGAAGCTAATTTGCAGCACTTGTCCATAGATGATTTCAAGAGACTGATAAGCCAATGGTTAAACATTGATTAGCATTAATTATGTGTGTTTGTAACTTGTGTGTGTGTAATCATTTTGTCAAACCACTAAAAGAGAAACCCCTCCTTGTTTCCTCGTGACTTTGCCTGAACATTCACCCTTGAATGGAAATTTGCACTGAAACAAAGGTTGCTGTGCTGTTTTACACGACGTGCTACATGATGTAAGAGAGGTGGAGAGGTGAAAGAGTAAAAGTGAGGGGCCCCTACTGACCAACATGGACAGAGTGTGTGTGTGTGTGTGGAGTGACAAAGAGAAATGAAAAGTGGAGGGGTGCTGAGGTCAGGACCTGGGGTGCCAGTGAGAACAGCCATTTCCTGTTGACCTCTGTTTGCACTCTGGCCCCTGACCCTCGCCCTGCTCCGGGGCAAATCGGGGCAGGGTGAGGGGTATTCAGGGTTTGTTTAGGGGTTTGAGGGTAAATGTTGGGATCATGTATGGATGTTTGAGCGCTTTAAAGAGATTACGGTTATGAATATGTTGTGTCGATCAGAAGCTGCAATGCCAGGACAAGTAACAAGGAGGTTGTTTCTAATTTATGGTGTTTGCGTTAGCATGTGATACCTCCCTTATTTAACGGATAAACAAGTAAGACGCACGGATGCGATGGCTGCAAGGGAGGAGTCTGTAAGCCAGTAAAGAAAAGACGCCTCTATCTCTCCTGCAGCCTGAGGCCTGTGTCAGAGTTTAACAGATAGTCAGAGGACTGTCCTGAGGAGCGATTGCAATATTTGTCAAAAATGCGGCCCTGCAAATGTTAGAATATTTTATGCGGAGTTTATTTTGAGGGTCTGCGTGTCTCGAGAGGAAGCCGGAATATTCCGTAGCGGTATTGATGATGAGAAATGAATGCAGAAGAAGTTTTAAACTGTCTTTAATCATTTCTCTCTCCTTTTTTTGATGTGTGTCTGAGAGGCCAAGAGTTAGGATAGTGCTTGAAACATGTTGTATGTCTTCACACCTTATCTTACAGATGCACGGGACTGATTTCAAATATAAACAAAAAGCAGTGTTACCCCCCCCCCCCCACAGCAAGATGGGTTCAAATCCCGACCCAAAGGTCTGTGTCCGCGTGGCATCCCTCCAGGTTCAGTCCAAAAACATGCAGTGCAGGTGCATTTTTCTTTGAGGGACACGTTTGCTCATCCTGGGATGGACTAAAATGTTTTGTTTGTAAGGTCTCGATTGAGCATGTATGGATTTTGTCATGGGAAATGGCACAAAGCAGGCTGCAACAGTCAAATGTTTTAGTTCTAGATTGAATAATTTTATTTACAAGATCTCACCATAAAAATGCAATTTATTGTGTTCAGTGAGCAGCTTTGTGTTGACTGCGCACTCAAACATGAAGTACACACGTTGACACGTCGACTGGCCTTCATTATACGTTTCATCATGCTAACGCTCCACGTCTACATGCAACAAACAAATGACTGTTGCTGCTGTCAGACACTTCACGTCTGTCGCACCAGGTCAAAGTAGGCACACACACACACACACACACACACAGATGACCAGTGACAAAACCTAAAAAAAAAAACTTTTAATACTTTTACTGTATTTCTCATCATCACTCAGAAATGCTTCAGCAGTCTGAGCAGGACAGAGAGAGAGAGAGAGAGAGAGCTGAAATGTTTCAAAAGTCCTTTGGCTGCAGCTCCCCTCACGCACTGCTGTGACAGACAAATGTATTAGAAATGCTTACAAAGGATTGTGTGTATATGTTTGTGTGTGTGTGTGTGTGTGTGTGTGCATATGGCTTTCCGTGCAGTGTGTATGTATGTTGCAGGAAAGATCCTAAGGTAATGAGGTCAGCGGTAGGAGAGCGAGGCAGACTGGAAGTCATTCATAGTGTTTAGCTTCATGCTGAGGAAGCGCACTGATATTTCAATAAGCTTGCATGAAGCTGCATCCGCCTGGAGTGGCACACATAAATATAAAAATAGAATTAACAAAACTTTAAATAAAGTGGGTTTGGAAGGTGTGCGTGTGTTTCTTTGACAGTCAACGTGTGAAGGAAGACAGGAGGTGAAGAAGGCGTGTTCGTGGGATCAGGTCCCATCCAGTTACAGTCCACGTGTCATTGCAAAGGGATAAATGTCCGTCTGTCCCTCGGATCTAAGGGACCGTCTTCCTGTGGTTCAGCAGGCATGATGGGAAGTGTAGTTTAAAGCATGTGTCTCACCCACAGGCCACAGTGGAGACCTCGGAGAGGAGGAAGCACTTCTACTCTGAAAGAGGTATGGCTTAAACATGTGGGTCAGACTGTGTGTGTGTGTGTGTGTGTGTGTGTGTGTGTAACTGCTACATTGGGGTCAGTGTCTTTCAGGGGGGAATGTAAACGTGTCTCTTTTTCTTTAAATAGTGTTCTGAATGCGTCGTTACACATACACAGCAGCACACGCAGAAGCACATCCTGTCACACACACAACACACACACACCAGCATACGCACATTCATTCACTAATTTGCGCTAACACCCTCTCCCCCTCCCCCACAGCTAGTGTGCATGTATGTCCAGTCCCTGGGCAAGGAGCGGCTCTGCAGGGTGTGCGTGTGGCGGCGGGTGGAGAAGCATGGCTGCGTGGGGGTGTGGACCCGGGTAGGGGTGGAGGGAGGTTCCTGGGTGGGGAGGGTAGCCTGGTTGGGACAGCAGGGCACCGGGGTAGTCACCCTGAAGAGAAGACATCCCCTGGAGACCTGCAAGGATTCATATTAGCCTATATCGCCAGCTTTATTTATGATTTTCACTGTTGGTTTCTTAATTGTGTCCATGTGGGCCACCGTACCTGCTGTGCGAAGCCCAAGGTGGGGTTGACCGTCAAGCCCATAGCCCCCGAGAGCTGCTCCCTCTGGGCTGTAAGGACCGCATTGTCCTGAGAGACAACAGTCACCATCAGACAAACATACAAGGCACCAACACACACGCACACACACACACGCACACGCACACACACGTGTAGACAGACTTGTTTACCTAGCAACCAAATAGCTGTCTGACTCATAAACACCAACCTGAGCGATTTGACTGGTCAATCATTGGCTGAACTATCCTCCTCCTGGCGTTGATGAACCTGTGCAGGAGTAAAAAAAAAAAAAAAAGTGTGTTCAGAGAGAGAGAGACAAAAAGAAAGAGTGTTCAGAGAGAGAGAGAGAGAAAAAGAAAGGGTGTGTTCAGAGAGAGAGAGAGAGGCGAGGCCACTGTTTAATGGAGAAAAAGCTGACTGGGAGACTATTAACCTTTTCCATTTTACAACCACTTAACCCTTTCAGAGGGCAGAGTAAATCAACATTAGGGCAGAGCAGATATTGGCCACCCTGCGATAATTGATTGATCTGCATTGATCGGGTGACTCCTTGTGTGATGCGGCGGAAGTACACATAATCAGCCTATAAAATCTGTTGATTATCACGTAGCACGCGCTGCATATTTGGTATTTGGAGTGTGTGTTTCTTTATCGGCATCTGAAATACAAATCTTTCACATTATCAAAGAAATTATTGATCGGCAAAACGGAAACCTCTGAGTGTTACGTGAGCGTTTCAATCGAAGCAGCAACCGGTGAAGCCACATGGTCGCCTGGGGAATGAACAGAGGACTTAGAGCAGTAAACCATCTGATTATTGGATATCGATTTGCGATTCTGTTTTATGAACATGGAGCAAATTGATTTTTACCCTCCTGCAGTTTCAGAGAAAAAAATGCTCAGTATGACATTTCTTTTCCCTCTTTAAGCTTCTCTCTAATAAACCAGATTACAGTCCCCTCTCAAAGTCTTATAAATGTGCTTCCTTTCATTCACCTGACATTTATGTGCACAAATGTCCTCAATAAAGAGACACTGAGGAGTGAATGTGACTTTTGTTAGGTGTAAAACGCAGATCGCTGTTCATTCCTGCAGCAGCCGACATGTTATTGATGCCACAACGGCCCCTTCTGCTAAATTGGAAGTTCCACTCAAACATGACAGTTTAACGGCTTATTGACACGCCGCAGAGATAGAATTAACATATTGATCGAGAATGCACTGACCAGTTGTTGACCTGCAGGATGGTCAGTCCTGTGTCCAGCGCCAGCTGCTTCTTCTGCTCCTCGGACGGGTACGGGTGCTGGGAGAGGACATGCGGAGCTTTGGGTGAATGTTTGACGCTAAACAAGGTAAATAACCTTGAGGCTACTGCTAACGTAACATTCTGCAATGAAATAAATGTTTTCATACTGAGGACCTTCCATCTGAATGAGCATCACGATTGCTCCACTCTCACACACTGCCTCATTTAGGAGCTAATTACCTCACCAGCAGTTACCGGCTCATTTCTATCACTTATTCAGCAGTGAACATATTCACATAATCTCCTAATCCCCTGCTTTTTCATTTAATTGAATTCACCTCTATTATATCCTCGCTTCCCCGCTATCTGCTGGCCGGTGGCATTTTGCCTCACATTAAATCCCCTCTGCCAGTAATTATTCTCCCTCACAGCTGAACACAATCATTTGTCTTGCTGCAGCACAAAAGGACGTCTTAAATTATTGTCTAGATTCAATAATTATGTCTATGATAATGTAACGTGACTGCGAGGAGCACGTGAATAAGCTCTCTCACCGACAGATGCTGGAAGAGCCACGCTCTCATGATGTTTGTGGCCACTTTGGGGAAGATTCCTCTCTTCTTGTTGTTCCTCCGATCTCTGTCGGACTCATCCTCCTCTCCTGTGCTCGGGGAGGCCATTCCTCCATCCAGACCATCACCTGCAGGGATACCCGTGTTATATGTCTTTATCAAAATCACTCTGATGATGAATGCATTGCTCTAAAATCTCATACTTCATTTTACACAACTTCCCATCGAGTTGCCATTTCATTTATTCGGCTTTTGGACAATGGCTTTCTTTTATATATCAAATGCATGTTTTGTTTTGTTTTTTTATTCCTGGATCCACATGGTGATCTGGATCATCATCAAAAGATTCTAGCTTGTTCTTTGTATCTTTATACACCAACCATGAAAAATAAAAGTGAATCGGAGTTGATGTGTATTTTTAACTGATTTTTGAATCCATGAATGGGTTTTCAATGTTAAAATTTAATATTGTTTTTCTTGAACGGACTCTGGATCAGATCCAGAAGACATTTTTGGACACATTTATGACTGTGATTTTTTTTGGTGTGTGAATTGAATGCATATTTTACAAGATATGATCTTTTTTTTAAAATTCAATTACAATTGTTGTTTGATTTCAAAATTTTATGGGCTCTAAGTGAGACCAAGACCCATCTTCAGATATTTTTTCCATCACACAAATCATTTGTGTATGTGTGTCTCTCTGTGTGTGTGTGTGTGTGTCCGCGCATGCACCTGTGTCACTGCAGTTGTCTGCTGTGCTGAGTGAAGGCAGGCCACAGGTGCCCGGCGTTCCCAATGGAGTCGTGGCACATTCATCTGGCTCCCGTAACCATGATGCATTCTGCAGGAAAACAGAGAGGAAGGAGGTTGGAAGTAGAGCGATGGGCGGATGAGCGACTGCCCTCAGGGGACCGAACCAGGAATCGGTAAACACATGGTCACTATTCAGACATCAGGGGCGTGCGGCTGGACAGGTGAATGGAGGGTCTCATCTCACCTGCTCCGACAGACTGGAGCAGGATCCAGTGAAGTCCTCCATGTCGGACTTAGAGCCGCCCTCGCGTTCATCCAGGATGAGGTCTGTGGGCATTTTGCCCTTCAGACAGGTGATGTAACGATGGCAGAAGTTATCACACAGGTCGTGCACCTTCAGAAACAGATGTTTTTAACAGTTCATCTCATTAATAGTACCTAAAAAGGTCATGGTGGTGCTGGGAACGTTAAAAGAGAGGCATGCCCATGGCCATTTTTATACAGAAGCTATTTTTGCTTGATGTTATCATTCCTCATGTTCACACTGGCCATTAAAAGAAACAAATGCATGCCTGTCCATAAATATCTTTCAAAATCCGTGCCAACTCTTCACATTGTAGGGCGAGAATTGTCTTAAACCTTCTCAACAGAAGAACGCAAGTGGTCTGGAAACTCTAAACACTGATATGTGACATCTGACATCACGCTTCTCTCCCACCAACCTTCTCTAACTCCAGCAGATGAAAGCGGAGAACCTGTATGGCCTGGATCATCTGTGGGGTTGGAGATCAGGAACATATTATCAACACATTTTCCTCCATGCATGCAAAGAAGTGTGCTTCGATATCAGCGTGCTTCCTGCGTTCGTCATACCAAGTTGTCCAGCTCAGGGTTGGAAGAAAATATCGGCTTCGCCGAACGGATCTGCGAACGAAACGAGCAAGTGATTAGAAATCTGAAATCTTGGAGCGCTGTTCTGGCAGTCGGCCCGGACGCTTTGCCTCACCTGCTTGGCGAACGCGGCAATGTCGTCATTGAAGGATTCTGAGGAGCAGACGTCGCTGTGATTGGTCATGCCGGGGAGGTTGGAGGTGGAATCTCGAGGGGAGCAGGTGGCGAGCTCGCACTTTTCAAACACTAAGGCCAGCAGTGGGAACAGTGGGTGACTGCGCACACACACACACACACGCACACACACACACACAGTTAACATACACTTCACTCACATTTTCACCAAACAAATACATACCGCATGCTAATCTGCTGAACAAGAAGAAATGTTAAATGTTCAACTGTTTTGTCATCACTAAAAAAGCTCCATAAATGATTGTTGGCACCATCGAATGTTTCAAACCAGGCGCTCACCCATAGATCTGGTCTTTGTGGTGTTTGAGGGAGTCGGGCACGGTGGGTCCATACTGTGGGGGAGGAAATGGCCTGACATCGTCCCCGTAACCCCCCACCGACATGCCCTCCGACCCCGAGTAGTGCACCAGCTCTTCATACTGAAACACAATTAGATGGAGAGACAGAAAGCATGAGACACGTTGGACATCTGTGCCCGTCCGACATTAAATCATAGCGTGATTTTATTATGAGGCTGAGCAGTCGGGGGCACACTGAGGACTGGACTGTGGCTTGATTTCTGATTGGCTGTTGAACACTTTTAACAGTTTTACTCAAATGAATATTACCCCTCACCTGCAGTTCTCACAAAGGTTTTAATGGAGCTTTTCTCACGTCCAAGTTTCTAAAGGTTCGAGGATTTTACTCTGTACAGATTGTAAAAGCCCCTCAGAGGTAAATTGTAATTTGGGCTACACAAATAACATTTGATTGATTCAACTACAATGTCGTCTCCTCCCTCCTAAACACCGACCAGAGAGGAGCCGTGCTGAGACTTCCCTCACTGGAGACTCCATCAGTGGATCTCACACACACACGCATGTCACACACACACACACACACACACAGCCAGACTGACGCAACATGTCTGACTCCGTTGTTCCCACCTCTCCTTGTGTTACAGGGATCATTTGTGCTTCACTGCAGAGGAAACATTGTCAAGTCAGCAGATCTTCCGTTTCTCTTTCTGCTGGATTAAAGAAGCTTCTTGGAGAAGTCCCGCGGGCCCAGCGGGATCACAGGCAGCACCTGCTATAGGTGTCCTGGCCCAAAACACCTTTCACTTCTGTGTTCTTTTGACCAAGTCATAAAAATGATGATCTGCTTAGCTATAGTTTCTGTGGAGAGAGACTATTCCCAGCAGGCTTCCTCAAGAGATGATGATTTACTGCAGTGAGGCGAAGGATAACTGTACAAAAAGAGATGCGTCTTTACCTGTTCTTAGCAATGATGAAAGCTTTTTTTTTTTTTTTTTTGCTTTTTGCAATGCTGTCAGACACCAAGATTTATTGTGTCCAATTTGAAATGAGTTTGTTGTCCTTTGCGGAGCACATTAATACCTGAAGTTTAAATTGTGCTTTTAAGAAAACAGACGTGAAAGGAATTCATCTCTCTCAGCATTGAAACTAAATGATCCAGCTTTATACGTACATTCATTGTCTCTTTGAAAACCCATCAGCCCTGGAGGTCTCGTAGTTTGGAACAACTGTCCTAAATAGTTATCAGATTTTTGTATTTCAGAGTCCCATATGGCCACCGGGATCACAGAAAGCACCTGCTCTGAGGCCCTGACAAATTCTACAGTTTTTATGGAGGCCGACTATTAACACAATCACCACTATCAGATTGCGCGTCTCTCTTTACGCACGGCCCCTATCGGGTTTCCGTGCGTCAAGCGGATCAAAGCCTACAAGTCGAGATGACAAATTCCACAAATGTTATATTAAAAGTCACGGATCCAGTAAACAGGCTTCAGAGGACAACATTTCCATTGCAGCTTTTAGTTATTTTAAATGAGACAGACGTGTAAAGGCTGGGAGAGTCGATATTATAACATATCGTGTAAGAATATCATCCTTTTTCTTCATCGACTGGACCCAAAACGAGGTGGAAGGTTGGAGGTTATACGTTTTTAAAAAGAAAAGAAAAGAAAAGAAAGTCTATAGAAACAATGGCTACACAGCCTCGTGTAGGTCAACCCGAAATCAATAAAGCCTCGTTCACAAATAATGAAAAAGGATTATTTAATTTTACATATATACGTTTAGAGTTTAATATATTACAGATTAGTGACAAATAATTCCGAGTTTTCTGTGTTGAACATTTTACTGTAAACTTAGTTGGACTAATATTTTTCTAACTGCGTATTTGTGGAAAATGAAAGTGAAATGAATCTGTTTGAGAATTATTTTTTATTTATATAAAATACTGTTAAACCTAGACACATCTCACAACAATACAACAACAAAAGTCTATTAAAACACTGTGACGTGTCTCCAAACAACAACAATCTTTTTAAAGACGCTTTCTTACATCCATTAATTAAATAACATCTAGAAAAACAACTTGCGTTTTCGCATGAATCTGTGTGCGCGTGTGCGCGTGTACAGTGATTTTCTGTCTGCACATGTCTAATTATTGCTCTCTTTCACCCAGAGGTCTCAGTCCGCCTGCTGCCTGTTTCTCCTCCACCACCATGCCTCTGAATCACTGTAGCAAAAACACTGACCTACTTACAGAGTCCGAGCCGCATCTCCTTCCCCTGACGCTGAATGATAAATCCATATTATTCTGAAGGGGATTAAACATCCCGATAGGAAGTTCTCCTTATATGGGCTGATCGATCGCCGAACACACGCACCACCTCCAGTGAAAAGCGTCGGGAGGTGATCTTGGAACATTTCTGAGCAGCTTTATCGCAGTTCTGATGCTTCTCTGTAAACACCGAGCCCCGTGCCAGACCAGTACGGTCCACTGGTCTGGGTCCAGTTGGCCTTGTGTTTAGTACGGCTGCAAAATCCTTGCCCAAGAGAGCACGCAGAGGATTCCCACCCACCCCATCCGCTCTGTGGCATGGACCACGCGGTCCCACTATAAGCTGCTGGTGTGAAACCATCTCTTTAACACGCACTGACGTGCACCACCTACCCTCTTCTCCATGCGACTCGACAGCCAGTCTCACACCGGAGACGTTGATGCTCGGCTCGGCTATTCCAGCGAGCGTCGCTCCCTCCCTCTGTCCTGGAAAACAAAAGTAAAAATAAAATAATAATCTTTTTTTTTTTTTAGGAGACAAGATGAACATGCAAAAAGCTGTCTGAACAAAAAAAAATTAAAAAAAATGCAAGTCTGTGTACAGAAAACAGCGAGGACCTGCTTGCCTGCGCGTTTTCTCCGCGCGCATCGCGCTTTATGCCAAGACCGGAGATTCTATGGACCTCAGTGCGCGATCAAAGCGTAATGGCTTGTAATACACTTAGCGCTAATAAAGCCTCCATCCTATTAAACGCTATCGGCTGATGACGCGCGGAGGTTCCAGTAAATGGTGTGAAATATCCCACCGAGCCGTATCGATCCGCCGTATCCCGGTCCTGTTCGGGCCGTGTCCGGTGTCGTCCACCAACCAGCCCGGTGAACGGGAGCAGCGGCTTCTCGCAGTGCGTCGCCTCCGCCGCGGGTGCGCCTCCGCCTCGCCGCCGTCGGGATGCTCGGTGATGCGGGAGACAGGGTGAACGCGTCCCCCTCCGCGCAGCGTACGGCGACAGACCGGCAAATGTCAGGAGCGGGATTGAGCGATGATGCTTTCGGTCTCAAGAGGAGAGGAGGAGGAGGAGGAGGAGGAGGAGAGGAGGAGGAGATGGTGCGTGCAGTGTGCGGGGAGGTTTCGGAGGGTCAAAACGCGACGGGGTCTCTTGGCCCCCTCCCTCCCTTCTCTCCTCCTCTTCCTCCTTTAGGCCTTGTCCTCCTTATCACAGACACAAAACGCCAGAGAAGAAGAAGCCCCCCCCCCCTGTTATTTTATCGGGGCGCACCTCGGAGCTGATATCGCTCCTCAATCATCATGTCCTCCTTTCTCCTGACGCTCCAGCGGAGATAGAACGTTGAACTGGGATTAACCCGGACAATCAATTCATGTGATCAGAATACGAATATAGTCTGTATTAAAGAAAGACGCACGTTTCAGCTTGTCAAGAAATATTAAAAAGGGAAGTCAGTTAATTTGCTTCAAATGTGAGATAGAAAAGAAATAGTTACAGATAAACAAGTAACTAAAGTAACGAAACAAAAGTATTGAACAATTTGTTTTGCCTGCTGCTGAGTTCAACGTAACGGAGCCGAGATAAACCGGATCATAAATCCGGATGACAGGAAGGCTGCCGGCTGATAACAGCTTTCAGTGTTTCATTGTTTGCGTTGACGTCCATTGTCGCTCCTTTTACGCGCCCCAAATGGCCCCCCCAAGTTTTACTTTAACGAGCCTTTCACGTGTTGGTGGTGGAATAAAAAAAAAAAAAAAACGAAGTCTTGTTTTGTAAATGACGCCTAAGTAACATAATAATTATTCAGAACGCTCCTCTTCCCCGGGTCCCGCTGAGAGGGGCCAACAGGCGGCTGCACTTCAATCGGCAGCGGCGCGGCGGGGCGGTGCGGGGCGGTGCGGGCGGCAGTGGCGTTTGACCGTGGGGCGGTTTGTGGGGGGGGGGGGGGGGCGCACCGTCCTTCCAGTCTGGGGTCTTTTAACTCCGGACCCCCCCAAGCCGGTATTAGAGCCGTGACGCAACGCGAGAGATGACCTCACGCGTGTTTTCACGTTAACAGGTTAAAAAGGATTAACGGCGAAACGCTGCTTCCACTGTGCTCTTATACATGCTGACTTCTGGAGGCCATTTCAGTGCAAGGACTCCTCTACCTATAAATCATATTTATCTGTACCATATATAGCTAAAATACTCTTAACATGTAGATTACATATTTACATACAAATATGAGGTGAAATATGACAAACATTGAACCTGGCTGGAGAGAAAGTGTCTCATTTTAGGGGAAGAGCTGCAGTCAGAAGAAACACATCATTAAAAAAAAACAAGCCATTCTGCTTTATAGTGTCTTTAAAGTTAATGGACGCTCCTTAACAACATATTTAAAATTGATTCCATGATAATCGGGTTCATTTTGCTTCCAAACACATAAGAGAAGGAAAGGATCATTGGGATCATATAATCAGCAGGTGAAGGATGTTTAATTGATCTGCTCCAGCATGAACGGATCTCGTTTCGCTGCCTTTGGAAGATTCTCCTCACATCCGTGCTGTTATCTATCTGTGGACGCTGTGTGACGGCTGATTTAAATAAAGACATGGATTCCTGTCTGGGGGATCATTTCCACGTCAAATCGCGTTTTCATGACCTCCACTCCAGTCGTGGCGCTCTCCTGGTAAGAGGCCGACTGTTTCCCCGCAGCCCACAGCGGAACCTCAGTCGTAGGCAGGCTCACCGTGGGACCGTTCTGCATGTCAAGGCTGCTGCAGTTATTTGTCACTCCCTGTCAAGAATCAAATGCCCTCTCCTCTGCCCCCCCACCAAGGCCTGTCGAGCACATGCATGCAGATTGCAAAGCGGGTTCACGGTGGCAGACACAATGGCGTGTGTGCGTTTGCAAGTTTGTGACTGAGCGTGCGCGCTGGAGGTTTTTCAAAGTTCTGCCTCACTGCAGGCGACGCCTTGGGCTGCAAGACAGGAAACAACAAGCAGGGGAGGGAAACCGTGTTCGTGATCGTGTGTGCGTGACCGTGTGGCGTTTAGCTGCAAGACAAACTCCTCGTATGAAATTAGTAGAGCAGTCCTACTTTCCCTCGGCTTGCCCACAAAGACTCATTTCCTTGCCTCGACCAGACAGAGGGGAGCTGGAGGAAGGTTGAGAGGCCACCTCCCCGCATTGTTGACATCAGTGACTCCGCCATTAAGAGAATGTGCATGGCTGCTGTGACCTTTGGCAATCCCACGCAGCCACCCAAGACATCAGAGAGCGGTGGCTGCCTGCACGAGAGCGAAATGATGGAGGGAAGGGAAGAAGAAAAGAAACTGAGAGGGGTACACATGAGGGGTATAGCTGGGGGTGCCGAGAGCATTTTTATGAGCGGGTGCCTCTCCGCTTTCTTTCTGGGTCCTCTGGCTGCGGACACATGAAATGTGTATGACTGTTTCTCAGTAAACCCCCCCTTTTCTACTTTTGCAGCCTGTTTGCAAACTTCCTCTCCAGTTTCCCTCGTTCCTCCCCTCCGATCGCCCCTCCCGTTATTTCCCTGCTGCTATTCTCCCTTCTGTAATTTTCTTCCTCTCCTACTTCGCCCTTCCTCCTCCTCCTCCTCCTCCTCCACCTCACTCCATCCCACCCCTTATAGATGGAGATTAACTTGGGAGAGCAGCGCCATCAGTCCTCCTGACTGTTTGTTGTTAAGGAGATGGATGGAGGCTTACTCTGCCAGCCTCACGCAGCCGCAATTACACCAGCCGCCATGATGGATGGAGGGGAGGGGAGGGGGCGGGGGTGGAGCGAGGGAGACACAGAGAGGGGCATCTATCACACCCCTTAATCTACCTGTCACTGCAAGGGCTTGGATGAAGGGGGGGGGGGCAGTACGTGAGGGGAGATTTATCCCGACTGTTGGTCAAAGGTTTATTCGTTTTTTTCATTTTTGTTTTTAGCTGGAATTTGTTTAATTTGACTTTTGGAGAATGAGGCCTGCAGGGACCGGACTCATTAAAGGTCCCAGTCACACCAGAGCTTATTGGATTCTGTTGAACATGTTGAGGTGTGTGTGTGTGTGTGTGTGTGGTAAAGGGGTACCTACAAGGGGTAGCTACAAGCCTGCAGCCCCCCAATATTTTTATTGATCAAATATTATTTCATGAATTTGCCAACAGGGAACGATGCCGTTTTTGTTTTCCATTTTTCAAAAATGTGCAATTTGAATGTGAGACATTTTTGCACACACCCCATTTTGAAATATACACACATGCATACTGCAAAAACATACAAATAATACGCACACAATCACACACTACGTTGTTTGCCATCCCATCTGCAGTTATTGCCTCTCCACTCCACCAACACACACCCACCCACCTCTGCAGCATCTTCAGCTCATCCTCATACCTGTGGAAGGTATCAAGGCGGTGACCTATCGTCTAGGAAATTTGCATACATTGCCTGTAATGTTTCTCCATTTTTCCACAGTGCTGCAGCAATATTATGAAAAGTAATCTGAGGTCTCCTACCCTCTGCCCCTCCTTCTCCCATCCCCATCTTCCTCCTCCACCTCCTCATCTGTCCATAAGAAGTGAGAGATGGGATGGAGGGATTAATTCTCTTCCGCCCAAGCCAACCCTGGGAATGATAGATGAACAGATGCAGGGAGGGAGCAGAGGAGGGGAGGGGGGAGATTAAAGGAGAGAAGTCTGAGGGTTCATAAATTCAAAGAGGGAGACCTGGTCCACATCAAACACTAATAAGATCTGCAAAAAAAAAATCCATGATGAGGGAGAGGGAGTCAGAGGTGGAGTGTGGAGGGGAGATGTAATAGCATTAGATGTAATCTAATCACGACAATAAGATGTGAATGGATGAGTGTACACATGGTGATTATGCAGAAGAGGGATGGTAGTGTGTCGATGAAGCTTTGATGCACGAGTTCAGGCTCCAGTCTTGGTCAACGGATCAACGGATGAAAGCAATGGTGACACTGGTGACGCTACGAGGATGCAAAATGCCTCCGATTGTGAATCAAGAGCAAAAAAAGTGGCAATTTAAGGGGCTCGCTCTGTGGGTGTCGTCACGAAAGGTTTTAAAAAAGTGTTTTTGTGTGAGATCATTATGGTAAGAATCAGCGTAAAGTGTCGTCGTGCAGCCGTGACCTGACTCGGATCAGATAGAGTGCCCCTTCACCTCCTTCACCTCCTCCTCCACCTCCTCCACCAACCACCCCCAGCCTCTCCTCAATCCACACGGGCCACATTTTTCATGGGCCAGCTGTCGGAGAGTCGTGATTGGTTGGCTCTGGAGACAGATAGCCGATAGGCTCTGATTAATAGTTGAGGCCCAAGAACTTCCTCATTGATCAACAGGACAGACCGGAGGAGGAGGAGGAGGAGAGAGAAAAAGCATGCCCTGTCGCTCTGCTAGTGCTGGCTGATAACCCTGATAGTGGCTCGTGGCGTGTGTGTAAATGTGTGTGTGTGTGTTTATTTGCAGAGATGGGAAGATTTTGGAAACAGGATGAAATGGAAGCGCTGAGGTGAAAAGGTGCTTCAGGTTTCCTCTCCTTTTTTTAAAAAGCTCTGATTGATGCAGTGTCCCATCACCTGCGAGTTTTGTATGAATAAGAAGGAAATGTTACACACTAACACACACACACACACACACATACGCTCGTATACAAACCGCTTTGTTGGTGGCAAATATGTGATATATATGTCTGAGGTGGAAAAAACAATGAAGGTCCAAAGGAGGATCCGTGATGTTCTCCCACCTTGGACAGGCAGAGTAAAATATTTATTTAAATATGAAGCAGATGGGCGATGTATTATAAGAGATAAAAAAGCAGCTAGCAGCAGTTAGCAGCTACCACAAAAGAGAAGAAAATCAAGCGGGAATGACCTGAAATTGGGGAGGGGAGTCAGTGTGAGCTCCGGGGACTCTGGACAGAGGAGCTGACCGTGCTGCAGGGAGGGTGAGTGAATGCCGTCGCCATGTTACTCCACAAAGCTTCACTCCGTGCAAAAGATCACGCCAGACGCTAACGCCGCCGTGTCGTGTGATTAAGTCAAGCCTCATAGCGGAGAAACTGCTCGCTATTTAGGAATCACACACTGGAGCAGCGATGACATCATTCTGTTGGGTGTAAACAAACAAAGGCATCACAGAGAAGGGACGTCTTACAGTGTGTGTGTGTGTGTGTGTGTGTGTGTGTGTGTGTGTCACCTCCTGTTGTTCTGTTTAGCCCACAGTTGATTGATGATCTCCACTCCCACAGGGTCAGAGAGGTCGTGACCTCCCACTTTTGACCCCCTACTGAGAAGGTCACACACACACACACACACACACACAAACAGATGGCCCTGGGACAACTGGTTCTTCCTCACACAAATACTCTTCATCTGATTTGTCTCACATTATCAACACAACAGTATCACATCCACAGACAAGCCAGCAAACACGAACTCTTGAGCAAAGATGAGCCAGCCAGACGTGAACAATTCGTATTCAGCTTTGAAATAATGGGTGCTTTAAGATTCTAAATATTTTTCCTGCATATGTTTGGGAACGTTGCGCCACCCAGGTTTAGTTCTTTTTTTTAAGGCTGGTGATGTAAAACTGAACAGCCTTATTTCCTGATGTTCCTGCTGCACTTCTGTTGATTCAAAAGCCACCAATGCATCACGCAGAGATCATCAGTTCTCACACTTTAACCCAAGCCTCCGCACCCATCAGAAAGGAGGAGCTAACTCTAGTAGCTTAGAGGCTACCGTTCTGAGTCGTGTCCGCGTGTGTTTTCTCCAGGTTCTCCGGTTCTCTTCCCGCCTCAAGAAGCATGGAATTTAGTGCCTGAGTTGCTGTCTGTCTCTGCCTGTGCGCTGGCGACACATTCGGGGTGTACCCCACCTGTTGCCCATAGCAAGCTGGGATAAACTCAAGCAGACCCGTGAGCTGCAAAGCGGAAAGGTGGTTGTGGGTGAGACAATCGTCTCATGTTCAAGAAAATGGATGGATACATTTGGGATAGATTAATGTTTTCTAAACTAATTTATTTTATTACATTTTTCATCTCCTCCATAATAAGTGTTTGTGAAGGCAATGCGACCTGCCAGGGAATGCTGGGAAATTCCAAACAACATGGCACAGAACTCACCCTCCACCTGCAGGGTCACCCTCCCAGAGAATAGACAACTGGCATCTTCACATGTCTGGTTTGCACGCACACACACACACACACACACACACACACACACAAACACACACGACTCCCTGCCGGTGGAACGGTAGATCTGCAGAGTGCATAAACACAGGAAGCACACAAACAGCTGCCTCCTGGGTGCTACTTTGTGAAGGTTGCATCTTTTCTCTCATGAACTTGTGGAAATAGCTCAACACTGGCATCTTGTGGTTCTACTGTGCACGGAAAGGACAAGCAGGACTTTGTCTTTGCAGTCAGAACTCGCCCTGGTATTGAAAAGAGACATGAAGGGGAGAGAAGAAGCAATGACGTGTCATTTTCTGCATAAATAGTTATGCCTTTTGCCAACATTTGAAATCCCAGATCAGGAAATAAATCAGGAAACATGACATTAATGTGTTATAAAAGTTGTTGTTTTTTAATCAAGCTCTCTAATTTCTCAACTGAACCAACTTATTTTAAGATTTTTTGCTGCATGTATCCATTATTTTACTTGTATTTACAGTTTCTATTTATTGCATTCAAGCGTCTCTTTTTCGGTTCAAACCGAGTACTCTCTGGTGGGTGGCGTTTCAAAAGTCTGACTGACCTGCCGATCCGCATGCAAAACGAGACCCTGACAGCACTCTGTGGTTCTGTCATTGATAAAACACCAGAATGCAGCTACGTACTTTTCATCTCCGCCGTTTGGGCTTCCACTGATTCCACTGATGTGATGGCTGACAGATCACAGATCTGTTTCACAAACTGTCACACTCTAGCGTCCGGCATCTCTTTGTCTTGTTGAAGCTCAAATTCGTCAACTGCAAGAAGAATAAATACTTTGTTTTTGGAGCGTTTCAGTTTTCAAACTTATCCTGCCTGAATGTGCTGCGTCAGCGAGTTCTGACAGAACCGCTGCCATTCAGCCAAGAGATGGAGAAGGGAGGGGGTCGGTCACCAAAACAGCTGACCTCTAACCTTTGTGAGTCACACTTCTGGCTTGCAGCACCCCTAGTGGTGGCAATGATTGGTACACTTTAGTTATGTCATCTTCTCTGCAAGGCAAGGCAGAGCAAATATCCTGGAAGTAAATGTGCGTTTTGAGAAAGCTGCAGCAAACAATGATGTTTTAAGACCTAATTTAAATTGGTAGATAGTATTACAGCCTGCTTGGATCTGACTCCATCCCGGAGTCCCACACTTCGGGTTTCTGGCTGTCTAATAAGATATAAATACATCAGACCCAATGCCATTTGGTGCTGTACACACCAGTAGCAGAATTTTTAAACTCAATTTTAAACTGAAGTGTAATAATGTTCTGAGGGTCCGAAAATGAAGTGTCAACCGATACCTCATTATTTTTTCTCTACTTTATTCACAGACAGAATTCATTGCCAGACAAAATATGCAGTTCAATGTTGTTTTCTCATTTGACTAACATATTATATAATATGCACTGACTTTAGTCCAGTCTCTGACTCCAGACTAAGGCTTTAAATCTTGTTTAACAAAGCATTCTAAGAACAATGCTCTTGTCTTATAGATAACACATGCAAGGGAAAACAAAGTCATCATTTCAAAAGTGATTCGCAAAAGGCATAAAGAACAAAGTGAAAACCAACGACTTTTAATAATAAATATGGACACCAAATAAAGAACGTAGTAACAAGTCCTTTTGAAAAGCAGAAAGGAGAGCGTGTAAGCAGCGGTCAGGCAAGAGTTTAAAGACGCAAGCAACGAATCATCAGCAGTTACATGTCTACATTAGGGAACACAAGGAAGCAAGAGGATGATTGAGATTTCCTCAGGAAGGCAAGGATTTAACAGGTGAGTAAAGAACAGTCACCATGATGACACAGGCAGGCATCGCCCCCAGCAACAGTAACCACTGTACGAACCCCCCCCCCCAAGAGGAAGAGAAGAGGGCCTTGAAATCATACTTCATTACTGGCCAAGAGACTTTGCTACTCAGGAAATCCACGCAGTAGTTAGAAATGCAAATTAAATTAGAACAAATAAATAGGCGGATAGTGGAAAATAAACTCCGACACAGGAAATTAGAAACCAAACCACAAGTAAAGTGCGACTCAGACGTGATCCACGGGAGGATGCTACGGTGGCTGGGGAGGGACTGGAGATGTGCCTTTTGTGTGGGGGTGGGGGGGGGGGGGGGGCAGACGACTTTACGCTTCATCGCAGATAACCGTCTCCACCACAAACGTGTTCTCAAAGTGACGAATGCGGCGGCAGTCTTCTGCCTCGCGCTTGTTGATGCCTGGGAGAGGGAACGCAGAGCTCAGATCAGAGACGGACAGAAACAGTGACACCCCCCCCCCCCCCACCCCCCTGTCACTGATCCCTCCTCCATCCGCTGCTTACGTCTGCGGGTGACGCGGCGGGTCAGGCGGTACGTGTCCTTCCCATTGCACAGGCGGTAGATGAAGGGGCCCAGCTGACGCATGTTGTGCACTTTTCCAGTCACCACCATCTCTTCGTGGATGATGTAGGTCTGAGGCAAGTAGGTCCCCTTCTGCAAGAGACAGAGGCAGAATAGCAGCAAGCCCCAGGGGCAGTGTTCTTCCTACAGCACGGTTGAACAGTCAGAAAAACAGGCGCTTTTATTCAACCCGCCTCTGTCAAAGTAAACAAGAGATGGAGTTCTTCAGGCCGTTATAGCTCGACTGAATAATAAGCTGCATGCTGCTCCCACTTTTAAATAACTGTACTGAATTAAATTTTACACAAGTCTTACAGAAACATGGTCAGAAAACAGAATCTTCAGGGCCTCTATAGCGTCGGCATAAGATCACTCCATCTCAAAGCGTGTTTCTTGGTACATTTGTCTGTGCTGAAGTCAGATGCGAAGATCTTCATCTCATAGCAACTGGAAACAGCAACGGCTAAAAGAAAAACCACTGCTTTCCAAGAGGTGGCCTCACAGTGTGCATCAATGAGGCTGTGATTCTGCAGACCCCCCCCCCCCCCCCCCTGCAACATTCACAACCCAGGAATCAGAATACTTTAATAATCCCATAGGGAATAGTGCTGGGTTCACGTTGCTCTCACAAGTGACGCAAGCGAGATTCGGTATGAAGAATTGAAAATATATATACATGCTATACCTTCACGTTGATAAGTAGCTCCCATAGGTTGCGTGGAGGCATCACGATCGTTGTGTTGAGCTCAATAACGTAGCACTTGTCCAGAGCAATGTCATGGTATGCAGTGAGTCCCTGGAAAATAAAGCACGCTCCATAAAATGTAACGCATTCAAATTGTGCAAAATGCAAGCCATTCTAGAGCCTCACTGCTAACGGCGTTAGCATGCAAATACTCTGAATGCTGCATACCAACGGTAGCATCACGCGCTAGGCGGGATCTATAAACACCGCCCAGCGTGTTTCTCTATGTTAAACAACGCGAGAGCTTTTCCTCACTCGATGGAAGTCGTGGATTATATCAGCCGGATCGCTGCCTCCGAAGTGCGGCACGGGCACGGTGATCTTCTCGTAGTTGTCAGCCAAGTAGATGCCCACATTCTCCTCCAGCTCCTGGCGCCCACGCAGCGGGGCATACACAGAGTCTTCATAGAGAACGCTGCAGTGGAACAGGTTCTCCTCTGGGATCTGCACAGACGCGAGAATCAGAATGGAGAACAGGGCACCGGCCGGGATGTCCGAAAACAAGAAGTACGGCAGCAACGCCATCCTTCTTACTCGTGAGCGGCTTTGTTTGATGATCACAGACACAGACAGCGCGCTTTACTTGGGTCTTACGTGAGGTATGAAGTAGTAGTGGTAGACGTAAATTGAGGCCAGGACCAGACCGGCCATGAACACAACCAGCCCAAATGTCAGGCAGCACAGACCATTCAGGGGAGGCTTTTTGCGTCGCAGCGGCAGAACCAGCTCCTCTTCCTCCTGGAATACACACACACACACACACACACACACACACACACATCTTACTTCACAAAGGACAAGCAGGTGAAAAACGACTAAAATAGAAGTAGGAAAAATGTCGGTGCCTCATTTCCGATGGGACTTGGCAGAGGAAAGCATGAAGGCTGGACTGAGGCGGTGAGTAACCGTCCGACGCCTCCAGTCTCGCGGCCCATCTGCTGGTGCCACGCGCCCCAACCTGGCGCCACACACTGGTAGTATAGTAGTAGCCACTCACTGTGCACTTCCATCTACAAATAACCATGACTGGAGAGGAAGTTCTGAAGCAGCGGTCCTATGGGAGAATAAAATGATGGCTGCTATTCTCGGGGGGGGGGGGGGGGGGGGGGGGGCTACAATGACAATCCAGCGGAATGTTTCACTTTGAAAATGCGATGACACAAAGAGCTTGGAAGCTGAACGGCGTCTTCATGTAATCTTGTTCTTCTCAGCTCAGAGCTGCTCTGTTCCTGTGGAGATGTCTGAGAACAGAGGGTGCATAAGGGCAAGGCGATAACTGTATGTGTGAGCATGCACGCACACACGCGCGCACACACGCACGCACGCACACACCCTTCTGTGGGACTCTGTGTTCTCCCACCCTGCTGAGAGAGATAAAGGCTCCTCACACGAGCTGACAGCCTTTAGCTGCGTACACACAAGTCCCAGTGCGGGGGGGGGCACACAGCTCCTGCACATCTGATCAGAGTGTCCCAGTTAAATCAACAAGCTTAAAAAAGGCTGTACGGGGGGGGGGGGGGGGGGGGTTAAGACAGTTAAGAGTTAATTTTATCCTGCACAATCCCAAACAAAGAGCATGCATTTGTACAATTTAATAACTCCCATGACGCGCGCAAAACACGCACCGGCGCAGAGCAAAGCGTCACAGCAATGTCATGCGTCGTCTCCATATACGCATGTCGAAGGACGCTGTCCAATGTCCCCCCGGATGGTGCAGGCTGTCCCGCAGAGAGCAGCCGGGGAGGGGGGGGGGGCAGCAGGGGCGCGTCGAAATAAACGTTAAAATGAGACGCGGGGAAATAAAGGACACCGCGACACGTTTATCTCACCATCGGATGAAGGACGAGGATTTCTGTCTTGTCGCCGTCATCTTCCTTCTCCGCTTTCTGCCCGGCGACGGGCTGGAAGCTGATCTTCACCATGTCTCGGTCTCGGTGTCCCCGGTTCCCGGTTCCCGGTTCCCGTCCGCTGGCGATGGATGGATGCCTCTATGGAACGAAGTGTCACCTTGTCCTCTTCTCGCTGGGCTGCTCTGTTTTTGTCTTGATCTACCGGAAGTCTGCTTTCTTTATTATATATATAAATACGTGCCGTTAAAGGACCGCTCCGCTGTTTTCTGTCGCAGCAGTGACGCGAAAGGGACAAACCGGGTTCTGTGACGGGACGCGATGCCGTTTGTTTCTCCGGTACCTGAATGCTGCTTCGATCAGCGTGGTGCATTCAAGGACCGGTAGGAATTCACAAACATTCCAATCGGGTTTGTTTTCTCCCAGAAATTGAACGTGTCAAATTACCGAATGAATTATTAGACTATGAATAAACACATTAATAATGTTCTTAAATCTGATTTAGTAACGTTTTCTGGCTTTTGTCAGGTTTTACAGCAACTTTATTATTTATTTTACAATGTTCTCAGTAATCCCCGTCTGAACCGACGGGGAATCGTTTTGTAGCAGCCCTGCACAAAAAGCAGACTAGCTGCTGCTGCTGCTGATACCTTTAACGGAAAGATAGAATTAACAATTATTTGACAGCAAAGTAGATCATTCTGACAACATTCCGGTTCCCCGACTATTGCAAAACGTAAGTTTTTAGTTCAGAACGTAATTTCTTTATAGACCGTAGGAATGCAAGGTTCTGCTTTAAGCGTTGTTAAAAACGACCACAGCTTTATTTCATTCCAAATGTGTTTTCTTTATTCTGATTGTAGGGCCCAGGCCTCGGACACTTCTGAAAGCCACCACACGCTCTAACGCTGAAACTGGAGTCAAAAACAGCAAGACTTCAACTTGACGTGGACAAAATGAGACAATTCCAGCACATCGGCATGCACAGCCAGTGGAGGAACATGCATGCTCAATGCAAATGGAGGGGCTGTGGGCGATCCGGGCAGTGCTGTCGTGTGCAGAGACGCCTTCTAATTTACTCGAATGTACGCCGCAGGACTTTTGCTTTCACTGTCAATGTGAAGTTCACCAGTTTTGATCAGCGCCACAAGAACGATCCGACAGGCCCAGAGAAGTCCGGCATTCGTCACACTCATAGCTGTACTGGAATTATAACCCATCGGAAAGGAAAAGCTCATACATGAGGAGAAAGAGGGAAATGATTCATCAAAGTCTTAATTTAAAAAAAGTAAAATATGGGGGGGGGGGGCTGCTATCCTCGACTCCAGTTAGGTGAGGTTGATCACTCAACACCCGACAAAGTGCAGAAACACACCGGCTTCAATGTTTTCGTTAATGCTCTCCCTCCCTCCTGCACGTTTTCAGCAGTCTAAGATACTCAAAGTGTAGATGGAGAATAAAAAGAGGATCAACCGATCCAGAGCTAATACCATGACATTCCTCTGCTGTACAAATTGTTAATATCCTCTAGGTTAGCTAAACGTGAGCAGGCGCTTTAATTTATGTACAAAGAAACCCACCAACACCCATTTCAGCAGTAAAACGCAATGCAAAAACAATGTCACTTGTTTCTTTTATGGTTTAGAAATTAATTTGATTACAATTAACCAAAAACACAATTTTTGAGGTTTCTCTTTTTTTTTCATGTCAAGATTAAACAAAAATCTACAAAAAAAAAAAAAAAAAAAAGGTATATGTACATTTTCACCCTGATCCAGGAAACAAAAACAAAACCCTCCCAATTCTTGGGCTTGCATCCCTCCCTCCGTTCCTCGCGTGCCATAAAGCACACAGGAAGTAAAAGGTTCTGTGTGATGGCATCAGAGTGCGCCCACGCCAATCACCTGAACAAACCACGGCCACGTTACTGGATGAAGGCGCGGAGAAGAGCTGTGCGGTTGCTGACCAACGTGCCCCCCCCCCCCCCCCCCCCGTCTGTGGCACTGAAGCGTGGGAGCCAGACTGGGCAGCCGCCACAGAGCCGAATGGTTACAGCCAAAAACCCGTCACATTTCAAAGCACGCCACAAACGCACCGCCGTTCAACTGGCTCGTACCATGTTCGTCGCATCACTCAGCGGTTATTCTCGCAGCGTGTGCGTACGCATGTTCTCTGTGTAAACGCGTGTGTTTCTGTTTTATTTATGCGTTTGTGGGTTTTTTTCTGTGTACGAGGACGCCTGTCCTACTTTGAATGTGTTTGATGGACTGTGTCATTATTATACCTTACATGTCTCAAGGTGCAAGAAAGCAGCAGCATCTATTATTGTCTCTTATTTCTGTTGAAGGAAAGGAGAATGGAAAAATGAAAGGAAATATCAAATGAGCAGAGGAGCTGGCGACTTCCTGATGAGCTGACGGGGGGAGGGGGGGGGGGCGTTTAGTTTTTCCATTTGTTTCCTCAATTTGTGTTCAGAAACCAGAACAGCAGCTGCTGATGAGTCCGTTAAGCTGACGTCGTCCGGGTGGCGTCCGGACACGGTCCTGATGGCTCCTCCCAAATTGGATTCAGGCCTCCTGGGGAGCAGGCCTCTTGAGTTCCTTGATCTGTTTGACCAAGTAAGTCTTTTCATCATTAAACTGTTCATCATCCGTTCTGTCATTCTGGAACTTGCTGAGAAACTCGATGAGTTTCTGCTGGTTCTTCAGCAAGATGTCCAGGATGGGCTGTGTCTTGTTGGGATTGGCAACGAACACCTGCGGGTGCAGGAAACTCACGAGGTCAACACGCATAGCCGAGCACCGCGTTTTAGTTTGACAGCGTCTCGGAACGCTCACCTTAAAAACGTGGAACGCCTCGAACTGGATGTTGCGGCTCTTGTCCCGCAGCAGGTTCATCATTAGCTTCAGATTCTCAGGTTTGCTGATATATTTTGTCATTATAGTGAAGTTATGACGGTCAAGAAGTAACTCCCCCAACAACTGGAGGGATTTAGAGTGAGAGACAGGAAGAAAAAAAACATTTACTCAAAGTTTGTCAAAATGTATTCAATTTACAAGGAACTGAAATGCAGCATCTGCAACGAGCGCTAAATAACCTGCTATACAAATTAAGATAAAAGGAGGGGTTGCTTTTCGGTAGATAACACACTCCACCACTAGATGGCAGTCACACCGCGGTGACGGAGGCAGAGCGGTTCAGAGACATCCAACACTTTAGATGCAGAACTGCACGAGAGGCGCTTCCTGGTCGGCCCAAGCGCTCTTACCTTGAGGGACTGCCTTTTCGTCACGTAGTTTTCTGAGTGGAGCAACTTCTCATATTCGCTGAAGAACTAAAGAGGAAGGAGCACGAGGGAGAAGAGAAATAAACCGAAAGGGTTTGAGGGCGAGATAAAAAAAAGTCATCTTAATGCGTCACGCGGTGATTTTCAGTCTGCGTCTCGTATCGAAACAAAACGACAGGAAAATGAGGGTTTGTTTTACACAGATCTGACAGCTTGTCTCTGTTCAGTCTGCTAACCACGCCCCAAATCACAGGCTTCATGCTTCAGCGCTACACACCCAGGCTAGCACTTCTCATTTACATATAAACCATTGAAAAGAACATAGTTTCATTTCTCTGGAGCATCTCAGACAGGATCATCTCCAAAATATTTAATTCCAGTCAAAAGCTTAATGCTGAACAACCCTAGTAAAATAATGGACTATAGTTTGTTCCATATTATTATAATTTAATCATAAAATAAATGCTTAAAACTCTCAGGCTCGGAATTATAATTGATTGTAAACTATAAGAAGACAGCCCTTTTTTATGATGTTATTTCCACACACAATTCACTCACTCTGTCGTAATGTTGCTCCAAAAACTCAGCGCTCAGTAGCTTGTGTCTTGTGAGGAGGTCCTGGAAATAGAAAATGCAGACTAAATGGTTATGACTGGTCCTCGTCTTCCTCCTCCTTGGGTGCTGCATGTACAGCAAACTGCAGAATGTGCAGCAATCATGAGTTGAAATGCATCGGCCTTTCGCTAAACAAGTGGGAAACCCCTTAGCTAAAACCAGACAGACACATGTGGTGGGTTACGGGGTCCCCATCACGGGTTAGTTACACTGTCCGACATATTCCTTTCCTTCACAATACTATGTCAGAGTGAAATTTACTAGGAGAACTCCGGTGGCACATGCAAAGTTATTTGTGGAATGATGAACACGCCTCACACACATCGCCATTCTGGTTAACATACCAAAGAAAGTACCATTTTGGGGGAAACACGTGAATCACATTACAAATATTACACTTGATAAAACAGATGTGATATTTCCTGGAAACTCCTGTGTCCATCATTTCCTGTTCTCCAGCTGTATTTGATTTGAAAGAACGTAATGCTGTCAAAGTTCATGTACTATGCACGTGTACTATACTACATTTGAGTACACTACCGGAAGTATAACACAGTCCACTCAGGTTAATGTCTTTCTTAGAAAGTGTTGCATTAAATAATGTTAACTAACCACCTTCGATACATTAGCAGGAAGTGGAAACACTGAGGAGAGATGTTCTGACAGTGTAAAGAGCATCTCTCCTAACCACAAACGGTAAGTCAGAGTCGGGTTTTAAATTAATTTGCAGCAGGAGTCGGATGTCCTGGAAGCACCGCTCAAAGGAAATGCGTTCGATTCAATTCGAGTCCACTTACTTTGAAAGTGGCAAACGCGTCCGAGGCGATGTCGAACGTGGACATCTCCACGTATCTGAAGAAGTCGTAAAACTGCTCGGACCACAGCGTGATTTTGGCCAAGGGCTCGTGTCTGATGCACTCCCTTAACATGATACCACAGTTTAGGGCGATCTCTGGAGACTCATACCTGCAACGACAGGACAAGCACTACTTGTCAGAATCAGTTTTTTTGGTAACCTTTTGTTTACGTTTCAACCTCATTTCCCTAAAATCGCAAACAAACATTGGGACAGTTTCCATTTTCATTTATCTCTAGACAGAGCATTTGCAAACAGACGCTCGTTTGTCCCTCCGTGTAAAAATGACCTGAATGCTGCTACATATGAACGTTGCCCTATAATGAAGTGTAGTTTAAAGGTCACACCCGTGAGGGTCTCCTTACCCTTTTAGCAGCATGAACAGGATGTTCTGCTGGGTGCAGAGGTACTCCACTGTGGGGGTCCGCGTGCCAATCTGACGCCTCAGGATGTTGTTGAAGATTTGAGCCACGTCTTTCTTACCCTGGTGGGAACAGATAACGGTTTGATGAGGCAGAGGTTAATGTACGCAACACAAATGAGAAAGAAAAAAGTATTTGGTAGTAGCTGCAAACGAAATCATCATAGTTACAAACTGAACATTTACCGTAAATGTGCAAGACCTCCTGAAATTTTAAATAAATATCTTACACTTCTTTTGGATGGTTCAGATTTAGAATTCCTCACCTCGAAGTCGATGAGCTGCAGGTCCGCTACCAGGGTGCTGAGCAGGCCGCTGTTGTAGAGCTCCTGGGCCAGCTGGGCCACCGCTTCTGTTTGGGGCTCTTTTTCATTTGTCCCATACAGGATCTCTTTCATTGCCACCAGACTTTTTGACACCTCCTCTGTTGCCTGAATCGCACACAAACACACCATAAAGCAGACATTACACTCGTTAACTTAGACAAACGCAACCACTTTATTGCTCCCCTTCAATTTTCTGAAGTGTTGAATTGCAAAAATGAAAGACAAGTTGAATGAATTTGAGGAAAAACGTAGGAAACCTTCTCTGCTTTTTTGTCAGAAATGTCATGCTTCTCAAGCACGGTCATGCTGTCCTTCAGGTTTTTGACGATGTCCGCCGGCGACTTGTGGGACTTGCCAAAGGGGAACGGCATGGCGGAGAGTTACCACGAGCAACCAGGGAGCGGACTGTCCACCTGAGGAATGAAATGGAAAACTGGATGAGGGACTGTAAAAACAGGAGGGGCTGCTGCTGATACGATACCTAAACGCATATAAAAACCTTCTGGCTTGTTCCATTTAAAAATTTTAAATTTAAACGTAATCTAACCTGAAACAAAGACAAACTAACTAAACACAAAATACACAATGTTCCTTAGATAACGACCTAACTGCATTGATAACTGGTTGCTTCAATAATTGTTGCTTCAAGTCATTCAGCTGTTATTTAATGCTGATAATATTCCATGGCATATGAATGATGATATACAATTGCACCAGAGGAAAGTGTGTATTTTTCCGAACCTGTGAGCGCCGTAAATTATCTCGATTTGACCTTTAATGCTTCACCAGCAGTTACACAATATTGTAAATCATCCTCATTTAATGATTAACCTCCCCCAAGTCCACTATGACATGTGCCTACGTACACCATAACATTTCCTCAGATCTTTGTATGACCCACTGACTGACTAGTGATGAACGAGTCCATGTATGCTAACCTTGGTCAACATATCCACCCTCCCCATGTAAAAATGTCTAAATCACAAATAAAAATAAACACGTCATCAAAAACCACAGGAAACACTAGTAATGATAAAAGAAAACAACCATCTCTCACTCTGACTCATTTAACTGTGTTACTTTACAAGTATTCTTATCTGCTAGATTCCCTGACCCACCCAACCATCTGACAAACACTGTGGGGTAAAAGCCAAAGTGTACAAACAGTATAGCTCAGAACATGCTACCTACTCCAAGAACCCAAAATGAAAATGTGAAAACAGATTACCGTGTTATATACTCTTTTTGTTTTTTTATGTGTTTGAACATGTTAATTTCGCGCCATTAAACAAACATCCAACTCGTCTAGCCGTCCGACACCAACCTGCTGTCTGGCTGGGATCCTCTGAACTTTTAACACTAACCCTCGAGCTGTCTCTGCATCTCACGTCTTAGCTGGGAGTCTACATTTAGAAAACAGCCCTGGGGGCCAGGACTGTAGACCAAGCAGCAACGTGGAGTGGGAGGTGCAGTACCCCCATATATGAGACGCGTCATGTGTGACTGAGCAGACATTTAAATTTGTCCCAGGCGTCGCTGTTGACAGAAGAACTCAGGTTCACACCTTTATTCATCTACAAACTTCGCCAGGTGGCCGAATCCGGTTTCCCCCCCCATTGGCTAATGCCCGTTAATGTAGCCAGCAGGCAGGAGAACAGCTCCCGGTATCAATGACGCAAACATGGCCGATTCTAAATCAGATGGTCGCCACTAACACAGAATGACTCGGTTACTAATCAGATATTATTTGCTGGGGTAACTTTCGATCCACAAACAAACATAACATGGAGTTTTAGCCACGGCCAGAGTTAAAGTCCAAACACTGAGTCTGGACTATCATATTAGCCAGAGCTTGCTTTAATCGCTTGCCATGGCTACCGTTCCCAAAAGCAAACAAAAGAGTATTTGTAGCCAGCTCAAACGTCAACATCACCCCCCCCCCCCCCCCCCCCACCACCACCCGACCCACCCTTCATCTGCCAGGAACAAACTGCCAGCAGCCGGCACGTCATAGGTTCTATGCACGTCAGAAACCGTTTGAAGCACTTAAAGTTAAAAGCTGCAAACTGGCAGCGCCGGCCCAGCAACACGAAGCTGCACGTCAGCGCCGCCCCTCTGCTCTCCATGCCCGGTTTGTGATGGTGAAGAGACAGCCAACTTTGCGCAATGCTAACAAAATGGACCCTTGCTCGCTGAGTAATTCTGGGTCTAACAAATGCAAGGCAACTCACACAAGCAGTTCCAGTAGGTGACTGGGATTAGGGGACACTTACTCTGGACCCGCAGCCAACTTTGTTTTGCTAATTTTACGCTAATATGGCCTAAACAGTTAAATCACAGTCCATTAAGCAATGCTACTTGGCTCTGAATGCTAATGTCCTACCGACACACAGGGGCCTCGGAAGGCATGATTCTTGCAAACCCTTCTTAAATGTTTGATTTACCTTTAATCAGACAGTAATGTTAGAAGTCAGTAAAAAAAGATCGCGGTGAGCCTTTTCATCACGTAATGTTGGCACCGCTAGCTAGCTTAGCATAGCGTTAACCAGGCCTTAGAAAAGGGTCCTCGAGCAATGCCTGACAAATCATCAACACCAAGTTAGATTCCGCTAAGAAATATCTACACCCTGAGAACATTTGTAAAGTGAGAAAATATTAGCAAAAATAGCGACGTTAGCTGCTAATTTAACTAGCTTACTCTAGAGAACCGTTAGCTAAAGTAGCTTTACGCCACAATACACGCAATTGTTAATCAGTAACAACGAAATACCTGGTAAACGACGTTATCTTTCGTTTCTTGCTATTTTTCCAACACAGTCAGACAGACTCAGGTGGTCTTTAGAACAAAAGCTGCTTTGTTCCCCTTGGCCGTAAGTTGACTGTAATAATAGTGCGGCTCCTGTCTGAGTGTCTGTCGCAAGATCTCGCGAGAGAAACGTAAGCACGTCTGTTGAAAAAGAAGAGACGGTGATAGATCGATGATGATGGTGATGATGATGATGATGATGATTATAGATAGATAGATAGATAGATAGATAGATGTCTGGATGTGTGTGTGTGTGAGGGAGAGAGAGAGAGAGAGAGAGAGAGACTGTGTGCCGGTAACGAGCAGCCTCTACTGCCCCCCCGTGGCTGTATCATGTCGGGCACACTCCTCGGGTTATGACGTGTGATGGCCGTAGGAGGGCGCGCTCTCGCTGTGAACACGTCTTCAGGTCGCCGAGGAAATTGTGAATTTTATTTCGGCATCTATCAAATTGAGTATTTCTTGTTTGCTTGGCCTCTATAGACTAGAATTCCACTACAACTCAAAGGAAGATATGATGCCAACAATTCATTCCAAAAATAGACTGCTTTTAAGGATTATGATTAAGATAAACTTTTATTGTCTTTGATGTTATTCACTTTTCTACACTATAAACACGTTCCTTTTTTTCTTAATTAGGAATCTACAGGTTCTATGGGTTCAGCTGTCTGTGTTGAAATCACTATCAATCTACTGAAAACCTTCAATTTATGTCAAAATCTTGGAAAGCTGTACTGCCTTAAACGTTATTGACTAACTAGTTAATTAGTTACGGTCAAACTCTGATATTTTTTACTTGCAAAGAAATGTTGGTTTGTCCATATGGTTATGAATTAATTTGATAACATTTTATGAGCATGAACTATTCATTGTATTTTTGTGTTGATTTGAATCATTAATCACATTGTTTTAAAATGTTTGTTTTTTTAACTTTTGCGTCTAATATTATTGATTATTATTGAGGTTTGCCCTCTGGGTGCTAAACTAGTCAATGCAGGTACTAAAAAGACTCAAAGCTGTTGACAGACAGACAGACAGACAGATAGATAGACAGATAGATAGATAGATAGATAGATAGATAGATAGATAGATAGATAGATAGATAGATAGATAGAGTTATTCCTCCCTTCATGCTGATTAGGTTTGAATGGACGCCATTGTTTGGACCCGGTTCCCACGACCCGGCATTCGCCTGGCAGTCGCGTGGCTAAATAACACGGACTCTTGTTAAAGGACTCCGAAGGTTGTTTTTTTTTGGGGGGGGGGGCATCTGGTCAACCTGACATCTGCTCGCTAACAGATGAAAACACGGAGTGATCAAAGCGGACTAAACGCACTGGGAGCTCATGCTGTCTGACTCTTGCGCCTCGGACAGCTGCTCAATGGAGGAATTCCGAAGATTGGAATTAATAGTTCACATGTTGAAAATAAATGCAATAACTGACGCACATTTTCTGACACCCGAAGCCGTTCTCGGGTGTCTGACGTCTTTTCCTTCCGGTTTCTGCAGGTTGTGTATTGTTGCTCCTGTAAAGCAGGTGAGGCTTTCCGAGGACTAAAGTAACTTCACACTCTTGTTCATGTGAGAGAAGAGGAAACGACGGTTTATAGTTGTGTTGCTGGGCCGGGTGGGAGTGGGAGTGTTGTGCGTGCAGGTTTCAGCCTGGACATCTGTCTTTTTTTTTCTAGGCCGGGTCTCTCGGTTCTTGAATGGAGGCAGTGACCTGGTGGGACCCCGTGTGTGGGAAAATCCCACAGCCAAAGAGTTTGCGCATTCACATGCTAATCGCGCTCCATAAATAAGACGGGCGCGCCGCGCCGAGGGCCCTAGAGGCGCGCCGACGCGGAGAGGCGAGGAGGTCCAAGCCCAGGGAAGGAAACATGACTGCGCGCAACGTGGGGACACGTCCCAGTGCGAAGGAGGAGAGGAAGGTATTTTACACTTCAATTTCTCCTTTATTATAGGAGCTCTGCGTGCGTGCGCGCTGCGGCGCGTGCATGCCTTTAACCGAGGCTTTACTCTTACAGCTGAGAAAGCCGCTCATCGAGAGGAAACGGAGAGAGAGGATCAATCACTGTTTGGATCAGCTGAAAGAAACCGTGGCGGGAGCGTTCAGGCTGGATGTGAGTATCTTCCCTCCTCCAGAGACTCGTCCAGAGAGTAAATGTGCAGAAAGAAGCTCAACGCCGTCGCTGCTCGTGTCTCAACAGCAGTCCAAACTGGAGAAAGCCGATATTCTGGAGATGACTGTGAAACATCTCCGGAACGTCCAGAATGATAAAGTCAACGGTAAGGAGCGCGGCGGCTCTGTGTGCATGTTGCGCCGTCACCACCAGGGGGTGCTATAACCTCACACCTCCCACGTCCTTCTCTCTCCTGCAGACCCCCCAGTCGGCCTGGAGGCCCAGCAGAAATACGGCACAGGTTACATCCAATGCATGCACGAGGTCCACAACATGCTGCTCGCCTGCGACTGGGTGGATAAAGCTCTGGGCTCCCGCCTGCTCAACCACCTCCTCAAGTCGCTGCCCAGGGCCACCGATGAGCGCCGTCTCCAGTCACCCCCCAGGCATGATGCCCCTCCGCGAGGCCTGGGGATCCCCGGGACGCCCCTCAGAGGAGACCCCCTTGCTGGGAGGGAAGCGGATGGGTGTCCAGAGAGTCCAGGACTCCACAGCTTCCCCCTGCAGGGGATGCTGGAGATGTGGAGGCCCTGGTGAGCCGGTGGATGGATGATCTTGTTAGCCCTTCCTCTGTTATGTATCTTATAGATATGCTGCTCGGAAAGACAAACGTGGGGCAGTTTTGTTCCAGCGATTATTGTTATTGTAGGTGTGTGACGATGACTGCAGACCTTTTCTGAGTACTTCCCTTCAGAAGACAACTTCCTGTAGCCTGCATTATAGAAGGCTCTTATTAATCTTTCGTGTATTTATTGTATTAACAGCATTATTTATTTGATATTATAAGGTGTGACTTTGCTTCTTAGACCATTTGTGTGGTATTAAATAGATTTTATGTCTACCCCCAAGCATTAATGATAATAAAATGTATTGTGTACTCTTGTGATTTTTATTGCACTTTATAAATAATGTAGCTCACATTTATTTGTTCGTGTAATCTCAGCAGCCATAGATAATTGGATCTAGCTATAAAGACATATACTTTTGATTAGAGCTCAGCGTTTCCTTTCAGGCTCCTTTAGCTCTGATGGTTGCAGCTGAAAGGAGCCAACAGTTCCATTTTGCTTCATTTTCAGCAACAACAATAATTCCTGATTAAATTCACAAGAAGCACGTGTTGATTTGTCAAGCTCACACTTTGTCAATTTAACTTTAGGCCTGTTCTAATCGTGCACAAATAGGACGGTGAGATCTGCTCGGCTAAATGGAAATGAAACCGTTGTGTTTTTAACTAGGCCTCTTAGTGTCATTTTGCCTGCCGGCATGTTATCTACATCAGTGTAACATGGTGCCATGCCCCCTAATGAATGACATCCTCAATTCATGCTATTTAAAAAGCAATATCTTCTTATTTGCAGGCCGGTTTGTTACGACGGAGCTGAATGAGACCGAAAATGTGGTGTAAAATGAAATGCGTAATAAAAATTACAGGCCGAATAAGATAAAAACCAACATTGGTTGATTTACGCACTAGTTATGGGACACTTACACCGAGCAGAACTACCATGTCACGTGACACAGCCGGGTCCTTCCCACGATAACTGGTCCCTCGGCGGGTTCACCAACAAAAGCGACGAGAAGCAGCTGCTCTCTCTCCATTAAGATCTGGAGCAGGGAGGTGGCGACGTGCCAAAGCCGCTAAACCCGAAAGCTCGGAACCTCCTTCGCGTTGGAGCACCGGAGTCTGGGGGCGCCTTTTGTGTCAAAAATGAGGAATACATGTGGAAATACTATGCGTGAAAGTTCACCTGCGTGGACGCACCTTTACCTGACAGGTGGCTCACGTGCGATTGGAGCTGATTCAATTCAATTCAAGCGCTAGATCACAACAGGAAGTCATCTCAAGCTTTACAGGATTAGCAGGGAAAGACAGAACCCAACTTGACCCACAAGAGCAAGCACTTTGGAAACGGGGGCAAGGAAAAACTTCCCTTTAACAGGCAGAAACCTTGGACAGAACCTCGGATCATGGTGGACGGCCATCTGTCTGACCGGCTGGGCTGAGAGAGAGAGAGAGGTCGGAGGATAGTCAAAAACAAGGAGATGGATGGGGAAGTGATAGAGAGAGAACAGGAGCAGACAAAAACCAGACGAATAAAACTAGAAATGCCAGCCAGTTGATAAAACTGATATTCTGCAGGTGATTTGCATGATAATGCATGTTAAATTAAAGTGTATCATAACGAGGAGCGTGGAGTTGGAGGATGCTATTATAAATAAAATAAAATAAATCCATGCAGTGTGAAACCAAACGCAGGAAATCCCAAAGCTATACTAATACCACAAGTACCAATAATTTAAAGCTGAAGTTTCTATAAAGGAGGAAAAAGTTTGTATCTGCGACTTCACGATCAGAAGTCACCAGACAGGAGAGCAGGCGAGGCGCAGCGCAACACCTGCCGTTCCCTTTGGCTGGGGGGGGGGCGCCGGCAGCAGCTGCCCTCTGCAGGCATCGCGTTACATCCTCAATCTGCCGAGGCGCAGACACAAAGGCCGGCGGAGCCGCGAGTGGGTCGGCCTGAAAAAGGACGGACAATAGCCGCATAAAAAAAAAAGAAAAGGAAAACCACAAAACTCTTTGTGGTTTAAATTTACTTTACATCAGAACTCACTTTTCTAAACATTAATCCGGATTAAGAAAAGCAATAAAGTCCGTCATTCTATTCTAAATCAATTTATAGGGAACCAAATTAGAGATTTTATTCAAATTAATATCCGAGTGTTGTTATTAAGAACGGTCTGCGTGATAATGAAGGGTGCGCGCACACACACACACACACACACACACACACTTTCCAACCGTGGGGCGGGGCGGGGTGCGTGTGGGGGGTCGGTCCCCTAACACAACCAACCGTTTGTCAAAGGCCATCCAGCTCCTCGGGGCTCAGACCGGGGCTGACCGGAGACAAAGGGAGAGGGCGCTGATTGGCTCCGCCCGTGCGCGCTCTGTTGCCCCCCCCCCCCCCCCCCCCCCCCAGCTCGAGCAGCTCGGCCCCCATTCACATGATAATAAGCCCCTATAAATACTAACAACAGCCACTCAGCGCCAGCAGCGCGTCTCACCCAAACACGGGCCGCCTCGCCTCGGCGGAGAATCTGGTTTCTTGTTTTGTTTTTTTTTGTCAACCCGAAACCTTCCGTTTGCCAGCTGCCCCCCCCCGCCACCCCCCCGCGCTGCCGACTGGAGAGGAGAACGCAGCATAGCAGGGAGAAGCCAGAACGGCGCGGCGGCGATCCGACCATCTTGGCTCCACCGAACTGGAAATGGAAGGAGATGAGCTCGAATGCGGGCTCGGGAAAGCGGACCGGAAGGTGCGGGTTCCGTTCTGGTTCCGTTCATTTGACAGTGGCGTGTGCGTGTGCGTGTGCGTGTGCGTGTGCGTGTGCGTGTGACGTCAGTGACAGCGTGATCCTTGTGTTTCCAGCAGATCAGGAAACCTCTGGTGGAGAAGAAGAGACGGGCGCGCATCAACGACAGTTTGACGGAGCTAAGGACTCTGTTGGCGGACGCGGACGTGAGTACGGCGCGCGCGCGCGCGCTCACGCGGCTCACCTGTCCGCCCCCCCCTCCCTGTGATCCAGACTGCGTCCTAGAGGTGCGGTTCGGTTCTGATGGAGCTCTGCTTGGTTGTTTCCGCAGCTTCATTCCAAGATGGAGAACGCAGAGGTGCTGGAGATGACGGTGAAGAGGGTGGAGGAGCTCCTGAAGAATCGAACCCAAGGTCTGAAAATCGAATCCCAGACCCATCAGCCTCCCGAATATTGCAGTAGAGAAAGAATGTATTGATTTTTAGTCGCATGATTGGACCTTTTGTGGTCTAATAATTACAATAATATAATTACATCATATTTTTTTGGTTGAATAGTCTTCACATTTTGGATGAATAAATAAATACATTCATGATGTCAGTAGAACCCAACCTGTGGGATTCTGTTGGCTGGTATAGGTTCATGACCCGATAAGGAAAATGTCACATCAAAGGACCTCAAAGCAAAGACGTTGGAGTGATCTCAAAGCTGTGAAAGTCATTTTGTATAAAACATTCTCTGTGTTCTAACCTGGAGCTCCAGGATTCAGTAACTTATAGTGCCGTGCCCCCCCCCACAGACGCAGGCGTGCTCAGCCGAGAAGCCAGCGAACGGTTTGCTGCCGGCTACATCCAGTGCATGCACGAGGTCCACATGTTCGTGTCCACCTGTCCCGGTATAGACGCGACAGTGGCGGCGGAGCTTCTCAACCATCTGCTGGAGTGCATGCCCCTCAACGAGGACCGCCTCCAGGACGTCCTGATGGATCTCATCGCCGACACGTCCGGCGGGAGCAGCGGCAGCGTGACGCTGCTTTCCCCTGGAGGAAGGGGTCTGTCCAGCGGCTCGTCCGCCGTCCTCTCCCCGGCTCCCTCCGTCACGTCCAGTGAGGACGTGTGCTCGGACCTGGATGAGACCGACAGCGAGCACAACCAGAGTTCCTCTGAGGCTCTGGCGTGCAAGCGGTCCATGTGGAGACCCTGGTAGGGCCCTGGAATTTAGATCGGAAGCATTTTGGGATACACTGAAGCAGGAATTCTTTTACAAGGTGTGCTATACCGGAAAAGGAAATTCCACCATGCAACACGAGATCTCACGTTAAATTTAATTCCTGGGCTTATTGGCTGGATTTTCTTCTGGATTCCCCGCATCAATGTTCAATAATCCAATATTCTGTTCAGCGAGAGCCGCGGAACTACGGATCAGTCTGGGTTTTTTTTGTTTGTTTTTTTGTCTGTGTGACTTCACACCTAAACTAAAGCAGAAGGACCCTTTCCTTGGCATTCTGGGAAATGTAGGATTTGCTGAGATAGACAGTTAAAGTTGATGGAGAGTCCATTCAGATATAGAAAATAAAACTCCTGATGTGCTCCAGATGTTGAAGGAGCCCGTGGCGTTCTCAGGCCTCTGCTTTCCACTTTGCTTCGAGTCGTCTGTTCGGACTTCATTTTACACCTGGAGCAAAATGAATCTTTAATTCCCTCCCAAGACAGCCAACAAAGAGCAGAAGAGTTAACGCTTTTTCTTTCTTTAATGGATATGACAGATGAAGAAACTGACAGGAAATAGGAGAAACGAACCTGCAGCCTTTGTGCATGGGGGCGTAAGTGCCTAAAGATCTGCCCCCCCCCCCCGTTTTACGTTTTTTTTATTGCGTCAACATCTTTGTGTGTAAATATATATAGGATTTGTATGTGGAGAAAAGCTCTTTTAGAAACTGAGACGTCTGGCAATGCCTCTGATTAATATAAATATTTCTATTGTATTTCAGAAAACATGTAGTTTATTGGACCAGTATAGCCTCCTACGTATTGATCACTTTATGCGTAATAATGTTTAGAAATACAAGTAAAATATCTGAGTTTACAAAATAAAATAATGTTAATGAAAAGCTGGTTCTTGATTCCACTCGGTGTGCAGAATTAGAATAAATTAGAATAAAGGGGGAAACGTGCGTGCCGACTTATCTGTGTGTGCGTGTGTGAACACCACGGCATCCGTGCACAGCAGCCCGTGCACGTCAGAGGTCCATCGTGGGCACCTTCCAAGTATCAGAGCCAAACAAAAAACAGGAGTAAAGACTCTCACCACGGGGACGCGCGGTGCGTGCGCGCCTATAGGAAAGAGTCGCACCCTCCAAGTGTCTCCACTCGCACCTCCTCCTCATCCTCATCCCCACGGAACTGTTACATCCTGTCTGGTCTGGACCAGACGACCCGCAGCCACGCACCGGCGCAGCAAAGACGCGCAGCGATGCTGCTGGGTGTGAACGTCGGAGGAAACGCACGGAAGTGGGCGCGGAGACGCGCTGATCAAAGCTGCGCCATTTGACAGAGGAGCGTCAAATGGTCGCCCCGACAGGGAACACAAGCAGGCTGACATTCTTCAAAGGGATCAGAAGGCTTTTGAGGGACACGAGGTGCAGATCGGTGGGACGTAGTGACGCAGCCTTGATTTAAATATACTGTAACTGTAGTAAACACTCCAAAATAAAAGTACTGTAATACTTCAAAAGACCAAAGTGTGTTTTTTAATGTGGTTCACTTTATGCTGTATAGTTTGATGTTCACATTTATAAGCTATTTTTGTTCAATTCTTTTAAGGAATGGCAGATTTCCCTTTCCTTCACTTTATTTTGGAGGATTATGCACTCACACATCTTTCCATTGGAGCCTATCCCAGCAGCGCACACCCTGGACAAGCTTTCCGTGCGCTCTCGCCTCGAATCGGGCCGCGGAGATAAATGGAGCCTCCTCCTCCTCCGCCTCCTCCTCCCTCTGCCTCTCCTCTCCTCTCTTGTAGCATCCTCCTCCTTTGCGCCTCTCCTCCCCCCCTGTACTGACTGGAGCGATGCGATGAAGTGAACGCAGTCAGCCAATCAGCTGCGCGTAAAAGAATCCATTATTATTTATATGTAAAATGTATTTCGTGTCAAAACCGGAAAAAAATATGGAAGAATTAAAATGCTGGAAGTTTAATGTTCTCTATAAACTGAAAAACATGGATTATTGAGTCACGTCCGGTTCCGCTCGTCTTTGTTCAGGAGGGCCGGGATTATTTATTAGAGATTAAGCTAGAACCTTCTGATGGTCTGGGTTCCAACCAGAACCTCTCGTCTCCAAGGATGGTTGTTGGATGGATGAATGGATGGATGCATCTGAGCCTCTTTAGGGGTGCTTTCACACTGCACCAAGAGGACTCGGTTCCTTTGGGAGCAAACTCCTGCATTTATAATTCGCTAAAAAGGTCTGCGTTGCCACTGTGATTTATTCACAAAACGAACTTTCGGAGCAACGTCGCGTGGCTGAAAGGGGCGCTCGTCGATTGGACAAAGTAGAAGGGGAAGTCCCGCCCTCTCCCATGTTAAATGTTACACAACGCTAGTCATTTCTAACAAAGACAAAGTCGCTGGAGACTGAAGTGGACTCCAGGACTACAAATAGTTAATGAAGTGGACTCCAGGACTACAAATAGTAAATGGAATGGACTCCAGGACTACAAATAGGGAATGAAGTGGACTCCAGGACTACAAATAGTTAATAAAATGGACTCCAGGACTACAAATAGTTAATGAAGTGGACTCCAGGACTACAAATAGTGAATAAAGATACAGTACAAGACTTTTTTTTCTTGTTGAAGGTTCATGTAAATATTTACACCATCAATATAATAGACAAGACAAAGGTAGACATTTTCTAATTTTTATTCAATAATTCATTTATGTTTGTGAATTTTATTGTTCTAAATTGTCAATACAGTATGTGTGGCGACATGTTCAGGGTGCACCCCGCCACTCGCCCACAGCCAGCGGTGATAGGTGCTGCAACACCTATGACCTGCAAGGCGTGGGGGGCGGGGGTACACGATGCCGGGCCGTGAATGGTTGTCTGTGTGGCGACATGTTCAGGGTGCACCCCGCCACTCGCCCACAGCCAGCGGTGATAGGTGCTGCAACACCTATGACCTGCAAGGCGTGGGGGGCGGGGGTACACGATGCCGGGCCGTGAATGGTTGTCTGTGTGGCGACATGTTCAGGGTGCACCCCCGCCTCTCGCCCATAGCCAGCGGTGATAGGTGCTGCAACACCTATGACCTGCAAGGCGTGGGGGGGCCGGGGTACAACGGACCTGATCGTCTCAACGAAAAGACTTGGATGGGTCTTCGGATTTCTTTGACCTCCGAATGAGGCCACAGAAAGACCTGAAGACCCGAACAAAAGCATTGCTCTTCTGTGTCTTTGTGTTCTCCAGACATGTCACCAGCATGTCGACGACCAGCGTGTAAATTGGCACTTTCTTCCCCATCAGGATCATGCAGACTGTCCACGTGTCGTCCATCAGTTTGCAGAGCTTCTTATGGACAGCTTTGGCGAGCTTTTTGACCTGTTGCAGGTCCATCTCCAGAGAGATGCTCGACTCCTGCATCCTGGCGACTAACAGACTCGTCATCAGCTCGGTCATTTCCATCATGTCCGTTATGTCAACGTTCGTCCCCTGGAAGATCCTTGAGAAGAGCACTGTGACAATCCAGCGACAGCGCTTCTCCAAGTCTTCAGGCGACGCTGCTGTTTGGACGTCACTCCTCTCTTCTTGACCACAGACCCTTGCAGTGGGGAGATCTTCCTCTTCCACAGGCACCAAAGGCACCCCTTCCATGATGGCCTCTGGTGGCTCTGGAAGAAATTCCTTTTTCCTTTCTGTGGGTTCACAGACGACATTTTCCCTTTTAAAATCGGTACTCTCTATGTCTTGGACGACGGCATCGGCGGCATTTTTAATGGAACATCGCACGTCGTCTGGAGGAATAAAATCTCCCACATTCACTGCCGACACTTCCTCCGCTTTCTTCCTGCAGAGGAATTTGCGGACCTTGGGTGCAAATTTCTGGAGGAGCACCTTGAAGTGCAGCAGTATCCTCAACCAATTGTTCCCGGGATTTTTGAAGACATGCGGCCCACTTGCTTCCGGCGTGTTCGCAGTTTTTACGGGGCTGCTGTGTGACGAAGAGCATAAGCTCTTCATCACCTCGTTGGATAAAAGCCGTGACATTTCATACGGTGTCATGACCTCAACGACCTCTGGAACACCCATTGTAAAGGCAAGGACCGGTGGAATCACGTCTTCCAGCGCTTCCTGGACTTGCTGGTGTGCAACAGCAAAGCCGGTCCCTGACGTTTTTGGTTTCAGGGGAGAATTGGGAATCTCTTCAAGCAGTTCTGGAGCTTTTTCCAGAACTGCTTGACGCACATCATCAGTTACGACTTGAACTAAATCTGTGAACAAATTCCCAAGCTGTGCGTCAGTATTCGGATCAACGGTCCCTGACTGAAGACCTTCCCACTCTTCCTTGGTGAGATTCCCAAGGAATCCTGTGAAAAGCTCACCGAGCTGTAAAGTGGATTGTGCATGGAGGGCCAGAGCCTTGTCCTCGGAGTTCTGTGGTGATGATTGCATCTTCGTAATTGTCATTGATCTTTGGAAGATACCTGAGAGTGTTCGTGTGTTCGTATATATAGGTTTCCTCCAGATGACTTCAACAGCACATCAAAGTGGAATATCACATCAAAAGGTAACCCTTTGATGTGCACCCCCCCCCCCGCCACCATCAAAGACAATAGTATGACACGTTACATCAAAGACAATAGTATACATCAAAGACACAGTAACACAGCATGGCAGCGATTTCACCACAAACATGGTCCCAAGAAAACTCTGATCTTGATTCCCATTTACAAACAAACAATCTCATTTTTAAATGCTGAAGTCTTAAAGCAAAAAAACGAGAACACACGGGGGGGGGGGGGGGATGAATGGCGTCTTTCTCTGTGACAAAGACGCCATTCATTTTCTTGTTAAAAGAAATGCATATCAAATTTAAAGAGCACATCTCTGCAAATGCTGAACAGTCAATAGTCAGCCATCTGTCCTCAGGGCTCTCCTACCAGCAGGGGGCTCCAGACTCCTGTAAAGGAACTTCCTTTCTTACAGCAATCATCAAGAAACTTTATGTTGAACGACCAAAACAATGGATCATCAGAGTCTTGTAGGTAGTAGGTTCTGTAATTTTATTACATCATTGAAATGTCTCAAACACATCGCACCTACAAAAACAAACAAAAAGGCACAGAACTGTGCTAGTTTTATTTTCCATAGACTCACACAGTGGCAATGAAACATATTTACATAACCGTCACCCCGCTCCAGTAACCTGTATGCGTTTGCAGCCCCGGGTGCTTCAAACTCACTGGTGTGTATTTATATATATTAAAATAAAAAGATCCTTACATGACATGAATACTCATACTGCAACATTTTGGCACCAACTCTGTCCTCAGTTCATCTTTACATTTCCCTAAGAAAAAATCTTGCATGACCTGGAATTTATTAGAGGTAGGGTCTCTCCCCGACAACACTCAAAGCTCTTCTGACAAAAGAAGCAAAAGCACACAATAGAAAATATACAAAATAGAACAAGTGGGAAAACAAAAAGACAATCGGGCATCAGCAGTCCGGTACATTCACCACCGGTTTCTCTGCTGTAGCACCACAGTTGTTCCCAATTTACACAAGTCTAAGGGGCTATAAGGAGCCTTAAGTGATACGAGTGGAATGTTTTTGAACTTCAATCATAATCTATATTTCATGTGCTGATGATTGCATCATTTGACTCGGTACTGCTGCTAGAAGTGCAAACAAGCGGTAAAAAAGTGATAAAGATGTATTGATGTATTAAAGAAAGTGTGTGTGTGTGTTAAAAAAGTGTGCGAGAGAATTTTCTATCTGAAAAGGGTTCAAGTGGTGACATTTGGCATATAATGTATAAATTACTACAACATTGGTTTGTTCTAAAAATTGTTTCCCTGCAGCATATTGACAGATAAAGAATGTTAAACAGTTTTCTTTCCAAGTTTGTGCCATTATGACGCATTGGTGCATTTTATGCATTGTGTAAAAAAAACAAACAAAATAAACCGATATTCTGCAGCTTCTTAATCTATAATGAGCATACTCTGTGGCAGATTAACGAGCAGAGCTTTGTGGAAAAAACCGACAATCCTGGTTTTTAGAAGGGACAAACGGCAAAAGAGACACAAAAGACATTTAACTGCTTGAGTTAATAGTGCGTGCGTGTGTGTGTGTGTTCTCAGGGCCCCCGTCTGGTTAGGTGTCCCCCCCCCCACCCTGCTGGTGTTTGTAGTCAGGTCTCAGTCTGGGGCGGTGCCTCCTCTGATTGGCTCTGAGAGTTTTTGTCCTCTTGGCCGGTCCCCCCATCCAGCTCCCCCATGTCCATTTCCGGTAGATCGTCCTCACTGCGCCCCCCTGCTGCGTCCTCGCAGTATAAACATTCCTAAACACACAATTAAAATAGATTAAACACAATGCAGATACTTAAATACTCCCGTTATTACAGCGGGAATCAGCAGTAATCTAATCTAATCTGGAACAGTTGTTGTAAATACAGTACAGAGTAAAGTTGCTGAATTTTTAGGTAACACTTATTATTTCAGGATGACAATTATATTGTTGGACAAGGACATTCCAGATACAGGCTTGTGGTCCTCACCTTCACGTTGACGGCAGCAGGCAGACCCCCCCTCCTCATCCAGGGGTGCTCCTCCACCAGCTCTCGTCGCTGCTCTGAGGAGAAATGAGGCTGGCTCTTCTGCATCTGCCACAACCTCTCCTTGTCTTCTCGCAGCACCTTCTGAATGTCCCTGAAGTACAGATATTACAGTTCAAAGAAAGCCCGGTAGACACAGCAGTAGAATATCAGGAGTCAGTCGGAAAGAAGAGCCTCTAAAAATTCTCACAAATGTCTAAAAGAAATCCCGGTCAGTGTCTGACCTTGATGGCATTTGATAGGTCATCATGACCTTGTCATCGGCATTGGCCATCAGCAGCCAGAGGGGCTCCTGGAGAAGGCACTCGCTGAAATGCTCTCCGTCCCCCTGGGTGAGGACCTCGGCTAGCGACAGGCCGCCTTCCGATCCTCCTTCGCTTCCTGACTTGGCTTTGACCTTATCCCTGGCGTCATGCTCCAGGGAGTCGACGCTGCCAAAGTATTTGCTGGAGTTGCTGCTCCCTAAAACGCACATACAGAGACAGGAAGTCAGTCAAAAATAAAACTAATAATTAGTCAGATTGTAGTAACATATGAAGTACCGGTAGTATTAATAGAAGTTCCTTTTATATGCGCTTTGGCTCTCAACAAACCTGGACATTCTTTAACTAACCTGATCTGCTGCCAGAAGCTCTGCTAGCGGATGTGCCACAGCCGGAGCCGGATCCTGATCCTGATCCTGATCCTGATCCAGATCCAGACCCCATGGAGCCAGAGGTGGCTGATCCGGTGCCAGAGCGGGAGTCGTCCTGCTCCTGCAGGAGGATTTCCAGCAGGTCGCAGGTGGAGGAGCTGCTATCGCTGTGAGCTCCTGGTCCCGGAGAGTCCACCTACAACCGACGGCAGGAACCATCAGCAACGTGCAATTCCTCGTGACAAACCTCACATGGAAGCGTTGTCGCGTCTACATGTCGGATCGAAACCTTCACAGAGAGTTCTGAGGTTATATCAGACCCTCACCTGCTGGTGGTTTTCAGATACGGCTGCAGCTCGGTTCTTCTCCCCTGCCGCTCCGGCGGCTCCCGACGTCGCCGGCGGCCAGTGCAACGGGCCGGCGGCGAGCAGCGCCGTGCTGTCCTGCCATTCCAACGAGCGCTGCCCCTCCTCCATGCTCAGCAGATTGAGCTGCAGCGGCGAGCTGCACCGCGACTCAAACAGAGGCGGCGGCGACGTGGCGGGTTCCCTCGCTCCGGAGGCTGGCGTCGACGGCCGTGAAGCTGCTCCCTCTGGGAGGAGGCTTTTTGGGGGTTCCGAGGCCAAGCTAAGGAAGGTCGGGGCCGGATACGGGGCCTGGCCAACAAACTGAGTCTGTGCTGGAAAAGAAGGCTGGGTGGCAAAGGGCTGCAGGGCGGGGTAGGAGCTCTGGGGGGCTTGGAAAGGCTGCTGGGCGGCGTAGGGCGTTTGCGCCGTTTGGAATGGCTGCTGAGGAGCGAAGGCGGGCTGCACAGGAAACGGCTGCTGGCTTGCGAAGGTGGCTTGTGCTTGCAAGGCGTAGGCTTGCTGTTCGGCGTGAAACGGCGGCGGCGTCGGGTACGCAGGTTGCATCTGCTCGGTGAAAAACGCTGGTCTGGGAGCAGCTCCCAGCTGTCCCACGTGGGAGAAAACGTAATTGGGGAGCACCAGAGCCATCACGGGCGCAACAATGGGCGCGGGGAATTGAGCGGCAGTGGGCGGAGCTTGGGTGCCTCGCCCATCCGCGACGCCTGCGGAAAGGGACGGGTCAGGGAGGGAGGCGATAGCCGGGGCGGGAGGCGCTGGGGGGTACAGCGGATAGGCAGGCGCCGTGGTCGGGTAGGAAACGTTAAACGCCGACTGAGACGCTTCTGACAGAGACCACGAGGTTTGGTTGAGGCCCTGGAGAGGAGGTCTGCGTTTTCGGTTCGACACGGCGCTGTCTGACGAATCGGAATGATTCACCATTGGTTTCTTGGACTTCCTGCTGCGAACGCCCTTCCTGGCCGTTGTCTGGGGCCTGGCGGCGCCCTGCTTCGCTGCCCCTCGTGGGCCGTTTGGCTCTGAGACGAAACACGCAGACGGTTATTTTTCAGTTCAGCCGGTCTATTACTACAACGGTAGCACACGTTTAATGAATAAAAGGACAAGTCAACGCCAAGTTCATCCTCGCGCACCTTCGCCAGCGACCGGGCCGCCTCCGTGCCGCTGCAGATACGTCGAGTAGTCTCTGCAGCGGGTGAGGAAGGCCTGCTCCTCCTTCTGAGTGTGCGCCGCCAGCACCTGCTCGGTGAGTCCGAGGCGCTTGTAGGCCTCCTCCGTCTGGCTGGGCGGAGACAGGGGGGCCGGCGCCGCGGGGCTCTCCGCCACATCCTCGATGATCTCTGTGGAATGAGTCAGAGCCGTGAGACTCAACCGAACCGAACTCAGACGTCGTTTCATTATAGCGAACACCCACCAGGCTCCGGCCGAGGCTTCTTGTCTCCCACGTGGACGATGGTGCTGCTGTAGCTGCACAGCGACGTGATGGACACCACGCTCTCAGTCTTCCTGGGAAGGGCGAGGGGTGCCAGGGGGCCCCCCACCACAGCAGCTGGCCCAGACGCGGGCGTCTTTGGATCCTTCATGTTTGGCAAACGGTCTGGAGAGGGACGGGCATTACAATTACAAGCCAATTCTCTTTAGGAAGTGAATGCAGGACACGACACGTCCAGAGGGGGGCGCGCAATGAGGACGTGCCTGGGTTTGTATCATGAGGCGCTTGGATGCCATCGTCCGAGTTGGAGGAGAACCGGTACTTCCTCTTCGCTGTGACGGGGATGCTGCAACTCTCCAGGAATCTGAAGAAGCAGGAAATGATCTCATCAGAGGGGTACGCCTCGCAGGTGTGATCTTCAGCCGCCATTGTTCGCAAACGCCAGCCCTTACCTGACGACGCTGTCGAGGCAGCTGATCTGCTGGTAGGAGTGGACGGCGTGGTCTTTGCAGTGGAAGTCCTCCATGCTGGCTGAAGTACCGTCTCTGCCCTGCGGAGGCACCCCGGAGTCCTTCAGACGTGCAGCCGAACTCCTCCTCTGCGTTTGTGCTGCTTGGAAGAGATTCCAAGGATGAATGCTTCAAACTATTTCGACGTAGTGTTGAGAAAAATGTGATTTGGCATGAAACTGAACTCACAGTCGGCAGACTTCTTCTTTTCAGGCTTGGATGGCGACGGCGACGGTAAAGGAGAAGACGACGGGGAGTGCAGGCAGATGTGGGAGTCCTGGTTCTTCAGCATGTGGACCCCTTTGCAAATCTCCTGGAAGGTCCTGGCAGGCCTGGACTTTCCCGTCTCCTCGGCCGCCGGTCCTTTGATCCCGTTGCTCTCGCCGGATGAGCTGAGGCTCACCATTTGTTCGTGGGAGCCGCCGCTACCGTGGCTGCCGTAACCGCTGGAGCCCGCGTGCACCGGCTGGAGAGAGAAAAGGTGGACGGTCGTCACAAACTGAATTTCGTCGCAATGGAAAAACACGTTTCTGAGTGCGAGGGGTTAACTCTGGGCGTACGTACTTGGAGGAGCATCCTGTGGATCTGCTCACTAATTTCCTGGATGTCTGAATCCATGATTTTCGCCGCACGGAGAGCTTGTGCGGCAAAAACATCTTCGTTGACGGGACCCCTGCAAAACAAACGTGACCGTCACGCAACGCGGTCAAAGTCCGACACAGTACATCCTTCCTGGTGGACACAGAACCTGAGGTTAACTAACGCATCGCACGCACTCACGTGCGAACTTTGTGACGGCCGATGACAAAGGAGACCTTGCGGCTCCAGGGATTGACGAAGCTGGACCAGCTGGTGTCGACGGTGACGTATTCGCCGTTTCTTGCACAGAAGCGGATTGAAGAGTGATCGAAAGGCTGGCCGGCACATTGCAGAACTGCAGGGAACAGAACGCGGCACACAGGTGAGAAGGGCTCCGATCGTTAATAACGTATATTTGAGAGTGAGAGCCTTTCAGAATCTCAAACTAACAAGTTAAGTGGAACGACGTTCTTACTCTTGCGATGAACCGCCAGCATCAGCGGTCGGTCGCTCGGGTGGAGATTGAGAAGCACAGAGGTTCCGATCAGGTCCTGGGGGAGGTAACCCAACAGCGGAACAGCCCTGATGGAGGATCAAACACATTTAACGCATTAAGAGACGTCCGCCTTCCGTCAGCTTTATACCCCGCGCAGCGAAGGAGGCGTGGCGTTCGGCGCGAGAATCAACCCACCTCTCATCCACATCCTGGAACACACAGTTAGGCGTGTGTGTGGTGGTGAAGATGCGCTTGTCAGAAGGGATTCTGGGTACTGCAGAGAGAGAGAGAGCGAGAGGAGTTAAAGCGTAACGCTGAATACTTCACTTCCAGGCTGAAAAGCGTGCGAATGTGGTCTCACCTTCATATCCAGAGTGGACCCTCTCAGCCAATAGGAGGCAGCAGAACTGCTCCTCGCCCAGCTCAGCATCCTGAACCTTCATCAGGTAAGGGGTCATCCGGAAAGGATAGTACTGGAGATCCCCGTCACGCTTCTTACCACCACTGAAACACACCATTACCACCGTTTAACCAACAAACCGATGCTGCTGTGTATATAAATAGTCACGTTCAGTCATAGCAAGTTGGGTTGAGGAAGGAAACACATGTGTGTTGACTTTACAGAGGTGTTGGAGACCATGTCATAATGTTACACGACAAAGTTCTTAATTGCACATGTTGATAAAAGTACATTTTCTTGTGGTCTCGGTAAATAATTAATAACAATTGCATTATTTTTTGAAAAATAATACAATGAGATTTTAGTCTCAACCTGCAGTACCACCTCCTGTCACTAGATGGAGGCGGTTTAAAAGCTCACGGTTGCTGACTTCCAGAACCAGCCCAAGCCGACTGCGGATCAGAGGAGCCTCTCACCTGATGCGGCAGAAGAAGGACTTCTCCTGCATGCACTCCGTGGGAGACGACTCTGAGTGGGCGAGAGGGGAAAAGGGGAGATAAATACACCAAACGCATCAGGTTGCCTGTTTCACACCTGAAAAGTCTGCCTCCCAACCAAAAGGGGAAGAAGGAAGTCAACACCGGAGGCACGCGGAGAGTTTTAGATATTAATGTAACGACAGTTTGAAGATCGATTGTCATCAAAGCACAAGGACGATTTGCAAGTGCAGTACGATCGTGACAAAATAGTGAGTCCTCGTACTATTACAGCACATCCCTCCATCTTATTGAAGTATATTTGTCAGAGAAGCGTACGCGGATCTGCTTTGCTACACCGACGACCAGCGTCTCTTAGGCAACGCTCATCAGTGTTAGTCTCCTCAGCTTTGATCGCCATTATGAATAATGCCACCAGGGTGCGATGTCACAGCTTCCGTCACTGGCATGCAAGGACTGTGGGCGGGGTAAAAGGTGCGGTCTAACACGTGAACGCGCACACACACACACACACACACACACACACACACACACACACACACAGGCACAGGATGTGTAACTATATAAAACCGTTATATATAATCCTGCAGTTGATCAAAAACACACAATATATACTGGGCTCCCTCCCAGTTGGTGTTTGTCGGTATATTACATTTTATTTATTAAATCTAATTTGCACAATTTCAATGTTTATTGAAAGTGTTTGGTTGGTTGTTTGGCCAGTTGAAATACAACTAAGCTGCTCCCTTAAAAAATAAAATAAAATCCTTCAGAGCTTCTGAAGAGGTTTGCATGACGAGTTCTTAATAGAACTCAGAGCCTCCGACCGCACCGGAACGAGAAGATGGAAACATGTGACATGAGGATGACTCGTGCTTATTGATGCATGATTAAGCATGCTAATGAAATATGTGTTGCGTGTGTGTGAGCATGTGCACACGGGGCCGGGTGTGTGTGCCAGACTCCGCAGGTGCTCCGTGCATGTGCGAGGAGGGTTGGCGTTGTGATTCACGTTTTCTCAACGTGTTCTTTTGCAAATGAGGAAAATCAATGTTATAAGTTTGGGTTCACGTGTCGGGCCCGGTTAAAACGCAGCAATAGCTCGACACACGATCTGGTTTTTAACATTGATCGTGATCACAGGTGGAAAACGTGAATGAACAGAAGACACAATATTCTCAGATTCCCCATATACAAAAATGAAAAATCAGAAAATCCTAAGTGTGTAAACTTGTCAAATTTTACAAATTTACTATATACTATTAATAAAATAAATAATAACTAAATAACCCTTTCCGGGTTCGTCACAGAACATTAACTTTCTGGTCGTATGTGATCATCATTAAAATTGTCCCAAACAAAAGGAAGAATGCTTTTCTTCAGAATATTAATATATTCTTCACTATCAATAGTATTTTTAGGAAACAAAAGATTGAATTAATCAATGAGCCCTCTTAAATGCACTGAATACTATTATTGATCCCCCACCGGCTACTCATGTTGTACGGAAAGGAAAAAAAAATATATATATATATATATATATTTTTTTATCTGGGATTGTTCAGGGGGCCGGGCCAAATGTGGCGGGGGGCCGTATCCGGCCCCTGGGCCGTAGTTTGGGGGCCACTGTGTTAAAGGGTGCACAATAGACATTTCATTTTCACCGTAAGCGTTGCATTTAGAGGCAGCCTTCACCTGCTCCGGTGCACATGCTCCACGAGGGCAGGCGGTACGGCGAGGTGAAGCTACAGAACACGCCGACATCCTGAGGAGTCAAGAACTCCACGAACTTGGCGTTGTTGAACACCTCCCGCTTACAGTTCAAGATGGACGCCACCTGGTCTGAGATGTAAACAATCTTCCCTGTGGTGAGCGAGACGGCCACAGCGAAGATATCCTGCGGGTAAAAAAGACGAGGCATAACCACATTAGAAGCGCTCGTATCGAGTTCAGCAAAGTGCAGATGAATCTATTACGGATCTGCAGTTCTGTGAAGGTGAAAGGTCAACGGAACTCACGGTGTTTTTGAGGGTGTATTCGGAGGTAATGCTGTCGATTTCCTCGATGGTGTAAGAGGATACGTCGAATCCCGGGGGGTGACTGTCATTTATCATCAGCATTTGGGAGTATTCTTCGTTAGCTGTAGAACAGAGAGACACGGATCAACGCCCTTTTCCATTTCAGACGCATCAGTTCATCCACCAATGGCGTGGCCATCATCCTCCTGATGTTCACACACAAACATGCATGGGAACAAGTGCCGACTCACCTTTCACCTGCTTCACACATCGCAGCGCGTACTTCAGCGCGTTGATGGTGCTGCACTTGCCCTTGCTCCTCTTTTCCGATGGCAGGTGCATTTTCAGCTCCTTCAGGGTCTTGAGGAGCTCTTTCTTTGTCTTTGCTTTAGCCGACTGTTCGCTGCTGCAGGGGGGGGGGGGGGGCACAAGACAGATACACATGCGTCAAAAAAAAAAACAGACCAGGTCTCACCAATGCCGTCACCCCTTTTTTTTTTACGCTAGCGGAAGCTAAGCTTTCCACTGATTGGCAGTGGGAAGCGGGTTGGTAGTTGTCACATGCAAGTAAAAAATAAATATATTAAATCCATTGAAAACCAAAATAATGGCAGTTTATTTTTAGTGCGAGCTGCATCCGATTCAAATACCGGGCGCGTCGGATGGGAGGGTTTACACCAACCTACAGCCGCTGGTTGACGGGTTGTCCTGCTCGGAGCTCAGCAGGCTGAAGGCGTTGGAGCTGCTTGGTGCCGAGGTGCTGTGAGAGTTAGAGCTGCAAGAGTTAAAAACAGAATACGATGGCATGAGTGTTCAGAGATCCAAAACAAAATGGTCAAGGAGGCCGTGTTTTACGGCGTTCCCTGAACGCCACAGACATACAGACTGTGTTCTCTGTGTAAATAAACCTGTTAAAGCAGGCGAGGCATCGTGAAAAACATCAACTAATAGAGAAAATGGGCCTTCTTTTAACATTTACTGGGCCTCCCTTCCGCGACCTCGATGCAGGATCTAGTCTCTCACCTCTTGTTGCTCCCCGATGACTCCATGAGAGCGGAATCCTTGTCGTTGCCGTTCGAGCTGCCTGCAGACTCGTTGCCGTGGGAGTCATTACCACGAGACTCGTTTTCAGGGGACTCGGTCCCGCTCCCACTGGAGCCACTGCCCCCCATCTCCACGTCCTCGTGCGAGGGTCGGCGCAGCCTCTTCCCATCATCGTGCGGGGAGGACGGGCGCTCGCGGCCGCTGTCGCTTCCCTCAGAGGCCAATCCCAACTCGCCGTCCGCGCCGCCATTGCTGTAACTGCTGGCCACGCAGCCACAGGAAGCGTGCTCCTCTTCCTCCACCTGGAAGCAGACCCTTCCGCGGTTCCCTTCGCGCCCGTCCGGGGTCGAGTAGAGGTAATGCTCTGGGTCTCCGCTCTCGGACATGGAATAGGCCATGGGTTAAAGGTGGGAGGTGATTTTTATATATGTGTCCGGGCCATGAAGAGCACGGCGCCGGCAGAGAAATGAAGTCGAAGCCTCAGGAGTGTGGAAGAAATCTAGAGGAGGGGAATAAAACGGGTGGAATTACTCGAGCCCTCATCCGTAGCGAATAAAAAGCTGAGGGACGGTCTAATATAAGAAGCAATCGATATGGATCACAAGCAGACGTCCATTGCTGTTCCAGGGGTGCAGCATTTTTACAAGTTGGTGACAAAGAAAAGAGCAGGTAAACAGGAAGTGACCTTACTGATGTTTGAACACACACACACACACACACACACGACCTGCTTAACATTTTTTTTTTTTTTTTTACTAGGGCTGCATTTTTCCACCCGTCTGGATGGACAATCCACTCGACAAGATTACGAGTGGATTTCTTGAAAAACTTTATGCAAAAACATATAATCAAAGAAAGGAGAGCGGGAGGATGACATCATGAAACCCGACTCCCAGCCGCTTTCAGCCCAACACACGAGCACAGATCTACAGGATTATACAACTCTGCTCCGGTCACACGGGTCCGACTCTAAAGCAGCAGCAGCCTCGCCGACGCCAGAATTCAGCTCTTCACTAGCTAAAGATTGAGTGTAAAATAATTCAGACACACTGCAGCTCATTTATGTAATCTAGTCACATGACCAATCATAATGGTGTTGCTGGTTGTCATGGTTTTCAGGTTTTAAGTGTGTAATAGCGTGTCCCTTAAGCAGAACCTCAAATCTAACACGATTCTACCAAAATGTTGAATTTAAAACGGTTTTGTCAGGGAAAGCATAAGGAAGCTATGACGTCAGAGGGGGGTCAGGAAGCAACACTCCATCAACACTGAAGCAAAAGCTCATTTAAACAAAAAGGCGAATTTGACATTTTGCACAAAAGACAATGATGAGATAAAATCAACAAACTGCCACTGACCTGCTATACAAAATCTACACGCACACGCACACGCGCACACGCACACACACACACACACACACAGGCTGACCTGCAATCCAGCGCCACGGTACACTGACACAGTTATGTAAAAGTCAGGAGAACGCTCACAAACAGCCGCATATCAGCACCCATTCGGCCTCCGAAGAGCCATATCACAAAAACAAACATCTTACTTTCCCCACGAGTGAACAAACCCCCCCATTTTAGCATTCTTTAGCTATTAAAATACAAAAAGTAGAGCAATTAGAACTTGTGTGCATGCGCACATCAAATTTCGTTATGCAAGTCATTTTTAAAACTCTGTTATTCCTTTTTTTTTTTGCTCAAACTACCGCGGATATATTAAGAGAAGCCAACCTGCGTAGTTGAAATTCAATAGTCTCTTCCGTCGTTCTCTGCTTCGGTAAGAAATAAACCGGAGAGCCGCTGAAACGTCGAGCTGGGACAGCCGAGCGCTCCTCAATGAGGGGAGCTCTCAGTTCACGAGTGGACACAGTCGTCGGTGGCTCCTCCCCCCCGGCTCTCCCCCGCGTGAGCCCACCAGCGAATCAGCGAGCCCGAGGAGCGACCTCAATTTAAACCCCGCCCTTAGCGTCTAGCAATTGGCTATAAAAAATATGTTTCCATAGAGACCGTGACGGAAGTGTAATAGAGTATAACCATTGGTCCAGAGCGCCGTCCGTCGTTTTATATAAACAAGCCGTCTCTTGCACGTGGAATCCCACGTTGTCGTGTGTTGCGCGGCATGAGGCTGGCCTGGGAATGTCGAATATCGAAATTACATAAACGCAAATGTCCGAGAATCAAAAGAGGGGACAAAGAAAACATTGAAAATGTGTTTAACTATGATAAACACAACACGAAATATTGTGAGATATTCATTCATTATATAACACCTCGTGAGTTATCTCAAGTTATCATACTCATAACTTTGCAAAATGCGTCGACTGAGGGTAGATCGTTTATCGAAGCGAATAATGGGAAAAGTCGACCTCCCAGTTTGCATAGCAGACACACAGTGGGGAAATAATAATGTGTTCCCCTGCTAAATGTGAAAATGTACCCACTTAAATTAACAGACTCAATTTTCTGTGGTTGTTCACTAATTGTGGCAATAGACAGAATATTAATTGAAATTGCATAAAACATGATTAAAAAATATAAAATTTGCATTTTATTATGTCATAATAGAAGTATTTGATTATAATACTCAATAAAATGAACAACATTTTATTTTATTTTTTTCATTGCGTGTTCTTTTTATGCATTTTCTGTCTTTTGCCATAATCAGTGAACACCATACAAATTTAGGTCCGTTACTTTCTTTGTAAGGCAAATTAACACATTCAGCAGGGGTCAAATAATGATTTCCCCCACTGCATGACGGGGATCAGGCCTTTCATTGAGAAAGCACGGAACGTTTGATATTACGTGGGAGTAAATATAGTGTTTCAAATGTTTGAACAAATGTGCAGTTTTACAAGAGAACACAATTGTGAATGATATGGAGGTTGGAGGACTGGGCTGTAAAACCCTCTCCAACCCCTTTCATCACGCCCAGCCTGTTTGAATGATGATGACTCGCTTCCTCCTCTTATTTCTACCTTTGTTCAACAACCTATCCATTAGGATGCTGCCTCGTTTCAAAATTATTCCTTTCAGTATTTCATGAATGGCTGAGATTGGAGAGCTGGCAGTCACGTCACCACACCATATTTTCTCCTCTGCAGCCAAGAGCCTCCTGAGATTAGGCTATTTTAGAAATCTGCACGCTACGAACCTCATACTGAGGTGGAACTAATAAACACACCATGCAAACTGTCTGCAACAGACGTTTTCCAATATTTCTCAAGAAACTTTCCTCTGCTACCAAAAGACCAACGCGATGATGTGTGGAGAGATTGAAGTCCTAAATATTTATCTCAGCTGCAAGGGGATCTGAATTTCAGAGATGTATTCATGGCTCACCTCCACCATCTTAGACAGCCACACTATCCTCTGCATATGATGTGTATTCATTGCCACCATCAGCCAGTGTGAATACATCAAGTCAACTTTTGCTCTTTGTTTGGATCGCAGTACACACTAACGAGAGAACAGCGGTGATGTCACAGGGCCATTGGAGCCAGAATTATTCAAAGCCAAATGTACCTCGTCAGTTGAAATTAAATAAAGAGCAGGAAGTGGGACCAGAACTGGTAAAATTTTCCCCCTACCATCAACCAGGCCTGCAGGAAACTGGATTCTGTCTCAGTCGGAATCACTTGGAAATTTGAATCAGGGCTTTGACGTAAAAGACACAGAAACATGTCAGGAAAAAGTAAATGTTTAGTGAATGGTTGCAAGCATGTCAATTCAAATGCTGAACATCAATCGCTAGGAAATGAAATGGTATCAAGAGACATGCTATGATCACACTGCCGCAGTGCACTTTTGTTCCTGTACTGCCAACATTCATCTTTGTATGTGACTACATGCGTGACATCAATGCGAACCAGACATCGTCCATGAGCCCCCACAGACAATGAGAAAAGCACTGAATAGCAGAAAATATTGTTGAAATGCCATCTCATTATTATAATTTGTAAAAAAATATTGACCAACATTAAATGCGTAGCACAAATTCTGAAAGCTCTGAAAGTAGGCCAGACTCAAAACATGTGAATTGAGGTTAAACAAGCGGGAATTAAAGTCACGGCTGCGTCAATGGAAGATTGGAACAGCTGGTTGCCTACTGTGTATTTGAAGGGCTGCGTGTTGGATGCAGCCACCATTTATGTTCATGAATGCCAGGAACCATCTGTTACCCGTTTCCGAGTTATGCAAAGGACAAAAGGGATGACAGTGCAGGAAGCGTCAGCAGCGAAACACACACTGTGTTTACCCTTGTTGTTACTCTGTCTGTGAATGCATCTTTTATTTTACATCCTAGCCGGGTATCCAGGTTATGTAACTGCAGCAAATAACAGGAGAATCATGGGCGATCAAAAGCTGCAGCTTCAAGAGTGCCTAAAATTATTACAAGTACCGGTAGGTTGCATGGAGACTTTACTATTCTCCACATGATGAATATAATTTGACTTCCTGTGTCACAGAACGATACACTTCCCACACGGAGGAGCTTCATGATGTGGTGCGTAGCATCCGCAGATTAGATTCTAAAGAATAGATGGAACAACGTGGGAACACACGTTGAGAAAGATGCCAATTTCTATTTCCTACTTCAGTCAGCATTTTAGTTAGAATAACTTTTCTTTATTACCCCCCCCCCCCACCCCCCCACACATCCAGGTGCAGTTAATCAGCTATAGTAGGTAACATGACATTCATAGTGATGCACCAGAGTAATAACAACAACACATCAACTTTGTATAAGTTATCAGACATTTTCTATGCAGAATTCGATCATCTCACTTTCTATTTAACTGGGGCCCGACTGCAGCACATGAAGCAGTCATTATTTTAGGGAACGGAGCTTTTTCACTTCATTATGTATGAAGGGGCAGAAGAATTCAACCTGAAGTATTTTTGTGATCCAGGCAGGATTTATCAGCAACTGACACGGACGTCTCAGTGGGTTTTCTGTGGGGAGAGCAGCGAGTGCGCCGGCATGAAGCGATTCCCTGCAATGGAGGTGTATCGACTGAAAGAGTGTCTTTTATGTGGATCAGCGTGAGGCCCAATATTTTAAGCCCTACACACTTTGCTGATGCATAAAACGTAGAGGAAATAATTCCTCCTGTCGGGCACAGAGGGTAAATGTTGGAATATATGTCTGAGTGGGATGCAGTCAAACCATCACCCACCCACACCCACAAGAAGACGGACATCAGGTGGAATTATAGTGGTGGAAAATAATTTTAATAGACTTTCATGAAAACAAAAACAAAACAAAAACAGCAAAACAATAAAAGCCTGTACATCTGACAATATCCAGTGTCTGAGACTTGTGAAGGCAAAGTGGTGCAAAATGCTGCTGCGCCACACATAAACCGGCAGAGAAACCATTGAAGGCTCAGCCCAAGGCCCCACGTCTATACAATAGGATATGGGTCATATACTTGGATATTGCACAAAAAAATCAAATGCGTATGCAGATGCTGAGGGGCACCTGATGTCAACAACAAGAAAGTAGCTTTGCATTGCAGTGTGAAGTCCCTACTGATAAACTTTGCCCACATCTGCTCATATGAAAACAAAATCCACTTACAGAGAGCGGCACGTAGTTTCACATTCATAAACAATCAAAAACGGCACGGATCATGACATTTGGCCTCTAGTTTTGGTCCACACACGTTAAAAAGCGTCAGGCGTTCCTCCGCGAGCTTATTCACCACGGTTACTAGCGCACTAGGCCGAGATGGCGCCTTAAAAAGTACGACATCCTTTTAGGCTTTAAGACAAAGCTGATGGCGACAACTCATTCTCTATTTTAAAAAATGTACACAAAGTATTCAGTTCAGTAAATGTGTCCTTCGTGAAAGCATCCCCGGGTTTAAAAATATAAACGAACAGATTACAAACGAGGGTCACGAAGGCTCAGAGGGTCTTTTCCTCTCATCGATCCTCCTCTTTCATCATCATTTCCCAAAGTTTTCTCTGTAGTCTGGCACGTAGACTGGAGAAGAAAACTCCTAAAAAAATACAATCTTCCCACCATTTGAGGCACGCTTCGAGACAGCAGGGGGGGTAAGACAGTCAACTGGGGCCTTGTGCATCGTTTCATGACACAGAGGGGGGGGTCAGACTTAGTTGTCCTTTCAATTCCTCCCATTCCACACCCATCTGCTATCTCTACCAGTTCAGGGATGCGGTCGGACAAAGTCACCCTTCCAGAGTCCGCCAGAGTCCAGAGGAGTGGAGATTCAAGTCCGCGTGACGAACCGCGGGAATTTAGTGGTCAGCTCACTCCACGGAGACACAGCTCACCTCTAGCGCGAGCAGAGTGAACGCATCACCTCCCTTTCTTTGGTTGTGTGCACCATCAGGTTTTGTGCCTGTGCAATACGTGCAACGCATCGTTTTCCCACAGAAATGTCAGAAGACCGTGGGCTTAGATTCTCGGGAGGCACCGCGTCACGCGAAGCAAGGAGGGGGTTCAGTAAGGAAGGGTGCAGACTCAACCAAACTGTTTGGCCTTGCTCTGTATGTACTGGGGCAGAATCTGCTAATGTTTGGGACGGCCCAGGGTGTCTGTCAGGCCGTTTCCGTTGCACACCTTACTCCTCTCCTTCACCTTGTCCTCTATGTGGGCTCTGTCAGCTGCTCTAGGAGCGGTTGTCTTTGGCCACATTGTGGGCCATCCAGTTGACTTTGGTCGTCCAGCTCTCTCTCAGGGCCTCGTCAAACTTCTGACGGAACTGCTTTAGCGCCTCCTCGTCCGTTTTACCCAGAGCCAGAGAGTCCTGGAGAGGTTTGTAGAGAAGGAGTTGATGGGAATGTTTTTGCAAAAAGAATATAATCATAAATATAACTAAAGAGACCGACTGAAAAAGGATTCCGAAAATCTGTTCGACTTCCGATGCATTTTAAACTCCATTTTTGTTGTTCAAGAAGTCAGGTTCCACTTTTCTATTATTTAACTCATGCTGTGGAACTGAATTATCTTTCTACTACTAGCTGTGCTGCTTTCAAAAATCTACACGCTTTGACAGTTTTATTTTAGTATACCTCCACTGCTATTAGCAAATATGTCTTTTCCTCATATTTCAAACATATTTCCTTTTTGTAGAAATGAGCTGCCAAAGCAGACGAAGCCGAGGAAACGCACAGAATAAAGCCAAAGTGTTCCTGGGAGAAGGTGCAGCATTGATATTGGCGTGCGTACACGTTTGTGTGTGTGTGTGTGTGAGAGAGAGAGAGATACCTTTAAGTACTGAATGTCTTTGACTGAGGTGAGCTCAGGCAGACCAGCAGTGAGCATGAGAGCGAACAGCGTGATGAAGAGGTTCCCGTTCTTCCTCAAGATTAGATAGGCTTCCTCACAGTACTGACGGAAACTAAAGCGCACACACACACACACACACACACACGGATCATTATTTTGAAAACAGTGTCAGAAATTTCCTTTTAAGGAAACTAAACTAAGACCAATATAATTTATTTTTAAACTAGAACATTTCATTTATTTAATTTCTTGCAGGCTGTCCGTGTATGAGAACACTGATCCCCCTCCTTCAAGCCTTCCACCAAAAACAAATTGCAGTGCCTTAGCGTCTACTGCCATCTACTGGTGGGAGAGGGCCCTGCATAGAGAAAAGAATATAAGAGAACGAACCTGTCAAATTTTTCCGTGTATCCCGTTTTGCCCTGCTGTATGACATGAATGAAATCGTGCGTGAGGATGAACGGCACGCGCTCCCTCTTGATGCCAAACTTGGACTTGAAGTTTCCCAGGATGTGACCAAAATCTATGTGGAAAAGCTGACGGGGAAGGAGACCAATCAGAGCGTGCGCATTGGAGCAGGGACAACAGAGAAGCTGGAGAAACGGCCCGTCCTACCTGTCCGGTGCTGCGGACCATGATGTTGTCACTGTGGCGGTCTCCGATGCCCAGGACGTACGTGGCTACACAGTAGCCCGCACATGAGAGCGTGAACTCCTCGATGGCTCGATCAAGGGTATCGCTGTCAACACAAAAGCGTGCACATTTAGGACACATTTAGGATTCCGTCAGCGGACTGTCCCAGCTGGAACACGTGCCGATGTCCAGCTGCAGCGACGCAGCGGTTCATTCAATGGTCCGGCAGCCTCTCACCCAGAGTTTTTCTCCTTCAGCCAGTTGAGCAACGCGTCCTTGTTGAAGGCAGCAGCCGCCGCCACGTTGCTGCTGGTGAGCTGGATGTTGGCGATCGTGTCTGCTGAGGAGACCACCTCGATCAGGCCTGTCCGGTCGCCCGTCGCTAAGCAACCGTAAGGCACAACTCTGGCACGACGTGACGAGAAAGAGAGGAAACAAGCTATAAATGCCATCAATCGGGGCATGCTAGCGAAAGACCGTCTACGGTCCAGAAGCATTCAGTGGCTCATCAAGCAAGCTGAAGTAGCAATCCGATACAGACGGCCCTCACTTCACAGCACACTGGTTTAACGACAACTCGGCGTTACGACGGGCTTTTCAAAGTTTTATAGTTCCCGTTTGTGTTCAGTGACAAGTTGTTACAACGAGCAGAATGCACTGGCTACTGTTTATGTACTGTATAAATGGTTTTCCTCCATCGTTAAGTGAAGACCAGCTGTACAATAGAATATTCTGAAGCTTCATGAAAAGCAACAAGATGTTTCAGCTAATAGTATGCTATCTACTATCTCGCAGTTTAATAAAGTGTCAACACACATCATTCCATATAAAATAGATTAAAAGTCAATCAAACATCTCTCCCACAATGTAAAAATGTTACATTTCAATGAGCCATTATCTGAGACACTGAATTGTTTCGCCCAGGAAGTCCGAGTCACATGGAAGAAATAATCAGATTTGTGTGTTGCTGTAATCATCATGAGCCTAAGATATTCAGTGATGGGTTATTTCCATTCACATCTACTCCCCATGGCTGCAATTCACTCTTACAGCCAGTACACAATATCACACCGTTCACTCTGAGCGGAGGCAAAACAGATGGGAACATTTGCTCTACAACATATGGTGGTAATATGAGTCCAATCACGTGATCATTTCTTCTTCATCCACTTTAGCTTCGTTCTTTCCACAAGATAGCAGTAAGGCCTTCATTTTGCAGGCTGCAGAATGGCATCCCCCCACGTTACGACCCTAAAGGAATCGTCTCATTAACGTGAGTCAATCTGGACGTGGGGTTGCGAGTTTACACTGGAGCACTATCCCAGCCGACTATGGGCGTACACCCAGGATAAGTCGCCAGTTTAACACAGGGTTTAGTGACCGATTCACCTGAGGTGGACGTTTTTTTGATGGCGGGAGGAAGCTGGAGAACACGAAGAGAACCCACGCAGACACAGGGAGAACATGCAAACCGTCTAAACAACCCCCTCCGCTGCTCTGCTGCAGAGTCAGACACACACACACACACACACACTGTGTGCACAAGCACTGGAAAAACTCACCTAAGGTCTAGTTTAGCCTCCTTCCATAGACGATCCATTAACCTTAAAATCTGGAGGGTCAGCATGTCTTGTCTTAGGTCTGAGGAGGAGAGAAACTAAATCTATTCCAAAAGACAATTTGATGCTTTTAAGCGACTGTGAAAGTGATTTCAATCTCTCATCAATACGGCCTTATACGGTAGCATCTATATCTCTCCGCCCCCTTCTGTGATTACTCCCTACCGTCTCCATTCTTGAAGATGATCCCCAGCGTGTCTCCCACAAGCAGCTTGTTGTTGTAAACAATCCACAGCGGCTTCATTTTAGAGTCCATGTAACGGCACTTCTCCACGCTGTCAACAAGAGAGACGACGGGGAACGAAGGAATGAAACGGCGGTAGGAAGCGGGCGGGACCTGTGATTCGACTGGCGGAGCCTTACTTGATGCCAGAGAGCAGGACATTGGGATTCAGGGGGGAGTGCAGGTCTGACAGGGTCTCCGAGTAGCCGCTCTGCCTCAAACAAGTCATCATGGCCTCTTTGGTCAACATTGCCTCCTTGGTTTTGCTGCGAGCGTTCTTGAGAGTTCCCAGTTTGATGAGCTCATTCACAGACTTGAGTTTACTCAGAGCTTCCACCTGATACAGTGAAAAGGCAGAACAGCTGCTGTCACTTGTGATGGCCTAAACATACCATAACTGCAGTCCTGACAGAAACAAGAAGACGAAGAAGACAGGGTTTGTAGAGTTCTACCTGTTTCTTTAGAACCTCAATATGAGGGATGCTGCCTCGACAGTAGGCTTCCAGCATGAGGGCAAACTGGGCCGAGACAGCGGGCATGTGGATCTCCGACCTGTAAGGGAAGCAAATCAGACGGTCCAGAAGAGAAACCTCTCTTTACTCAAAGAGTTTTCTTTCCTTTTCATGTTCATACATACCGTAGGTGCCAGAAGAGGAAGTGTCCTATCTTGCGGTTCTCCTGGGCTCGCTCTAGCAGGAAGTGGGTGAGGGCACAGTCGTAGTAGGGCTCATATCGCAACACCTGCACTAACTGCAGCAAATACTGCGACAGCTCCTCGTTACTGGTGAGATGAGAGAAAGGAAAGTGTCGAGGCTTTAGATTCTTTATCACTCTGCAGCTCCATGGAAATATGAATGTCACTGATAATAAAGTGAAACGTCACTGGATGAAGATGGAAATGTCAAAACTGGAATAATAAGAGGAAAGGGAATCGTGTGAGCCTGTTTTATTTAAAACTGTGTGTAAACATATATATATATATATATACACACACACACATATATGTTTACCTTATGACACGCAGGCAGCCCACAGCATACTCCCTGACATACTGGTCAGGGTAGTTGAAGTCCAGAAGCTCCAGAGCATCTCTGGGACACAGTTTTGGCCAGATCTGAAGCAGCGCCTGGAGCTGAAGCAGGAACAGATTCTCAGGAACATACACGCTGTGTAGAGCTCAGTAAATAAATGATAAAGTAATTAGAACCGTGACACAATTATCCTTTCTGTAAACGTATGTGTGGCGATAAGATCTACTGATCAAGTAAAACAGGTACTGTAATTGTGTCTGTGTTTCTCCAACAGTGGACGATTGTAATATTCTACAAGAAGCACGGGGCCCGATTTTACTTCATTTCAGTGCAAAGATCACACATCATGCCAGACAATGTCGGTTTCGAAGAAATATTTGTGATGATAATGCTGAGAAAAAAATCACTAATCTGTTCCTTAATGTGAGAGAAAGTTCTGTTCTCAGGGATGGATGTTTAACCATTATCTTAAAATTCTGATCGCTTGTCAAAAATAATTATCTGAGCCTGAAATTGCTATAAATATTTTTAGCATGTTTTAAAATTTGTTGAATTAAAAGAAAATTGCTTTTATAAAAGAAATGAGTAAAAATTAATACAAATGAACCAGTGACCTCTTACAGCAACGTTAAAAACGACAACACTATTTCTAATCTAATCTGTCTGCGGCCTCACCTAATTGTTTCGTGACAGGAAATGACTCTGTCCCAGAGCGATGTGCATTAAAAGTGGGCATGCTGGCTAACCTGGGCCATGTCGTCGTGTTTGCTCCACTTGACGGAGAGCAGCAGCTTGGGCAGTGACTGAGGAAAGTTCAACATGCAGTCGTAGCGGAGTGTCCAGATCAGGTCCTTCTCGTTTTCACACAGCTGGGACAGCGGGTCACGCTCCATAATCTCCTTCAGCTCTATGTGGAACTTCTTACCACCGCGGCCCTGATGCACACAATGATGTTAAAATGGTCAGTCGGGTTTCATGAGGAGGATTGTCCAGGAGGTAAAGAGCGAGAGAATGGAGGAATGTTAAAGAATGAAAATGGAGTCGTAAGGGTAACCAATGCAATGAGTGACTGTGAAGAACCACAAGATGGCAGGAGTGCATTATCGTATCCCAGCAAGCCTCAGAAACGGCAATGAATACGTTTCACCTCAAGCAACAAACCAAGGAGAAATATTGAGTTTTCACTTTTTTTAACAAGCTCAGTTCAATCTCTGGGCACGAAAGAGACAGATAAGCTTCAAACGGCTAATGACACGAATGGAGACCGAGTGATGATCTGCTGTAATCTTTGTAAAAGGGGCACAAGCTCAGAAAGACTCTGGATCTGCGTGCTGATTCAAAGAAAACTGATAAACCTGAAACATTTATGCTACATTGTAGTCGGTGCTTTTCCGTCATTTCACACACCTCGCAAGAAAAAGAGGTGCGTTGAAACATGTCCTCTACGTCACAGGATTATGTAAGTGCCTGCAAGACGCCCAGTAGTGCAAGAACATAAGGAATCTGATTAGAGTCTGAAGGGAAATGATGCAGCATGCGGATTTGTTAGTGGGCAACTTCAAACGTCAATATGCGAGTTTGTCCATGTATTTGAAATACTCTATATTTGAAATGAAAACCAATTGCTGTGCGCGTTCCTGCAGTCATTCCTAATCTCATTGTGTAGCCACCATGCAAGGACAATAAAGGTTTTCTATTCTAGTCATCTCTCACTGTGCATCAACTCACCATGGTTAAAAAGTCGCTTGCTTTTTCTGCAGCCTTTTCCAATATCTGCAAAAAAAAAAAAGAAAGAAAAGAAAGCATAAGAGAACACGCGTAATATGAAATAGCACATGAGGCAGACTGAGCATGTCCTGATCCTCTCATTCTAACAGCAATCACTAAATCACAGTAATCGCTAGGCACCTTTTGCGAAGAGCTCCAGGAGGTCACTGCAATGACAAACTCAGCCGCAGCGAAGCATTTAAAGAAACAACCGACGTCTCCTCTCATCATCGGTTCAGACGTATTTGTCAGTAAAGTGTTTCTCCAAGCGGTTAATGTATTTATCGGCACACATGATGGAGCACAGTGACCTTGTCGAAGGGAGGGAAGACGATGGCGTGTGAAGAGTACTCTGGGAAGTGGATTTGCAATGCTGTGGCGTTCTCAGTGTACGGGTTGGTCTGGATGGTCCCTATGGGGTTCAGCATCTCCTCAAGTTCATCTAGACGAGGACATGGACACACACACACACACAGAAAGCACATTACCGCATACCTGGTGAAGCTCATGTAAGCCTAGCTGAACTACGCTGGCATGCCTAAAGTAAGCAGGGCCCGTGTTTGTGTGCTTGTACCAGGAAAGGAAGACCAGCAGTGCAGGATTATGTCTCCGGTCTTCAGCTGGCCTTTGTAGTCAAACACCATGGTGTTGACCCAAGCTATGGGGTAGAGCTGGATCACACAGAGAGTGAAATACCACAGTTATTATTGGATAACAACGTAAGACGGTGGTGGGGTCACGACCACGCCGGCTCCTTACCACTTTCCCTGCTTTGCGGATGGTCTGGCACTTGTTTGCGTGAGAGTTTTTGGTGGACTTCTGCTTCTTGACCTTGTCCATGACGGCGTAGATGACGAAGCAGAGGCGGGTCATGCGTGGCAGATCACAGACGGCAAGCTCAAATTCCAGCGTGCCATCTTTCCACGTGTGGTCCGAGCGCCCGCTGGTCTCGCCACTCACCGCCGGCTTGCCCAGCAGCTCCGCTCCATGGAAGAGCCCCGCCCTCACCTGGACCTGCACACGGCGTGGCAAGCAAGGACGGCATTATTGTTTTGGTTTGACCAAGGAGGGTATATTTTAATTTGAACTTGTAGCGAGATGGAGGAAATGTTAAACTTTCACTGGAGGATTTCCTGACACATTCATCATTTTAAATTAACTCATTGAGTGCCAGCCATTTGCAGAGTGCCCCAGTTTTGGGGCATTTTTCCCAATTTTCCAAGCCCCACAGAACATTCTGATACCTTTTTCATCTTTAGCAGCAGAATACGCTTTGGGGGGATTAATTAAAAATAAACTACCTTGTGTGTTTGACGTGACTTAGAGAAATAGGATACTGTATGCTGGGCAACAACATCATAAGATCAAACTATCATTGTTTGCTTTTGTGCTTTCATGGGATTTATGGGAATGTTCCCCAACATTCTAAAACATTTCACAATCGCTTCATCTTCGAGTCAAAGTCATTATGAAACAACTTTAAACTGACAAAACAGCATCAATGTGTCACTTAAGCCTATGCCAACACCTTGGCTGTATTTGCAGTGATGCCATCAAGAACACAAATGAATGTTTTTTTTGTAGGAGACAAATCTTACCTTGGCAATCTCCTCAGCATTCACCTTGATGCCTTTCACCAGGATGATCTTAAATGGGCTAGAGATGTCCCAAACACTTGTATGTACTTGCTGCAGAGGGAAAAAGAGAGGAGACGGAGACAAAGACATGCAATGAGCGAGTGGCATTAGCATAATGAACTGTAAAAATATGGACTCCTACACACTGCTTCTCTTCTTCTTCTATGCACACACAATGTGGAAGGTCAGGGGGGTAATTCTGCTGTAAAGCCAGGTGGATTTGAGAGAATCAGCAGGAAAAACAGCATCATATGACAACTCAAGTCCATGAACACGACTAAGTAGCACACTTCCTGCTATTAGAAGCAGGTCTTTGTGCTATTTGCTTCTATAAAAGCACTACTATTCTTTCTAGACCTCCGTTTATATGGCATCTAAGTACACACGGTTCTTCTCCCCTCTTTCGGGCTTTGCTTTGACCCATTATCATTTTCCGACCACACAACAGAAGCGCATCCATTAACAGGTTCCTTTCCTGACAATAAATAACACTTTGTCTCACAGACGACCACTCTGCTACTGACAATTATCTGCATCTGCTTTTGGTGTAGACCGTAGAGCACTTAAAGGCTTGACTAAGTAAGGAGCAAATTGACAGAACTGGAAATAAATAGTCAGATTAAATTCAAATTGCCAAAACAATAAAATAATCAACAAATCACTGAAGCTATCTGTACCCTGGCTGGGAATCTTAACAGCTAAACCTCTTCATCTGAAAATAAATCTTTGTTTTCGTTGGTTCCAAGAATTGGTAAAACATCTCGTTTCTTAAATTCAGCTGATCTGTGCAAACAGAAGACTGGGTGTTCCCGCCATCGAGTCAGGAGGTGACGAAGACTTGTATTTATAGAAGTATTAATGATGATACCAAACATTCCTGCCTTCCATTAATCCTGTGCATCTCTTTAGGTGAATTAAATTTTAAAAAACAATAATGATTGATGATTTGATGACATTTAAATGTGGAGGCACACATCCAGGACCAGGAGTGATGTCATGGTGCACCTGGCAGCAGCCACACTGAGACGCAGGCTGGCGAGGAAGGGCACGGTTGCTCGGAGAGACAGGACTCTACCTCATAAAAGACAGGTGGCAGCTGCCAAGTGCATGTTTACTCAGTAAACCTCCACACCTGCCTGAGTCGGTGCAGGTGAATCAAACTGTTGAGCTTTTGCTCCTCTGGTGAAGCAACAGCAGTCAGGAAACACCGGCGGATATTAAAGGCTTCTTATCTAGGGTACACGGCAAATATTAGTGCGTATAAAACATGGAGTCTCCGTCCCGGGGATGACAAAGATCACTGCTTAAGTTATATACGGTACTACGGTGAGGATCAATAAAATGGGATCAAATCAATCCCAACTAGTGGAACGGACAAAATGTCTCGACTTCACTTCAGCCTCTGAAAACTCAAAGCCTTTAGTTGATACATGGCTGTTTGTCATACGCCTTAGGATGTTCCACTGAAAACAACAGCAGTTTGTTACCAGACACAGGCACATGTTACTGGACTAACCGTGGGCCCCCTCCTCTTGGGAGGCAGTGGCAAAGGCGGGTTGGATGACTTGCGGGTGACCACGGCTCCGATGGTGGAGGTTTCCTTGTCAAACATGGCATTGATGGTGCAGATGTGGACCAGCGTGAGGTGTGGAGGCTCCTTTGCTTGCATGCATGTGCGGATGTACTGAAAACAAGACCGGAGAGGAAATCTGCTAAAAAAAATATGCAAGTTTAAGTCCTTCCCATCACAAAATTGTCAAACCCCTCCTTTACAGTTTATGGTTTTTCAAAAGCATAGCTGCTTTAAAAATGAACGACAAATCTAACGCAATACTTTTAGGACTAGACTAGATGAACATGTCTAAACAAGTGACATTTACAGCTTGTTAGAAAACTAAATTTGCAAGCAGGGGGGGGGGGGGGGGGCACATAGACTACGCCATCCTAGTTCTAATATTCTGGGAAAACCTGTAGTGAATTTGAGCTCCCGATACATAATGTAACACATTTAGCTGCTGAGGCTGCACAACTCTGCTAAAATGGAGTGCTTGCTCGACACAACTATCTTTGTGTTGTTGGACTCATAACACTAAGCTGAGGTTAACCTGTCAGTATCATGTTGTTTACAAAGATACCTGATTATGGAAAGTATTTCCTGCATGCTTTACCTGCTTTGACACAGAACTACACTTCCTAAAGAAGGCGGAAGTCCAGCTGTTTTTTATTCTTTGACTTCCTTGTGTCAAGTTCATTATTTCTTTCTATTCCTCCATCAGCACCAGATACCTATACTCATACTTTTAATACTCTTTACATTCTAAGTTTTGATAATTGTGCAAAATGTTCAGAGATTTTATTTCTTCTAAAAAACGAATCAAACACAAAGCTTTAATGACTGTAGAACAAAGGGAATGATGGAACTAATGTACCCACTTTTTAATATGCTATTTACTTTGAATTAATGATATGCATACAAGTGTCAGGATGTCAAGTTACAGAACTATTATTGATTTCTGCACCAGCAGGGTTCATTTCAGGTCATCGTAAAGACAGCCTCCGGGATTCTATTGTCACAGAAGTGCGGAACTAGTCTCTTACAATGCTGCAGCTATTTACCGTCTATAAATATCTAGCGTCTGTGTAATTTATAGGGTGTTTCTGCAGCGGCCATGACTGACAGACGTGCTGCGAGTTGCCACTGACCTTGTACTCAATTAGTGGGTAGTCTCCACAGAGGAAGTCCAGACAATGGCTGACCCTCAGTACATACTGAGCCTTCCATGCCTCCTCCGCAGGCCTGTGGGTGGTGAGGCCCTTCTTCGCAGCAAGCTCCATCAGCTCGGTGGGGGTGCAGTATGATTGCACCTTCAGACTGACCGGATCCTGCAAGACAAAAGAGAAAAAAGAGAGAGACACGGATCGATTCAAGCTCAAATTTACCCAGTGAGATAATAATATACAGATAAAGGACGTCACAAATGCTGAGGAGAGAAATATGAGAATGCACTGAGTGTGCACAGAGCAGCTGGAAGCCGCCAGTGTGTACATATACACTGCACAAAAGGTCAAATAGAACCCCCAATTGCTGCGTAGCTCAGTATTTGCTTCCCAACCACACCATGCAAGTTTCAAGTGTCAATTTTTATAGGTTAGAGGCTGTCTGTCTCTTGGAATGGCTGCTAGAAGTAATTAATACATTCACTTTTAATCTGTCTTATTCATAAACAAGAAGTCTTGGTCTCCACTGACTCGACCATTCCTCAGTGGTTTTCATCACCAAATGTCAGAATCTCACCTGAACCTGCTCGAAGTGGATATTGACTTCCAGGTCGGGGGTCCGGTCACTGAGACCATTGGTGATGGATGCTTCTGCCGTGGGCTCCAGCTGTGGGGAGAAGCAGGCCTGCAGCCACTCTGTGCATGTCATCATCTGGACTTTCAGCATCCTGTCTTCACTTAAACGGAACATTTTACTGCGGAAGTCCTTCACCTCCTGGTCATTTATGGCATCGAGTTCATGGAGACCTAGCGGCGGCAAGGAAGAGGCAACACAATATTCATATCAGGCAAATATACTTAACTATTTATGTTTTTCAAAAATATATTTCTAATAAATAATGAATGAAAAGAAGAATAGGGTAAACCGCCACTGGGCTAAACTAATAGCTCGTACTGCATTTGTCTCTCACCCTAAAGTACTAGAAAAAGGTCTCAGAGGAAGGTGCTTCCCGTTTTTTGAACTTTATGAACTATGAATGAGTTTTGCCAATTATGAATCTGTATAAATTGGAGTAAGAGGTTAAACCTTGGATTAAAACCCTGAGCTTGATGCCAGGCCCATGCTGCTAGCAGCACAGACTGTGCAAACACAAACAGCAGTCTTTGAAGGGAAATCACGCCATCCAAATATTCACAACAGCAACACTCACACAAAAAAACCAATGATCAGTCCAGTCTGCTGATTGAACTTTAGATTTATTGCTCCTCTTACCAACTTTAAGTATTTAAAGTTGGTACTTTTTCTTTATTGGCAAAGTCAGACGACGACAGTAAATGAATAAATCAGAGAGGAAGTAAGGCTTGTGAGACTTTGCGTAACAATCTTACCCTTGCCGATGAGCACGCCGATTTTGGAGTCCAGGAGGCGCTCAGCTCGGCCACAGTTGCGCGTCACAAGCCTGAGGACCGGCAGGAATGGACGAACGTCACATAACCTGCGAGTTTCGTCCTCAAGCTCTTCGTGCACGGCTGCCTGGTTGACACATTCAAACATGTGGCTCTCCATGTCGCCCAGGGCGGGAAACAAAGGGAACGATTGAGCCTGCTTCCATAAGAGCTGGGAAAGATGAAAAGAAATGAATGGGGTTTCAGAGACATGCTGATTTCCAGCAACAGGCTGTGTTAAATCGGATTCAGCAATGCTTCACACTTCACACTTCACATTTTATTTGGGGGGGGGGGGGCAATAATCATTTGATGTATTCGGTATATAAATAACTTCAGCAGTAAAATGTTTGTGAAAGTCTTTGTTTCATGACCAAGAATGATTCATGACATGACACGGCTCCCGGGGTTTGCTGATCAGGACGTGAGTAACATGTCCGTCAGCCAATCGTGGCATGGTTCATGTCCCTATGCTGATCGCAGCCCACAGCATGATCACAAGGTTGGCGTCGAGTTGTTTGTGATGTTCTGAGATTGTTGTCCTCCCGAGAAACATGATGTTTTCCAGTACACACTTGTGACTTGAAGGTTGGTCGCCTCTATCATCTCTTAAGGGCAGCGCAAAAATGCAGAGGCTTGTGATGTTCTTAGAAAAGAACAAACCAGGAAACCAACTTCAGGGAAAGCTTGTTATGCTGTATTGAGGATACAGGCCAACAAGCCGTCTCAACCAGTTACAAACGGAAATGATGAAACCAAAACTATTTTCGTTTATCTGCACTGATCTTAGGTAATATGAATGGAGCGCTTCCATTCCCATCCTAGTTTTTCCTGAATTCTTACGAAGTGATAATGAGTTTGGCACAAAGCTGCGTGGAAAGACTGCCAACGAATATTCAACTCTTTGAGGAATGGCCCTCTCCTGGTCTTCTCTGGCTCTTGTTTCAGTCTACTTTGCCAGAGCTTTCCAGGTGTGTCTTGTTCATGCCCCCCCCCCTCACGGAATGGAGTTATCTCATGCATGGCATATCTTGTGCATTAACATCTACCCGTCAGAAACAGAAACCTTTAACTTGATGAACCGCAAACAAGAGCGACAACAGCATATGTGTAACGCCAAGAGGATCCAGTCTGGGGATAACATGTTGAGAATGCGTCAATGCAAGTCTTTTTTTTATGTTGAGAAAAATGTAAAGGAACACAAAGATTGTACACTTAATGATACAATCACATGACAAAATATGTCTGTTAAACCTCTTCATGTTTAATTGATTCGACCCAGAGAAATACCTCATATGATGAAGCAATGGGGGAAAAGTGTACAACGACAAATATAACACAACACACATGCATTAAGGTGTACCGGTAATTTTTGCAAGGTTGCTGTATTTAGCTGCTGTGAAACGTACGTGTCAATACCCGAGTCGCCGTGAAGTGATCGTTGCCCCGACTCAACACTTAAAGCCTCATTCAAACACCTCAAACGCCGCATGATAAACAAAGTCATTGCAGACCTGCCGTCAGTAACGTCTGACCTCCAAAGACTTGCTGTAGTCGTGCATGATGTCATGAGCTATTTTGCATGATGAAAGCAAGAGCTACTCGCAAACACGAAAAACCCAGCAGGCCGCAGCAGACGGCCCTGTGGAGACAAGCATTAGATAATGACTACCCAACCAGCTGAGTGTTTGTAAGAATATGTATGGGATGTATATCGCCTTCCCCAGAAATATCCCACAAGTACTTCATCTAAACCCTCGACGATAACTGGTCGGTGATTTAACGATAATCTACTAATGATCTGTTTGGACATCAGGGTTGAAACGTCAGCTCAGCAGCAACATGACTTGCATTAAAGTTCTCTTCCGTCACGCCCAGTGTCACCCACCAGTTTGATGTGCTGAATGGTGGCCTCCCGTGGAACGTCCATCTGGATGTAGATACCAGTGGGCAGCAAAAAATCCACAGTGATCTGGTCCAGAGCGTGGCCGGCCAGGGCCGGGTGGGCCACCCATATGTCCAGGTCCGTCATGGCAGGAGGCATGGCAAGGGCCACCACGCACCACCTCAACCATAAGGCCCTGGAGGAGGACAAAAACACACGTTAGACAAACCTCCTTTGTAAGAAACAAATTTAACTGGTTAATCTATAAGACCAATCACGTTTTAAGGCCTAACAACGTATTGCCTACAACTCAAAGTAGTGAATGCAAGACTTTTGTCAGGACCCAGTGCAACCCTGTTTAAAGGCTACTAAAATAACTTCAAAACTAAAAAAATAGCAAAGGGCTAATTATGTTAATGGTTTATTCATGCTATTATTACGTGATGCATTTAGATTAAAGGCAAACAGGTTTCAAGCTCATGTGGTCATGAATGACAACCTTTGCCTGGACAGTCCAGGGCAATATTCCAGAAAGCAACTACCGGTAGGTCATTCCTCAAAGTTGACTAAGATCTCCTGTGATGTTTGAAGCTTTAATTGTGTGCATTTTTATTATATATATGAATTATGTTGACAAGAATAAGGGGCAGGGGATCTGCAGTCCTAGGATGTCCTACCTGAACTCTCACTAATAGGTCGATTTTTAAACTTTTATTGAATGGCCTATGTCTAGTCATTTTCGTTAATGATTGCTGTTTGATTTGTCTGCTACTTTATATTTTTCTTCCCATTCATAGTTTCATTCATTCATTTTGTATTTATGCATTTTCAATTTTGGAACGACAAATCCAAAACCTGATCTGTGACTTTCCTTTTTAATCTGATCTTCCACTGCTAAACTGTACCATATGTTTCATAAATAAAAACTTGAATTACAAAAACAGATAAAAAAAACAAACAGTCGTCAGTCTTAAATGATTCAGTGCCACAGGACTGACATCTTGCTGGTGCTTTAATTTGGGTGAGGGCCAGTGCTCAGAGGAATGCCCACTAAGCAAACAGAACAAAAGGTCAGCCCGCCCCCCCCCCCCCCCCCCCCCCCCCACCTCTAACAATGTGATCCCTCTAAAAGACGTACACGCACAAAAAACCTCGCTCTTATTAACGCATGTGAAAAACTGCACACTAATATATATATGCACCGTGCATGCAGTCCTGAATCCAACAAAGAAAAGAAAAGTATCTCTCAAAGACGGCTATAAAGAAATGCAGCGACAGCTTAGCCACAGATTCTCTCTACATACCCCAAAGAGCTGGCTAGATAATGAGATGCAGATTACTCATGCCCAAATTCAGTGTATATAATGTTATGTATTGCAAACAACATGATGGCACTGACACGTGGGCTCAATCACATGCATGCTATGAGCAGAGCGTTTCTTAGAGCTACAGTAAGTGGCTTCCCAGATGCTGGTGTTGAAACAGTCCACAACTTGGTTTCCATTTGGGGCTCAACCACAGCCATAGCGTTACACCACATCCACCTGCCATGCCCCCCCCCCCCCCATTACCTTGTCCTCAATCAGCAGAGTACATTAACTCTTTCACTGGGCCACATGTCCATCCCGATCTCAACTCAATCCACCCATTTAAAGTGACAGCCCTTGATTGCCTCTAATGGTCTTTCCCCCTAAGTTAAGTGCTCAAGCTACCGGCAGACGAGTTGCTGTTATGCCACGGACCCGAGGATGGTGCAATATCTTTGCATTTGGAGCCACAATCTCAGCCACTTCACATTACGAGGCATGCACGTGAATGGAAAGAAACACGTTTGTGTTTCTGTAAGCAGTTCAAGCTGCAGATTGCTCCCTGAACATGTCTGAATGGGCCTTTCTACTCGATGCGCGTGATAAAGAGGGATGCAGACAAAATCAGTCGAGATCCACAGAGATAATCAAACGTGTCCTACACAGCAATGATTATAGAGACGCAAATAAATGTTCTACTCATTGACACAGACGCACTCCCACGTAGGCAGTAACATTACAGGAAATGGCGTGACTGTAAGGCCACAGTGCTATACGGACTAACTGCGATATGACAATGTGAGTGTGTTGTCAAAAACAAAACAATGGGAGCTCAGACATAGATGAAGTAAATGTGAATGCCCGTCTGCGCATCTAAAATGCGGTGTCACTAATAGAGCGACGTCTTAACACCGCACAGCTTGAAATCTGTCGCATTCCTCTGTGATGCACGCACTTCTTTGTCTTGAACACGCACACACACACACTGCATGCATACACAAAGGTGAGCAGTTCTCTTGAGGATGCGATGCACAAAGGACCGTTGCGAGATCAGGTTACAGCGGCTGCATCAGAGGAGAACAAGTGGGCTTGTACGCATCTTTTTTCAAGGAGAGAATGCCACGGCGAGGACAAAAGCAAAGCCTGGAGGGATCCATACAGCGCGCCGTCATCAGCATAGGTGTGAAAAACATTTCAATACAAAGCCTCCTGTTTGAGGATTAATTTCTATTTAAATGTGCAGAAATAGGATCCTCCTTATTTTGTTATCTCTGCAAACGCTGACAGATTTTGTATTCAGGCCAAAGTTACCCAAACAACTGTATTTTCATACATTATTAAATAATTCCTTGATACAGGAGGAGACTCGTTATTGTTTCAGGCACTTCCTTTCTTATTTTCTTGCACAACCATCTTGCTCAAGTCTTTGACTGTCCATGACATTTATGAAAAGGCTCGTCTATGAATCAAAAGGAAAGCTGGAGGACCACAAAGAAGCTAATTTACTTGCTTAAATCAAACATTTCGCAAAAGTAGAGAACATAAAACAACAAAATACAGTTCATTGTAACCATGGCAGCCACAAAGCCGCGGCTCGGATGATACAGAACAAACCAATTACGTCTTGCAAAGGAAGAGCTCGTCTGAACCAGTGACAGTGAGATGTTACACGACAGTCTTCGTGCCCACATGCATTTATGGTTATTTAAACACTGGTTCTACTCAGTTCCCTCCTTCTGTATGTGTGTGTATGCGTGTGTATGTGTGTGTGTGTGTGTTTGTGTGACAGCTGAGAGTGTGGCTTGTATGCAAGGAAAACATCATGTATGATGATTTATGAGCTATGTGAGATTATTTATAAAACAGTGTGGAAGAAATTAAGTTCATAAAAAAAGCAAGTGCAAGAACCCCCCCCCCACCCAACACAAACACTGCTCCCTTGTAATTCAGGTACACACATGCGATGTGGCGTCTGCCTGAGTCAGCATTTCTACGTATGAAGCGTAGCGGTAGGTGGGATGGTGTATATGCAACATAAAAAGACACTCCCCAAGTATCTCATGGTGCCAAATGAGCGCTTATATATTATTCATGCAAGGACTGAAAGGTCTTGACGGTTCCTGCTGACCTTGGAATATCTACCATAAATAAAAGGCAGAAACTTCACAAACTGACTCCTATGAAAGAACCACGTGTTTGGATCTGTTTCATGGAACCCTGCTGACAAATAAACCAACATGGATGTTAGTGAAAATGAAAAAAATACGTAAAATTCCAAAACAAAAAAGCAAACCACCCGATGACGGCCAAATTTTCATTGCATTATATCTAAATGAACAATCAATTCACATAGTTTGGCATTTTATTGCTGCTCGCCACCACATATCCGGTTTTGCTTTCTGCCACTAACTGCGGCGGCACAGATTGAGCCTCTTTAACGCGGCAAGTCAAAGGTGGAAAGGATGAGAATCCAGACGAGTATGTTTTTGTTGTGGCCCCCCCATTGATTTACAAAGGGCTGCTCAATCGTACTGTGTGATTGCCAGCAGACGCAGCCGCTACCCGGGCAATACGTCATGCCTCTTTTGCTCGTGCAACAATGACTTGCTATTTAGAAATCCCCCCATCGGAGCAGCATTGTTTCACCATTGTTTTGCCCAGTGTAAGCAAACAAAGGCGTCAAAGTCATTACATAATTGCAGCACTGTGACCTCACCTGTGTGTAAATAGGCAAATGATAGACAGCGGTTCATGAAGCTGGAACAAAACCAAATGCTAATGTCCTGTAGCTACACAGACTGTTTCTTCTTGAGATGACGCATTTTCAAATAGCCGTCCCACCAGTGGGCACACGGTAAACTCATTCACAGAATGCCATTTTCCTGTAGCAGCGCCCACCAGAACACAGACCGGCTCAGGTTCTGCTGCACAGCGACGAAACTCGTCAGAGACGGAGGTGGAGATGAATGAACACTGCTGGCAAGCTTTGGGCACAATATACTTACTGTGTTCAAAACTGGTTCAAGAGTAGTGTGTGTTGTCCTCTATGTGTGACTGTGTGTGTGTGTGTGTGTGTGTGTGTGTGTGTGGAGCAGTACTAGCATTTATTGTTCTCTCCTTTAAGTCTGTGACTCATCTATGTATGAATATCTCTTCACAGGAGGGATGCTGTGTTTTTACTTTAAGCAAATACAGAACCTCTCATATTAAAAGAATCACATTCTCACATCACGTTTTTCATGCTGCTGCTTTGACTTTCTCATGTATTGATTTGAAAGTATTTCCTGAATCAATATTGTTCAGTTCCTCTAAAAGATTCAGTTTCATTTGATTCTACCAATCAAATCATCGCCTGCATGCTGTATCCCACATGAACTAGAAATGAGGAAGCGTTATACGACACCTTGTACAAAAATATTCTCACAGCTATTATGTGCCGTGAGAAATACTGAATACCTACGACATCTGAGTGGAGACATGAATGAAGTGAATGAGTAGAAGTGTGTGGTGTATTTGTGTGTTTGTGTGTGAATCACCAACATCCTGACAGCCAACAGTGCGCTTTTATGCTAACCACCTCCGGTGACACAGAGGCACATGCTCGCGTCTCAGACAGGAAGTAATGACGCTTGAAGGAAAATGAGTGACAAACCAGAGGCAGAAAATAAATCCAGATCAAAGGCTGAGCTATTTCTGTTAATCCAAACGTTGGCGAGTGCATTCTAGCCAAACATATAAGAAAACTTCTAGTAATTCAGGCATAACAATGTCTGGATAGGCATTACAGTTTAAAAGCATTGCACATGTTCAACATGTCTGAACAATAGAATGTTTGTGTGAGTGTACCTGGGTCTGACCTAAATGTCACTATCAGTGAGTGTGTCTGCACAGCGCTGAGCAGACATCTCATCCGATTCGTTCCAATGGCTACGATGCAATTCGGGGCGCAGCTCAAAAAGATTTACATTCAAAACCGTCTTAAAGAAAAGCACTTAATCATGTCGTCTACAGATGTGCGTGTGTGTAGATCGATTTGGGAGTATATTCAGGCCCAGAGGATGGATTCTTCCACCAATGATAAACAAATATAGAATGAAAGCAGGTTGAATGCCAGAGATGGAGGTATTGCAAATAAAGAGAAATGGAGAAACAGACTAGAGAAATTAAAGACACCCCTTCAACTAAAACAAAAAGGCAAAATACCCAAAAATGCAAAAGTAAGCAAACTGCAGGAAGCAGTTATAAGATGCACACATTTGCAGGGTCACCACGAAGCTGAAAAGAGATGCGGCTGGACTATAGGGAAATAGGCACTGTGGCTCAGAATCATCCAGTGCCTGTTTATATCACAATTAAGACAAGAGGATCACCTTTAACCTTTAATTTCTTATGACAACGCACATTAATGCACCCGCTGCGCAGGATGGCAGGATGTGTTTTTGTCAGATAGAGAAGGTTTGAATGAGGTAATGTCATCAGTAACTATATCAAAAGGAGGCCATGATGGAGGAGGACCAAGCAGAGGAAGAGCAACAGGAACAGTTCCTATTCAGGCACACTGCAGATGTCCTGCATAAAATGAGTAATCCTTCCAGAGATCCTCACAAGGTGACAATGCCACATTGTTCTCACGTTCATACATGTGAATATTACTTTATCGGCACTATTTCCTATGATAACTTCGGTGCATTAATTTGTCCCACTGCTCAAACCCAATCTCTGTGGCTTTAAATGGGTTCACGTTGTATCATTACACCCTATTTGTTATCACCGTTCACATCTGTACAACCAATGTGTTTGTAGTTAAATTATTTTCCAGAACACAAAATGTTTCGTTTAGGAGAATAAAGAAAGCACCAAGAATTTAGCTTTATTATTTCCCTTCAAAGAGGAACAGATTGATTCATTTAACTTCAAAATGAACAAAATCTTCTCTAAGGATGTGCCAACCACAGACTCACAACTTGTGTGGAATGGGGGGGATCAGATGCACAAGTGTGATATTCCACAGAGCCTGATTCACTTCACAGAGCAGACAGGCTTCACACCGACATCACCATAAAGCAGCACCGATGCTGTTCCCTCTCTCATGAGTCGGCAGACAGAGTTTTCACACATTCTGTCAAGATGAAAATGGGAGAGGAATGGGAAGATGATTCAGGGCGACTGGAGGCCGAGCCGCGAAGAAGAAGTGGTCTTTAAGCAAAACCAAGAGACGGATGAGCTGGAATGACGTATTGAGGTGCGAACGTGACGTCAAGAGACTGAAGTGAAGCAACAAAATAAGTTGAAAATAACTTCCAGTGATGCAGAGAAAGGCCTTAAAGAAGGAAGCCATTAGGGGGCAAAGGGTGACAAAACGTGGGACTGCAGCACGTGGACCAAATGGCCAGCAGTGTCTACAATAAGCCTCTGTTTTGGGCAAGTGTGTGTTCATGTTTACGCGCGTGTGTGTGTGTGTGTGTGTGTGTGTGTGCATGCATGCCAGCGAGGACCGTCCCGTGCCCAACACAAACTGCCCTTTTGATACCCTTGCCCCCCCCCCCCCCACACACACACACAATGATCCACCAGCTTGACGGGTACACCCACCCACACACACTGTGTTCAGTAAAAACACTGAGGTTGGGGGAGGCAGAGCCACATGATGAGGTCACACAGTTCCCCCACAATAATATTTTTCAGCAGGATCTGCCATCTTGTGGACGTATCAACGTCGTAAAGGATACCTGGAGGTGCGTTCGCATCAACGGAAAAACTGTTTGAATCCTATGCCCTTATTTTCTGACATATGGGGGGTATAAATGAGCCACAAGCGCCTCTGATTAAAATCAATAATCCAATAAATATACAGCAGGTTCCCAGACACCACAGAAAAGATAAAGGTTATGCAAATTCAGATCTCAACCACAAGTTATTATGACACACACACACACACACACACACACACACACACACAAACGCCAGCCTCATTCTGAGGAAAAGGAAATTAAGAAATTAAATAGAGATGAAAATGTAACTCATCTTCTTTCCTCGTCAATGAATCGGTGCAGACGAAGACATTTCTTGAGGCATTCTTGGTAAAATAATTGCTAATCTTCTATGAATATAATCAAACCAACACACACGAACTAGTTTGAATAGCAGCTGAGGAAAAACAAGGCAGTAGACAACAATATAATGCTGCACCCTCCTTTGCACTTTAAAAATGCGTAAAAACAACAACAAATACATTAAGAATGAAGTGCAGGCGGTGATTATAGATGATGCAGGCTGCGTGGAGGTAGCGCTGGCCTGTGGACTAACAGCTGCTCGGAAGCTGACATAAGGATTAGTCTTTGTTCCACTTGACACAAGCAATTCTTAAAAAAAACAAAAAACAGAGGAAGCTTTCCTTGGAAACTGTGACAAAGAGGAAACAATGAACAGCTATTATTAGGGAATAAGCCTGTTGTGATGTTTTTGTCTAGAGGTTGATGCTTTTTCAGCAGCATTATCCTTTCTCATGTGCCAGAAAGTTCACCGACTGACCAACCATAAATAAAATCAGTCTTTACAATCACATTTTATCAAAAGATAAATCAAACTAATTTAAAAAGAAAATTAAAGCAAAGTGGTTTAAGCGAGGGTGACATGTTTTTAGATTATATCCATTTACATTTTAGTAGCATAGTTCTTTAAGAAACATTAATTATGACAGTTTCAAAAGGACCTGGGTCTGGCTATTTTCCCCTTGAGTTATATTTATGGTCTCCTGGAAGAACAAGGAAGGCTGTCATGCAGCGCCTTTGGAAAGCGACTGTTGTGCATGGACACAGCATCATCATTTACCATCCCACCACAAAAATCTGTGAAAAACAAGCTCAGAGAAAGAACAACATTGCGTACGGGTAGGTTGTTTGAGGTCACGACCGAAAGCGCATCTGAGCACATGGAGATTCTCCAAAAGAGGAAATTCAAGATGGTGTTTGTTTTGGACATATTTGTTGGGTTTTTGTTTCTTTAGTCGATATATGGTTTCTTGTACGCAAAAAGGTATAATATTGTTTTGTTTTGTTTTTAAATTTTTATTCTGCTTGAAACAAATTAATAAATAATAATAATAATAATAATAATAAGATAGACTTGAAGAAAATCCCAGCCTGTCATAAACAGCCTCTGCGGGGCGACAGCAGCTGACTGTACGGTGAAAGAGTGGGACAAAAAAAACCCAAAAAACCCCAACAAAAATAAAACTGAGCCGCTTGGATGCAGCAGCCAGGGATGGCTCCCACACACACCGCTGGTTTTGTCAGAGCAGTTCTCCCGACATCTTTCCAAACCGCCATTTATCTCCCCCTTTAAACAAAGAGCCACACATTGATAGTGAATCGCATGCAAACGCACAAGCCCGGAAATGGGAGGCATATTTTGGTTTCAGCCGTCTGCTTGTTGTAGCGGTAACTGGGTTGCTGCGCCAAGTAAGGTCCCCTGTCCAGTTGATATGTCCATCCATCTGTCTGGGCCACAGCGGCCATTAACATAATGCACACAAGCCAATAATGTGATCCATTAGAATCAACGCCTGCTATAATGTATTAACTGCAGAGACAGACACGCTAATGCATTCCTGCTACTGTATGCAGAAGATAACATGCAGTCGCATGTAGGAAGACTGCTTTTCTTCATCCTCCTTTTATAATTAGTTAACGGGAGCAGTCTATTTTCTACTGTCCAGCTAAATGTACAGACTGGTCTAACAAAACACAACCTTTGTAATACCTCCGGCAGCAGAACTTTATGGATAATTCCACCCAAACATGAGTCTAAGAATGAGTGCAAGGGCAGGGCTTCCTAGGATTGTGAGTCAAAAGGGTTTCAACTCACTACATTTGAATTAAAACTAAAAGCATGAAAAAACAAAAAAAGCCCAGAAGAGGTCACTTCTGAGGAAAGACGAGCAGTTCCTCATCTGATTTACGAGAAGCCACGGATGACGTCGCTCTGTGGCGACGACATGACGGTGTGGAGATCGCTGGAGACGGATCACTGCAGGAGCAACAGCATCAAGTTTGAGTAGGAGTGAAGTACGGGGCTGGGGGGGGGGCACTCAGAACACAGGTGGGAGGCATCTGCACTGATTATTGGTGGTTATTGGCTACCGGTGCTGATTGACAGTAGGAAATGTTTTTTTTAAGTCGATTACTGTCAAAGCTGCACCTGTACTGCCAACAGTTATTGCACCGAAGAGGAGGAGGACGTTCAGAGTCTTTGCTCTCTCTTCTGCAGCTGACACACATACCATTGTGGAGAAGGCTAGCAGGAAATATAATTGTAACCATACCTGCCTGGGTATTTATGCATGCTTTAGAACATAATATTATGCTGAAAACTCAAACTGAGGCTGGACTAAGGTGATCCTGATCCCTAACATGAGGTAAATATATGCTGACTGACTTTCACACATTCCCCACCTGTCACGAAGAAGGCCTACTCTCACACATTTCAGCCCAGTCAGCACTTTTTTTTCTCCCCTCCCTGCAGCATGCAGAAACACACTCTGACACACACACACACACACACGCACACACGCACACCATTACCTGCTGTTTCCTAGAGCGTCTTATTTGCGGCGTCTCTGCTCCTTCCTGGGGTTGTCTGGGTAGTGGCTGGGACACCGCATCTGATGGACAAAAGTGGACGGAGAAGTTGATAGTTAGACACGGATGAATCACAAAAAGAGCAGGAGAGCCATTAAAATACCCGGTACAATAGCATCATGGTGCACAAAACCTCACTTTGTGTTAGCAGTAGCAGTCATATTTATAATGAATCATAAAATAATGAGGTCAGTGATATCTGTCTTCCGTCTCCCTGCCATTGCTTCTGGTGCATGTGGACCCACCGTCTATCCTGAGCATATTATTCATGCACAAATAGTCAGCTGCTAGTCTTTTTCTCAATCTTAATTTTAATGAATGACTCACTACAAGTGAAAACCAAAGTTTTACGTGTTTACGATTCCAGCAAACAATTTTATTGTACGTTCGCCGCAGGGTGAAGTCATTGAAAAGCCACAAAGAGAAAAGTTTAATTTACAGCTCGAGAGGAAGCAGAGGGTCTCGCCGTTGAGACAATGCTCAGAATCACAAGTCTGAATCACACATCTGAGGTGTTTCATATTTTTTAGCACTCAAAATAAAAGCTTTAAAGAGAAGCCTCACAACAACAAGAACAAGAATGTCTTGATTAATCACCGAGTTCATCGCAGGAAAATTAGCTGCTAATGTCGCAGGAACCATTTTGACAGTAAATGAATCATTTCAGTCTTTTTTTCTTTTTACACTTTATAAACACAATGATTAATAATGGAAATAAAGTCATTGGTGTGATATCTGTATGAAAGTGCTCAACCACCGTGGTCCATATCATATGCCTACCGCTCAAAGAGCTGCAACCATGGAAACAAAGATGTGGACTGAGTGATATGATTAACAAACATATAGTGCAGGCAACAACGCACAGTGAAGCAAACACGCCGATGACACACAATCCATACACTTTAATTGGGGCCAGTTAAACTTCCTGCTTTTCCTTAGCGGTTAAGATGCTGCATTTTGTTTACCAGGCTTTGTTTACCACAGAAACTCGCAAAAAACAACAACAACAGCGGTATGTGACGAAGAGACGTTTAATCCGACTAAGCAGTGACGGAAGGCTTGAAGATAAATCCACGGAGCAACGTGAGCCTTGTGAGTAAATGGGTTCGAATACGTCGTGTCCACATGCAGCCACCATGAAACGAGACGAGACGAGCGGTTTCAGGAAGTGCACTGTTTAAACTCAAGGATAAAATCTCAGATCACAGACAGTCAATGTTTAACTATGAAAATGAAAGCAGCACATGATCCACGGCTGGTGTGTGTGTGTTGCAGCGACTGCAGCACAGAGAGAGCAACAAATTAAAATGGTTCATTCACTGATTGTATTTTGGCTGGACCGGCAGTTTATTTCTGCTTCTGTTCTCTGGAACCAGCCTTCACTGTAGTGTCAATACGTTTTTGAGTTTGGCTCATGCCTTTTGATGTTTGGCTCAAAAATCAGGGTTAAATCTGCTGATTCTCCAGTAACTTAATTATCTGGCTTAACGAATGAATTTACAATTTTAGACTGAGACATTAGCGTCATTTTTTAGAATTACAAACAGGCAGCCATGGACAACCCACTGCCACACTGTTCAAGCAACTGAGGGCTAAAACAGTTGAGTTAAATAAAACTCCCAGCATAATGCTCAATGTGGCGATAGTGAGGCTTCAACACACACACACACACACACACACACACACACAAAGTGATATCACAGTCCTACACAAACTCATCTGTTCGGTCCTGGAGGATAAATTGACGAAGCCCACACTCACCCAAAAACGCTGTTCCTCTCCTCCACCCATCCTCTGTCACAGGAATGTGAGGAATGCAATAAGACTGACCTTCATGTATCTCTGAACACACACAGACACACACGCAGTGGGTTAGTCACCGGGGCCGCACTCTTTCACTTCTTTCTTTTCTCATAAATTTGCGCCATTAAGACCTGTTTTTTTCGTGCCCTGAAGCAAAGGAAAACCTCCCAATGAATCCTGCCATGAGAATTATTCCCGTCTCGAGGAATGACTTGACCACAATGACTCTTAAACACAGGCAACAGCAACGGCAATCAGCAGAATGCAACACTCGCCAAGGCCAACAGGGCATCAATTTAATAAAAGGCTTTCAAACACGACACTCACTAAAATAATAGAGGCCAAACTACATCTAAGAAACATTTAAATCTGGATCCACGTGCAATTGTACACTCAAGAACCCATTTGTTACATGTGCCTGATGCCCCTCCCCCCCCCCCCCCCAACAAGATCCGTATCTTACTAGCGCCATCAAGGAGATTATGTTTGCACCCATTTCCTTTTATTTCTCCGGTCAATAGAAATGATGAAACTTGCTACACCTAGCCTAAATCATGAATTCCTGGTCCGCCCCCTAATCCAGATTAAAAAAAAAAAGAAATACTATTACAAGTAAAGTAAATGACAACCTGCTAAAAAAAAAACAAAAAAAAACAACAACAACTGAGGAATATGTTTACTGCGCTGAATGTTCATAAAGTTGTATGTCTCCGGAGATGGCCGAGGAAAGACAGCATAGGTCGAAAACTCAAAGTATGAAAAAGACGAGGGGAATGCACCAGTAGACAATGCAATGCAGTGAATTTGAACATGAGTCATCGCTGCCTCACTGTACACAACAGAGCGCTGTAAGTCCAAACCCACTCACAGTATTATGCTTACACCCCCCTCTTGGAAAAACATGACACATGGTTCCACTGCCACCCAAGAACTCTACATGAAGACTGAATCGGTGCATGTCAGCGTGGTCCGTGTCAACACCTGGCCTACACACACGTCTTCCCCAAGTCTTTGATGTATTTACTTGCTTCAAACTCAATTTTTAGGCAACATTGTAAAGCTGCAATGCAAAGCTAAAGAAACGTTTGCCTCAGATTCTGTAAATCAGTTATTTTCCGTTCCCCTGGCCGAGCAAAGGTGGATCTTTAGCGCCGCTGATCACTCAGGTCATGCACACCGAAATGCAGAAAAAGAACAAAACCACGATAACAGACGCACAAAGATGTTGTCGGCGAGGTTAGTCGTAAATCACGTGGCTTTACAGGAGGAAGGGGAAGAGAGGTTGAGAGCAAGATTTAACCTCTAACATTGTTCATATTTGTGGCTTCACGAGGTCAGCGTGAAGCTGCATAACAATGCCTTGAATCCTTTCAGGACAAACATGATCATCACTTTCTCAAATGCTTTTCAAACAAAAAGGGAGCAATCTGAAAATGCACGAGAATATATATCTAACATTTAACCAAATTAAATATGTACATTTCAGATATCACAAGGGTTAACACCCGGGCAAGCATCGCTGCACAGAAGTGAAATGAGGTTTTCCCTCTTCGATCACAGAGGAGGCTGAAAACCCCCGAAGGTGGCAACATAACAGGACACTATCTACGCATCTTTGGCTGACACAGTTACCACAACCAGCTCTCGCATCTGCAAGGAAATCGTAAAAACAATAACGGCCCCCACAGGCGTCACACCACGGATGCCTGGCTGTTAATCTGAAAGATGAACAATTTATTCATTAGTACATCTGATGTCATTAAAGCTTCTTCTTGCTACCTAGTTCTTTCTTCTCAAAGTCCATCTGGGCTTAGATACCGGCCCGCATAAAATGTATATAACGGGATTGTGTTTATTTGAATATTTAACATTGTACCTGGACAAAAACATAAACTTTACTAAATCTGGAACTTTGTACACTTGCTGTTAAGAAATACTTTCCTTCACATTTGGCTAAATTACACTGACATTATTAAGTTAAAATACCCCACCAGAAAGCGAAGACGTAACCTTGTAAATCCAGATTAATTTCAGTATCGCAGCTATAGATAGCAATATTAAATGTAATACAGGAGGGAAGGTATTTGAGTCATACAGTAGACGTGCTGAAAATAGAAATAACACAAAAATACACAACCTGTGAAGTCAGTCTGTGAAAGAAAACCTAATTCTAACAAAAAAGAAAAGCTTTATCTTGCTTACCGCTCTGGAACAATGTGGAACGGCGATAACCCAGATAGATAACCCCGTGTGTTCATGTAAGCAGCGTGTAGCCAGGAATGTCGTTCAAGTATGAAGCCAGAGCAGCAACATCATCGAAAGTGGTTTAATAAAGCGCGTACTTAGTCTATGCAGAGCCATTATTTGCTCACCGATGTCAGCGGTCATTGTTGCGTGTCTCGTGTAAGGCTCCTCTGATATTTGATCATCTGTAATCTAAACAGAAGGCCGGCTGGAAGACTCACTGATTTCCTTGGATCTACACCAAGTCAAAAACCAAATAAATAATGGATTGGCTGGAGGAAACAATGGACCCCAGCTGGGTGGCACCAGCTAAACAGAGACCTTTTTTTTTTAATCTGCTATTGTTTGTTCAACATCCTTATTTAGAGTTTGTCTAATGGGTTGAATGTTCAGACAGAGGAGCTGGTAGACGGACACACACAAGCCTGTTACGCTGTACTTTCCTGCACTTACATTCCACTTTATCTCCTGAAGCACTTCTCTCTCTCTCCCTCTGTGTTTTACCTTTCCCTCCATCTCCCTCCTGATGTCTTCCTTGCATTCCTAGGCAGGTCTCGGCCCGCTGCGCAGCAAAGTGGAGAAATTCAGCAGGCTGCTCTCACAGCAAGCCGTGTCCTTTCCCCCCCCATTTGCTTTGCTGTAAGCGGTAAGGTAAGGTACAGTCGGCATAGTTCCATTCCCTTGCTAGTACCGGCAGCGGAGGAGATGGTGGCGCTCCAAAAAAAGACAACTAAGTGTGCAAAGCTATGAGACACATTGTGAAATGAAGTGAAAGAAAAAAGAAAACTAGCATGTTAACCGACTCTCTTTCAAGCTCCTCTTTAAAAAAGGATGTTACACAAGCCTTTCCCTGTAATGAGGGGTGATTACTTTCCAAGTGTAACAGCAGGAAGTGTGAATGAGGGTACAGCGGAGAGAGATCTGAGGACAAGGAGGAAAGCACAGACAGTGAGGAACTGCCGTTGCAACCCACACAGGTATCACTCTAAAGACACAGAAAATAAACATAAAAAACATGCAACCCGGATGCAAACGCATGCCTCTTAGAAACATGTAGGTGTTTCATATGAATGTGTTGTCATAGCAGCAAAGAGACAGCTATACGCTTACAAATGAGGGGGAGGAACATCCATCATCAGTCTGAGATTGATTCTCCTTTCTTCAAAATCCACCTGACATTCCGTTTTACTACATAAGCAGCTGTACACAGTCTAAACCATATCTAATAAGACTGTGTGTACATGAGCACGGCTCCATACTGCCCTCCCAGAAAGGCTATGAACGACCTTAATGCTGGAAATCAGATTTACACTTCTTTAGTATTGTTTGGCTGAAAATCTGACATGAATGCAGACAAAATGTTTTTTTTTTTTTTTTTTTAATCCAAGTTTCAGAAAATGCTTTCAGAACATTTGAAATGTTTGACAGAACAGTGACACATGTCAAAACAAAGAAACCTTTTGATTACTGATTACTGTTAAATTGCTGATCAAGCTGCATTACACAGGGTTCCATCATAATTTCTCCTGAAAACAGTATCATGCCACTTTCTGCATCCGGTCTCATCCACGTGGATCGATCCTAGAACAAATATCTAATTCAGTAACCTTCAAAAGAAGATGGCCTAATTCTCCAGATCAATTAGTAAAGCCAATGATGAAGAAGAAGCCGCAAAATTGTGATTAATTTTCTTACATATTTGTCTCTGAGAACAGACTTTCCTTGTCTACCTAGTAACAGCTGCACTGTTTTTGCTGGCGTCTGTATCGATGTGTCTTATCAGTGTTCTTGTCTTTTTACTGCGCCTCAGAGGGGGCCTGACAGCGTACTCTGCCCAACCCCCTTTTTGCCTGACAGAAATAACAATCTCAAGCACAATAACTTGGTGACGATGTTTCACAAAGTGGAAGTCCCGTGACATAAACTAAATCCACAGAAAATATTCCTCACTTCTTTAGTAAAGCTAAGATTGTTTAGAAGCGGCTCAAACGTTCGTTGAGTAATCCACTGCGGGAAATATGATCTAATTTATATAATCGACAAACTTAATTGTGATTGTGTGCAGGTTCGTAAATCCTTAATTTTTAAATGTCAGACTGAGTCTCATATGACATATTATAATTTAGAGATTTAACTATTAGCTGTCAGTTTAGCTTATTGATTTATGCAACATTATAAAGAAAAACAAGCGGAAAGAAGAGGAATCTTTAGGGTTACAGTGGCATTTTAAAAGCCGACCTCAATAAACAGCATTGTCACCGTGACAACGTTGTATTGTTGCATTGTTGTTTGATCTGTGTTCAGAAGCGTATTGCTGCAGTGGAAAATCATTTTATCTTGGGGACAACAAAGTCTCAGTCTTTTATACCATTATCACTGCTTTTAAAAACAGTTTGTTGTTGGGTTTTTTTTTTTTGGGGGGGGGGGTAACAGCATAAAGTATGCCCTTTGAGGTGGCATTTTGGACAGGGAACACAACGCCCCTGTTAGAAAAGCCTCTGGCAGAAAATGACGAGTCTTCTGATGTTGGGCTTGTTGGATAGAACAAAGAAGAAATGTAAAGACATCAGACTGAGAAACTGTGATCAGAGAACCTTTCATCATTTATTAAAGCATCTTACAGATGATTAATTGCGTTAAATTGAACAGAAACCAGATCTCACCAATAGGCATTATTGATTATTGGTATGCCTGCAATGTCCAAGAGATTCCCTCTAGACAGCAGCTTCTGGAAAACTTGGAAAGTCCAACATCTCCTGGAAAATCTTTTCCCATTATTCAAACCCTCATGTTCAAATATTCATGCTAGGCTTCATTTCACAACTTCTGGTGGCTCATAAGCACTGCCTCTTGCCACATACACATGGATTTTTAAATGCATTAACCTCAGTTATCCGGATTATTTGAAACAATATTTCGTTTATTTTCATTCTTCCTATAGTTTACGTCATGCTGACCAAACCTTTTTTGTTGTTCCGAGGATTAAAAAGGAAATAGGGAAATTTGCATTCCAATTCAAAGCTCCTGCTGATTGGAACAGTCTTCCATCATCCATCTGCTCTATGAAACTTTATAATCTGTTTAAAAATGCCCTATTGTTACGTTTTCAAAATGTTTGTAACTGCTTTTAACTTTGTGTTGCTATCTTATTTTCTCATGTAATAACTGCAATTTTAGTTTATTATTACTATTTTGACAGAGATCTACGTGTGCATGTTCGTATGTGTGTAGTTTGAGTGTGGATGTGTGTTTGTATGTAAAGAGAGAGTATTTTTTATTTTATTTTGTTTGTTGTTGTTGTTGATTTTGTTTTTTCATATCTGCTCTGCTGTTATTTTGTTATTTCTGTTTTGTTTTGATTGAGGACCCGCTTGCAAACGAGAAGGTTTCATCTCAAGGGGTTTTATCCTTTCAAAAAAAAAACAAAAAACAAAACACACTGGGCAGTCACAACTCCCACATACGCGGGGAGTGACAGGGAACGTGCCATACGGTTGGCATGGTTACCTTTGGTTTAAAGAGGATTAGTTAGGAGTCATGCTGAAACCTTGTTCCAAATAATGACCCAAGTAAAGATGTAGCAGAAATGTACACAAAACAAGTTGTTTATACTTTACATCCTGCAGGTACTCATTCCTTGTCGGCCTGCAATATTTGAATATGGATGGTTGGACAGACACTGTGTCCAAAAACGGTCATATTGATCCACAATAGTTCATATGAACAGAATTTATGGATCTGCTTTAGTTCTGCTGCTTTTTTTTTTTTTTTTTTAACTCTCTGCTGACTTGTTTCTCAAAATGACATAACCCCAACGAGTTTATGCTGACGTGAGAGGAAAGCCGACTAAATGTATTACTCTCCAAAATTTCACATCCTCTTTACGTGAATCACAAACAGCCGTCATCTTTGTCCCAATGATCCTTTGACCGTCTCTGGATTTATGATAAAGAGATGATCTGAAATGTGGACGAGGAGGTGAAGAAGATGCCAGTCGGTCATAAGAAAACTTCTATCGGAGGATGTAAATTATATATATATATATATATATTTTTTTTTAAATCTTTTTAAATATAAACAACAGGAAATCCACGTTTAGAAACTCGTTCCTGTGACGAATCGAGCAAAGATAGTTACGGAAGCTTGAATCACTTGTCAAAAATGAGTAAATTTAACCCACAACCTCTTGACTAAAAAACAATCCAGTAAACAAACAAAAACCAGGAACGCACGTCATCACGTCGTTACGTCAATTTGTCAATTTTAAACACCTCGGAGGGCTGTGCTTTGCTCTTTTACGGAGGCAGCACTAAACAAACTCTATTTAGGAAGTGAATAAACTTACAGCAGATCGAATTTATCTCCATGCTGCCTGTTAAATGACGATGCTGGTTGAACGCCGAATTAAAGTATGGGTGCTGAAGTTTAATTCTCCGAGTTATAAATCTGCTTTGATGGACAGCACGAGCTTTGCGACATTAGTAAACAGATTATTGAACAGAGTTTGGTCCGGACCGAGAGGGACGAATCACCTGTAAAAAGAACAAGCGGCGCCTACCTTTAGGCACCGGAGGGAGGTCGTTTACCGGACGAAGAGCTGGAAGTTAACGCTGCTGTGCCGTCGTCACGACACAGCCACGGGGAGGGGGGGGGGGGGGGGGAAGTAGGTCCAACGTTCGACTGCACGGTTCCGTACTGTGGGCCCCCCCACGCAGGTGGGACAGAGGAGCGCGGTCTCGCTTCCCGTTCGCTTCAGAAGGTGAAAACCCCTCCGCTGGGTTTTCCTCCGCCAGCCCCCTACGCCAGTGTCGAGCGCGAGACACTCACACAAGATAGTACTTCCGCTCAACATCTTCAAAATAAAACATTTACGTCAGACTCGAGCTGCAACTCTGCTCGGATATATACAGTTTTTAAATAAAACAAAATAATGTTTTTAAACTGGGTAACCATTTATTGTTTTCAGGAATCATGTGTAGTTTAAGCTTAAATGGGACATACCAGCATCACCGTGATTAGCTGATCACTGACTATTTTAATAGATATCAACAAATAGGCTAAATTGAAAACTACAGTAACTAACTTAAATAAATACTACTAGGCTGTGGTACTGTATTAGCTCACTTGCTCTTTGATCGCCATTGATCGTGAGAACCTTTATTGTGAAGGCAGTATATTCTCTCTTCCGGTTTGTTTCTGTCTGTGTGACGCTGTTTGGTGCGGCTCACCGGCCGGGGCACGGAGGACTGCCGGTCCTCCTCCAACCATCGCGCACCACCGGCATCAACCTTCTGAAGTGATTTCATCCGGAAACATTAGAATTTTAAATCACATCAAATCTTAAGTAAGCGCAGAATTTAAAATGGCACTCAGTTTAGACACTGATTTGCTGCTGTCATTATTTACCATCATTGGGATATAAACCTCGATCTGTCATTGTTATGCAACATGGTCAGCCCGAAAAAAAAGAAAACGCCGAAAGTAAAGGTACTTTGGAGTAAAGGATATGCTTTGCTGCCCCCTATTGATCACATATATATATGTGTGTGTTTATTTAAAGTTTAAATCAGTTTAAAATCTGACTATTTCGTCACTTGCCTGAAATCCTCAAATTTAAGGCCTCGACTGTATTTTTGATTGCAGAATAAATATGTACAAAAGGTACAATTCTGCACTACTTGACATCTTATAACTATATTACTCATTAATATCTATCTATCTATCTATCTATCTATCTATCTATCTATCTATCTATCTATCTATCTATCTATCTATCTATCTATCTATCTATCTATCGTTTGTAATAATTCAAGTTCCCTTTCAAAATATGGAAGATATAATTATATAAACCTCATTTTTTTCCCCTCCTATTTTAAAATGATTAGTTTATTTGTGCTTGGCAAATATTTAAACATTCCTAATTTGCTGTAAGACATCTAATATCATGTAAGTATGCTGGAATTTTGCTATGATATCATACTCTCGAGCAAATAAATCAAGTCATGAGTTTGTTCAACCTTTAACCCAAAATTGACCGAATATACAGAAATGAATGGGGCACGTTTAAGTAAGATTGCAGCATGTTAGTTGAACAAATCATGGTCACGTGATATGTTTTGCAGGCAAAATGATTACAGCCTGTTTTTTCATCGAGTGAACCACAAGAGGGAAGCAGCGCTCCACGCAGCAGCTCAGCTGTATTAACCGCAAATCACTTTCAATGCATCGCTAAAGCTTCCCTTTTCAGACTGAACATATTTAGATTTCTGTTAAAAGTTATTTTCCCCAGTGCGGCTGCTTTCAATGAAAACCCAAACAATGGTATTCAGAGGATTCCTGTGGTTCCATATCATTAATTCAGCTGCAGATCACACGATGATCAAAAACACACCATCAGCTCTAACAAATGTTTCAAGAGAATTACAATTATAATGTCCTCGGGCTAAAAGTGCTTTATACTTTAGAATTATGCCCCCTGCTTGACCTACTGTTCCCCTCATAACGGACTCATTGTCGGAAATTTGCTAAACTTAAGGGCCTCAAAGCAGCAGCGAGTCCAGAGTCTGCAGCATGCTTCTATTACTGCTCCTCTTATTCGATTAAATGTACCCGAGCTCTGTCCAAACCCACACTGCATGCATAATCTCATCACAGACGATATAAGCATGTAATGAAAAGCATATTTAACTTGAAAGGGAACCTCACGTGAATGCGTATAATTATGGATATCAAAATATCATCATTTGTTTAATTGTGAGGCCTCGCCAAGAGGTATGTAATTGTTTGAAAAAATATATGGTTGAAATTGGGATCTGACCTATAGGTTTGGTGTGTGTGTGTGTGTGTGTGTGTGTGTGTGTGTGTGTGTGTGTGTGTGCGTGCGTGTGTGTGGCAAGGGTCAGACCTAAAAGAAAACTTCCTGTTTACGTGTGACATTCCTGCAGAGAGACTTAAACACAAACCTTATCATTTATATGACACAACAATGCAAAGACATTTCATTTATAATGAACATTAACAATGTGTCACAATATGTTCTTTTGTGCAATTTGTATTTGTTTTTCTTGTGAAATAAGATCAATTGACATGCATAAGGTTATATTTCTATCACTGATAGATGCGTAACAGACTGTCCCCTGAGGTCTGACCAACGTTTACTGTATCGGAAGAACAGGTGCTGCAGCCCTTAATGATCCCGGTGGGAATTTGATTTCAACTTTGATTAATTGGAATGTTAACAGGGGAAGAGTTATCCTAATAGCCTCTTGCTGCCAACCCCTGCGGAAGTTTTTAGGGGGGGGGGTAAAAGGAAAAGGGTTTAAAAATAGACTTCATCTCTGTGCACGATGGGAAAAGAGCATTTAAATCCCGACAAAGCAATTTGCAGCTCACAATCAAGAGAACGGAAACATTTGATCGCATTTCCCTTTTACAGTATAAATCCGGCCGCTTCCGCCACATCCTCGTCACTCGTCAGAAATGAACGTCATCCAAAATGCGCGTGCATGGCTGCTGCAGCGCTGACGTGTTCAAAGCAGTCTGTTGGCACAGATAGTGGTATCTGATTAGAAAAAAACACAAGTATATATATATATATATAAGCCTTATAAACCCCCTCAGTGGTTTGTTGTAATGCAACATCTGAATGGCCCAGTGCTGGCTGGAGGGTAAACTGGGGTCAGTGTGTGACACTATATGTGTGTGTATATAGACGCATGTGTTTCTAGACATTTGATCGACCTGCTGACCGGTCCAGGTCACAAACGTGCGTTATAATCGCTGAACTCTATTGTAATTATTTTGTCTTATATATTAAACGTAATAAAAAATAGTCCCGCGCAAAGCATAAAACTTCTAGTATTTCTGCTCCATCGAGAGAGGAAAAAAAAAACTCATGCTGATTGGAACAATTGCCGGATTTTCTGCGAATCAAATCTTAGAATATTTTCCTGTTCGCAGAAGATGAACACACACACACACACACACACACACGCACACACTCCGCCTTTCAATGGGGTTTGAGGTGATGTGCGCCCCTTATAGTGGAAATTGTTGCGCCTCAATCTAAAAACATTAACGAGAATTTCAGGGATTCATTTGTGCGCATGCATGCAGGAAGCCTCCAACCTGCGTGCATGTGACTTGACCGGCCGGGTCATGTTGCCGGTGCCCCTTCGAGCGTGCAAAGCTTTCATACTCGGAACGAGTCCAGGTAATCTCTTTTTTTTTTGGTGCATGCGTCAGAAGAAGAATTGAGGGTCAAATTCGTTGCCTCTACAAACTGGGTTGACCTCATTCGTCTTGTTGATAATTATCTGTCATCTCAGCGAGCACAACGAAGGACACAATCACGCTTATTCAGAGCGCGTTTGGCGGAAAAGACGCACGGAAACAAAACCATGGCATTGCGCAAAACTGTTTCACCTCCAGCGGAAATAATAAACAGCTGCTGAATGACACTGAGTTAATTTCTATATTTAAACATTATTTTTTCAATAGGTTCGTTGATTTCATTTTGTCAGTACTCAATCTTGTAAACAGAAAAAAATGTATTTTACAAGCGATCTGCAGAATCAATGATTTAGAACAGGCCTGCGTTGGAACCGTGAACCTCGGCTGGCCTTATCTCCCTCGGCCCGTCAGACATCCTGCATGCAGGCCCATTGTTCCCGACAGCCAGGCTGAACTGTCAACCTTTCTGCACAAATGCGCACCTGCCGGTTCACGCAGACACATTCAGGTCATCGCGTCCAAAATTGAACAGAGGAAATATAGCCATTAATATTTGTATTCGTTACTTACATACAGATATAGATTATTATAAGTCATAGGGGCCAAATTACTATTTTAGAAATTGGAATAAAAATAAAATAATTCTACACAACTGTTGTGCTCATAATAAAAACGCACGATTTGCATTAATAAACGCCAGTGAAATTTTCCAATAATAATAATATATAATAATAATAATAATAATAATAATTATTATTATTATTATAAATTGTACTACATGTTGACACGCCGGCAGTAAACGTCCGGGCAAGCATCACCTCTGCGTAGTTTACGTAAAGGATACTTACACTATAGCTGAAGCATAATTTCTTGTAAAACACATGTATTTATTATTTTTGGGAGAGTGTTTAGAATCCTCTTGCCTTTCAAACGCACCCTTATCTCCTTAATGTTTACAAAACATTAATGTGAGGAAGCAGAGAATGTATACACAGCGACGTTTTCTCCCTCGCCTCGTCGGTCCATCCGCGCGCAGGAGGACGCGGACGCGTGTCAGTGTGACTGGGACCTCGGCTGCACGGTGACGCGCTCTGGCTGGCTGTTGTTTTAATTCCATGTTTCTTTTCCTGCAGTCTTTAAACGGGGTTATAATGATGAAAAGAGCGCGTCTGCGCTCAGTCAACCCCTCATAATGAAATATTACCGTTTATGAGATGGGATGAAATGTTGATGTCATTGCGTTTTGTGTGCTTCTTCTTATTTTACAGCATTAAAATAAGATAATTATGAATACAATTAAATTATATGGACCTCAGCGAGAATCAACTGTTTTGTTTATTTTCCGTTATAAAAATTGAACGAGCCACTTAAGGGTGCGGTGAGCGCAAAGAAGCAACTTTATACACTTTAAATTGTCTTAAACTACGTTTAAATGTAAAATTAATTGTCATTAACTGGACCTAATTTTCATCCAAGGGGTGATCAATTCCTTCATGATTGTATTCCCCCCCTCTAATATCGTTGATATATGATCTTTTTATGTTTATTACTTTACATTTACTATAATTAAATCCAGTTGAAAAGATTGCAAACGTTAAAATATTGAAATCTGCACTTTAATAATTTGCTTTTGCGAATCCAGAAACATTTATATATATTTTTTCTTCATTATAGCCTTCATCGAATATAGCATCAAACTGCAAACAGCCAGTCGTGTTGTTATTAGGAGCCCAATGGCTTTTAGAATACAGTAAAGGTCAATTATCGAGGCATGCTGTCATTTATTAAACCATTAGGTCATCGATACACGAAGATTTGTGGAACCTCGCTTGTTTAATGGTTGTGATGTGGATGATGTTTGACAGCAGCCGAGGAGCTCGGTGGGTGGATCAAGGTGAATGTGAGGATACACCTCCATGGCTGGAAGAGCCTGGGCTGTGTTGGGACCGAAGACTCCACTCTGGCGCCACACATGTCTGATCCTTTAAGAGCGCGCCTATAAACTATTACATGATTCAATCTAATATCGTTTGGAATATGTCTGTGCGCACGATAGCTTTGATGCGCTGTCAAAACAGTGAATTTTACCGTATAGTCATTCTCATCTTAACTTTAGATGACCGAACAGATGGCAGCAATATATCGATGTGATAATATGATGCTTGAAATCAGTCTGTGAATTGAGGCGTTTATAGAGAGGCTACGGCCCCAAGGGTGACGGGGTGGTCCTCTGTGGACTGCAGCGCAGCTCATGTCTCTGTCCGGGGCGTTCAGTTCAGCAGCATGAGTTAACAATTTATCCAATTACTCCTTTATAGCATGGGCTTTATGAATTATTCTTCATCTGCTGTCAAAACCTCACACAGTGAGACGTTTTTTTTCTTCAAATATATGTCCTGTATTTTACGTTTTTTTATTATTATTATTATTATTTTTTTTTTTTTACATGACTTCATATTATTTTCGTGGATGAGTTACCGGCAGTAAGATTCGTGTCTTTCTGCTTGGAAACCCTGCAGTTAAAAGAATGAAAAACTAACACCGGCAAATTAATAATTATAATAACAATAATAATTTTAGAGTGTTGTCACACATCCAGTGGAAAACTACCAGTTTAATCTGATCAGTGCTTTTTTGTTTCCTTTTTCGACATCGGAGTTGAGTCATGATTAAATGCTGGAGGCCACAGACTCCATGCACGTGTCAATTTTCATCTGCCATGGGATCATTTGCAAATTACGTTACGTAATCTTGTAGGGAAAAAACCCTAAAAACATTTATACGCAACATATATTAGCGCTGTGACGCCAATATATCAGACATTATTATTAATATTATTAATATATAGAGGCTAAAAACTCAAATATCCGCAGAACAGTTTGCACGAACTATAGATTATTATATTTACCTTTATTATCTCTGAACAACCAGCAGCCTAAAAAGGGCTTTATAATAATACATGAATTTTTATGCTGCGTTAATTTCTTTTCTAAGTGCGGACTGTGCTTCTCCACAACCTACCGCATAAAACAGATTACTTCATGACTTCGGTCTTATTTTAAGGAATACAAGTTTATTAAGAAATTCACAAACCTAGAAAAGAGGGAAAAGTGCTAATTGAAATTAAACATGGCCCCAACATAAATGAGACAATATAGCTAATCAAGTTTATAAAAAAATAATAATCAGACAGTTTAACAAAAAAATCTGGCACTGGCTGGCGTCATATTGGAAATGATATCAAACATGCATATGGGATCAATATGAAAAACCCTGAACTGTATTGGTGGGAGTCTCTACACACTTTCAGTTCTTATAACCCACAGCAAAGTATAACAGAATCATGACGTCATGATGCGTTTCACTATGAAGGGCCTTGCTCAGTGCAGTTTACTATATATGAAGGCAAAATTGACCACTGATTCAATTACATCCTAAAGCTCTAACTAAATTGGGGGGGGGGGGGGGGGCATTTAATGTTCTCGTTTCATTTGTCAATGAAAGGACAAGCCGTGCGTAAAGTTGAAAGACATCATTATACGCATGCCAAAAAAAAAAATAAACCACTCAGCTGAAACAATGTCAGCAATATATCCACGTGAAAATGTTTCTCAGACGCAATTATGGCTCCAACTTAATGCAAACGGTCCAAGTAGGCGCACGAAAAGGCTCCCAGAGGTTGCGCTACCTGATGCGTCGCGATGACTTCTTTATCTCCCGAATCCATCCTGTAAAACTTTCTCCACATCACCTCTACCCCCCAATCGGCTCTCACATGGTGTCAGCTGGACCCAAACAAACAAACAAAAAACAAAAAAATACTCTTGGTTCTGCTTTGAAATCACAGGAATTAAATTCTGACTCTCAGAGTCCTCATTTGACGTTTATATATATTTGGTAAAGTTTAAATATCAATCCTCGTGTGTAACGCCGAGTGTTTGGTCTCGTGTTCCCAGTAGGAGCAGTGCATCATCGACAGCTCCGCGGGCTGGCGCGAGCACGCGAACTGAAGGCCCGCTCCGTTATTGGAGGAGACCGGAGGCGCTGCGGCGGTGGCCGGGCTCAGCTGCTGGGCATGGTGCGGGTGCGCGGGATGATGATGATGATGATGGTGACTCATGCCGTTGTAAGAGTTCACCATGCTGGGGAGGGCCATGCTCTGCACCCGGGAGTAGGGGTTGTAAGACGCGGGGGCTGACAGACCCTTCACGTTCACGGGGCTGACATTGCCGCTGGCCATTTGGCACGACGCGTAGGACATCGGAGCTGGCGGCTGGCCCAGCGACCACGAGTTGTTCATGAAGCTGGATTGCAGGTACTTCGGCGGGGACAGGTAGCCGTAGCCGTCCCCCCCGAACAAGGATTTCCCCGGCTGGAAGTGCGTCGGCGGCGGTCTGAACGGCCTCTTCATCCTCCGACGCCTCCGGTAGTTCCCTTTCTCGAACATGTCCTCGCAGGCCGGGTCGAGCGTCCAGTAGTTCCCTTTCCGTTCCCCGCCGCCCTCCCGCGGAACTTTAATGAAGCACTCGTTCAGGCTCAGGTTGTGTCTGATGCTGTTCTGCCAGCCCTTTTTATTTTTCTCATAGAACGGAAACTTGCTGATGATGTATTGGTAAATACCGGACAGCGTGAGGCGCTTCTCGGAGCTCTCCCGGATGGCCATGGCGATGAGCGCGACATAGGAGTACGGGGGCTTCTGGGACGGGTCTGGCTTCTCCGGGACTTTGTCCTCATGAGCCGGCTCCTCTTTAGGTTTTTCCTTGGTGGTGGTGGTATTGGTGTCGTGGATCATTAAAGCCATCGCGTCATCCCCCGGGTTTTGGTAAGTGGCCATCATTGCGCTGCAGCGCACCAAAACAAATCCAGTCCGGGCGCAGAAAAGTAAACCTCTTGAGTGGACGCTTGAAAACCTCTGTGCGCAAAACGTTGTGGAGACGCACCGACTGGAAACGATCCTCCGAACCGCAAAGAGAAATCGGAGGTGACGTCCACCAGACCTTCGTCTCTCAACGGGGCTTTTTCTAAACTGCTTTTTGACTGAGGCGCAACCCAAGTTGTGGTTTCTGAGTCAGTAAGCCCAGCCCTTTCCTCTCTTTTTTTTTTTCTCCAGGCTTCTTTTGCTGCGTTCCTCCTCAACGTTGTGCGTCGTGATGAGCTCGTATTGCGTTTTTCATCGGGTGGTTAACGGTAACGGCAAAAAAAAAACAACAAACAAAAAAAACAATCAGCTGTTTTATAGCATGTTGAAATGAGTCGTTGTAACACCCCGGGCAAAATAACACACAATGATGATGATGATGATGATGAATAAATGTGTTAGGGCTGTACAAGTACAGTCAAACATCCTGTCTAAGAGGAGCATTTCAAAAAAAATCCATACGGTCTTGTTTCCGTTGAAAGTCCTTAATTCACAGACATTTAACAATAACAATAGCAATAAAAATAAATTACCCCACAGATGCAAATTAATGGAGTCGCCATTAATTATATATTTGAATTTAAAAACATCGAAAAGTACATCAACTGATGGAAAATATTAGAATATTATTTCAAATGATATCACGTGCCATTGCAATTTCATTTCTTGAAATTCATATATAGAGGCGAAATCCTGTTAAGATATTCCCCCTTATTTCGTGGGTCAGTACTACGTCAGAAAAAAAAAAGACCAAGTGTGTGTGCGCGTGCGCGTGATCACATATTTGCAACATTTATTTTATCGCGGGGACAAACGGTTTTTAGCAAAAATTCGTCCCAAACAACATTCTTCAAATTATAAACATGACTCAACTGCCAAATGAGGGCTTATTGCTTATTCACCGTGCGTATTTCCAAACGGCTGCGCGTCCACAGATCCAAGAGAACGTGGAGATAGTGCTGCTTAATTAGGGAACCTGGAGGTATACATTTCTCTGGCCACCCATGAGGGTCCCCTCGGCTTTCTCTGGGAGTGTATTTCCGTGCTCTGGGACTCTGTGCAGGTGGAACAGCATTGGCATGTGTGTCATCACCCTGCACGCATGTCTGCAGCAGCTGAGCCTGCACGCACGCACGGTGAGAGCCAACCGATCTCTCAACGCGCAATTACCGCGGAGTCACAGTTTCAAGCGAAGCACGGCGATGTTGTTCCTTGTTTCAATGTCTTCTTCACCATGTTTAATACGAGCGCCGATCAGATCATCTCAACACACGCTGTGTTTACTTATCCTTATTTGGTTTAGTTAAGACATTACATCATCAGAATGTTAATTAAGGGTTAAATAACACAGGAAGGGATCAGCCAAATCACCACTGTAAAGTTGTAGTAATAAGATATGTTAATATTTATTAATCAATGCATGGATAATATTAGTTTTATTTGATAGTGAGAAAATAATATTCGTAAAATTATTCAGATTAGTCTTACTTTTCTTAATTTTTTTTGGTCTTTCATTATTTTAGTTTAGCAGAAAATAAAAATAATAACACTTGCATACTCTTTTAGCACATATTAAACATCCCAGACTCATTTTTTATCCTATTTGATTAAATATTTAGGCTTCCCTCATGATTCCGGGAGTAATTTAAGTTTTTCTTTATTGTCTGTGGTCTTCTCTATTCTGCACTAATGGAAGCAAGACTCAGCAAACCATCTTTGGCGGTAAACTCTTTCGAAGTCCTGAATTATTTTTTGTCTGGATTTGTCACATGGTCTGTTTACTATAGTTTACCATTTTGCATTAACCATACCATTAAAAAAAATGAATATATGAAAATAATGTCGAATTGTTCAGTATTACTGTTAAACAATCAAAGCATTTGCTACGCAATAAGTGTATTTTTATTTTGAGACGAGACTTTTAGCTGTAGACCTTTTCAGACCCTTGCTGGCCTCCGTAAATCACCTTGAAAACAGTTATAGTTTATATTTAGGCTAAAAAAAAAGCCTAGATGTGGCTTTACCCGGCCTCAAAGCTTATTAACACACTATAATAATGTTACCCAGTTATTTTTTTGAATTATTACAATCACACTGCCTATTCAAATTTAATCACAACAGCTCAAGCCAATGCTTTAGTTAATTTGACCAGTTATTCCCCGCATATATCAAACAACATTTCCTCGACGTGTCTCCCCAGGTTAAAATCATTGAGTCTTTCAGGGCCCGAGTTCGGTCCTCTCCTTCTTTAGCCTCTACCTGTTAAATTACTGCGCGCGTGAGTGAGCCGCCGCAGTCGCGCGCGCGCCAGGTCACGACAAAGCTGGAAACTAGCGCGTTGACGATCCGCAAACAAACAGACCCTGAAACCAGAGCTGGATGGAAGCTCCATTGAGTCTCTGAGGAATGTTAATTTGATAGTACAGCCTGCTTTCGTATGGTAAGGTTTTAAATAAACCTATAAGCTAATACTTTAATAAATTAAACAAAATAAATGCATTATAAATCGACCTTATTACAGTGGCCTTATGGAAGTTTGATCTGAATATAAAGTTTATTTGTGAAACGTGACATTCGGTCCGCTTCTGAAATATTTTCACCATAATAAAATCTGCTTTGAAAGGCCGTATATACAGGACTATCAAAAGTTTTAAATGCACAAGTCGCTGTAATGCATCATATGTGCACTCCCCCGTATCGTGTGCAGTGCATTCTGCATGCTGGACATGCGTGAGAGCGACATGCGCGTAATAGCAGAAAGTTATCACAGAGAAGAGTCCGTGTTTTCTTCTTGGTTGAATATCCATCACCGGAATATCTTTTCAATAGAAACATAAAAACATGCTTAAATGCCTCACACTCATGCAGTCACACAGACTTCCACACATATTTACAGTTTGTGTGTGTGTCGTGTGTGTGTGTGTGTGTGTTTGTGTGTGTGTGTGTGTGTGTGCGCAATAAACTGAAGGGCAGTCATTTAAATCGTCCATAAATAATGTAATTTCAAAGAGTGGAATTCCTGTCCTCTTTCACTTCCTGCTCTCTCAGGTCCAGGACTAGGATGTTTATGATCGGGCGTGCGGGTGGAATGCGCTGGGTCAACCGGATAACAAGACAGGGCGAGGTAAACGGGGGAAAGAAAATGATCATATAAATGTATAATAATAATAATAATAATAAAAATAATCATCATCATCATCATCAAAATAAAAGTAATAATAACAATTTTAATAATAATTCATAACTACAAATCATTATTAATAATATATTGTAATACAAATTCCCTTCTTAATCATAACCTGAAGTATCTTTTGTAATAATTCCATTATTTTATGATGAAATGGTTACATAAAAATACGAGTACCTGACAATAATAATAATAATAATAATAATAATGATAAAGGTACTATTACTTTATTTTTTATTGTATTTTTTAAGAATTTCCTTGAGGCTTTATGAATTAAAGCTAATATTAAAAAAATATTTTTCTGTTGTCTTAAATGACAATTAATTTAGTTATAACCTGACTTAGCTTGCCTTATTAATTTAAAGTATACCTGAGCACTTTTAGTAACTCACATGCACACATCCTAATCATAAGTGAATAAAAAAAAAAAAAAAAAACTTTAGAAGTCATCAGAATATTAGATGAGCCTTTTCTATAAGCCATGGCCATCTGCTCTGAGGCTGTGGGACATCTCTCACTGGTTGTCCCAGTTTGATCTCCATGCGTCTCCGTTTCATTTACATCTGGCTCTCTGGCTTACCTGCATGATTAAACATCAACAAGACCCTGCCTCTCCTCAATGGAATCCTTCTGAGGCACAGGAAGCACATGGGAGAATTTTGGGTGGGGGTTAAAGGGCACAAGGTGAGGAGGAGGAAGACAGCAGCGGAAGAAGGAAGTACCCTCAGCCCTCATGCAGCGGCTCCAACATGGGCCTTGTTCCTTTTAGAAAGAAGAGAAAGATAGAGCAAATAAACAGTGACCACCACATTCCACTTATCTCCTTTACATCCCCACCCACATAGATTAACGCAGTCTCAGGGGGATGTAGGTGGGAGTGGGGGGGGGGGGGGGGCATGCATGTGGTCACACTGTCTGACGTTTGAGGTGTTGACTTTTGTACGCATTGTCCAGTAAATGGCTTAAAATAAGGATGTTCTGCTGGACGGTTCCTTCATCCAAAGCCTGTCCTTCAACCCCCCCCCCCCCCCCACACCTGTATCCCACCATCACCTTTCAATAACTCCAATGCTGAGGCCCCGCTGGTATCTTATTGGCTGCAGGAAACCTACAGGTCAAGGTTGTGCAGAGTAACTTCACAGAAACACTTTCAACGGCACACAGCGATCGGAATAAAAGAAAAATAAACTGGCATGAAACATTAAGACTGAAATGACGGCAAAGAAAAAGTGGGCATTCACAGGGGGGGGTTGGAGAGGACAGAGCAGAGGAGAGCCATCGCTAACCTTCACAGAGAGGTGAAGAGCTGCAGCCTCCTGCCAACGAGATTCCCTTTGAGGCTTTCTTGAACTGCTGCCAGTGCCTAAACGATTCACAGAAGCAAGACTATACGTGTGCTGCAAGTAGGATGGAGCCGGTGGAGAGTTGACACGTATTTTGCATGTGTGTGTGTGTGCGTGCGCGTGCGTGCAGAGCGTATTCACAAGAGGGATAAAGAGGAAAAGAGAAGATGAGCCGGTGATTATCAAAACTCAGGGCGGATTCCATCGCCTCCTCACAAACTTCCTCAATGCCTGAGACAACTTAAGAAGTCACACTTGAAAATCCTCAAGTTATGCCTCAGAGCCACGTCCACGTCTTCATCCTGGCTGTGGGGGGGGGGGGGGGGATTCGATTTCAGGCCAAATCAAAACAAGTCACTTCGTTAGAGGTAATTACACAGGTAGCGTACCTCGCTGGGCAAACAAACATGGCTGCCAGCTGACACCCTGCAGACAGATCGAGGCCCATGGGCCTGACTAGGAACATGAGGACAGCGCTCAAATGCTGGCTTGTTAGCAACTCACACGCTGCCATTAATCGCTCTCATGCGTACACGGACGTGTTTATTAATTACGTCCTATGGGTGAGTGTATCAAACTCGTCTTCACACGCCGCCCTCGTGCAGGCAGGATATTCTGAACTTGGAAATCGGAGGGGAATCGGAGGTGAATGCAGGGTCCAGTTGAGCTGCATGTGAGGACGGTGTGCGTTAATGGGGCAGAACATCAGAGGCGTGCTGGTGGTGCGAATCCGCTCTGGTGGTCCTGGTGTCAGAAACGATATCAGACACGGCGGATGTGTCACCGTGGCTCTTTGCTACGACACATTCATGCCATCTTCGCACTGGCGTCATCCTAACTTTGTGCACTTCTTTTGAGAACATTTGGCTTTTTTGTGTGTGTGTGTGCTTTGTTGATGCATTTCTTTTCCTGGCCCTTGCACACCTTCCAGCCTTCCTTTTGAATCACGGTGTTGTTGGGGCAACTGCGCCGCATTATTCTTCCTTTCTCTAACGTGCCAGTCTACCCGTGTACAATAGGGCAGAGTGTATGTGGGCTGCAGTGAATAAGGTAAGAGATGTTATCTAATCGCTGCATGGAAAGCGAACAACGGGAAGCCAGACAGTCTCCACTGAACGCCAGCTGTTCATTATGGTTTTTCTATTTGCGTCAACTCTCCCTCTGTCATCAGCATTCTGTATTGTTCTCGTGTTGCTTCTTTATCTCCAAATCTCTTCATTATTCATAAAAGCCAGAAAAAGCTCAGGGTCCATACTTTGCTAATGACAATCTTGCTGATTGGTGGTCCCGTGCATCGCAGCTTAATGTTTTGGGTACATGTACACAACATAAAAGGGATTGAACCTGGTAAAGTTAAGAAAAAAAATGATTATTTATGTGTCATGGAGTGAAATAGTTCATTTTATTAAGTTAATCTATTGTTTTGACTATAGGTAATTAGGCTATTCTAAATGACCACCAACACAAACAAATCCACAGTGTTAAAAAATGTCATTGTTTTAATTTAACACATGACGCTGCAAGTGCGTCACGTCTTACGATGTTGTTTCATGCCTCCCCTGCTGAGTTGAAACAGAGCCATTGAATGTAATTTCAAGATGGGATGTTGAAACCGCACGCACATGCACGACACAATATGTTCGCGCAGCAGAGTGCCATTTGCTGTTGGATCGACTTGTGCACGGCACACCGCACAAACCTCCACCCTTCCAGCTCGTTTGCCTCCATCATGACCACAATAACAAAAAGCCAGAGAAGTAATACAAAGAAACACAAAGCAACAACAACAACAACACAACATCCACATTCTGGGAGCACATGCAGCGGCTGTGCTAACCTTGACTATAGTGCGCCGACCAGCAGAGGATGACCGTTTAAAGTTATGCAGCAGAAGCTTCTGTGGCTCCACAAAGACCAGTCAGAAACACCTAACTGCTGCTGGAAAATTCAGATGTGGCTGCCAGGAATTCTGACTCATCTGAGCTCAGTGGTCCAACATATTAACACCCCAGGAGACACCTCTGAACTTTAACAAGAAGAGAAATGACCACGCTGGCTGAAAAGACGAGTCCAATGAGCTGATGTTTTAATAATGTGTTAATAATTGATGGATTTCCTGCATCATGCGACTAGATGGAGTTCGTGGTAAAAAGATAAAAAAAGAGTCTGCAAATGAAATGAGAAGTTACAAAATGACTTTTGCAATACAGTATATTAAAAAATGAAATGAAAGGAAAGTTATTTTGCTGGAAGCAGGTGGTTGTCCAAAACGGAGCTCATACAAGGTGCCATCCATCGCTTTCTGTTCCGGTGTCACAGCAAAGAGGAGTTTTGGAAGGGAGCACATGTCCCAGGGAGAACAGAGCGAACAAGGGCAGACTAGGGGGGATAAAAGGAGAGGGAGAGAGAGAGAGAGCGAGAGGGAGAGCGCTTCCTTTGGTGCATTTTCCCCCCAAGGCCAGAAAGGAGGATCGGGGCTGCTCCCCTGACAGATCTGAAGATGTCCTGTTTTTCTTTTTCCCTGCTCTCCCTCTTCCTGCAGGAAGCAACATCATGCTGGGCACCAAAGCCTCGGTCATAATACTCTCGTACTGATGTGCACTGTAATGGTAACATAATGGATAGACATGCAGATGTGCAAATAGCCAGATTGCAGCTGACGTGGGACACTGAAGAAGTGCCAGGTTGAAGCAGTTGCACTTCTAGCAACATGTTAGCCGCGGATTTCCAACATGAACTGCAAAGGGAATGAGCAGCTGTCACTGGACAGTGCACACAAATAATTACAACTTAATGCCATGCTTCCTAAAATGACAAGGAGATATAACTCTGTCAGCATTTCGGGTAAGAAATTGATCAACCAATAAAAAGTACTTTTTTTTTCTCATGAAAAATCCTGAAAGCAACTGGAGTGACAGCTGAGATATGATTACAATAATTAAAAAATGACATACAAATATGCACATGTGTAAAGAAACACATTACTCTCTGTCTGCACTTTAGCTTTTCTCATCACCAGCAATACACACCCAGTTCAGACTCTGAGGTCTCCCATGACACACTTCAGGCCTTTCAGTCTCCATCCAGGGTCAGGGACTCTCTCTCTCTCTCTCTCTCTCTCCTTCATACAAGGGCTGCATTTCGCTCCTCTGTACATTCATTCACGCCGCCTGCCTCTGTGTGTGTGTGTGTGTGTTTTCCTCTCTTTCCGAGCGAGAGAACTGTATCTCTGGATCAGATAAGACTTCGGTACTGGTCTTAAACCTTCAGCAGACCTGTCCAAACACATGAGCTCATGTGAGAGGGCCACTGCCGCCTGTTAACTCCATAAGCTAATAAAGAGTCCATGTGTTCGTCATTCATGCTGTGTGTCGCTGTTCTCTCTGCCTCTCTGACTGCAATTTTGTCATCCCACGTTTCCCTATTTAACGCCCCACTGCTTTGTTTTGATCGCTTTGACCGTGTCTAATTCTTCACTCTTCCTCTTTTGCTTCCTCTTATTTCTGATGGAGAGGAGGATTTATCTCCCCCCGTGTCTCTCAATAAGCTCCATGGCTGCAGCAGCTTGAATTTGATCATCTCCACAGTATCAGAAGCGGAGATCTCAAACAAAGGGCGTTGCCAAGACAACAAAGCTGAAGCCACACAGGCAGAACTGGGCTAGACCTGCATGATGGTGCCTTTAGTAATATTTGTGTGTGTGTGTGTGTGTGTGTGTGCATTTCATAGTGTGGCACAAAGACTACAATTGCTGGGAATGTGAAATTTGTATGTGTACGTGTATTTCATCATTCTGTGTGGCTCTTTGCTGACTGGCTCGATGTGTGTGTGAGTGTGTGTGAGTGTGTGTGCATGTATTGCATCCCCGCAGGGAGGGGAGGGGGTCCGTTAGGAGAGGACTAAGGTTACCCCCTGGTAGAGGCATTGCAGGGTCATTTCGCGGCGGGATACTTCTCAGCAGTGACCCCGCCACCCCTCACTGCTCCCCCCAGCAGACGGCACTTCTGAGGAGAGAAGAAGGACCAGAAGAGAGACCCCCGGAGTACAGGACCCCCGGTCTGCCCCAGACCCCGGACCCCAGCCTCAGCAGCGCCTGACCCGGGCCCAATGTGTTCCCAATCAGGAGAAACACAAACAATACTTTTATTAAAGAGAGGAAGCCAACTACACTCACACACACACACCTACACACACCTACACACACACACACACACACACACACACACCTACACACACACGCACCGCTCTGCCTTAAATTAAATTTTATGTTTTAATAACACAAAGGTAAAACATCTGTAAATGAGCAATGGCACAACAGTCAAATTGTCAAATATTACCCCATCGCTTGCTCTCCCTTTGCACTTCCATCCTTTCTCTCCTCTTTTCCTCTTTTCTCTATCTGGGAAAACAAACGGAGGGATTAAGGATTTGGGAGGAGTAATGGGAGCCAGGTGGAGGAGTGTGACTGTGGGGGTCTCCTGCCAGATTAGGGGGAGAAGCCAAACCCAATCCCTCACACGCCTTCCTAAAGGCAGCTAATGTTTCTTTTGAAGAAATAATCCCGTTTGGCCATCTAATAGCATTTGGCAATTATGAACCTTTGCGGGGCATGTATGGTATTACCAGGAATGGCTACCAGCGATGGAAGGTGGAGAGAAAGTGGTGCGGTGGGGAGAATTCCCCTTTCTCACAATGTCTTCCTCCTCTTCCTCTTCCTCTTTTAAAGCAGTTGCTATTTTCAGGTGGCCTTTTCACAGTCAGGTGCAGAACGACGTACACTATCACCAAGAATGCTGAGGCGTTTGAGGCTAAGATGCTGCCGTGTCCGCTGGCGTGAGCTCAGAGGCTTCTTATAATGTTTAAACAGCATCCACCTGTGCGACACAACAGCTTCATTTTAACGCTGGAAAAATGACAAAATGATTTGTGTGCAAATGTTAATATGCCGATTTGTCCCAAATGAACTACACCTTCTGTTGCAAACACTGGATTAAACAACAGTCAGGGGCAAATTAAATTATTGTTTTTGTCAGACTAAAGAAAACAAAATCCTCGAGAAAATTAACTGTGGCAATCAATTCATCCAGCCTTTTTTCAAAACATGAACAGTGTGCTGGTTCAAAATCTGTTGGATGGAGTGTTTACTATATGGATTAGAGATGCGTCACAGATCTGGCCAACAAACGTTGCCCCCTTGTGGAACACTGCATAGGATAAACAGCTTTTTGTAGAACTTGCAGAGAGGCTGCAACGACACAGCAGGTTTATTTAACATGACAAGAACAGACGTGATAATAATGATTTGCTCATTTTTTAAAATCCAGATCAGGAATAAGGGCTGCTCAATTATCTGATTTGCTGTGTGACCGCTGGGAATTAATTGCGCATTGAAATCCAGGAAGGGTCTGTCCTCCAAAGCCAGATGCACATTTATGCCCCCCCCTTCTTTTAAATGTTGAGTAAGCCGGATGGAAAGAAGAATTAACCCCTATGCAGAGGGAGGTGAATTAGGAGTCAGACTTTTCGCACCTTCTCTGCACACATACAGACACGGAAAGCAGGCATTCTCTGTGTTAGCTCAAGCATAATATCCAGCAGACGATGGAGAGGTGTGTGTGTGTCTGGGGGGGACTCAACTTGTAGCACCTTATCAGCTGCTGTCTCTTCATCATCTGTCTCGAGCTGTGGATCAGACTGAGCATCGTTTGCCGCCAGTAGCTTCGTAATTTCTGGAAGGTTTCTGAAAGGATTCAGTGTCTGTCTAGACAAATAAAAGCAAACAAGTTTCCAGTAAAAACACAATGCAGTCGGTTGTCATGCAAGTCGAACACGTTTCACAGTGCAGTTTCCTCGTGATCAACAGCTGGGGCGAGCGGCAAAAGAACACATGATCACCATTAGTGTTTGAGCTAAAGTTAGGAATGGCCCACATCGGGTCTCATGCGTGTACTAAAGTTGAAAAGTTCACGTCAGCTGTATTAAATGAAAAACTGCTGGCGAAAACAATCAACTGTAAAGACTTTAAAAGTGATTGAAAAGGAAAGGGAACTCATCTCCTCGCCATTGTGTTCTTCCCACCGTCCCTCCTCTCTGCACGCTCTCGTCCGGGGCCCCGATAATTCAGCAAACGTCGGCGGGTTGTACATCAAAGACCGGCACACGAAGGCCGAGGAACACGCCTGAAGTAAAAGGCCTGCAAGAAAACAAACATCGGCCTTTGTTCTGAGCGCTGAGGGCTGTTTCACCCATGATTAGAGAAAACAGAGAAGGAAAACGAGGCTGCAAGCGTGCCAGTGATGTAAGAAGCAGCCATATTAGCTTCATCCGATTCTCTGAGACGGAACGGGAGAGCGTCCGTCAGCAGGGGCCCAGCCACCAGGAAATGACACTGCGGTGGAGTTACGTTGGTGGCACGACATAGCTTATCAGTAATTGTTGATTGGCTCTTCCGTGAATCGAGATAGCTGTGAGAAGGAGCGAGGCGACTCGAGTTAGGAGGCCTTAAAAATTACCACCATTTGTTCTGTGCTTCAAATTATGTGTCATTCATTAAAGTTTTTGATGTTTGCTTGTCCAAATATAACTGTGGATCATCAGAATAACTGGTTTGTTAAACTTCTGTAAGAGATGGCGTTCAAGTTGAAGAAACGAGACCAGAACCAGAGGCATTTCCAAATTTCTGTAAAATTGAGTTAGTCTATTTTTTTTTTCTCAGCTCAGATGTTTTGCGTTGTTTTTCGTCCCATAATTTCTCAATCAGTGATACATTTCTGACGTTGTTAGCAGACATCCACATAAAGTAAAAAAATAATAATGTCTGCTGGGTGTGAGTGTGAACAGCTTCTTGTAAAAACCTGTAAAAAGTAAAAACCTCATTAATGATTATTGGATTGATCATTACACACACACAAAGCCATCAGTTTTAGAATCCTTCATTGTTTTCCTTTAATAGTACAAAACTTTGCTGCTTTGGTGAGTTTCTCATAGTCTTGATGTTACAGACATGTAACATTTTCAGAAAAAGTGAATTTGGTTTTAACCATGCTAAGCACCAAATATGACCCAATGAGGTGCTATACTTAAATACTGTTAAATAGCACATTTGCTATGTGATACATCTGTTTTGTGTTTTCAGCTTGTCGCCTCCATGTGACCAAAAAAATAAAAATCAACAAATGTGGCTTTAAAGTTCATGATATGCTTGAAGAAAGATCAGCGATACATCTGGCCCTCGTGTCTTTAACTCATTCCTTGAGAGAATCGGAAAACAGTCAGAAGGTGAATGATTCCAGATTATTTGGAATAACCATATAGGAAAGTCTGGGACCAAAAAATGCACAAAGTCAGAACAACCTGGGTCTGAATGCCTGCTGCAAGCTGTAACTGAGCCTGACCTTTGACCTCTGTATTGAAGTTAGGCACAGTAAGGACTGATATTATTGCTTCTTGAAATCTTCCAGTGGATTTGAAGTTGTTTGTGTTTTGATGTTAGAAATCAAAGACTTGTGAAATGATAATAGTTTTGATTATTGAGAAAAACACACAAAACAGAACAAAAAAAAAACAACCACCAGCCATCTTCTAAATTTTTCGTTAGACAGATATGAAAGCGTCGGCCTCTTCTTATGTCGTTCTGTTTGAACGTATCGATATGAAAAAAGAGTTGTATCTCTCTCTGGTCAGGGAGATTATATCCGACTGCTGTAAATCAGACACAGGTGGATGAACTTCCTTCTTCTCATGTCTGCCTCCCAGCTAACCTCTCCTTTACCCTTTTGTTCTTTTCCTCTTTGTCAATCTCTGTTTTTCTTCTTCTTCTTCTCCCTTTCTGAATTCCACTTCAGGGTATCACGAAAATTGAAAAGGAAGGAAACAATTATAGCCCTGTCAAAATGTTGGCCCTATGACACAACGCACAGTCAATACACGAAGAGCTTCTTTGTCCATGTTTAATTTTTTTTACTAACCTTTTCTAGATGAATTGGTACACAGTATAACAGCATGAAATTATTTCCATCACATGAAGGAGTGTGACTTTATTAAATGATTTCTGAGGAAGAAAGCCTGGTGCTCGAGCAGTCAACCTCGCCGTGTGGTTGGACGAAAGCGTCAGGGACGCTCAAACGCCTGTCTGGACTCCTATTCATCAAACTTAAAAGCCTTCAGAGGAAAAAATGTTGCCCTCTCAAAAGCCTTTTGTGCAGCTTATACTTCATCGTACCATTGCAGTCGTCTTAAGCCAATGTCTCTGACATTTATAACTAGTGCGTGGCGGCACTTGAAATCCGAGAGATGCTGCTACAGTTTGCTATCACTCGACCGGTAGAAGCTTCATTTACTTTTTAAAATTCATTCTTGGTCTGAATTTGTTGGCAAAAAAAAAAAAAAAAAAGCTAAGACAGGAGCAATTTAAGACTGGGAAAGTTGTGGAATGCTCAAACGCACCCGATTGAACCTTTCCACGGGTAAAGAAAGAACTGGTTTGGTATCATGACGGCAGGAAAGAGGCATTTCCAAAAGGCTCAACCAAGATGGGGACTGAAAATCTACACTGGCCAATAGACCAGCAGCTTAAGAACAGTACTTCTCAAGCTTCTTTTTCCTTTGGCCCGTCCTGTGAGGGGTCGCCACAGCCAACCAACCTTCCCCACTTCACCCTGTCCTTTGCATCATCGTGCAATCTGTGCACCAAGCTCCTAATTTTATTATATATTTTTTGCTTTTTTATGACACTGCAATATATAAAAAAATAAAAAAATAAGTTAACAAATTTTTTCCCAAGTTGCTGTTGATACGGAGTTATGGCTGAACATTCCTCAGTGAAGGCCATCATCAGGTCTGCCGGTGCGTCCTGTTAGGGGCGGGGCTTCCGTGGTGGGACTGAGATTGTCACAGAGATCAGGTCAGAGAGGAACCGACTGTTCTCCAAATGTTCCTCAAGGTGAGTCCTTGGCCTGGCGCTGGCACTGTCTGTGAATTAAAGCAGCTGCACGTTCAGTTCAATTGAAATTCCTCATTATTAAAGCAAGTGAAATGATTAGCCTGTTATTTACCTTTGAATCGCTCTTCCTGACGCCCCTCAGAAGTTCAAACTACTTATACAATGGTGTGAAAAAGTTTGAGCCAAAGATAGTTGATTTCTTTCCATTATAAAAAAATGATTATGCTAATAAATGACAACCACTTGCGTTGATTAAAATAGCAAACCTACTTAGCAAAATCGCTCTCCCTATTGTATCATCTCTGTAATGCTGACCCCGCTTGTATTTAACACAGTGCTTATTGTGATTCACTTCATTAAATAGAAACTTTGAATGTAAGCATGACTATTGTTGAATACACTGAATATATCGTTTTTTTTTTTCCCCGTTTTTTTTTAAACCGCCGTAGGCATAATACTCTGCCGAATGTTATGACAGATGCAACACCAATATTATGACAGCGTTGTGGAGTGTTTCAAAGACATTTCAGAAGTAATGGGATAGGGAAGATCATTCTGCAGTTCCAATCAATTTGCATTGTGCTGGCCTTTATGTGTGGATGAGTAGAAATGAGCTTGATATATCACCGAAGATGCACCTCGCTATGACAGATGCTTGGAGTGTGTGTTCCCCCCATGACACACTGTCGGGTCGGTGTTGTAGAGGGTGTTATGAAAACAGCTCCATTTTCATTCATACAAATGTGCGCACACACACACTCACGCACACATTCATTAGAGCAGTCAGGTCATTTAAGAACAAATTTTTAAGTATAAGGACGCAACAGGGAGTTCACCTCTAAGAAGAGGGCAGAGGAATTAAGGCAGAAAAGAAAAAACACTCAAGAGCAAAGTACACAACTGGATCGTGATCCTGAATAACAATAAATAGCTATAAGAAGAAAAACACAATTAGATAGGGGCGGAAAAAACAAAAGATGCAACATCTAAAAATAGGCAACAGATCACCAGTATACATTTAAAAGTAAATAAATTGAAAAAAAGACTGGTTATTAAAAATTAAACTACTCAACATTATTATTATGGAATAATGGCATGTAACTTACACAGTTATTTTAAATTGTAATGCCTCAGTCGCGTAATTCTAGTTAATTGACAAACTTCAGGTTTGCTGTTGTCTTGATCTTGGGTCAAAAATATTCATTCATCCATATTTCGGAAAAGTGGTCAAGAACTTCCCAGCTGTCAACAGGCGAGAGGCAGGGCACACTCTGGATTAGCCACCAGTTCATTGCGGGGCCACACAAGGGCAGACAATCATTCACACACACACACACGCACACACACGCACACACACACACACACACACACACACACACACACACACTCATACCTAGGGAAAATTCAGTGTAGCCAAATTCACTCGAGTTGCATGTTTTTGGTTGTGGAAGGAAGCCGGAGAGAACACGCAAACTCGGCACAGAAAGGATTCGAACCCAGTACCTTCTTGTGAGGCAACAGTGTGACCATAAAGCAATTGATGAAGAAGGAACCCCATTTTGTTTGCTGACTGGATTTAACTATAAATGGTAAAAAGGGATCTGAACTAATAATTGTTACCTTTCCACTGCAGAAAATACTGTAATTTTACATTTCACCTCTTTCTGTCACATCCTGCCCTCACTCTATCTGTCCCCTCTGGAGGTGTTGATGCTCACACTGTTCCTGATATCTGGGAGCAACCAATCCCACATCCCCCTCCTCACCCTGAATACCAGCCCCCCCCCCCCCCATCTTCCCTGTCGCTCCCGAGGCCACAGGCCTCATGGGAACCGCCTATCTCTACCCAGCGCCCTATCAGATTGTTGACACGAACAGATACCCTCGCAATGAAAATATTTTGCTTCACCTAACACTGACATTGGCCTACATGGACCTAAATATCTACCCCTGTTGGGATAAACAGCTCCTGTGTACTGTGTGTGTGTGTGTGTGTGCGTTTGGGCAGCTGCGGATGCTTGTGGGCGTCAGAAGCTGCTGACAGGTGCATAAAATAATCAGCGACGACATTCTTGATATCACATCCAGTGGTGTGTGTGTGTGCGTGTTTTTTTAGGGGTCTCGCTGTCAGTTAATGATGTGAAACGGGAGCAGTAGGTGCAGAAGCAAGCTGAGCGGTGTAGGAGCCCATCGAGGGATGAGATGATGACTTGACTTATTTTTTCACTGTAGCATTGTGCTTTATTCAATAAGTCTTTTTTTTTTATCTCACTGCATGCACATGCATGATTTTTAGAAGTTCCAAGAAGTTTTTATGTTTTTTAAAAGCATTAAAAATGCCATTAAAAGTGTTATATAATAAGTTGGTAAATGTTGTTTACTTTGTGGATATTGAATATCGCCCTTGTTCATGTAAAAAAAGGAGTGCCGGTAAATATGTTTGACAATTACATCCACAATTTAGCGACAGTAATGGAGATGCCGCTCCTTAAAACATACTGTTAAGTTTGCATATACCTTTATTTTAAAGCCTTGGTTAGAGCAACACACATTCATCACACACATTTGCTACTAAACTCCATCAGACATCAGATGATTGCAAATTGCATGCAGATAGCGGAGAACTTCGTTTCCACTCACGACTCCTTGGCATCAGGGTGACCATGTTATGTATTTCTATATTTTGCTTTGTAAAACGTATGAGGTAAGCCAAGAGTCCATAGGAGCTACAAGCTAGTCTCTCTCTTCCCTTCCACAGAACACGTTGCCCCCGGAGAATCTGCAACAAAAACAAATCAGCCATTGAGAAAGCCAGAAGGGACCCCAGTGGCCGAATGCATCTGTGGAACTGCTCGATTATTTTTGATCTGACACAGGAAAGAGCCCACTCATAGTAAACCCCGGATGAGGTGGCGACAGATCTCGTTAACCCCGTTTTGAATGAAAGAGGGAAAGCGTACAGGGGAGCGGAAGGGTGTGAGGCGGACGTGTGCCTCGACGTCTCCCTGAGGTTCGATCCTGACCTTTAGCATAACCCGACCGAGGACACACACGTGCACACGCTCAAGTACCAGCATGTAGGCATGAGCAATCCCGCTTCAGCTTTATGGTTTTTTTTTGCATCTATTACGTGCACTAAGGCTTCTGAAATGGCCGAAGGAATCCGATAGTGCCCTTAAAGAGTCTGAACACATCATCTTTGGATTGAATCCTTGTGACTGAGCCAAATGCTCTAGCAGCTACACCAACAGAACTCTTAGCTGACAGACATTACACACTCTGTGTGGTGAGAGGCTAATCGTAGCTGATTTCAACTAACAGAAAGACAAAAATACATGGTCGCATTTCATGACAGTCCAGACGAGCCACTGTTCTGACGGTCTGTGCTCGTGTAACCGAGTCTAACACATTTATTGACATTTAGACAGACAACACTGAAGTGATCACTGTGTAACCAGCAGTACAGTAAGGCTCAGTGTGATGATATATTATTTCACGATTAAAACAAGATGGCATAATCAGATTCATGCGACAGAGGGAGTGGCTTCAACTGGACATGTTCCAGATTCATTGATTCCAAAAATGAGTTCAGGCTCAGTAAGTTTCATATCCTCAATTGAAGTCTTCACAATTCATCAACGGGCTACTGTGTTTTCCAACAGCAACTTGTCCTGTGGGGTTTCCTGGCATGAATGGCACTTGTTCCCAACACTGACAAAAGCTCATTCCTATCCAAGACTGTCACCCTAGTTTAATACCATGACAATGTCAGCCATTGCCTCGTTGAATCCCACTCTTTGGCACTGTGGTTGTCTTGTTTTGTACCAGGAACTTACTGTAATTGCACCAAAGGGTGCAGCCGTGAAGGATATGCATCACTACACCTCCAACTTGTTTGGATCTGGCAGACAATGGCTTAAATTGTTGGGCCTGGAATTTCCATCCACTAGTTGTACAGCCTGATATTATCAGATGAACTGGCATTCACTGAAATGGGAAGATTACAATCACGCACAATGATGAACTCACCGAGGTGCTGGCTGGCATAACTCAGGGCTTAACGTAACCGGTTGGGCTTGTCGCTTTGACTGTTTAGTATAACAAAGCCGTGTGAGCATCTTTACTGTCGAATAATGCCAAAAACACGGCATGGAAGATTTATCCATTTCCTGAGGCATTGCAACTCCTTTGAAGAAGGGAGGTCCTGAGAGGCTGCGTGTGCCACTGGGTCGCCATGGTGACGGGACATCCCGGCAGGAAAAAACAGGAAGTGAGGGCAATAAGTGACACTGATTGGACCCCTCCTTGCTCGCGTGCAGCCTCTTTCCTCTTTCATTTGTGTGGGACCGTGACATAAACGTGGTGACATGTGAACATGCTTTGGGCAAACATTTGACATTCTGCTTCAATGCACATGCAAATGCGTGAAGAGTTGCATATCTTTCCTAACTGACAAGCGTTGCAACTTTTTAAATTTAAGATAAGAAGATCCATCCACCTTTGCCTTGGTCTGTGTTTGAAGAACCCAGTGACTCCTTGCTCCCACTCAAATCCACACCACTGTACTTTCAATGATCAGGGTATAAGGCTGGAGGTCATTATTAATCCAGCTGCCTCTGTTCTTTGTTATCTCCCTCCTCCTCTGCTCTGGGTCCTTGAACTAGTTATCAGACAAAATAACTACTCCTCTACGCCGAAGACAAGCTCTCATCAAGTTGAAATCATCTATGAAGTAAAAATACAAAAATGGTGCCCACGATGAACAACGAGGTGTTCATAGTATTTAATAATATATAAAATACTTGCTTTAACTTCCTGGACAGGATCCTGCTTGAATGAGCGACATCGGCGAACACAGTTTGAAATTTAAACTTGAATATAGACGCATTTCTTGCATTGATACACACAGGATTATTCACATTGGCTTTAATCCATATATCTATACGTAACAACGGGTCACGTTTTGTAAATTAAACTTTCAGTTGTGTTCAATTGTTGTATAGGTTGTTTTTTTTAGCAGTTTAAATCAATGGTTGACAGAAACAGTTTGCTGCTGAACACACACCTGCAAAAAGCTTTCTCTTATACTCTCAATGTGACACATACGAATGCGGATGTTTGTGTTTTGCAGCTTGTTCTCCTCCACCTGTTATCTTCATCACACATCAGCGTGGGTTGCATGATAACGAGGCTCACATGAGAGTCAGCACCTCCCAACCTGAGGCCGGAAAGCAGTGGACCCTGCGTTGGGTTCGAGTTGCTGCCTCCAGTGGATGAATTTAAAAATCTGTGAGGAGACAGCGCTAACCACTACGCCACCATCATTAACCAAATTCTGCAACAAAATTACAAGAGTGGAGAGTTGGTCCTGAGCTGCTGCGACCTTGTGGGCTGACATAACTTAATGTTCTGGAGATACATGTCGTTTTTCTGGTGCGAGTAGAAAATGTGAATGTTTTACTGGAGCGCCGTGTTGAAGAGTGAGATGAAGGATGATGCTCTTGATCTACCAGCCCATCTGCATTCCAGTGTCGTCTGCCGTGATGAACGCTGTGCTAAAGCAGATCCTTGTAAACCAGCTGGCGATACTAAGTGAAAAGGGCTGTGCTTTCTCATACTGGCAGCCTTTAAAATTCAACTGTAAACATCAAGCCCATGCATGAGTTGTGTGGTGACAGTGAGTCGTTAAGAGTAAAGAACATTTACAGCAGATCTCCATTCATTTTTATTTCGTTGAATGAATTATGCTTATGCAAAACAAACTCTTATACCCGTATTTATTGTATATTTTTAGTGTCAGGCTATTGATAGCAATAAATAATTTATATGGTAACAAAATGCCATCTGAATCAAATTACTCTGACTAAAATATAATGTAACTCTAAACAGACACAGAGAGAAGACACAATAATCCCAACATGCATGCTTTGGTTTGTGAAGTGTGCGTGCTTATGCTTAAACCGCATCCTCCTCACCAACCCATACAAAGCTCACCTGAGACCTCCGCTGCACCTCAGAGATGTCGGGCGGTTGAGGGTCTGAGGGCTCATCACAACATTGGGCTGCTCACACATGTCCAAGGACAAAAAAACCCCAACACCTGTAGGTGCAGAGGTCGGGGGGTGAGGCTCGGGCGGGGGGGTCTTTGTGGGTGGATTGCACGGAGGCAGAGGCGCATGAATGTTACGGAGACATGCATGGTAACAGAGCTAAGTGCTTGCAGGCATTTAAAAGCATGTGTGTGTGTTTGAAGCAGAACTAGAGGGAAATGAATGAGAATGTGTTGAGCCGCAAGTGTGCTGCATATATGCATGTATAGGTGTGTGTGTGTGTGTGTGTGTGCGTGTGTGTGCAGTTCTCTCCACGTCGCTGCCTTTCCATACAGTCCAGGTGTTCGTTTAGGGTCTATTGTCATCCGACTGGACTTATCGCCCCCTCTCTTCCCTGTCAGCTACCTGCCTTTTGATGTCTGGGAAGTCTTTCACCCTCTTTCCGTATGGGTCAACATTCCAGCAGCCACACACACACATATGCACACACACACATGCACGTAGATAAACACACCTGCACATACACACGCAGACATGTGCTGAAACACATACACGTGGAAGAAAGAGAGGGATGAAGAGAGCAAAGGGAGGAATAACAAAAGAACAGGAGGGGAGTGAGGTACAAGTAAACACTTGCTCTTTATCAAAGAGAAAGGCTTAACGTCGAACAGAGCCGAGTCTGTGGAGAAAAAAACATTCGAGGATGGCCTGTGGTTGGCTCGGAGCCTTTAGTCATTTCATGGAGTAATATTTTACACGTTGTAATTTTATTATTTGGAGCATCAAAATGCTTAAAACGATAAAGGAAAAAAGGATTTGAAAATAAAATCCAAAAATGAGGCCTGTTTTTATATAATTGACTTTTTCTGCACCTTGTTTTTCTTTCTTTCTTTTTATGTGATTAAAGGATTTTTATTTCACTTTTATTACCACCAATATGATCCATATGTATTCTCACATTCTAGATGAGTTTTCGCACTTTTTTAGTGAGATGTATTTTTGTGCACTGGATCCAGATGTGGGTTGATTTACATAATTTAATTTACATATTGCATAGACAATGGGTCGACAGTTCAGGAAGACATGACAGTGCTACCAATACAGTATGTAGCTGAGATGATCCCGAGTCAGAATCACTCAAATGGATTTCATCTGTGAATGAAAAAAAGTTGAGATATAAAGAAAATCAGGAATTGCCATTCAGGAGAATACATATTTTTATTATTAACCCACAGATCACTGATGATAAACATATGATTCCAAATTCTGCAAGTACGATTCCAGGGTCAGGGAATTACACGGTCTTATTTAAGCGAGCGTGAGAGAGACCCAGCATAAGCATTGCGTTACAGTTGTATTGTGCACAGAAGGGTTTTTGTCTCAAACTGCTCTACTGCTGTGCAAACAGGGGTTAAAGTAGGATCTGAAAGGTGACAGAACCCAAACAAACAAATTAATTTATATGCTATCCTTAACTTTACCATAGAAAAATCCATTACATTTTTAAATCCCTAAACAGATACCGCTGACGTGCACCACTGAGCACTTTTGCTCATGTTTTTCCTGCAAGATGTGTCACATGAACATTCACTCAAATCACAATGCCCTATTCATAACTGTGATTGGGTGGCTGGTGGAACCAGAGGGGTGATAATCATCTTCATTACAGAACCTCATCCAGAATCAGGAGTGTTAGTCAGATACAAGTACACACACACACACACAGCCTGAGCTTGAACTTATCAACAGACATCTCCCCTGGTCTCTTGAGCATGTCCACCAGACATACATGGAAGTCAACTAATTTGCCCCCCCCCCGCTGTCTTGCGTTTTTCAGCGCAGGCTGGTCGTGTCCATCCACTGTCTATATGACCATATATTATATCACCGTATTAAAACAATGTTTAACCACGGTTTCATCTCCAATAACACTCTCCGCTCCTCACATTGCGTCTGTGATTGTTTTCTCAGTGCGCTTGATGACTAGTGCTGACAGATGACAGACTGTCAAGGACTGTCAAGGGCCTCTGATCACACAAACAGCTCTCCCACCGCACTTTCACTCCCTGTTACATCCGCTCTCAAATGCACAGCTTGACTGATGTCCCCGCAGAATGGAAGGAGACAAGATTATACTGAAGTCTCTCAGGAGGAAGGCTTGAATTTTCTTGATAGTTTTTCAGCTGTTTGCACTTGTTTTCCTGAAAATTCATTTATGCTGGTGGTAAAGTCACGGGGAGGGTTTTGAACAGCACGAAGAAAGAGAACGAAAGGGTTTCTTTCAGGAAAGGAGAGAAAGGGTGGTCCTCTGCTTCGCTTTTTCCTCTGACCTTTGCACCTGATGGTGTAGTTTTACATTTAAGGTTAATTGGTGCAGAGTCGACTCTGTGTACACGTGTGTGTGTTTGCTTCTGGGCATGTGTGTGTATCAGGGTTCGGTCCACGTCTTTATATCTCTGTCTCCCCCTTCTTAGCCAGGTGCATGGCACTGCTCTGGAGCTTTTATCCCAGGCAGATCCCTGGGAATGAAGGGAATTCCTCCCAGACGCTCCCGGTCACAGTGCCCTGGCAGCTCCTACTCATCCACCCACCCACCCACCCACACACACACACACGTAATCACACCGCCTTTGCCCCCCCCTAACCCCGACATCATTGACAGACACAGCCCAAAGAGCAGACACCTGGCTTCACATGCACACACAGACACACACCCTGGGGAACTGCAGGGAAAGTCAGGGATCAGCAGAAACACTCTAGAGAAACAGGAGAAGACAGAAGGAACCAGATGCAAGATAGTACTCATCAGGAGAGAGGTGGCGGGGCTGGGGCGGAAAAAAAAGAGAGACTGAAACAAAGAAACTGCAATTGAAAGGTCAATATGTCAAAAACAGTAAGCACTCAAATAAAGGGCATTATGTCAGAGTGCATTTAACATTCAACGTCATCGTTAAAGTAAATCTCATCATCTTTTTCCTCTAGAAGATGCCATCTTTCTCAGAGGAATTCTCAACTTGAAGAACCCCCCCCCCCCCCACACACACACACATTTAGTCACACGGTTGAAAAATGTGCAATAAATCACGCAGCTGGGCGAGGAAGGGTTAAATGGATACCCCAGCGAGAGTGCGGCCCGCCCGTCAGACAGGAGTTAACAGCACCTGAGTCCTGTCAGCTTCACTTCCTCTCCTTTCTATCTCCTGCCAATCAACCCGTCACACCACAAAACCAGGCGTGCGTGTGCGCGCGCCAGACTAATGTGCCCCCCCCCCCCACACACAGCGGCGACGCCGCAGCCTATTTACATGTGGGTAAAGACGACTCCGCAGTAACACCAGCTGTTAGTTTACCTACACGCCTTGCTAATTAAGCAAGTGAAGCATGTGTGAACGAGACATGGTGACAGCAGCGAGGTGATGGCTGCTGCTGCTGCTGCTTGATGGCGCTTCTCCTCGTGCCGGCACTGACAGCCATGTGTAATCACGTCGTGTCTCAATTCGCACGCTGAAAGAATGAAAATCATTTAGCTGGTGGGAAGAGAATCCACATGCTACTTCTATGGCACGCACGCACGCACGCACACACGCACACACGCACGCACGCACGCACACACGGGTAGTTATCTGTGCACCGCAGGGCATGGTTCTCCACTCCCCTCCTCTTCTCTCTCAGTCTGTGTCTACACCTCGGAGGCCAAGGCAAACACAAGGTGTGTGTGTGTGTGTGTGTGATCCACTCATATCTCAACACTTACACCTCTCCTCCCTCCAGAACGTAAAGGCAAGTGGTGTGTTTTCTTTCATAGCCACTGCAAGAATAGACCCCTCTCTTCGCACTATATCACTCCACAGAGCACAACATCTTCATTTGACTACACTTGAGTGAATCCAATTGATTTTCTGTTGAAAGAGGAAACAACTTGTTTGCAGATTCTGCCTCAAAAGAGGAGCATCTGTGCCTTGTTGTCTTTGGTGACCACTTGAAAACGTAGCCCGGCTGGAGACGGTACACGAGACTGACAACAAAGGGGAATGGTTTGGAAGACGCACAATCCGGGCTTGAAAAGGCAGCAAGCCCGGCCTGTCAGAGACGCCGCACGCCTGCAGCTGTGTGGCGTCTCTGTCAGTCGGCTGGTCTCTGTTTCACAGAGAATTGCTCCTTACCAGGCTGAAGGCCCCCTTGGCCTGTCAATGGTGTCCTGCTATTGGTTCCCTGGAGGGCCGTGGACCTCCCCCACACTCACACAGACTCAGTTAAAAGTGTGTGAATGAATGTGTGTGTCAGTGAGCGAAAAGCGTCCGAGTCAGCGTACACCTGTCTGTGTTTGCGTTGCTCTGTTCAAAAAAAAAAAAAAAAAAGTTGCTCAGTTTGTGTTTTCATTTGTTTGACCTGCTAACACGCTACAGATACAAAGTAGCTCAAAGCTATATTCTGGTTACGGTCCGTGTTACGTACAATAAAGCAAATGAAATGAAAGGAATTGTTTGCCAGCGAAGCTTAAATTCTGAAGGAGGAAAAAAAGTGGAGGAAATATGCAAGTAATTGTCGTTTTCTGATGTGGAGAATGTGTCCCTTTGTACGCTGCGGTCACATCATGTGGGAACAACCGACTGAATTCGGCAACAGTTCTGAAGGGATCAGGCATGTGAACTTGCTTGAAAGCACCACGATGTTACAATTGAAGTTTTGCTTTGACCTTGGTTACCCTTGGCCATCTATTTAACACCTCCTATTTACTTCCTACATTTGTCATGATGGTAAAATGAGACCCCACGGCGAAAGTTACAACAAGGAAATGCATGCCGGTGTTGGGCTCCTTTACGGCTTCTCCTTGTACCACTTCCCCCCCTGCCTAAAGGAGCTCAGCTACTCCAAAGAATTAATGTGATAGCTGACCACTAATGGGACGGGATGCTGAAGAGTCGACAAACAGGAAGTTATCATAGTGTATGTACTTTTTCAGAGTAAAAGACCAATCCCAGAAATTAAAAGGCAAAGAAACAAATATGTCTTCAATAAACTGAGCTCGATGTCCTGCAGGGGCTCAGCAGCTGTTCAGCATATAAACTTTCATTGTTTGATTTAAGTACACAAACCAAACTGTAAACAGACTATCAGAGAAGAAATTGATATCGCCTCTACATTCATACGTATCTTCTAAACCGCTTTGGACGTTACCGGGTCGCGGGTCGTGCTGGAACCTGTTCTCGGAGTCAACGGGCGAGAGGCGGGACACACCCTGGACAAGCTGCCAGTTCATTGCAGGGCCAGACACACACACAGACAAACAATAATTCACACACACTCATGGGCAATTTAGTGTAACCAATTTGCATCATTTGCATGTTTTTGGTAGTGGGAGGAAGCCGGAGAGAACATGCAAACTCAGCACAGAAAGGAGTCGAACCCAGTACCTTCTTGTGAGGCAAAATTAATTGTGTTGGCCAGGAATCGAACCCACGCAGGTCAACTGCTTGGAAGGCAGCTACGCTCACCACTACACCACCAACACGCAGAGCCGGCCCTAGCCATTTTGGTGCCCTAGGCGAGATTATGATTTTGCGCCCCCCCATACACAGCAAACATTATATATATAAAACATTAATAACAACAGCCATATGACGGACCTTAAAAGTTTAATTATTCTTCAAAACAACTAGCACACGCTATACAATACAAATAATAATAATAAAATAAAATAAAATAAATAAACAGAAATAAAACAGGGTTACTGTTCAGATTAAGAGGAAATTAAAAGTCCTGACAGCTTCCACACAAACAATGCAAAACAGATACATAGCAAATAATTTTGCCATGATAGCTTACATTTAAAATGTTACACGTCTGGACTTCCTTGTGGCAAAGGCATCGATGGTATCATCAAATGATACCTGTCTTGAAAGCTCATGATTTATGCTTATTAAAGCAAGTCCATTGAGACGCTCTTGTGACATCGTGGATCTCAGGTCAGTTTTTATAAGCTTTAGTTTGGAGAAGCTCCTCTCTGCAGCAGCAACTGTCAACCTCCAAGGCTCCATGGCCTTACAAACCGTTGATTTTTTCCTTACAAAATACAAAATAACCTTACACCATATATTTTTTTCAAATGCGTTTATTTATGTACATAGTTGGACATTATTAATTAGGATAGTTTAATTTTGATATTTTAACTAAACTAAAATAACCATTAATAATGCTTGTAATTTAAATTTTTAAATAAGAAACAGATATTTCGGGGGGGGAAATCGTTAGCATTTTTATTTTTGTAAACCAAACTTAAGTATCGATCAATGATGCTTGTAATTTAAATTTCAAACAGGGACAGAAAATACAAACCTTTGCTGGCTTGTGATTGGGAAACATGTTTTTCACGTTTCTTGATATTCGGTGCAGACCGGATGGTACTGTAAAAGTTCGTGTTTGTGCTCGTAATTCCTACTCTGCAGGGAGTCAGTGAAGGCATCAGGGAGGAGGGGCGGGGTGTGTGTGAGCGTGGAGGGGGTGAGAGAGACGGGAGAGGATATCTGTCCTGTTAGCGGCGGGGTTACCGATTAATAAAAGCTTGTTCTGAGACCCATCTCGTCCTTGTTTCAGCGTCTGACGGACGCTACAAATGTGCGTTTTCCCGTACAGATGTTCTTCTACGCCGTACACGTCTTAGAATGCATAAAAACGTACTGGTTGACAGGTATGCTGCAGCAGCAACTGTCTCGGTCTAGCTGAGGTGCGCACTGATAAATCGCCCCCCCCCCCTCTCCTTGGACGGTCAAGGCATTGTGTTTCAGGTCATACCAAGAATGACAAACAACGAGGGGGGGGTGTTGGTTTTAATTTTTTCTGCATTTGTTTGTTTTTTATTTTCTAGGGCAGAGCATGAGAAAAGTGCGCCCGTTGGGGCAATAAATTATAACTATTATTAGTTTATTTTCATTTTTTTTTTATATATATATAATTTTTTTTCGAGGCTTGGAGTGGCGCCCCCTCCAGCTGGTGGCGCCCTAGGCAACCGCCTAGTTTGCCTATGCCTAGAGCCGGCTCTGCCAACACGTCATGCAAGGAAAGTAAGATTTATATTTGTTTCTGCTTTTGATAAAGAAGGATGAAAAAGGAACCCCATTTTATTTGTGGTCTTGATTCAACTATAAATTGTAAAAAAAAAAGGGCTCTGAACCTCACATCCTGCCCTCACTCCTCTGGAGGCGTTGATGCTCACAATGTTCCTGAAATCTGGGAACAACCAATCCCTCATCCCCCCAACCCACGCAAACACGGGTAGAACATGCAAACTCCTCATAGAAAGGCAGCAAGTCAGATTGAAACCTGTGACCTTCTTGCTGTGCGGCAACAGCACTAACCACTGCGCCATTGTGCTGCCCAACCTTTATACCACACAGCTTTTTTATTTTATGGCGTCAAAGTCCAATACCTTTTTACTTGTGTTTGACTTTTTAGCTTACAAGTTAATATAATTTTTACCCGTGCAGCTAGATAATTTATGTCATGTGGGTAACGTGCAATCAAGTGAACATGGCCTCCAAGATGACGGCCCGTTGATCTGTCTGCCAGCCTGCTTAACACTTTAAAGACTGTGCCGTTCTCTTTTTTTTAAATTAGTTTTGCTTCAGCAAAAGGAGGCGAGGGTGTAGTTCTTCACATCTCAGCACCAGACTGATCCCTGAAAGGAGTTTTCTTGTGGGTAAGAGATTAATCCTCATCACTACACATGAGCCTGGGAGGCAACTGCCTGCTTGTAATCACAATGAACTGGGAGCCAGAAAGCATTCGTAAACAGTTCTGTTTGACAAATGTTTTGAGGATGTGTGTTCGGATCACCTAGAAATTGAGCCAATGTAATGTACGAGGATTAAACAGTCCAGAAAAAGAGTTTTATTCTGGAAACATTTTAGCTCTCTGCTCATAAGATTCCACCGAAATAATTGATGCAATGAATCGCTCAGTTCTGGCACCGCAGGAGACGAAGGGGATGCAGCCAAATATGGAGCATAATGGCCATGAGTTTGTGTTTTGATCAGGACCTCTGGTGGTACGGCAGGGGGGAGGAAGAAAGGGTTCGAGTGGAGGTTAGAAGAGAGGAATTAAAGGACAGGAATCTGTCACACAGATTAGCACTGACATGGCTCTGACAGAGGATCTCACAACAGAAGAGGAAAAGAGGAGAAGAGGAGGAAGGAATGGAGGGTTATCTGTTGTTTATGCTGCTGCTGTTGGCAGTAAAAGTAAAAAAAAAAAGGGATTTTCTGAACAACAGAGTTATTAAAAGTCATGTGATGGGTGAAAACTGGCAACACAATTAGACAGATAACATCTTTAAACTAAAGGCCTTTTTTAGATCTTAAAGGACGGGCAGCGAGACGTAGTGTTCCCAACAGACGGAGGAAGAAAACAGTACACCGTCCGGAATCATCCTGACGTGAGGCGCACTGATTAACACAAACAGGAACCAGCCGCGTGGACGGAGAGGGACGAGTGGGCGAAATGAAAGAGGGAAACACAAGGACGATCCTCTTTGGCTCCGCACGGAGCGCGCAACAATCCCTCATCATCGTCATGTCATCACTCAATTAAAAGGTTAGGCCATGTTTACTTTTTCTATTAGCTAGGTTTGGAAAACGTCAACAAGCACTTGTTACAAATTCTCACAGCCCTCCGGGCAATGCTAATTGTAGCTTGGGCGTGCGTGTGTGTGTGTGAGAGAAGAATATCTGGAGACACAGCATGTGGTTGTTGCCTTAATTTTAATGCCAAATTCTCTTAATCAGCCGTGTCATTAAGGTCATTAAACAAGTGCATGTGGGAGCATGGTAAATTATGTTATTTGTCATTTTTAGTCATCTCTTGTAGCTTCATAGTTAGCTTTTAGCTTTTGGCAAGAAAGTGAATATGTTTATTTTCCAATATGATTAAAAAAGTGTTGCTTTAAGACTGTAGGTGGGATATACCTTTCAACCACAGCTGAGTTGGATATCAGACTTAAGAAATACATAGCGAGGATTAGTTTGTGAAAAGCTCAGCGTGATAAGCTGGTATGTTTGGAAGACGCAGAAAATACTTGGCTTGTCTCTGTCTTCTTGAGTCAAAGCTACTCCTTTCTGTCTGCTCTTTAACTCATCTTGTAGGGTCCAGATATGCATCTCCTCCTATTCTCAGACAGAACACACACACACACACACACACAACATTGTGTGTGATTGAATCTCCACAAATGAGATAATGTTGACGCTGTGATGATGCAGTTTGTGTGAAGGTGCAAGAACATGTGTTCTCTACGAGTGTGTCGTGCGTATGTGTGTGCCAGTTAAGCAGGAAGCAAACTACTCTGGCTGCATGATGCTGGTGATAAGGGTGGGTGTATGTGTGTGTGTGTGTGTGTGTGTGTGTCACCAGGGAGGTGGGATGGGGTTCAGTGGTAGGACACGGCTGTCCATGCTGGTATTCGTGAGAGGCTTCTGAATACCAGGGTGGGGTTGGAGGAGGAGGTTGGGAGGTGGGGGGGCGCTTTATCTCTTCAAGAAGAAATGAAGACCTCTGGTTCACAAAAGTGAAACAGCAGCATGTTTCCAAGCTCCCTCCTTGTCCCAGCAGGGAGACCATCAGACCGTGATGCACAATCGGGGCTCCCGCCAGGAGACATACGATCAACTAATTACCTCCACAGGCTTTTTTTTTCTGTGTGCCAATAGGAAGACTGAAGCAGGCTGGCTGGTTGTTTGTATACGAACAGTTCAGTGAACGTGTGCTTGCTTTACTCATTCTTTAATTTAAAGCTACCACAGCGGGGTGTTTTTGGAAAAGTTCATTTATGACAGGTATTTTGAAAAACGTTGGTTCATATGCTCAGCAAGTCTCTCATTTTAGCCCAGCAGAACAGATTAACAGTGAACTATCCACACAGTTTCAGAAAAATAAGGAAGAAACCACCACACCTATGAATTTATATGTCGAGAATGATTGGGACTATGTTAAGAAGCTCAAAGACGTCATCACAATTTGTATACGAAATAGGTGTCTAATTGCCCTTTTAACCGCACGTGTAATAAACGTCTTTGTTGTCGTTGTTAGGTTTTAAATCCAAACCCGCTTTGTGGTGATTGGATGCTGTACATATATAGACTCGACAGTAGAAGCATGTGATTGGTTCATAGTTACATTTTCTGATGTGTGTTAGGCTTTCTGTGTATAAACAATATGTATGAAGCATACATCCAGTCCAGTGTGTGTGTGTGCGTGTGTATGCTGTGGCAGGTGTCAGTAGTGATTGTGGGGGGGGGGGGGGGGGCTGAAAGGTCAAGTGTGACGGGACACTCGGAGCTGACAGTCATTTTAATTGCTGTTACTTGCAGCTGTTCAACAAGACACTCGTAGATCATACATAATACTCATAACCCCGGTGCGCTCATGAAAATGGTGCAAAGTGATATTCAACAGAGTTTTTTTTTTCAGTCCAGGCCCACAGACCACCATGTAAAGGACAAACCAATCAACCAATACTTTTATTAAGACTTCTCAAAACCGTAGATATAAATTTGACCTGGACCAACTTGCCAGTCTCAGACTAAAACAACACACACACACACACACACACACACACACACACACACACATTTGCAGGAAAGGAATGATGAGGTGTATGACAGGAGCAAACAAAAGCCGTGGCCCTAAACAAACATGCAAACACAATAAGCATTTAGAGAGGTGAACACATACACACACACACACACACACACGCACACACACACACACACACGGAAATCTTCTTATCCGCAAAACTGAGTTTATGTGTCATTCTCTGCATTGGACATTTAAACCCAGACCATGTCCTTCCTTGTCCCGCCTTCTACTGTAAACTGATCATTACAAGCTGTCTTGTTTTGCTATTTTTAAAACAAGCAAGAAAACAAACAATTTCTCACTGATGTGTGCACGTGCTATAATATTCAAGGTCATCATGAAAGCACGTGTGAAGTTTGTGTGTGTGTGTGTGTGTGTTTGTGAGACAGTGGCTGTTTCATTATCTAAATGATGCACATCAAAACAAATGTAACTGTTCGGTGTTTGTTGATACATGTGTGAAGGAGTTTCTCGCACCTCATGAGATACTTTTAACACTTCCTGTTTGCAGTAAAAAAATAAAAGTACCGCTCATCCACTTGTTACTCATCATCTACTTACACAGACTCGAGCACTGAATAAAAAAAACTCCGGCAGCTCCCAGTATCCAAGCCCAATTACTCCCGTTTGATATCCATCTGCGGCGTGTGGCACTGCGATGCTAAACAGAAGCTGAATGGAAAGATGAACGGGGCAAAAGATAAATATTTGGTCTAGTTAAAGTGCTGGTGTTTACCTTAAGAGTACCCAAGCCGTTAGTCTGAAGCCTTTCTCTCCCTCCAGTCTATAAACTTGACTACAAGATAAAGACTGGGCCCCGCGGCCCCTCCCAGAGATGAAGACAAAGAGTGAGGGAAGGATGACAAAATAAACACAAAACAAATGAAGGAGTCCTTATCCAGTGGCAACTATCTCAGAAACATTAACTGTACCGTGGCACAACAAATAACCAGGTGACAAGTGAGCAAAACATAAATAAGGCTGCTGCGGACCCACACAGTGGACAAAAATAATGAGACGCGGAATATAAACCTCACAAAGGCAGGCGGACGCACTGATGGAGAGATCAGCTGGAGGAGTATTTCATTCCCACGGGGTCCGCAGCACTTTATGACTCAATGACTAAATCATTCTGAGCAAATATATTCCAGCCAAGACAGAAGTACAGGAAGAGGTGGTTAAAAAAAAAGAAGAGGTATTTCTTGAGAAAAGAAACTCAGGGGATAGATGAGGACAGACATTTGCAGTCAGGGGCGAAAGAGAAGCAAAGAGTCGGAGATGTAAAGATAGAAAGCCGGTCAGAAAACAGAGCGTGTTCAGATGGAGGGATAGAGCAGCCAGTCTCTATCTCACCACCAAATGTCTACTGGATTGGATCCAAAATGATGTTAGGAAAAAATATAACATTTTAACATTGAAAACCCCATTAATGGATTCCAAACTCAGTTAAAAGTCAACTCTGATTCACTTTTACTTTTCATGGTTGGTGTATAAAGATACCAAGAACACTTTAGAACCTTTTGGTGATGATCCAGAGCAACATGTGGACGGTGTAAATCTAATTAGGAGGGGAATGAGCTGCATGGCTGAGGTCTGCGCTCTCCGAGTACTTTTCTAGTTTTATATTTGTTTGTGATTGTTGGTCTTGTTTTGGTGATTTTTTTAAACATCTAAGTGACAGCAGTTTATTTTGCTACTATTCCTTTCATTCATTACACAACATGAGAAGCAAAACACAGGAACACCCCCCCCCCCACTTGTTTGATCGATGCCTACAAGATGACGAAATAACAGCTCTTCATCTTATCGATCCTAAATATACCAGCTCACTTATGGCTGGTGATCATCATGATGATCTCTGCAAAGATCAACAAGAGACAGCTGCAGTGCCAATACGTCACAATCAATATATTTATATGCATTTCATGCATCAGGCGGCTACACACCGTCAATCTTTGTTACAAGAATGCAGAGTTATAAGTTACAGATTTAAAACAAATCTGAATTTAGCTCTGATGTATTTGGATTGGGGATTAGTCCGTCCGCCCCCCCCCGCCCCATGAAGTGTTGACCAGCTAAACAGAACCCAGCTGTACAAGCCTGTGATTAGAACTCATCTTCCCACTGTTGGTCCCACATACCCCCGCAGCAGACATGTTGCACCCTTCATCAGCAAATAGGAGCAGATCTGCATGCAGTTGAACGGGGGTGTTACAGATCATGATCATGCAGGCTTGTATTCTGTTCATGCATTGGGGTGTGTGTGTGTGATCAGTAGCGCTTGCTTGTGTGTGCTGAGAGCTAAATTTAGAGATGAAAAGGTGTGCAGAGAGGGTGTGTGTTAAAAAAAATAGAAGAAAAACACACAGAAGAAATCTGAGCTGACAAGACGACGCCACAAAAAAATAATAATCAAAGAGGCAAAGGTCGTCCGCCCTCAGAGCCTACATGATCTCAGGATAGTTGGGTGGCTCGTGTAAAAAGCACTCGTGTGGCGGGGGCAGCACGCTGATTCAGCTGCAGGTTATTGTCCCTCATAGATGAAAATATTATTATACATCTGCACTTCTTTTTCCTGCAGCCACACACACACAAACACACACACACACACACACACAGATGAAGTACAAAGAGCACCTTGGAGAGATGTCAGACACTGTTGGGAGCTCGAAGCAATAAAAATCTATCTGCATATCATCAGCAGCCCATCAGCCCACGGTGGAGGTCGATTGATCACTACGGCTCTTAATCCAAAACGGATTTACCCGTGGCGATTTCCTTCCCCCTGCGACTCAGCCTCTTCTCCTTACAACCAAATGTTTCTCGAATGTCGGGTACGCATGGTGGAAATAAAAAAAAACTCTCAACGGGCCAGGAATTCTTTGAAGTGCATTGGCTAGGGGGTTGAGGTTTCCAGACACACACATCCTTGTATTGTTAGACACATGAGGACACTCTGTTGACTTATATTGTGTCTTTAGCCCCTAGATTTGACATGCCAGCATGCCAGCGCTGACCTTAACCCAGTCCTTTGACTTATTTTAACTTTGGTTCAGCTGCGATTACTAAAAATAGCGCTCGACTGTCGCAGTCTTTGCCAAACATTCTACATGATTATCCACTTTGTAGTTCCTGCAGATGTCTGGAATAACAAATATCCTTATATAAATCCTTCATAAACAGCCAAGAGAGAGAGGCAAGTTAGCAACATCCATGCAGCACTATTGCGCGATGATCATTGCACCTCCTGGAACTGAATATGGCATGAGACGTCAGGATAACGCTGCGTGACCCTCTGGGCCTTCAGAATGTGGCACCATCAAAACAAGGCCTCGCTCCTCTTATTATTTTTTCAGTATGTAGTACAAATTTCCCCGTGTTGCAGGCATATACGGATCAGCGCAGCGAACTGTGCCCAACCTCAGCTTACCTTATGGAGCTCATTACGATGCCACAGAGTTCAGGCCCGACAGATCCAATAACCCCTCTGCTGTCGTTCAGGGGAGAAATTGCTCCGAGCGATCCACGCCGAAAAACGCCCCGCACCTCACCCCGCGTTTAAAGTTATGATCCTTATCGTAATTAATTCAATAAAGCGGTAATGTGCTGCACCCCCCATTGCCTGGACCAGTGTGTGTGTGTGTGTATGTGTGTGGGAGGGTATAGGTTTTCAAGGGTGGACTCTGTCACTGACTTCAGTGTTGAAGGTAATAGGGAGCAGATAGGAGTTAGACAGCGATACGTCTGCACCGGTGCGAGTAAAGAGGCCTAATCAAATTTGTTATAGACTTTAAAAAGATACTTTCAGGGGTTTGCGTTAAAAACCTAATAATAATAAGAAATGGAAAGACGATCCAGGGTCAGCAGAGGAAGGAGGCCATTTTTAATTTGGAAAACTCTAATTTGGTCTCCATATAATTGGCCACCATCCTGTGGAGGCCTCCAGGGTTGTCCACAGCATCACAGAGCAGAGGGGGCACGAGTAAATTACTGCAACAACTGTTGAAGAAACCTAATGACCTATGGTAATACAAATAAAAATAGATTCAAAGAAACAAACAAACAAATGTGGAAGGAATCGGGATATTTATATGAAACAAGAACATGGGAAAATTGTAGACGAGAATAGGAATCAGATATTTTGATTTCAGTGATTTTTGTCAATCTTATCAGTTTTCTACGTAGGTTTTGTTTTGGTTGTGACAAAACTGCAACTTAAACTACTGTTACGGCCGACATTCAGATGCATTACCTGGAATAATGTCAATATTATCAGTGATAACACAGAGCATGTCAGCACAACATTTTAGAGTAATTGGGAACATGACCTGGCTTTAGAAAAATATTAAGCAGTTTTGTATATTTACAGGCTTCTCAAGATTGAAACACTGATTACCTGAGACTCAGTATGTGTGTGTGTGTGTGTTACACTTGCATCTGCCTAACTTTTAATGCATGATTATAACCCAAGGCAGAGCTACGTAGAAGTAATGAATGGAAGCACATGTGACCTACAGAGAAAGAAAAGGTGACTGAATTTAAGAAAGCTGCTTTCCAACGCAGCTGTAATCTGCTGAATGTTTATTATTTATGTATGACTTTTTATTTATTTATTTACCTTTTAATGATTTAATAAGAATAAGAAAAGTCAGATATTTGATATTTGGCTTAGCTCATTTTCTCTCCTTTCCCCTTGTACTTATCGAACATAATTCTTACGCCTGTCTTAATTTTGATCTTTTTTTTTAACGTAAATAAAGTGGTAGAAAAAACTTCAGATTAAATCAGAATTCATCAGTTTTATCAATTATATTTATCAATTTTAATTATAAATACAATCCTGCTGGAGTTAATTGTGTCTACGTATGAAGTACCAGTACCGCTTGTTGGATGAGTAGCATTAAAGAGGAGCAACACGCAAGTGTGTGGAGCTATGATTTTATTCATCAACATACAAATCAACTATTATTGAGTGACCTTAATTCTTTAGGTTTTCTGTATTGCAAACTCTGTATGCCTCCTGCACTCTTAATAGAACGGAAAGGCTCAGTGGACTCTGATGTACTGTACGTGGTACCTTTTAGTACTCCTATGGTCTTTTTACGGTCTACGGTACCTTTTAGTACTCCTGCAGGTCTAATTCACATTTTTCTGTGTATAATTTTTCCTAGGGATTTTCTTAAAATGTAAAGAACTTTTAAAACAAGTGACTCAGGCAAACCTCATGAGCTCACTCTGAAATAACATTCCTGCTGTTACGGCATCACGGTAGAACAAAGTGCCACATTTACAAGGGACCAAAAAAAAAGTACGGTTTTGAAGGTATAATGAAATTTGCCTGAAGAAGGATGCATAAGCCAACTCTTACCAAATACCCGTCAACAGATTTTCTATATTTCAGTGCCTCAATGGAAATGTATTTGATTTCTTAAGGGAAAATACGGCGGCCACCTGTGTTGTCAAAATAGTGAAATGCTGTATTGTAGTCGAATGTCACGCGGCTGGTCCAGCGGTGAAGAACTAAACCACAGTGTTTTGATAAATGTGACTGAGTCATTTTCTTTGCCTAAACCAACACATTCTCATGGTCACATTCTTGTGCTTTGACATGGCCTCGGCTTTTGGTGTCTGCAGCCTTTAAAATAAAAAATGTGCTTAGGTAACTTCCTCAAGCATAAAAACTATGCGGTTAAGTTTAGGAAACGCTCTGTGACCTCTGCTCGCTATAGTCTCTGAGTCGAAAGCATGACTTGTGACACAACAGACAAAAATCCAACAGGCTGAGACAAAAAATAAAAATAAAGGTGGGGTGAGGGGGACTTTACACAAAGATGAACAAAAGTCTGAATGGAGAGGGCTGTGAGTCATGAGACAAAGGAAATATAGTGAGAGAGTCGTGTTTGAGTGGAGATAACTCAATCAGTCAATAAATGAATTCAACATGAATTCAATGTCAGCACTACCTCAGTGGACTGACACCACAAACATAACCCAAACCCTCACTTCTAACCTGCTTCTTCTAAATTCCTCTTAAGATATTACACCAGATCCCTGCAGGTCGTGTGGTTCCTGTCACGATTCATTCTACCCCCCCGTCCCCCCTGTAAAAAAGGACAATATGGGATTGCAAAAGGAATATTGTGAGTGAGGAAAAATGAGGATGGGACCTCTTTAAAGTTCTGGCTAGCACAATTGACTAACTTGTTGCACATGGAGAAGGTCTGACACAATGCTTCTTTGAACTCACGCAACCTTTGATAAAATGTGGCAACCATTCCTGTATTGTCTCTCAAGAATGGCCAAGAGCCTTCACGTATACACACGTATGTGCGTGCCATGTCTCAGGTCCACATGCACACACTTACCTTATGTTTATGTGTACTGGCCTCCAACAATGTTGTAGACATTCATTCATAATATGGTGCACATTGTCGTGCTAATTTTATTGGCAAATAACAATGATCATAATAATAATAATAATAATAGCGGCACAATGGTGAAGTGGTTAGCGCTGTCGCCTCACAGTAAGAAGGTACCAGGTTAGAATCCTATCAGTGCGGAGTTTGTATGTTCTCCCCGTGTCCGCGTGGATTTTCCCCGGGTTTTCTGGTTTCCTCCAAATTGTCAGTAATGTGTGAGTGTGTGCACGAATGGTTGTCTGTCTCTGTGTGGCCCCGTGATGTGCTGGCGAAGTGTCCGAGGTGTATCCCGCCTGTCGCCCACAGCAAACTGGGATAGGCTCAAACAGCTCCTGTGACCCGCAAAGCGGAAAATAGACAATGGATTTGTATTATTGTTATTATTAATATGAATTTTAATGTCCATTTCTATAAGATCAAACATGCTCAGCTTTAAATTTTACTCAATGCAAACAAAGAAAAAGAAAGATTTTCAAGGGAGGGGGGGGGGGGTAGTGCTAAAATAATATTGTAGCTGGAGCACTTCAGAAAACAGGAAAGCCTTGCTAAGCAGGGGGATCCAATGCCGTGAGGCAATGAGTGCTAACGCACATCTCCTCTTACATTCCAGGGAAGCAAATGGTGTCGGTAGAATTCACTGCACAAAGAAAGGACTTGTGGAAATATTTATGAAATCCTACCTCATATGTTGCATTCATATTAATCTTCTGGTTCTCCACTCTGGGTTTAAAAGCAGTTTGCATTGACGGTGGTCAGTGCAAACTCAGATTGATCTATCAAACATGGGTACGATGATTTTTGGATGAACTTGCAAAGATAACACGGCTGTAGGGATGTAACGTTTTTGCATGAGCGTTATTGGGCGAGTGGGTGGCTTCGGATGATTGGGGGGGGGATGGACAGCTCCTCAGTCAGTTCAGGATATTTGACCATCGTTTGCACCCCCTCCCCCCTCTGCCTCTTCAGATTGATTAAATTGGATCAAGATGACACCAATAATTGGCTCAAGCTGGAGCCAGTGTGCAGACCCAATGATCCATATCTAACTCCTTTTGTTGCAATGGTGTCCCTTTTCCCGCGCCGTGCTCCATTTGGAATGGTTTACCTTGGCTCCTTCACAAGCATTTTAGCCCAAATCCCCCACCGAACACAACAGCCCACTGACATCATGAGAGAGAAGGAAAGGTTACATCTTTTGCAAACGTGTAGGAGATTATCGCTTTTTATGGCCTCCGCGGCTCATTCATGCCTTTTGTTCGGTATCCCCAGAGGCTACACACAGAGATCAGTTGAAGACTTTCGGCGTGAAATGTTTCCTGTTTGATACCAATATCCATGACCTTGTGGAGAAATCCAGATTTAGGACTCCAGGAAATGATTTACGATTTATCAGTATAACGTTTTTGAGTGTCGTAGAGCGGAGATAGGACTGATCTCATCCAGTTTACAGATGAAACAGGAAATGCCAAATTGAATACCTTACAGAGTGACTGTCATTTTGGCAAAATCAACAACAACAACAACAAATAATTATATCTGCATGCATCCCAATCCAGTAAAATCCATTTCTTGGGCAGAAAATAAGGCATGGCTCACACTGCTATTAATTATTAACACTGCTGCTAATCAAGCCCCTGCTTCATTGCTCCCACGTGGCTGACTTATTTTTTTATGGATATCACAAAGCAAAATGTTTGAAGCTCTAATGAATTGAAAGTAAATTGTCACAAAGTGCAGCAACGTGAGAGAAGAAAAACTTAATCAGAAACAATATACATCTCGCAGCTCTGCTGCTGACCTGCCGTTACCCGCTAAATAAGTCTGACATGTTTGTTATGCTTGGAAATTCCTGACTACTGGAATCTACTTTCTACCTTGAGATTGCTGATTTTTTCCTGGCCAATGCATCGCCTTGGCCCCGCACCTTCGACATCCTTAAAAGGTACATAAACAGAGCAAGAACTCCAGCGACATCAGTTGATGTTTGGAGCCACGTGAGCACCCAGAGCTTTGGTCGAGATTGGGCGTTGCATAGCATGTAAGGGGGGCTGGGAATCAAATCAGGTAGATCAGGTACATGGTGCAGGTTATCAGGGAACAATATCAGTGCACCCGTCGACCGTCCTTGGCTGGAGCATTCAATCAGGCACTTTATCTAATGCTCTAACTCACCCCCATTGGCCAAGATGATCCTGCTGTGCTTGGATACAAGGACAAAAACTGAACCTGTCACATCAGATTGAAGCAAAGCCTTGTGGATCTCATCGCTTTGTCACCAAGGTTACTAATCAAATTTCCATCAAGTACAGCCGCACGGAGGAGTTTCTGATCAAACGCTGCGACTTGGCCCCACCGGGCAGCCCTGGTCCATTATCTAACATGTTTTCTGTGTGGTGGGGTCAAGCAGAGTGTAAAGCTCATGGAGAAACACTATACCTGCCTTTTTGAGCAGGCTGGAGGTGCAGCTATATCAGCAGGTTAAAAAAAAAAAGTAAAGAATGGATCTGAAGAGGGTCAAAGTCAGGACTCAACTCACATCGGGGGGGGGGGGAATCCAAATAACACTGGAAAGTATTAAGAGTGCTATCAATCTGGAAGTTTGTGAAATGCAAGGAGATTATTATTAACTGCTACAGATGCTGTTGATTTGATTTTTCTCCATCTATGCCGTCCAGTGTCTTAGTGATCGGCACAAAGGACATTTTAGAACAAATATAATATATATAAATATAATCTGTGGTATGTTTTTGAGGAATCTAAATCAATCAGTAAAAGATAAATTCAGAGATGGAAGCCTGGGTTTAAACCAATCCAAGAAGGCCGTGTTAATGCTTTGAGTCACTGTGGAACCAATCACATGGTCCTATGTTTATTGACACAGAGCCGACCTTTTAACCCAGCCGGTGCCTGCCAAGAGGTAAAATATTAGTCATGGTAACTCCTTGAGTGTGTGCACGCAAGTGAATATAAGGTACGCTTGTGTGTGTTTGAGAGAGAGCTGTAGCTGCCGCTCTACCTCCTTCAACAGCAGCCAAAGCCAATACCTGTCTAATTCTCGTGTCATGGGAATCAGCGGAGGTGTAAACACAGAAATGACATTATCAGAAGACAAACTCTGAGAGCGATGCTGCAGGGACGGGTCCAATCATCTGTCTAGATGCAAGAGAACCGCCGGTCCACGGAAACGCACAGCCCTCATTCCACATTCCACAGTTAGTTTTCATTATATTTAGTCAACATTACTCTGGTTTTAGTTGAGTCTTAGTCAACTTAAGGTGAGGCCATATTTGTCTTGTTGGAGCAAAATATTTAAAGTATTTAATTGTAGTTAAAAGAAAAGAAAACCATTGATATTTGAGTCTATTCCGAGACATCAGGCTAATAAATCAGTTAATTTACTCGAGCCAAAAGATATTCAATTTTTTTCTTTCCTTTTTTCTTTTACTTCACATCAGATTATCTCACCAGATTCAAATTCACAGAATTAAGGATATATCCTATGAAGGAGGATATACACAATCTGGCAGGGAACTGAAGGCTGAGCAGAGTATAAGATATTCCCTTTATTAGTCCCGCAAGGGGAAATTCCAAATGTCCTGCAGGGTGAAGACTGATTGGGAGATGGGTTGCAGGTGACTGAGGAAGAACAGGTGAAGAGGATGAGCTTGATTGGGTGCAGGGAGGTAGAGAAGGTTCTGAAATGACAGGATATATTATTACAGGGAAACACTCAAAATAAATAAAATTCGAAATAAGCTTAAGAAGTCACGACAATCAATTTGTGGAAAAAAAGGTTACTGATAGACAATTTTTGTCATACATATTTTCTGACAGAATTTTCTTCCTCTGTTCTATTGTACTGTTTTTGTTTATACTCACTCATCTCTGCTGTTTTTTCTTCTGTGTAACTAATCTGTTAAAAGAGATCAAAACAAAGTACAAAGTGAAAAAAAAATTTGAAAGATAAATTACATTATTTTAACCACAAATTCATTCTCTGCATCAAGATAAAAAACAACAACAACAACAACAACAAACGCACTGATATGAAACTCCTTCCGACACAGTGAACAAGTGGACCCAGTTAGTGTGTAATTTAATTATAAAATATTACATTGGAATGAGATAATAATAATAATAATAAAAAACCCATAATTTCTTTCCCCCAGGATTTAGAAAGTGATGACTCGGAATTTGCATCTAAATGGCTGCTGATGTGTTCTCCAGCGTTGCTTTGCTTTTTACACAAGGAAATGGGCCAGAATTAGAATATTTGGAAGGGTCACACCATAAAAAAGTATGTTAATTGTGTTTTATAATTCTAACACTGGTATTCTCACAGTCATGTTCATGCATTCAAGCGACACGCTAAGCTACGCTAATTGGTTGTTGACTGTAGCTTCGTAGTTGCAGACTTGACAGAGTTGTACCATCTCTTTAAATCATGTTTGCATCGATGATCAGTTATTTCTGTATATATATATTTATATGAGTCATCCTGATCGATTTGTTTTCCACCTAAACAGCTGGATAGCGTTTAGGTGAGAAGGTTTATACAGAGATGAGTAGAACTCCATTTCTGCCAGATGTTGCAGCGGGCGTCCGAGAGCCAGGGAAAGTCCACCGGTTTTTACCAGTGACAGATGTAACGGCACCTAAAAACGCTTCCGTTGTTTTGTAATCTAGCTCTACAGGGGCTGACACTTTTAAATAGTGGCCTGATGCTTTCTGGTCTTCGAGGTTGTTGAAGGTGACAACGTTGCTCGTGAAAGAATGAACAGCACAGAAGAAATGTGAATGGTGCTAAAGTTTCCAAGGTATCTGGGAGTGCGTGAAGGAGTCCGAACATGGAAAGATTGTCAGACGAGTGTTGAAGGCTAGACTTATTCTGTTTCACTTAATGCAACCGTGGAGGGCTGGGAGTTGCTGCCAGTTCTGAGCTCTTTAATGTAAATAGCCATTGCCGCCCCGATGCCGAGGCACACGTAAGCACACCGTCGCCGTGTTATATGACTCTGTCTAACCAAACAGCACTCACAGACACAAGATTCCTGCTCAGACTCTTTTCCCATCACTTAGGGGCTAGGGGTGACACGGATAGAGAGACAGAATGAGAGAGAGAGAGAGGAAACATTTTTTTGGCATGAGGCAAAACACAATTACCAGAGAGACATATTTCTCTAAGACAAAAAAAAAAAGAAAAGAAGCAATTTATAGATGAAGAAAGAGAAGGAGAAATCTCCTGGAGCGAAAAGTTCATGATCTCTTCAGAAATGTCCTCTGCGTGGAGTTCAGTGGTCTCTCAGGGACCTGAAGTGCCATGACCTGATTGGCTGTCAGCCTGAAATTGAGGCGCTTGATTGGCTGTGGCACATTCCTCACCCACTCCAACTTACATTCCCATTGATGTTGTCCCATTAAGTTATACAATGCTGCTGAAGACAGTGTGCTAAATTTATTGTAACACCAAGTCTAACGCTCAAGCTTGCACGCCGTTACAAAAAAAGAAATCTTGCAGCAGAGTCTCAGGGTCAGCCCTTCATATGCTTTTTTGCCTTCTTGCTTTGACCTTGTTATGTCACTGATAACATCCAGTCAAAGTTCATGTTCATAGTTTGGGTCTACTTCCACATGTACTGACTCAAACTTACAACCATCAGTCATCGGCCTCAACAGATGTGTCAGCCCTTCATGTTTGCCTCGAGCAGCACTCGCCCCGTTGCCCGGTGGGTTACGACAACACGCCACATCCTTCTATTGTGCCCGACGTACCCGCCTTGACAAGCGTCATCCTCCGCATCGTGCCTCCTGCATCCCACTGATGTGGGTATATGAGTGGGTGCCCATCCTGTGCCGAGGCGTGATACGTGTGCGAAGTCACGTGTGTCTGGGCTGCCGGGCCCAGCGGCGAGGGGAAGCAGGCATTCACACATGCACGTATAGGCGGGAGTCCATTAAGCCCCATGTAAAACAAACTCAACATGCACTGCTTCCTTTTCCTATAATGGAGAGCTTTTATCCACGCTGACCCCGAGGCTGGCAGCGAGAGGACCTGGACTGAAAGACAAGAGCAGACCCTGAGGTTACCTCACGTGGGTGAGAGGTCAAAGATGATGGGGAAATTATTACTCTTGTTGTACAATGACTGATGAGCGGTGATGTAAGAGCCGCAACTGTGCAAGCACCTGCTATTAGTGGGTGAAAACAGACAAACATGGAGTTCTCCCTGGGTCGGTGTTTGGTTCCCTCCGGATTTCTCCCACCACTAAAAACATGCATCGGAGGTCAACTGGTGACTCTTTCTATTTAGCCCTATAATAAAAGTGCGACTTGTTCATGGCGCTCTCCACCTCCCGCCAAATGTCTGCTGGGATAGGAACCAGCCCCCACCCCCCGCAATCCTAAACAGGATAAGCAGTTACAGAAAATTAATAAATGTAATGTCTACTTAATGGTTAAAGCTGAAAAATGGGAAAATAGAAACATTTTATCAAGAAAATAGAAAGATGAGTCAGCTGTGTTTGCATCCCATCCTTATCTCTCCCACTTCTAATTTACCAATCCATCCATTTTCGTGAAGACGAGACAACCTCAACCACTGGGCATCAACATGCAGTAAAATATGCAGCAGGGAAGATCAGGATGGAGAGACACCAAGCCAAAAGGTAAATGAACAAATGAGGTCATGCATGCTACATGTAGAGGGAAGGGAAAGGGAAGCAACGTCTTCCATAGGTCAGGCAACGTCCAGGGGCAAGCAACCAAAAACACACTCCTTTGAATGGCTGAGGCTGAATGTTTAGCTTGTCATGTCTTAACAATGGAGATCTGGTTGCGATCCAAGATAACAGGAACCTTTTCGATCACGCCATGAAAAGAGGAAGAAGATGTTTAGTCAAACAAAGTTCCTCCAGGTTGCACGGAGCAGAAATCAATGTCCAATGGAAACACCTCAAATCGCCCCACACACACACACACACACACACACAAGATAGACTTGGGAAAATTGAGAAATTTACCTAACTGTGAACAAAATGCAATTTTTTTTACAAATATCTAAATATTGAAAAGAAAATATTCTAAAAAACACAAATTAATCTCATGTGAAATACACGATTGCAGTATTAGCACAGCAAAATGTAACAAGTATTTAAACTACACACACACACACAGCATGGTACGAGAGCGGTTTTAGTGGTAATTTGAGACTGGAGGGGACTTTTCAGAAGAGAGCGGCTCAAAGCTAAGTGAGAGCAGCTGATGTTGCATCATACTTCAAACATTCTTCAAATTAACAATATGTCAAAGGCTACGGAGCGCTCTCCAGCTCGCACACACACTCGCACACACACGCACACACACACACGCACACACAGATCTGCTATGTGATAAGAAATAATCCCACCACCTCTACAGATGATTCCACTCTGTGTGTGAGGCTGATACGACGAGGGCTCTTGATGCTCACAGCCTCTCAGAATGCACCAGGGAACTTAAGAGTAATGGCTACCACAGAAAAAAACTGTTGTTTTTTTAATATAGTTCCTTAATCCACCAACGTTATTATTTTAAGGTTGTGTTCTGAAGCTGCGGGGGGGGTGGCGTGGGGGGGGCTTCTCGCCAGTGGCGGACGTTGCAGATGTTTCTAGAACTGTCTGAGTCCAGCTGTTGGAATGTTTTCCCACTGCATGAAGAGGCAAGGGCAGCAACACTAAAGGCTGCCCTCACCAGGTCACGTGACCAGGGTCATGTGACCGAGGAGAATCTGACCGGTTGGTTCGGCAGCTGCCCATCATCGCTATATGGTCATCTCAACCGGTCCTCCCCACGCCGAACCGGGCCACTGATGTGAGCCACATCAAACGCCCGGAGCCTCCCACTCACAAAGGGATGTGCAGTCTGCAGCACCAGAGCTACGCTATGGCTGAAAGACATGGGTCACTCACACAGAGCTGGACACACCCACCCACGTGCATGCTTCAGTGCATGCACACACTGCAACATGGCTCTAAGCATAGCCTGATGCATGCATTTCAAAACGTGCAGTCTTGCTGTGTCACTTTGCAATGGTTTTTTCAATGCATTGTCTGTCAGATTCAGAAATTACAGGAGTTCACCTGTGGAAAACGTCTGAGCCACTAATTATAAAAGGAACAGTGACTGTATCTGATTTGCTAGAATCCAGCTCGTCTGTATAAGTGACTGGTGGCGACAGACACATCTAAACGTCTCACTAATAAAGGTCAAACCCTTCTGCACATAATATAAGAGTTGCATTGAGTCCGGGTGGCAGAAAGAACACACACCAAATGTAAGACGTGCAATTCTTAGCACGAAATGAGTAAGTGTGACTTCAGTAGTGCTAAAGCATTTCTACGTACAGCGGACACCATTCACCTGTCAAAACCCTCCAGATTGAAATCCAATGTCATCTCTCTTTTTAAGATGCAAGCGCAGCATTAATTCCAGTCAAAAAAAAAGTAGTCTTTAAACATTAACTGTTAATTTAAACAATATCTATTTTTTTTTTACACAATCAACATCAAAGGGACGGGGAGATGGTTTGTGGCAGAGGGAACAATTTATATGAATTAATTGTAGAGGATTTATTTTCTGTTTAATGTTATTTTATTGTAACCAGCTATTTTATTTATTTTATTATCCTCAAAAGAAGTCAAATAAAACAAACAGAAAAAAAAAAAAACTTTCGTTTTGCCAATCACACCTAACATGACATTAACAATTATGAATAATGCGGTGGAGATCTATACGTGTTTATGTGCTATAATTATATATGCATTTATATATCTTTGATTTTAACTTAATAGTATATTAATAGGGTGGCTCGGTGGCGCAGTGGTAAGCACTGTTGCCTCACAGCGAGATGGTCGCAGGTTCGTCTCCGGCTTGTGGCCATTCTGTGAGGAGTTTGCATGTTCTCCCCGTGCCTGCGTGGGTTCTCTCCGGGTTCTCCGGCTTCCTCCCACCACCAAAGACATGCAGCCTAGGCTGATTGGTGACACTAAATTGTCCGTAGGTGTGAGTGTGTGTGTGGCTGGTTGTATGTCTTTGTGTTGCCCTGCGATGAACTGGCGGCTTGTCCAGGGTGTACCCCGCCTCTCGCCCATTGACTGCTGGGATTGGCTCCAGCTTGGCCCGCGACCCGATAGCGGAATAAGCGGTGAGAAAATGAAAATGAAGTATATTAATACATGAAATGATTAGTGTCTTATCCCAGCTCTAGCTGCTCTCAGAGAGAGGAGGATTTGAGGAAATGAGTTACTGCTTGGTCGTTCTCGCCCACAGGGCTCTGACCTAACGCCCCCTGGTGGCCTTTTTCCTCCCTGTGAGAAGATGACTCCAGCTTGGCATCACCATGGAGAGGATTTGCTGAAGAAAAAAGCAAGCAGAGTTACAGAAATGTAGAGCAAGATCATGTTGGGAGTTTGGTGATATTGCGTCAGGGATTAAAGGTGAGAGCTGAAACAGAATAGTGAGATAACAAAGATGAGAAATTAGGCTGAGGGCGTCTGACCTAACGTTGTCCAGTTGTGTGGCTGTGTTATCAGTGCACAGACAGGCACAATGTGCAGCTTCACCATCAGGGAGTCAGAACACTCTGTCTGTTTTTTTCTTCTTGGCAAACTACACCAATCCTTCTCACCTCCAGCTACATCATTACATTTCGTTGTATACATATACAAGGTGATCAGGTGGTGAACGAATAATAACAGATGATCAGGTGGGAATTTGAGTCAAGATGTGAAAATGAATTTCCGTCGGCCTTCGACCTCCGTCAGTTCCTCTTTATATTCAGGTGGTTTTAATTTGCTTTCCTATTTTCTTTCCCTCGCTTTCATTTTTTTTTTCATGCTGAAATGTAATTTGAACTTCTGTAAAATAATTTAAAATTCTTCATTTTTATTAACTGAATGTTGCAAAACTTTTTGAGTGAGAAGTCTTTACATCACTGCAGAGTAAAAAAAAAAAAAAGAAAAAGAAAAAGAACCATACACACAATCCTGTCATTTTCCTTTCCGGTCAACAACAACGGCTGTTAGCATCTTGCGGGTAACACCCTCCCACCTCACAACATCAGTGCCTCACAACCACTCACCCCCATGGGCACCACCCTGCCGTGACAGACATGACAGTTATTAATCACCTTTTCTTCCGCCTATTCCCAACCGGACCCGGGACGCAAAGGGCTGCTGGTTGGGAGCCGGGTGTCTGCGGCTAAAATTAGAGGCCGGCTCAATCAGCAGCCTGGTTTAGTGGTAGCAAGTGTGTGTGTGTGTGTGTATGTGTGTTGTCTGAGTGCCGGACAGATCAGAAGACTGATCCCTCTGGATTTCCTGTTCCTTTGGGACCCTGATTTTGCTAACCATCGCTGAGGAAAAAGCAATCCAATCATTCTGCAGCTTTTTGCTGGTAGCTTGTCTGTTATTGTTAAATATAAAATGCTAAAGAGTAAAACTGCCATCTGACATGGATTCAAATATTCCCTCACATCCCCGCCCCTCATAAAACAACCGGACTACCACCCTGACGACGTGACCTTTGACCTTTTAAAAAGCTGGGTATTAGCTACCTTATCAGTGCCACGCTCCTCCTGTCACCCCCATCACTTACCCAGCCCAATCTTAAATTATAAAAATAACAAAGTTGGGGGGTGAGCAGGAGTGTGTGCTGCTTCTCGCCTTGCATATAAACCAATATACCCACCAGCTGGGGGAGTTTAGCTGGAATCAAATGCAGTGTGTGTGTGTGTGTGCGCGTGTGTGTGTGCAAGGAATCAGTGAGCATACACTGGAGGTCACTGTAGACTAGAGGGTTAATAATTACAGGTGAACTCTGCACCATCAACATTCACGACCTGCAACAGACACGCACGCATGCACGCACACGCACGCACACACACACACTCCATTTCTCTGTGTTACATGTCAGAAGCTCAATCATTAAATTCCCAGTTTTTCTTTTCTCCTACAAAACAACAAGCCAGGTTCTTCAAATGATTCCACATGAGGTGTCCTGGCAGCATCTTGGATACTATATAACCATAAAATCCCAGTTTGGTTCAGGGGACCCTCATTTGAAAGTTGCAGCCTGAAGACAAGAGAATACGGAGAGAATCAAAATGTGCAATATTGTGTGACACTTTATGAAATAAATAAATACACACTCATTCTTCTTTAATTTGAATATATCTGTCTCTGGAATACCAAATCAGCTTTGGAGGGAGGTTTCAGAGGCCACTGGAGGTAATGTCACTGTGCCCTCTCTCACCCCTGCCTCTCCCCACACTCTCTCATCTCCTCCCCTCTGTCTCCTCCTCACATCTCGTATCGCTGCGTCTTCCTGGCCTTCTATCTGCCGTCTTTCCCATCTTCATTCCCTCTTCAAAGAATGGTAGGGAGGAGGAGTAGAGTAAGACTGGCCTTGAGTGCCTACTCACAAGTCACAATATAAGACACACACACACACACACACACACACACACTAGAGCAATCTCCAAATTCTTTGACGAGTTGCTGCAGACACCATTAAAGTCACTTTTCAGCGCCCACAGTGTGCTGTAGTTCATCTTCCTGGACATAATTAATAACACTCAGAGTCAAAGTAACACAAGAACGATTGTGTCAATAGTCCGTAGAAAAACACGCTGAAAACATATTTTTCAAACATGAAACTATGATACAAAGCATCCAAGTGAGGAGCTATAAATCCTCAAAAATATTAGAATTCAGTAACAATAAGCAATAAAACAATTAACATTCTGATTTCTTAAAAACTCAAAGCAGTAATTTGAATTGTTGTGGAAGACAAATGGGTTAAAACCAAATGCTTGTTTATTTATTGATCGATTTAATTGTTCTCATTTTATATTTGTCTCTTGATAAACATGGAAACAGACATGCCTGTTTGAACAGACGGATCATTTGGAAGCTCTGCATCACTGACTGGCATCATCAAAATGTTCCTACTTCATTGTAATAATACTTTATTGGCTATGTCTGAACTGATATGAGGTCAGAGGGAAATTCAACACATAAAAAAAAAATTCATACAGGTTAATTTTAGCAGTGATTGTTGCGACATCAAATGTGAAAGTCACAAAGGAAATTATTTCCATCCGCTGCTCATAGGAATGTATAGATAAGACATATTTGATGCTAACTTTGTGAATTGACATCCTCCTTATACACACACACACACATACACACACACAACTTTCCGCTTCACCCTCCCCTGAACTCAGTCAACTGTGCAGAAATCTTCATCAACATGCGGCAGGCCATTCCCAGTGTGCCCCACCAGCACCACCACCAGTGCTCGCTCGCTCGCTCGCCCGCCCACCTACCGGCCCACCAGCCTTTCCACCCCCTGCATCCCCTTTCCATGATCTCCCCTCCACCCACATCCAGTCCCTGGTCTCCACTCAGGTTTCACCTCTCAGCTTCCTGCTGCTCCCAGTCACACCTACACACTCACACACTCAGCCTATTGACTTTTCAATAAAAGACCTACTTAAAAATACCATTTAAAAGCAGAATTGGCAATAAAGTCTAATCTAAAAGAAAGGTAACGGTAATTTGTCGCTCTCAGGTCTGTTATGTGTTTGGTAAATTAAACATGCTTGTTTTGATGTTTGACTTTAATGATGAACATTCTCATCTGCATACATGAAAACACGTAACCTGTAAAATCAACATTGCTATCAAACACGTGTAGTGACTCCACAGTACAATATTTTAATCTGAAACGCAGCAGAAGAACAGAGCAGGCAGGAAGCCGAGAGTGAGAACAGCTCGGCTTCCTGCAGAACAGAATAAATGTGCGATGTAATTTTCTACAGCAGCACATTTATTCATAATATAATATCAAGCCTTGCTTTGAATACTACAGCTAAGAGGGCTACATCATAATGTTTCCATAGATACTAACTCCCGCTATACACACAGACAATAAATAATATGGTCAATGCTCTCGTGTCATCTATTTGCATTGTCTGAGAAGAAAAGAAAAAATATGAGACTAAATAAATATCGCTAAGTAGTAGTTAACCCTTTATAGGGCACTCATCGAGATGCATGTAGAAACTCGAATGATCAAAAATAGTCACTCGCCCCATAAAGGGTTAACTCTTCTCCTGTGTGTGTGTGTGTGTGGAAATGTGTCCGTGTAAACAAGGGTTCACTGTTTTATATTAATTTAAATCTTAGTTCAGCAGGACGACGGAAAAGCCACTTTGCCAGCAAATATTTTAAATGATAGAGGGATAGACGGACGGACGGACGGACAGATAGGCCTTCACGGGATAGGTACTAATCCCGTCTCGGTGCTGGGGTCACAGGATTACTTTCTGTCAGCAGTGTGACAGCTGTGTACATCTGGTTGGGTGGGGGCCTCTTACAGCTCAATCCACACATCATTTCGCTGGTGTCTGGGCCTCCGGACTCTCTGCCACTGCTCACCTCATTACTGACAGAACCACACCTCCATCTGTCCGCCTAATATCTAAATACGACTGCAGATTAGTGGGGGGGGGGGGGGAGTGAGGGTCCACAGAAGGGAGGGGGTAAAGGCACGGATGGGGAGGAAGGGTTTGTGGTGGCACACGAGGTGCATATGACTGTACGACATTGTCTAAACCTAAGTAAATCTGAATGTGACAATCTGCTAATCTGCTAGTTCAATTGAAAATGTATGTTTAAACTCACCAGACTTAATTGTGTGTGTGTGTGTGTGTGTACATTTATGCCTCTTCTGAATTAGATCAAACGTTTCAAACAAGTTGAGACCAGAGCAACAGACAAAGGACTGGGAAAGTTGTGAAGGCTCAAAACCAGCAGGTAACAGGTGGTGTGAAGGAAGCAGCCATACAGCGAGCGCCATGTAAAGGATACGACCATGTCGACTCGACGCTGTCATTATCAGGAAACTGTTTGCTTTAAAATGATGCCATTGTGTTTTTATTCATGCTTCTGGAATCGGAGAGGTGGCTTCATCACAGCTCCTCCATGAAAAGTGAAAAAGAACAGATCCTTCTGTTTATTAAACAATATGAATTGTGCATGAAAGCCTGGTCTACCATATTAAACCCTTTACACACACACACACACAAACAGAAAGGTTGGACAAGTATTTGTGGAAAGAAACAGTCTGTTATTATTTAGTGTTTTATAAAAAGTGAAAGTGTATATTTTAAAATGGAACATGAGGTTTTAATAGTGTATACACTCATGAATATCTGCTTCAAAAGATAATAATAGTACTTCACAAAAGAATATATAATACTTTCAGTTCTAACATAGAAACGGTCAGTTCTTTTTAATTCCTCTCTTTGACTTTGTGAAAGCATATTTTTTGTATCTTACAATCAATTAAAAAAACTTTTTAACAAGCCTGATCACAAACCAGAGAAAACTCTAAATCTTAGACAAAAAATATATCGTTTGCTTAATTGTCCTGAATAAAATAATAATCAATCTGCAATTTTTTATGATCATGAATATTGATATTTTATGAGGCACCTTTCTGATTAACCAGATTTAAAGCTAGATGAAATAAATAGTAAATAGAACAGATTTGTTGGAGTTTGCTTCTTCTTCTTTTTTAAACATGTGTGACTGTTTTTCTGTGCAAGGAGAGTGTTTGGTTTTTTAACATGGTTCTTATCATCCAGACAGATTTTAAAATTATCTGCTCATTCAAGAACACACTGTAATAACAAGTTAGCAAAGTGTGTAGGCTACACAAAGTTGAACCACGAGTGAGATAGACAAAAGAATCTGTGAAACACTGACAGAAATATACAATATGTACATTATCTCCAACTGCAATCGATTGGTGAGCTTCTTCTGCAGGAAATTCAGTTTATTTTATGGCCTACCGCCATCTAGTGGTTACAATATATTTTGTTGCACTGTAAAATATTTCTTGAAAATGATTTTCCAATTCCCAAAAAATTACAGGAAGCAATTCAAAAACAGACTTATAGCCAAATAAGTTACATTTTATCAAAATTTTACAAAGCTATTAATCTGTTTTTATTTTACATTTCATATCCAAAATGTTATATTGCTAATTGTCTTTTACTTAATTTATTAGACCTATTTTTCTTGTGTTGTTAAACAACTTTTTTTTTAAAACCACAACTATTAAAAAAAGAGAAGCACCAAGACAGTTTTGCCTCATGTTTTGTCTGACTCACTGTTGATATTTTTGATAGGCTGCCAAAAAGACATAAACATCTGAATGCTTGAAATACTCAAAATTCTTAAACCTCCCGAATACAGCACAAAAAATGCACACATTTACAACTCAGATATTTTTTTTTATTCTGGATGACTTTTCAGATGAAGCAGAAATACCACCAGAAACTGAGATCTGGCTATGCATCATTTTTAAATGTCTACAAAGACTATAGATGCTTGACATTTAGATGTTGAATCATTTTGAGACTGCAGTTATCAGTAGCAGCAGCATGTTGTGTTGTAGTTAATTTAAAAAAGACTTTTAATATGTGTTATATTGAGCTATTCAAAGCGCTGATGTTAACGATACATCTTTTGATCGTTTTCACGGTGCTTTCATTATTACTGACTCTCCAAAACGCAACGCAAGACGCCTCAAAGAAAAGAAAAAAAGAATACACTACATATCCCATCATCACTTGCTGGACCTTGACGAGAAGGTCGGACACTGATGACGTAAAAATAAACATGGCGGCGCTCCGTTCAGCACGGCGTTTGCTTCCGAGCTACTTGCGGGTGAAAAACGGTCAAAAGGACAAGCAAATGTTGGTCGGATGTAGCATCAGGACGCTTTGCGGTGGAACGCGAGATAACGGTATGTTTTAATGAAGTTAACATCATCATAAATTACGTTTTTCTAACTATAACTCTCACCTTATGGCGTTTTCCCGCTAGCGTTAATGCTAATACTGCGGGTGTCAAACCCCCTTAACACATCCGACAATTTAACATGGTCTTATCAATAGCGCGACGTACAGACCGTGTGGAATAATGCTTTCTGTATTTTATAAATAATGTGAAGGTTTTTATGTATTCGGCGTTGCGATATGTAGAGAGTGGAGTGCCATTTGCTCTGATATTAAAAATAATAGTAACGCTAACAAGCGCTGGAATAAAGCCTTGACTTTTAAACTTATAAAAACGGTACGTTTCAGAATTAAAAGTTTGCTGTATATAATGTACGTTGTATTTTAAATGATTTTTTTTAGTGTGCGCTAGTGATTAACTCGTGTAACTTCTTATCCAGGCTTGTCTGACAACGCAAAGCCCAAGTTCACAGATGCAGCTGTGCAGGACATCCTCAAGAGGATAACGGGCCTGGACCTGCAGAAGGTGTTCCGACCCATCATACAGGAGCAGAAGATACCACAGTACAAACTCATGACTGACGAGCAGTTACAGCAGGTACCCTTTTAAATGCATGACAAAGACCTCTCTGTCCCAAACTGCACAAAACACAGTCAAAAATCTGTTTCATCTAATGTCCTTTGTGTTTTCTCAGGCAACAGCGTTTGCCAAAGAGCAGGCTCGGAAGCGGCTGCAGATGCCTCCTGTCCTGCCGGAGAGGAAACCCATCACCGATGTGCTGTGTGAAGACAAGTTCCTGGATGGCATGGACACAGGCAAATACGTCTTCACAGACATCAACTTCGATGTCCCACACAGGGTAACATCTGATTTATTGATGTCTTCTGCAGTATTTAAGTTGGGGTTTAATATAATTAAGAGCAAAATGTCACCTGTAAAAGAGAGGAAATTGTAATCTGATTAGAAAGCTGCCTAATTGACCTTTCCGTGACACGCCCCCCCCCCCCCCCCCCCCCCCCTCATGCAGACAGAGCGGACTTCAAATATTTTAGTGAAGGCTTTTTTCACTCAGTTTTTATGTTTTCTGTCGCAGCAAGATAACTTATTCTTTAAAGAGTGTTTCCAGTCAGACAAAAGTATTACAGAATGAAAAAGGAATCGCTCCATCAAACTGGAGTCATTTAAATCAAAATGAATCAGGTTTTGTTGGAGGGAATTCTCTCGTAGCCCAACTCCATATGCATTGTCTCTCCTCCAGGAGAGATTCATCGTTGTACGGGAGAACGACGGAACCCTGAGAAAGGCGACCTGGGAGGAGAGAGACCGTCTCATTCAGGTCTACTTCCCCAGGGAGGGACGCAAAATCACAGCACCTTCGATCTTCAAGGAGGAAAACCTGAAGGTAGGACGAATCAGATGATCGTTGGACGCTGTCGTATTCTGAGCAGATCTAAGAAGTCCTTGAATGTATTTATTAAACTGCTTATTTGTGGTGAAATGGAAGCTTTCACCATATTGACATCACTAATATCTAATGGACCGTTTCCATAGAGAAATATAAGATGACTGATCAGTTTACATGATGGAACTCATGGTGCCGCATTAATCCCCTGACGGTCAAACTCAAAAAAATGCAGTTTGCGCCGAATGCAGCAGCAAGACCTCTGACGAATAACATAATTGTTCTGGCTCCTCATTCATTCTAGATTAGAATTTATGAATGACTTTGATATTCCCCTGGATCAGGCTGCATCTGACATTCAATGAATCTCTGCCTGTCAGCAACACATAGATGAAGCAAAAAAAAAGGAAAAGAAATGTAGCTGTTAAAACTCAGACAGCATTTTTATTTTATTTGATGCAGTACAACCAGTGTACAAATATTTTATTACATCTTGCATTATTATTCTTACGACTGTGTAGAGCGGTAGGAATCAAGCCCTTCTGCTTTCGGGTCGTGTTAAATGGTGACCTTTTACATTCCAAAGAAGAGTCCAATCAGGCCGCGTGAGTGAAAACATCTGTGTCGGGTGTCGAGAAGCCGTTTCACATTCATCCATGTCTCCCTGTCAGATTGCGTTTTCCAAGGACCGCCATGAGGACTTGTTGGACCTGTGTCAGGTCCAATTCGAGCCAGACACTTCTGAATACATCAGGGTGAGATATGACCTCCCCCACCCCCCCCCCCTCCCAACTGCACCGACCGCTGCACACTCGGACTGTACGCGCCCTGATGGAGCATGAAATCTCACGTCAGCCACTTGATACATGTGAAAACAGCAGTGTGGACTGGAAGCTAGTTAATGTGATGCGACGCCCGTTCTCCAACATCCGATGTACCTTGTGTCGTAGTTACATGCAACCACCTATGAGGACCTGGACAGACGTGGCAAACATGAGCTCCTGCGCGCCACCAGACATTTTGGTGGCATGGTTTGGTACCTCGTGAACGCACGCAGGGTGGATGGGCTAATCGTGGACATGCTGAAGAGAGAGCTGTGAGTTTTATTTTTATTCAGTTCAGTCACATCGGCTTATTTACCTTGCTGGCAGAAAGCTCGTGACATTCGTCTCACGTTTGTGTTTTTAGGCTGCAGGACGCCGTTAGCCTGGTGTCTCTGTTCCACATGGTCCACCCGCAGAGCGAGTCGGCGCAGGAAGCCTCCAGACAGCAAGCCGCGGGCACCGACTTACTCAAGGTCAGAACACACAACCTCGCTTTGCCAATTTGATTAAAAACAATCGTATTGGAGGTACATCAGGAGTCGGCGTAGCTCTAGGGATGTCAAATCGAGGTCGTCTCATCTTGGGTTCCCTGCGTGAGGGGTGGTTTTCATTGTGGGAACGGTGGGATCAAGCTCCGGCTCATCAGTGCTCACATTCCCACCGCCGTGGGAGTCACTGGGAGGGACTTTGAGATTGACAACCATTTCGTGTGTGTGTGTGTGTGTGTGTGCGCGCGTGCTGCAGTCACTATCACACCAGACCTCATTTAGTCATGTCTGACAATGTAGCAATTAATGCTACGATTGTACTTCATGAGCACAGCCTTTGAATTCAAGGTGACTATTCCCTCCTCCATTATGCTAACCTTTGACCCTTGTCCCCGCAGATCTACGCGCAGAAGGAGTCCCAAAGGGCGGGGTACATCGAGCTGGACCTGCAAGCGCAGGAGCAGTGGGCTGAAAAGAGCTCTGCAGCCTGACTGGACCCCTCCTAGAAGGAAATATACAAATTAATCGGAGGAAGCAGAAACCAGAGCAGTGGACTTCAGACTTTTTTTTTGCACTGTTTGGGTTGCAGACGATCTGCTTGACCCAAACAATCGACGTTTCGTTCAGCCATCGACGAGAAGATCGGCTTTAAAAAAGGCCTGCAAGATGCAGATTGTTTTTTTGTTGTTTTAAATGTCTGTGTGAGTTTCATATTTCAAGATGAGATGAAATAAAAAATCCACTTATATGTTATTGGAGTTTGCACAATTGTTTAACTCACTTTTCAAGTCACAGTACCATCCACAGTCAGTTTAAATGATCAAACAAAAAAAACACAGGAAGTAAACAAGGACCTGACACGACAGAGAAGTAGAGTGACAAAATGCTGAAAATACATTTATGGTCAAATAAAAACCGTTCGGGCATCCCAGAGAGAAAAACAGGCAATTATTAGACATGAATTCAGTGGAATGTTTAAACTTGATGGTTTGGCTAATACCCCGATCCAGTGATGAGGACGGTACCGCCGACAGACCTCAGTACCAGGAGTAGAACATAGATGTTCACTCTAAACTCAATTTAATGAGCCCCTGTAAACCTGATAAATAGCCAATGTTCAGCATAATAAAAGAACGGCGACAGTCTCTCCTGAAACCTAATTCCAAACACACACCCATTCTACTCCTTATTCCAGTTTCCTCTGCATACCTCTGACCCTTTAGATTTATTCTTATTTTGAACACAGAACACAGTTACACACATTCCAGCTCGTCCCAGGAAACTGCCCTTTGTTTTCTTTGGTCACTGAAAGAACAGAACTTTGGCTCGTGAAAAATTCAATGCAGTTCACTCAAATCCTCATCGAGGTTGACGTCTGTAGTGTCGATATCTTCCAGTTCGAAATGATCCAGATCCAAATCGTCCAGTTCCTACGGGGAGAAAACGTGTGGGTGGAAAACAAGGAATGCCAACATATGTACTTTTAGCTGTAGCTTTAAAACTGATCTTTACCTCTTCGTTCTGATCGGCCTCCACGTCCTCTGGTTCCTCCTCCTCCTCGTGATCTGCACCCTGCTCCTCTGTGCTCCCCTCAGGAGCTTCTACTTCTGATGAAATCTCGGGCTCCAGGATGCCATCAGGCTTCACTGGGAGTGCTGTCATTGGTTCTTTTGCTTCTGGTTCCTGTGGTGTGACTCGCTTCAATAATGGAACTGGATCTCCTAGCAGACCCAGCAGTGGATCAACGGTCACCTCTTGAAAAGCGTGTTCACACGTAGGCGCACTCGGCACTGGACTGGCTGCGTTTTCAAAGGAGATAAGCTGATCCTCTGCTAATGATGAGTGTTCCGTTTCTGAAACAAACTCTCCAGCCTCCTCTGGTGCATCCATGATGGGTGGTGCTTCCGAGGAGGCAAAATGTGTTTCCCGTGTGTCATATCCAGGCGTTTCCCCAGTTCCTGAAGATTCTGTTTTAATAGCATCAGTTGTAGCGCCAGCACTGACCAGGACATCTTCTGTTGCCGTGACAGCATCACCGTTTGTCTCCTCTTCCGTGGAGACTGAAGCTTCCTCGGCTTCGTCCTCCTCTGAAGATGCAGACTGGGCTTGCTTTGGATCTTCTGCTGCAGTGACAGGTGGAGGGAATGCTGCCGCTTCTGGGAATGAATCTTTTTCTCTTGCTGAAACGGGAACAAGGAGCTCCCGTTTCAGTGAAATCCGTTCCTCTAGCTCGTGTGTTTCTGCAGCTTCAGCCTCTGGCATTGCTGCTACACTGACCGTTTCATTCAAACCATTCAATTCCTGTGTGAACAAACAGAGGAGAGGTTTAGGCGTCTGACTGTGCACCTCTCATGCACACCGAGGAAGCATTTGGATCCTTCTCTAAATACAAAGCTGGAGCATTTTTTGTTATCCATATAAAAAACGTTTTCCATACGGATGCCAATTCAGCAACAGCACGAATGAAGTTTTCCGAGGTCCAAGGCTAAGTTAAAGGAGTGAGGCCTTGATATAATGAGGCATGTAGCGGGGGCAGGTTCTGGTCCTTACCTCTGGCTCAGTGATCTCTCCATTGAGCTCAAATCCTGCAGACTCCTCCAGAACATCCCGATCCTCATCTAGCTAAAGAAGCAAGCGACATGTAAATGATTCACCAAACACAATTTCCCAAAACACGAGACCAAACTGCAACCAAACTGACTGCCACAGACCATGGTGAGTGGGTAGTCTGCAGCAGGCCTGGCCCCGATGCGAGTCTCCCCCAGGTACTGCTCAGCCAGCAGGGCTTGCTGGAGGCCAGGGAACAGGTTGCCGTACTGGGAGGGGTCAGCCAGGGAATCTGCTGCTTTCCGATTGACCTTGGACAGACTTTCCTTCCAGAGCTTCACCACCCTGGAGCAAGAGAAGCATATATATATATATATATATATATATATACAAAAATGTGATGGTAGCAGGAAAAAATAGGCCAGCGTAAGATTGTTACTGGGTTAGAGGATTTCCAAAACGGCAGCTCTTGTGGGTTTGCCCCAGTCAGTGTCGATCAAAAGTCCTCCAGGGAAGGAGAAATGGCTGAGATGGTGACGGGGTCATAGGTACGGCTGTTTTGACAGCAAAACTGGGACCTACTTAATATATGTCCATCATCAAAAACTTTCAAGAGCATCATTCTCGCGCAGACTGTGAAATTGGTTTTCCTCTGGTAATTGTTTGAAGTTACAGGGACATAGTGTATGCAAAGGTTCCGTAGGGCACCGATTCATATAATGAAAGTGTGCACACAAACACAAAACTACAGCACTATACAACAGACAAAAAAAACAAACACACCTTGACATTTGGCTGGGCAGATAGGTTCTTGCCAAAAACGCAGCCTCTGGCAGCCGATCTGTTTTGATGAGAAGGTCCAGACATTTGTCCAACCTGGACAAACACAAAAAGTTTCGATTAAAAGAAATAATCAAATCAGAAAATGGCGACAAATATCACTCCCTCCTCCTCCTCCTCCTCCTCCTCCTCCTCTTCTTCCACTCACCTTCCCAGCAGGAAGAAAGAGATAAAGGCAACGTTGTTCTTTCCGTCCATCTCTGCTCCTTTGGCCAGTTTATCCACCATGCCGGCGTTGCCCGATGTGGTGGCCAACATCAATAATCCCCCATAATCCCGAGCATGGCTCAGACACTCTTGGGCCAGGCTATACTGGCACTTTGCAGTAGCGAGCTCTGCCAGCTGCCGCCATCTCTGCTCTGACTGGAGCCCCAACGTGCAAGAGAGACAGCAAAGAGGATTATCACTTCAGCAATAGCCTGCGAAGCCAGTGTGGAGGGCCTGGGTTGTGACACGGCGCGGTGGATGACGTCAGCAGGACTGACATAATGCACAGATTATATATATTATAGTATGGTATTATAAAATAAAATAACATATCATTCATGGCGAAAGATGACTTTGTGAGAAATGACTCAAACTTGTTATGAGTAGCTAAATGTCAAATGTTAATAAAGATGTGCAGGAATGTTGGAAAAATTAAACAAAACTCTGTGAAGAAGGTGAACAGTTGTGTCAGAAGGACGTAATCTACGACTGAATCCCGTTAATATGAGCACAGTTGATTTATCAGTGTGATCATAATTCATGAGTGACGTCATGTTGAATTTCCTAGCTGTATATCAACAGCTAAAAACAATCTACTAAAACAATCAGTACGTGTTAATGTCCGGCATGCAATCAGTTGAGCAGCCGATTAAAAGTTGCTAACTAGTTCTAGTCGGTACCAGAATTACACGATGGATTCCAAATTGCAGTCCAAACTGGATGATGTATAACTTTAGCATTTAAACATCAGGCTTATGGTTCGAAAGTAAAATCTATTGCACGGAATTAGCTCAGCTTTGGGTTTCTACGCAGTAAAGCGTGCTCTCACCTCCGCCTCCAATGCCAGCTGGTAGGCGATCTCGACCTCTCCCAGCTGCAGGGCCAAGTCAAACTTGTGTTCCGGGTCGGCGGACACAGCTAGAGCCTGCTTTTTGAAGCCCTTGGCAAAACAAGACACACCAAAAACTATCGTGGCTGCTACGTTTTCTGTTTAATTAAAGACAAATAAGTGAAAGATTGGTTCTGCAAAAGACACCGCAAGAGTAAATGTAAATTATACAAGACCGGAATTCCTAGCGCAGGAAAGGAAACCAGTACCTGTTTCTCCAAGAAGCGTGCGACTCTGATCCTCTGCTCTTTGGAGATTGTCGGTAGAACCTTGTCGGCCAAGCTGAAGTCCCCCCTCACGACAGCCGTCTGGTATTCCAGCACTGAAAGCAGCAGGGAGTAGCTGACGATGTTCAGCTCCTTGTCTCCGAGGTACAGACGATCATCCTTGGGGATGTAGCCCAGCAGGTACATGGTCCTAGACGGGGATATCAAATACCAGACTAACTTAGTATTCTTTGTATGACACAGGAAATGTTTATTTTGGTAATAAACCTGAGTAAAATAAAATGCAGTAAATTTAAAAAAGGAGCGACCTGGTGGCTGTATCACGACCTGTTGTCATGGTTATGGTGATACATGAAAAAGAATAATGTTTTTTTTCCAGTATTTCTAATTTAATGTACTGAAATAAATGGCAAGAAAATATTAACTCAATTAGATTTGAGGGTTTTCTCCAGAGTGCAGAGATATATTTGTTATATTCTATACTTGCGTTCATGCATCTCACCTGTCCAGGTGAGCAATGGTGATGATCTCTCCTCCAACATAATAGTTTAATCTCTTAAGCGAGCTGGTGTAGATGAAGCAGTCGCCGACCCAAACTCCCGTCTGCACCCCCTCTGGGACCTCCCCCAAAACCTGCTCGGCAAAAACAACGATAAAGACACATATATCTGCACAAATTGTTAATGAAAAATTAAGACACAAAGGTTTTTAGGTGATAAAATTGTTTTCTGATCTCGAATACGAGTTCTGATCGTTGAACAAAAATATCCCTGCACTCCGGGCGTCTGACCTCGAAGGCGCCCTCGATTCCATCGTCCGTATTCTCTTCCTTGGACTCTCGCGCTGCTGCAACCCTCTCCGATAGGTAGCGCAGCACAAAGAACGAGTCAGTGGTAGCGACGCAAACAAGGTCCCCGGAGTCGGACCAGAAAACCTACAGACAAGACGAAGCACAAGAGGAGAGCTGGAGCAGATTGAGATGCTTAAATTCAAGGCTCCACCAAGTCAGCACTGGGACAGAGTCTTCATTTGAGGTCAGAGTCAATGAAAGCGTGACTCACGTGTTTGGGTTGGATCTCAATGCGGCGGATGAGCTCGGCACTCTCCCAGTCATACAAGGCCAGGTCACGGTTTGACCTGACCCCCAGCAAGAAGCCTCCGAAGATACCTGCAGAACGAGGGACGTTAGCCGCTACACACACGGACGCTTCCAAATGCTTACTGTGGCACGCGACAAGACAGATAACAGCCGCTCCCACCTTCAGCCTCAAAGTCGGGCTTAAACGCCGTCTTCTCTTTAAAGTTCTTAAATATCTTGACTTTAACGTTGCTTTCCTTGATGGCGTACCTGTGAAGACAAAGCACATCCTCGTTTGTTACTGTTTACGAAAAGGGAACGTCTTGAGGGAATTGCTTGACGTTTCGGGAATATACACATTTGCTACCTCTGCCGAGGAGGTTTGGTTTTTGAGGGGAGGAAGAGGTTAATCATCACAAGGCGTTTTGCGTTGGCTCTCTCTACCTTATCTGCAGCTGCATGTTGGGCCTGAGGAGACCTTTCCTACACTGAGACTGAGCACCAGTATAAAGAGACAGTTTAAACAATCGACATTTTTATAGAGTGGAACAACAGGAACACGCTACCCCGTCTCTTTTCAAAGTCTATCATTATTTGATCACCACACTTATGAAAAGAAATTTAAATCTATGGCTTTATCGTCTGGAATTTTTTTTTTCCAGCATATAATTCCCTTTAAAAAAAAAGGTAGTAGTCATTTTTGAGCCGGTGGCAAAATGTTTAGATTATACACATGCTGCTGTTTTTCTTCTTTTTGCTATGCTAAGCTAACGACCTGATGATTCTAGCATCCTATAGCATACAGACAGAGTGGCATCATCATCTTGCCAATGTTTATGACCTACTGTGAGGAGTCATGTGACCAGACAAACTCTTGGGCGGAGCCAAAGCTCTTATTCCTCAGGGCCATGGCGGTGTAGATGATATACTCCCCATCCCCACACACCACTACAAATCTGCAAATACACAAAACAGCACACACACACACACACACACACACACACACACACACACACACACACACACATCCAAATTTTAGTCTGAAAAAATTCACTGGAAAAAATCAAGGTTGAACACGATTCTCACCCAAAACAAACCAGCAAGCAGACAGATATTGCCCCCCCCCCCCTCGTACACCGACTGTCCTTGGTCATTACACTGGCGAGACAGACACAAACAGACCGTCTCTCACCTCCCGTTGGGGCTGTGTTGGATCATCTGGGGGTAGATCTCACAGCTGCCCATGTCTTTGATATGGAGCAGCAGCTTCTCTCCGTCTGTGACCTCGGCCTCTCCCAGAGCCTTCAGGTTCGCCTGCTGCACCTCAGAGTGGTGAGCCCATATCACCTTCCCACTGGCGTCCATGGACATGGCCGGCTCATCCCGACCAAACTGAGACAGAGTGGGAGAGGTGAGGACTTTGAGGCATGAGATAATTCCCCCCCCCCCCCCCCTGACCCTTTAATTTACAGGATACCTTGATGATGATGCTGCCATCATCATAGCCCAAAGCCACGCCCTTGGAGCCAGGCTGGCTAGCTATGCACCACACCCTCTCCATGCCATAGTCGAGAGTGCTTTCTAGTCGGTAGGTGTAGGAGTGCCACACTCGGACCGTGCCTGAGGACACAAGAAGCGGCTGAATCTGAAACAAGATTCTTTTTCTGATCAGGGGTAATGCATTGTCGGTTTTGGCGTATCTTTAAACCGACCGTCCTCAGAGCCCGAGAGGATGATCGGCAGCTCAGGATGGAACGCTGCGCAGGTCACGTTCTGGGTGTGACCCTCCAGGGTCTGAACACAGGTTTTGTTCTGGTAGACAGGCACACACACACACACACACACAATGTCACTGACAATCTGCAGCATGGTTTTCATATGTAGCCAGAACGTGTCCGTGTGTTATAAATAAGCAATAATGTATATTCATAGCCGATCCTGGCGGTGTCTCGCTCAGTTTGTCACCTGATAATCCCAGATCTTGATCAGGCGGTCATCAGCCCCCGAGATGAGGTAGGGTTTGCCTCCTCCTCTGTAATAATCAATACAGTTCACGCCCTTCTCGTGACCCTCCAGAGTGAAGTTGGCGGTCTTGGAGCCCAGCTGCCACACCTTCAGCACAGTGGAGTGGAACCATGCAGAAAGACAGTGCATGCACCTCAGACTACATTTCCCATGAACCCTGTTACTTCCTGATTTGACGCTCCCTCCAAACAAGGAGATTAACACTTCCTTCAATGTATACCACAAAACAAATATGAGCACATTGCTTGCCTCTTTACCTTAATAGTTCTGTCCAGAGACGCACTGGCAAACTGGTTGGTGTCGTTGGGATTGACGATGATCTCCATAACGTAGTGAGTGTGCCCCTCGAACACTTGAGTGCACGTCCACTTTCGGTCCCAATCCCACAGCTTGATCGACATGTCATCTGTAGCCACACAGAGTGACCACAACTGTGACCATGCATGGTTTTCAACTCTCAAAAATGAGAAGTTCTAGAAGCAGTCGAGTTATTGGCGACATGTTAGATGTGAACTTTAGGGTGTTTAGAAGAGGAAAGAGTTCTTTCCTACCGCTGCAGCTGAGGACGTAGGGCTGTGTAGGGTGGACAGCGATGGAACGGATGTAGTCAACGTGAGCCTCAAACTTGTGGACGCACTCCAGGGTGTTGTAATTGAAGACGCGAATCATCATATCATCCTGGGGTCAGATGGAGGGTTGAAAGTGCAAATAAAACCACAGAAGTTCTGCCTATTAATTGCAATTCTTAAAGGAGAAAGTTGATTTTTTTTAAAATAAAAATATAATGAACTAAAAACCAAACGATATCAATAACATTTTCAGTGCATGAAAGGTATGCCCATAAATTCTAAATAAACAGTTTAGCAAATATCTAAAATAAAAGTATTTGTGGAAATAAAAAAAATGACTAAAATTTTTGAGCTTCTATAACCATGGAAATAAAAAACAACAACAAACAAATGATATAAAAAAAATATGTTGCATTTAGTAAACTTTATAAAAATCTTTTTATAATATTTTTGGAATTATGCTCCGGAAACAAAAACTAACGGGCAGAGGGAACATGTTGTTCTTCTTACACAACATTCAAGTGGAATTTATTGGACAGAGTCATAATGAAATCAAATTCAATAGAATCAATCTTTAATTCAAAATAATATTTCTACAGTTAATGAATAAAGTACCGGTAGTCAAGAGTAAAAAAAATAAAAAAAATTGAATTGAATAAAAACAATCATTTTATTCCCTTATACCACATTATAGCCAGCACCATGAAACAGAGGGTTGGTTTAAACTCTCTTTTAACGACTCCTTGAGGCGTCGGCTAATTTAAGTTCAACTTTAACAGTTGGAAAACCGCTGCAGTCCGTAAGGAGGAATCAGCAGCACTTGGGGCTGGTTCAGAACAGGCTGATGGTAAATGGAAACTCCTTTAGTTTCACATACTATAATTTTTTTAAACTAAATTACATACTGGTAAGTGAAACTTCCATTTCATTTAGAATACTCACCGCTCCGACAACGATCCAGTTCTTCCTTGCTGCAAACTTGGCAACTCTGATGGGTTCTTCACACACCTCAAAGGATTTCACCATCATCTGTGTGCACACACACACACACACACACACATATGATTCAAACCAGATTAACAGGAAGAAGATTCATTACCAAAATACAAAATGAATATGTGTGAAGGAGCGGCTCCATGCGGTTGTGATCTGTGGGATGTTTGACCAATAGTGACCTGTGTCTCATGGTTCCAGACCACCACAGTGCCGTTGTAGAGACTGATGACCATCCAGGGCTCAGTGGGGTGTAGATCCACACTCTTCACCCGGTCTGACCGAACAATCAGCTTCCGCTTGATGTCCAACCGCAGAGGCTATAAGAAAGACAAAGCCTTAAATGGCACCAGGTAACTGCTGGGCTCTACCAAATGATGATGATACAATCAAATTATCTCTGTGTATAGCAGTAAATTCTCTGTTTACCACAATCAAGAAGTTTTATTTTCTCCTGTTTTGTTTGTTGTTTTTTGTTTCATAGCAAAATTACGAAAACATTACTGTGTAGATTGGTAATCCGATTTTCATTTCAGAAATTGGTAGTTAAAGAAAATAAAAACAACAAAACAAATGTAAAATTTGATTTGTAATTTTAAAATAAAAAAATCTATATTAAAATTCAGAAAAATGTTTTTTTTATTTTTATTAATCTGTTTTTAGTAAGAACAAATTAAATCTCTAGAAAACAGAAATAATGGTTTTTATGTTTTCAGAGACCGAATATGATTTTCTGGCTACAAAACAAGAGCGCCAATATAGTATAAAATATAGAACTGCAGGGGGAAAACAGAATGGAATTCTTAGGGTTCTAGTATCGACCAGTCGTTTTTCTAAGTTATAATAATATGCTTTTAAATGTTCTCATGCCGCAGATAGCCATATCTGGGCCACATATGCCACTCTTATTTTGTAGCCAGATGACAACATCCGGTCTAGAGGTTTTCTACTGACTTAAGATAATACAAAAAATAAATACAAAAATCCAGTCACTTTAAAATGCCACCCTTTCATTCTTAGGTATGAAAAGGAAAACGTTTTCAGATTTGATTGTTGTAGTTTAAAACCCACAGACAAACAAACTACTCTTCTTCTTTCAGATTTGTTCCTGGAAACATGTGATGACCAAAAAGATGCGGGCATGCTTGGAACAAGAAGTTACATTATGAAATTGATCCAGATTATCGGGCAGATTCATAATTTATAACTTCGTGCTCTTTTATTGGGAGATTTATGACGTAGTGTGACGTAGCACAGTGTTGGAGGGGGCGTGTCCCCGCGTCGTGCAAACTGCCCAGTCCACATTTTTTAATGCATGGCAGTTTAAGAATAAAAACAATGAATGCCAGTCATGTCAGTCAGGCCTTCTCCTATATTTATAATAGTAAATCTCACATAAATGTTTTTATTGTTATTGTCACGCTGTGTTTTTGTGCTACTTTTAAAGCTTTATTAATTGTAAAAATATTTGTCACTTGAGGTTTTTCTGTGTTTGCACCAAAACATCTATCGACAGAGCAACAGAGTAACGTGAAGCATGCATTTCGTTTAGTTTCTTGTTGCCTACCATGTTTCCAGATCAGCGAGTCTCTGCGAAGTTCAACAAAAGCCACCCGGCCTCCCGGCAGATCTGCTCGGGCCTCTCCTCGGGAGCTCACCGGAGAAAGTGTTCTCAGCAAGCTGGCGATAATAGCAACAAAAAGCCTTCCGGGATGGAGTTATCAATAAATCTTCAGTTCTGAAACTAAACATTCAACTCTGTAATAAATCTAAAACTAAAAGAAATGATGACATTTTATTTGGGAAGATTTTTAATTGTAATGTGCAGCAAATTGCAAGCATTTATTTAACAGACAATACATATTGTTGCGCCTTGCAAGACCTAATAAAGTACAATACAGACACGTGGTTGCATCCCATGTGGGTTTTTATCTCTATTATTATAATTTTTTTCATATATCTATTTCTTATATTAGACTTTAAAGAAGCTTTTGTGGGTTGACAATAAACCCTTTTATTTTGTAGAACATCCGGCCATGTTCCAGTTGAAGTCTTGTCTGACTTGACCCACCGTCTTTGGATCCACCCACCGTGGATCCAAACGCTTCCTGTGAATGGAGTTCAAGATCCGGCAGGGAAGTAGGGCACGCTGTACCTGTAAACCTCACCTGGACTGCAAAAAAACTAACCGGCAAAGTTTACTTTTGAATCTCAATTCCCACTATTGAAAAAAAGAAAAGAAAAGATAATGGGTTTCAATGTTATTTGTTATTTCTTGGTAATAGCGTACTCAGAATATCTGATTTAATATCAAAGACAAAATTGCTTTTGCAGCGTGAAATCAGAGCCTGTTCCAAAAGTCGCACGGGACGGTGAGCGCAGGTGCGCATGCGGGGTCAAAATGACGACGCACCATCTGTTAGGGCGACAATACTTTGCGTGTCACTATTGTGTAAAAGCTGTCTGACGAAAGGAGAATTGAATTAAATGAGATGTGAATCACCGGATCCAGAATCTTATTTGGATCCAGATCAGAAAATGTTTTGAGGCAGATCTAACGAGGTCTCCATCCCCATCACACCCATATAGGTGATGATAACAAAATAAATACGTAGATTACTACTAATAAAAAAATCATTAGTGTTAAATCAATTTATTACGGTTAACATGACATTATAAAAAGACGGCGATATGCAACATGGATGTCAGCGTTGCTACAGAGCGTAGCCGTTGTCGTCCTTCTAGGCCCTCTTGAATATTTGGTGGCAGACTTTGTCGAGGGCGGTGATTTCCTGAAACAGAAGACACCGAATCTCAGACTGCGAGTCCAAACGCCACGTCGCTCTGGACAGGTACGCAATCAGGCGGACCTTGCATCTATAAGATAACGGCTAGTTATATCTCTTTCATCACCGTCTATTGATATGAGACTTATCAGTCTGATGTGAACGAAGGCTGTGGCAGATTTCGTCATACGTCTTAAAGGGGAAAGTGTTTTTCTGTTGATATTTACGTTTATTTTACGAAAGCTGATGCTGGGACTAACACACTGATTCCTGAAACACGTTTGCGGCGCTGCTCCGGGGCTTAAGCCAAAGCGTCATCACATCCTCTCTTACCAGGTGGAGCAGGTCTCCCTCCATCCAGTGGGTCCAGCCACGATTTTCTTTCTCCCCCTTCTGAACGCTCACCAGCTTGTCTCCATCCCAGGAAACCATCGTCTGATGGCACCAGACAGAAAGCAGGATGCCACCGGTTAGTTTTGAAGCTGCCACTCGTAACCGTTGCAGCCTCGTACCAATCGAGGTGCGCTTCCTCATTCAATGGAGCCGAACATAAAACAGTCCCACCTGGACCTTTCTGTTGTCGAGGCCCTTCGTTTGCTCCTCAAACTCCAGCCCCACGGTGAAGTTAACCTCGTAGTTTCTGAAGGTGCTCAGCGTCTTTGTTTCAAACTTGTCTCCGCTCTGGATGATTACTTTTGTCTGATGCAGGTGGGAGGCTATCTTTCTGGTGGCGAAGTCGATGTCTGAGAGCACGAACACACACCAGAGAGAGGTGGAATGAATAGCTCGGGTTCCGAAAGTACACGACCGCATGGCCTGTCACGCATGACAGGCCACTTTTTTTATGATTCGTCTCCCACTGCTAGTTTGACAGCCTCATTTACCCTTTGGAAATGACCCAGCGCCCATTCAGAATGGACTAAAATGAGCTTGTCCGCCCCGCTCACCACGAGGTCCTGCGAAAGAGAACCACCCACCCCAACCGTTTAGACATTCATATCCCATTTTGCCTTAAAGTGAAAATTCAATTTTCTCCCATTACTCCTGCAGAGGCGGCTTCAATACTTGCCCATCTAAACACTATTTCTGACTCATTTCCATAAGGAGGTTGTTTTCCGATTGGCCGGATGGAAATGAGGTGCAAGGCGCTCAGCGTTTTTCTGGATTTCCTGTGAGCTGAGTGTATTGCATTTTTATATGAATAGCAAATAGAGTTGTGAATAATGAAAGTGTTCTGATCAACGATGCACCAGAAGGGCGAGAATCCAGTTCTGGGCTTTCTCTCTCTCTCTTTTCTTAAAATGACAAGCTGACCTGCCGCCTGATCCCGAGTCTGAATCCGTCTTTCTTTTCTGCAGATCTGGAGGATGGAATCGCAGAACGAACCGAATCAATATTTATTTGCCGTGGACACAGACTGCAGCCCCTCACAGAGTGGAGGTCAACGTGGGCCAACGGCAGCTCAAAGAGGAAATGAAGCACTCCCAAAGTATGCTGTACACTCCCTCTTCCTCTCCCTCTCCCTCTCACAGTTACCCCCCTGCCTCTTTCTGGTACCATCATTCCAGACATTCTGCTATTTCCTCGGCTGCATCTTTAAATGCAACCTGATCGTCTCCCTCTTTTTATTGATCAGGTCTGGCCATTACAGCAGGTCTTCCACTGTAATCTAACCGAAGGCAGTTAGATGGCAACTTACCGAGGGCTTTCATTAATTCTTCAAAGTTCTCATTGGACACCATCTCCCACCGTCCATTGTAATCTGCAGGCATTTTTACAGGTGTGTAATGGAGACTGAGGTTGGTAGCACTGAGAGAGACCGTTATAGGGCCAAAGCCTTTATATAGACATGATTGTGTGTGTGTGTGTGTGTGTGTGTGTGGATATTAAAGGACAGGGTCCGCCTGATAATTCCCTCTGGGCAATGTGTGTGTGTGTTTGTGCATTCAAAGTTCATGCTTATATTGCACAATGAGGAATCACATTCGCCAGACCGGCAGAAATCAGGACCGTCTGTTTCGTGCAAACACTTCTGTGTCTGGACATTTGTGCATGCTGATTTGGATGCACTTAGTGACTGCTGCACTTTTTCCATTTCCCACTAAGCTTTAGTGGTTACTCATTATAATGGACTGGAATGGAGAGAAGATGAGAGGAGCAGGAGGAGGAAGGAATGCTGTCCTTCAGTCATAGTCATTCCTCTCCGATTTAAAATCAGGGAATAAAGTACAAGGACATCAATTTTGTTGACTCAAATGCAGCTCCACATCAGCGTTTTTTTTTAATATATATATATTTTGGCCAAACTACCTTGAAGACTCCCAAACTTAAGCTTTTCCTGAGGAATTCAAGATAAGAATCCTCTCTCTATCAGCAGGAGAGAGTGAGCATGTGCCCATATTCATACTAATGTTTGCACGTCTTGGTTTATGCATCGCGGCACGTGGCTGTTTTCTAATCAGGTTTTTCTTACCACTAGGGCAGAGTACAATATTTATATTCAGAACATGCGACTCTGCTCTCGTGTTACCATCTAATATCACTTTCTGCTCTTTATCCGGGATCTATCGGAGGCTCTCTTGACACTAATCAATACAGTTACGTCTATCGATCGCTTTCAGACGAGCTGAAGTGTGCATCGATCACAACCCATTTTCACAGCACTTTCAGGTCTCTATGTGACAGTGGCACTAACTTAACCTCGGGTGGAGGAAGTTGGACATGTGGAGCGTCAAAGGCAAGGTGGGTGATTTTTGTCATCGCTTATCAGCGCAGATAAGATGAACAAATCCTTAAAGGAACACTTGCGTCTCCCCACAGTCAGTGTCTCGTTACACTCTCTATTGGAGCTCATTTCCCTTAAGTGTCATCTGGAAAAGGCCCATTCCATATTTTCTAACATTGTGATAACTTGTCTGACACAGTAGAGGGTGATGTGTAGCACCAAAGCTACAAGCAGGACAGGTGTCATAGGAGTGAAGCTCAAAGTTAAAGCTGAAGAAATAAAACACTTTAACAATAGAAACAGGAAAGGATATTCAACTGCTTGATCTGGGAATATGCTGCACAATTTGAGGCCTTTTTTTTTTTTAGCCGACTCTTAACCCTCACGTTTAATTTCACAGTCAGTTCAAATGTCCAAATATTTTTCTGACAATGTTTTCTGGTCTGTGCACATTGACAAACAGCAAAAGTTACCATATAGCTCCTGCTTTACCCTGCCGATCCCATGAGGCTGATTGTACTGAAGACATGCACAGAAAGTTAAAGGAGGGAGACCTTATCTGCCAACCGGACAGGTACATGACTTATCAGCAATACACAATGATCCATAAAGCAACGCCGTGCTTTAAACCAAGCAGGGGGGGGGGGGGGGGGGGGTCCTGTAAACTCCCATTTATCATGGATTCATTCATAATTCCACAAATGTGGATTCAGATAGATTTGATATGAAACTGGTTCATCTGGACATTTTCTCCTCCTGTCCATCAAATCCCATCATATAGTCAATAATCAATATAATATTAATAGTATAATTGTGTCCTAATCCAATTTGGTGCGTCAGGTCTGTCGTGACATTCATTAAGAGTAATGATGAAGGTCATCAGAACACAAACGGTGAACAGTCAACGTTGCGGGTTCTGAAAGGACACGCAGCGCGTCTCTCCACACAGGGGCAATGTTGCTGCGTGGACGTTACAGTCGCTGCGCCACAGGAAGAGATGGATCCAACAGTCGACGCACGCCATTTAAAACAGCGCCTCATGTTATATTGTGATCAAAGTCAAGATGACGCGGAGCCATCTGGTTAACCAGCCCGGGAATAGAAATCCGTCCTCTGTGGTTTTTGTTTTACCGCCGTCAGGTGGAATGGAAAGAACGTGTGAGTTATAAGAGAAAAGAGAAGCCGCTTACAGCAAGACGAAGGAAACACAAGTAGAATTTGAAACAGCCCTTTAAATAAACTAACAAGCGACCCCCATAAGGAACGCCTGTATCCACTTGCTCATGCACTCATGCATGCGTGCGAACAACGCACCCTCGTATTCAAATGCATTTAGGGTGGTTTAAATAATAAATGGCGGCGGAATCATTTCTAACTCGCACCTAATGGCACTTCCGCGCTCCCTTTAACCTTGGAGACACGTGTGCACATATACTCTGCGCCTGCTCGTCGTTTCTCCCACGCGTCTCTCTGTGCGCGTTCAATGAGCTCCACGCACAACTTGGCATCAGTTCAGATGACGCAGATGTTGAAGCCGCATGCGTCTCATTTTCATGCATCATATACGCAGCAGGCGACAGGATGCGAAGTTGTTTCCTGCAGCTCTTCATTTCCCTCCTCTTCCACGCTTGTGCGTTGCGCTTGCACGCAATGCCACTCCGCGCGCACTGCAGCTCCAATACCTCGTGCGAGTCAATTCAATTCGCTTCATTAGCCTGGTGTATTTCAAAGCAGCTGTATTACCAACTTTTTACTCCCCCCCCCCCCCACGCAGCTCCCATCTCTTTCTCCTCCCTGTTGTTTTCGCAACATCAAAGGTTAGATTCATCAGAATCCTCAGAGGAAACAAATGACTGAGAGAAGTCTGCTCTTTGTTATCAAACCATCATCATGGGTTTTTGCAGAGCGTGAGCGCTGTAATATTTTTTCCATCCCACCCATGGACTCTAATAGCGCAGTGTCTCGCTGTGTCTCTTTGATGTCCCATGCAGAGAGAATTGAAAGTGCCCCAGTGTACCCACACAATTGAATGATTTTTTTCCCTTTTATTCTTATGGGGAAAAAAAAACTAGAAGCTTCACAGTGGTATTACATGAAAATGAAATGTAGCTACATCATTCGGAATGCATGCACACACACATGACTGCACAGAAAAACATTGGATTTTGTGCACAAAAAGCTTTTTGTCGCAGAGGATAAAAGCCATGTTATGACCACTACACAATCACCAGTAGTGTGTGGTCCTTTTGGTGAGCAGAAAATAATAGGTGTGCCGGCTGGACAGCCTCGATGTCAATAGACAAGGCCCATTCAGGTGCCGCAGACATTTCCGAACAGCGAGGTGCATGTGGAAGCATTGTCTGAGTTAAGGTCACACCTGTGCGTAGGTGTGGGTCGCTTCATACAAATTCCATGGTCAGTATACCCTGTCATGAATGTATATGCATGAATATATACGCGTCTGCCTTTGGTTGTTTCGTACATCTATTCATGCTAAATGCCTCACAGAAGCTGACCATTATCACTCTATCCCGCTTTCATCCAACCCAAGCCCATTCTCCTCGCCGCTTCTGAGGAGCATAACTCGAAATCCCATGTTCCACCTCTCTGTGTGTCATCCCGTCCCCCTGAGGCTAAATCTTGCAATCCTGACCCCCCACCAATCCGTGATGGTGTTTCCTCATCCATCCACCGACTGCAAGAGGCATCCAGAAACAGACTGCAGGCTTTTCCCCATCTTTCACCCCCCCCCCCCCCCCCCCCCCCCCTAGGAAGTATGAGCTCGAAAACAGAAGGGTAAAGAAGGAAATGACAATGCTAAATATTTCATGTTGTCCTCTTGGTAATTCCGTACGGTTGGAACAAGACCTCGTTTTCCACAGGAACACGAGCAACGGTGGGAATGATTGCAGGAGCCCGGGAAGCGCTGTGTTTTCTCTCCATTTTTTTTTTTTTGCTCTATGCTCAGAAATAGCATGCCGATGCATAATGCATGGGGCTTCCTGTGTTCAGCTGGAAAGGGCTGCGGGTCCTGTGGGATCAGCCAGGCAAAGAGTGGCCAGATTTGCTTTCTGCAGCATCGGGACCGCCGTGTCAAAGAAAGGAGATGGAAGAAAAAGATTACCTGGGGGGGTGGGGGGGGGGGGGGTGCTGGCACTGCTGTGTTTCTGTGTTAGCGGTACAGATGACTTCATGTCCACCTGGACGGGACCATCCTGGCTTTCATCCCGCATCTTAAAGTATTAAGATATTTAGAAAGAATTTGTTCCAGATATGTGACATCAACGTCCTTCTAATGTTTTCATCTGCTGCTATTTTCTGTCTTCAGTAAAGGGGACGCTTCATTGACTATTGAAGCCATTATTTATATTTTATTATTAGTTTTATTACCTCCGCCGAAGTGGAGGCTACGCAATCGCCGGCGTTGGCTTGTATGTTTGTCTGCATGTCGGTCTGATTCAATTTTGCTGATGATCCAGAAGGGATCCTGGTTCACTTTGACATTTTTGGTAACTGTGATAAGCTGGTTTGCATTAACGTTTATTTGCATTAACATGCATTCAATCTTTGTTTGTTGACTTATTGTGTGAGAAAATATTTTGTTTATGTCATGTTATACTGTATTGTTGATTTTGAATTACCAACCACTAGCTTGGCAAACATTAAAGCAGCATTTTCAAATGATCCCCGTTTATCTAAAGTAGAGTGTTTTTAAAACTTTATCGGACAATTTGGTAACGTGAGTTTCTACATGACATTGAAAAAAAAAACTTTTTCCAAAGTTTTATTATGTCCTCCAAGGTTGAATTTTTACATTTCAAAGTATTTCAATGTGGTTCATATAAAAGGTTAAAATACAAATTAATTAAGTATTAGTATTTAGTACACACAATTGCTGTCTGTTAACAAGGCCTCAGGCTGCTTTAGTGCGCTTTGGCACATGTTCAAATTGATTCAGGAACTTTCATACCCAGCCATGAAACTTTTTTTAAATATATATTTCCACTTCTGCTTTTGCTTTGCAAATAAAAAAATCGACATAATGACAATAGGATGGTGATGCACCCATCAACTGTTATATTCTCCAGCTTTAGAGGTGGAGACCAGAGTCTTGTGTGTCTAGCTCTACCTAAGGGTCCACACACCATCCGGAGCTTTGAAATGCATCCCAAGGTCAGAACTGGCCAGCAGTAATGCTTTGTGTAGGGGTAGCAGAGTTTTCAGAGGCAACATGCTTCCCCCCCCCCCCACTAACAGCATTCCTGAATCAACGTAAACACTGCTGCACGTCAGCCTTTCTTGAAGAAAATAAAGAGTCACAGGCGACCGAAAGAAATCCTCCAAGATGAGCTCATCCTGTCTCTTAATGCGTCAGATAGATGTCAGCTGGTCAATCAGCAGCTTTTTGCTGAAGCAGGGGGCAGTAATTAGTGCCGCTGTGTTGTTTCTGAAGATGCGGCCCATCGGTCCACGTCTGAGTGGTCAGCTGATCGATCACACAGGACTTACCCATGGAGGGCCAGATACAAATCGTGTTTGATCAGATGTTACTGTATCTTTGATTTTTTTTTTCAGACCCAAGCTGAGCCCAGCCCTGACACTATGTAGTGTTGCTGTAAGATCAATATTTCAGAAGAAGACCATGACTATCTATCTACAAGAGAATGGATGGATGGATTATGTAATTATTGTATAATTTTACGTGGATCTATTAATAATAAAATTTAAGTATATAAAAAAAAAGGTTTTTAAAATGCTTTCATTGTTATCTCATCCTATCCAGTGAAAGCAAAGTAATCATATGCATTTCTTAGCATTTCCATGACTGGCATTCATTTTTTCCCTTTTGTTTTCAGAGCTTTTCGAGCGAACCCGGTGTGCGTGTCTCAGCGAGGCGAGGAGAGGAGCCGTTGGTGGAATTGAAAGGCTGTTCTGCTGAGACAGTCTGCTGCCAGTCCATCTGGATAGAGATGGAAAGTGCTCCAGCTGTCACAAACATTGCGCATTTGTGTCTGCACCCTCTATGGTAAACATGTGGGTAAAATGAGCGAAAGGGGGGAAAAAAGAAGAAGGAATGTGTGGGCAGGAAGAAGTTACGTAAGGGCAATATGAACACAAAACGATGAAGATGAGGAGGTAACGATGGAAGAAAAAAAAGGTAAATTGTTACATCACCTCCCTGTGAGGCATGTGAAGATCGTCGCACCCTCTGCTGTGAGGCACGGAAGTAGAATGAGAAAACTTTGGCCCAGGTTTACGTCTAATTTCTCTTGCTTATTTGGCCTTTCCGCTTCTGAGGGGGGGGGGGGGGGTCCAGATGAACTTTTTCGTTTGGAGAAAATGAGCCGAACTGGAAGCTACATTACCTCCCTGCCTTATGTGAGCTCATTTTCCCACACCGCCATTAGCTCGCTAAAGCCATTTCGAGACGCACGGTGGAGTGTTTCCATGTTCGTCAGTAAGTGGCTGGCATTCCTTCAGTCAATTATCAACAGGGCTGCCTCCGTGCGATGATTCATGCCTCGGGCTTGTCTCTGCACCCCGATGGATATACGAGGGACACTTTGTGGGAGGTTTCGAGTGGAGATTTTCAGACTAGTATCCAGTCATTACTGCTTTTCACTCACATTTGAGCATGGCGAAAACAATGCAAGTAGAAATGTGCAGTGAATGAGATGTAAGTAATGCAGACTCGGCAGCTCTATTAAAAGAAATACATGAAATGCTGACGCACACACGTGAAACGACATTCTGTCGATGAGCATGTTTTGCATTTTAGATGTGTGTAAGAACGTGTACCTGCAAATGTTAAATATTAGATGAAATCACTGCTGCTGTGGTCACATTATATGTTATCCTGCCCTTTTGTGTTATCAAGGGTTAATTCTGATGCACTTGCCTGACTGCAGGTGTAACGGATTCATGATTTTAACCTTGACGGTGCAATTTGAGCATCTTGAACATCATCTTAAACAGAGAAAGTGCGTTTTGCTGTCCTAAAACTTTCCAAACTGCAACTGAAAAAGGGAATAAAAAAGAGATTTAAATTGAAACAGCTGCAGGGAGACATAAAAGTAATAATTAATATTTCATACTTAGAGCGAATATGAGTCCCTGGGCTTGATAACATCTCTAGTTCCACTCAGCAGGTCACATGACCTGAAAGTGTCGTCAACAAATGCAACACACATGCAGCAAAAACATTGCAATATATCTGGGAGGAGAGCCTGCCGTTGTGCAACGAGACGACACAAAGGACAAAATTCACAGACTTCATAGTGAGGATGATGATGATGATGTGAGGCTTCAATGGACTGAAAATAATTTGGTATCTTTCAAAAGTTAATGTTTGCAGTTAAGATCCATATTAAGTTTGGCTCGTGTGCTGGCGGGTTTAATTTGGTTTCCATATGCATCATCAAATATCAAATATTTAACACGAAATTTTAGTAAAATGAATCCCATGCCTCTCATATTGAGTCACCATCATCCTGGTCAGGACAGAGCAGCACAAAAAGCTGTATATACCATGTCTGTCTATAACAGACATGGTATAAATATTCACGCAGAGGAGCAGCGTTGCTTTTTTTCCATGCATTAGTTGTTCTTCACCTCTCTGTCTCTCTTTATGATAGTATATTTTAACTATATACATCTCTGAAAAACACAAATCATAAAAGAGGAAAATAAAGGAAACAATGCAGATAATAATAATAATAATAATAATAAAATAAATAAATAATGCAAGGTTGTAAAACAGTGGAAAATGCAGTAAAATAACAAAGGAGCAATGTTACGCATGCAGCAACCACTCATAGTAAAAGAAAGGTTTAATAAAATATTTGAACAAAGTAAATGATGCTCGATTTCAGTGGGCAGCGTTTCCTGCAGTGTGCATCTGAATGCAAGAATAATAATCCTAATCTCATTGTGGTAGCCACTATGCAAAAACAATAAAGGCTTTCTATTCTATAACAGACTCAATACAAATTCTGCAAAGCAGCAACTTATTTACAATATATATGCATTAATTATCTTTCCAGCCTTTTAAAAGCTGCTATCAAAGTTACCTTTACTGAACTGCTTCACATTCAGAACAGAAGCTGCCCACATAGGCTATCATGTAGAAGCGACATTTACATTACGCATAAATACACCAAGACACACTCTTATGTAACTGAGATCACAACACAGCAGAAACACGCCGATGACAAATTCCTCCCACAACCATCAGCACCACCACAGCGGAACCCAATTGTAACACATTGCATGGAGTACATGTTTCCTCCGAGACTGCAAAGACATTAGTGTGTAGGAGGCAGAGCGGCAATCCTGCACAAAAAATGACTTCAGTCAAATTATGTTCAAATCTGTTGGACTGAGTTTAAGAAGTGTAGACGACAATGACACACCCACACGTCATTCCACAGCTGGAGTCTTGTACTTGACATATTAATAATTAAGCTGAATTGTATCTATGGTAACGAGTGTCCTTGGTCGTCCAAACACAACTATTGTTAATACAGCAGTCCACATTTTTTTTTTGACCTTCTGCCCTCCCATTTGTCTTGCATTTCTGCTTATACTCTGCATATATTGCTTTTATTAATGTAAAATGGTAATCCGTCGAGGACGCACGAGTGATTTTTGATATTAGCCTTTCTATTTTTCCACATTTAAATGTAGAAATTCAAGACATTAATTTAATCACAAAATGCTTTCAGCTTCAACCTTGTGTTATTCATTAGCCTTGATCAAATGGTGTCACTGCTAACTATGAAGAGCTGACTTTGTGCTGTTGTGCTTTCTTTCCATAGATGATCATGTAGTTGAAAGGCGACATGAAACAAGCAGAGCTTTTAGATGTTGCCTCTCGGTTTGAGTCCCTCAACTGTTTGGCCCCAACATTTAAACTTGGCCCAACGCTTCTAACTTTCCCTTTTCAGGTCACACTGTCTCAGCTAACATTTACTGCCAGTTATATACCCAATGAATAATTGATCCCAGCTCTATTTAAGATCTTGACAAAGACAAATGCTGCTGGGTTGCACTCGCCAATATTTCTGCATCAACTCCCCTAATAGAGCGCTCTTCACCTGCACTGCTGCAGTAATCCTTCCAGCATTCCATATCCTCGCCTGTCTTCCCCTTAGTTTCCATTTCTCTTTGTTTACCAAACGTTCTTCCAAGTGCCTGACACTATTTTAAGAACTGGGCCTGTTCCAGACAGTATGAAGGGTATTACAGAGGTGTTGCTGCAGCGCCATGACGGATGATGTCGGTGTCAGCCAGTAGCAGATAGCGAGCTAAAGATTTATCACTGTGGTTTTATGGTGGACTGGTCCTTTAAAGCTATAACCAGAGGGAGATCATTTGGAAGCTACGACAAGGGCTGTAGAACATCTATTAGTGATATGAGCCAACAACTGCGATCAATGCTTATCGCATCGGGCTTCTATGTCTGAGAAGGCCGTCCAATTTATTAATATCTACGTGTGTTCGTGTGCACGAGAGGGCAGAGGTGTGGTGCATCATCCACGTGAGTGTGTTATTGTGCATTGTGCTCACACCAGTGGATCCAACCTAAGACTGTGTTAGACTGTGTCCATACATACAGAGAATATGAATTCACTAATGAACACACACACAAATAGTCTCCAGCTCCGCCTGAAACGAGCAGCTCACACATGTTGAAGCTGTTGTCTCCCCCCCCTCTGCTGTGAAATCATTGGATGACTTCAGCAAAAAAACACACACACACACACACACACACACACACACGCGCGCGCACGCATCTCAAGCCCTCTTCGTGGAGTATCCCTGCAGAAGTGAGTTGAGCCACTTTCTGTTTTCTATGTGGCTCTTCCGACTGCAATGACATTCGCTCACCAGCAAGATGTGAGACGTAAGAGTGATGCAAAAAAAAAAAAAAAAGATGCCATGTTGTCACAACTCTGAAGCTTAGGCTTGTGTAAAGCAGCCCTCTCTGCTATCGCTCACTGACAGCTGGAACCCTGCATTCACCCTGTGTTGTAAATGGAGGGATGGCTACGCTTATCAGTTGCATAGAAAGATTTGCTCGACTCTCTCTCTCTCTCCCCTGTCTTCGTCATTCTCATCATCCACATTCTTTTCTCAGCCTGCGCTCGCTCTACGGCTGTCAGATAGAAAATCTGTCTCCATCAAAGATTTCTGTAGATTTAGACATCATCTGAGAGGTCTGTAAAAAGTCCATCGAAGTGAAGCGGGCAGATAGATGAAAGACCGGAGAAATGAATAAAGGGCAAGCTGTATCATGATTGATTTCATATATGGAGATCTATTGCCGCCTTGGCGCTCTGCTAGGTTTTGCTTGCTACAGACAGATTCTGCAGGATAAGAGCGTGCACAGACACAGAAACACACGCCTTCATTATATTTTACTGGTTCTATATGTGTGTGAGTGCATTCATAAGTCATATGCGTGAGGAAAAAGAGGGAATGTTTTTAGGGAGTGCAGAGCAGAAACCAGACAGAAGACACTGACTGAGTCATGTCAGATTAAGGCTCCTCATCTACAGGATGAGACTGCAGGTCTGCTCGGTGCTGAAATTTAATGCAACCTGAAGATTTTCTAAAAGCAATCTTTTGCTGAACTTTACAAGCCAAATGCCATTTCTGGGTGCAAGCGGCCGTGCCCAAGGAAACACTGTTAGATATTTTTAATTTTACTTCAAACTAGCAGTTATCTCATGGTTGTATTTTAAGTTGAGGACATTGATAACATTTCTAAATGTTCATCTTTTGTGGCGAAGAAAGGCAGCACTGTGGTGTAGTGGTTGGTGCTTTCGCCTCACAGCGAGATGGTACCGGGTTCAAATCCTATCTGTGCAGAGTTCCTATGTTCTTCCCATGTCCACGCGGGTTTACGCCGGTTTCCTCCAACAACATGCGATTTATGTGAATTGGTTACACTAAATTGCACGTAGTGTGCGAGTGTGTGTGTGAAAGGTTGTCAAAAACGTAATATCAACCATGACTGGATTTATAATGAGCTCCTGCTGTAATTTGGTTATTTACTGTCTAGTATTTGGTGGCAGGATTAAGGCAAAATGGATGATTTCATCAGCAAAGTTAGTTTGTTCTGGGGTTTTAATACCAAAAGATCAGATTTAGGCCGAAGTACAGCAAAATCCAGAAACCGGCACAGGTTAAAATCTAAAAAGCCAGAATCATAAGGATGCAGGATGCAAAGTAAACTGAAACTCACAAAAGGATTTGGCAGGGTGTTATAAATAATCAGGTAAATCAGAGACAAGCAACAGGTGTGTGGCAGAATGAGCAGACTCATAGCTGATTGGCTGGCAGATAAGGTTTGAAGGCGTGGCAGAGGGTGAGGCTGAGCAGTGGCAGAAAGGTCTGGCTAAAGAATGAGCAGGAGGCACGAGCATTGTCTCTGACTCTATGGTACAGATACTTTTATGCACACACACACTCTTATTTCTGTGAGTTAACCCTGAACACGTAGAGCAAAAACTGGACACCAATCTGAGGACAATTAATCCACAGGAAGTTCCTTGCATATCTGTGAATTGAAATGACGACACGTATTGGACTCAGTTCGGAGTAATCATTCTTTGATACTGGTGAGTAACCCTGAGAAAAAAACAACAACTCTCTATGCTTTGGAATGTTGTGTTCATGTGCACACCATTTTATATTCCCTTCATTCTCCTATGCCTTAAGCCAGTCAAATATACTTCTTTTTTTCCCCACCCATTCCATGTCATTCCCAAGCAAGTGACTTCTCACAGCTCTGGGTTAATAGACCTCTCCAATAAGACACAGAAGCAGCATCATTTGCATCACGAGTGCTTATTTTTCAAGAAAAGACTGTTGTGGTGCCGTCGGTGCGTCCGTTGATCAATTTCCAGATTTAGTATCGTAGCTGATACTTCGCATCCGTGTTTTGCTTTTTAATCGCAGTCTGAGATTGTCACCGCTCCATAGCCATCTGCATGTGTATATCCTGTTTACACATCAACACTATGGAGATCTGCTGCTCACTTCCTCTTCGCACTGTACACACAATTTATTTTGATACCAAAGACGGCGGTAAAAAGTAAAACGGGTGTGTTTTCATATGTACCGTTATTTTCCAGACATACGATGCTTTATATGCAATAGGAGACTAGGTTTTTTTTTTTTTTTTGTAGCGTACTCAGCATTAACTGACCTCAGCTGAAATATTCAAGCTTGCTTGGTAGGCCTTTAGTTGGTCCTGAGTGAGCTGAGTTAGCAGCTGAGTGAAATGGTGACAACCTGCCAGGGTTTTTATACCACTGCATTGTTTCTGCATACCCAATAGTTTAATGCAGTGAAAACATGACCCAGGAATCTTTTGCATCTTGAAGCACTGTTGTCTTGAACAGCGACGCTCGCCATGTCATAGGCAAATCAAAGCAAAGCAGCGAACCGTGCAGATTTCAAAGAAACAAAGAAAACAACCACGCCCGGCATTATTCTGGAATCCTACCACGGCTTTCTTTTTATTCGGTGGTTCTTTGCACTAGTTCCATCTTTCCCATGCAGCTCCCTGAGAGGCTGTTTATTTATAGGGCCATCTGCATTCACATATACATAAATCCATCTCCGGCATCGCGGCTCTCGATTCCCCTCGCTGCTTAACTGTTCTGGATTCCAACCTGTCACAATATGTCTGGGTTCAACCGTGACAACCGTACCTCCTCCAGCACCTCTGTGCAAAGAGGTGTGTGCGTGTGCGATTGTGTGTGTGTGTGTGTGTGTGTGTGTGTGTGTGTGTGTGCCTATATGCATGTGTCAATGTTATAAAAGACAGGTGTCTGACCTAAACAGAGATGGCATGGAGCAGAGGAATCAGGCCAGCCTCAGCAAAGTGGCTTGGAGTGGGTGGAAAGAAGGACTCAGAGACAGCAGCGCAGCGGCACATGTATATTTTACAAGCTGTGCTTCGTCTCCTTAGCGTTCATGACATTTCCTCGCCGTAATCTACTTTTCTTGGCCAGCACAGAAGGTTGTGGGCTGAGCTGAGAGTTGGTGGCGAGGAAATGGCAGAGCAGAGCCAAAGCTTGGCAAGGAGAGTGTGGAAGTGAGGAAATGGCCAAGGGAGCCTTGATGGTTTTCTGTTTTACCGTGACGCTGCCCTGAGGCATAGGCAGGTCTGTCATTTATATGGTGTGGATGGGAGCGTGTGAAGAAAAGTCCGCTGATGCCAGTGAAGGTTTTTGTTTTGGGTTTTGGTTCACCACTACATAGAATTTATGTGCTGCAACTTTAACTGAACTAGAAACCTCTTTAAAAGTTCTAGACGGTTAAATTCAAAGTCCATTTTTGAATTCAACAAGGAGTATCTAAAACACTGTATTTCCCCTACCGATAAGGAACGGCAAGTGTTTGCCAGCATAAAAAATAAAAAAAACAGGATTATACAAAATCTATTTTCCACAAAACTTGTTGGTCGGAAGTACAGTTTTGCTTTTGAGCAGGTCCACATGACAGGTAGACAGTCAGGAACTTGGCTTCTATTTTGGTAGGACCATTTTCCATTTCTCTTACATATGAACTATCGGACACGTGATGAAACTTGGTCGATGAGTTGGGTGTGCTTTGGGGTAAAAGTAAAGTTTATTTTTTATTTTTTTACAATAACTTTACTTACGAATAGATGTTACACTTCAGAGATTCTCACACCTGCCTCAAGGTGAGAGAGACTGAAGGTGAGGAGAATTATTGAAACACAAGTGAAGGCTGAACTCGTGTATCCATGGCCACACACTGTGGTTGTCGCTGGGCTGCAGGCGGCAGCATAATCTACTCATCCTTAACTATGTGGTTGTGCTTGGCTCCTGATTAGACCTTACAGCATGAACCATTAGTGTGGCAGCACCATCATTTCATAAAGTGCATCCAAATGTGTCTGAGTGAATACACATCCATGTGTGCACGACTCACAAAGTCTTTTTGAAGCAATGTTAAATTTTTAAAAAATATGCTGGGAGCTTTTTCTCTAACAGAGAAGGAAGCGAAAGGACCTGAGGTGGAATCAAACCAGTGGCCGCTGCTCGGCCCTCGCATGTGGTCGACCGCTCTACCAACAGGATTAATGAGCTGCTTTTTGTTTGCTGCTCTTTCTTTGAACTCTGGGCACACTCTGCAGTTTTCCCGGGTGTGTACTTTATCGCTGCAGGTCAACACGTATGGGTTCATAAACTTGATCGGCCCAACCTGTGGGTTTCCCAAGATGCACAATGTAAGTACGTGAAGTGGATTCAGCAATACACTGCCGGTGCTGCTTCTGTGCAACAGTACCTGACCTGAGTAAAAAGCCTGCACTCCCCTGCAGTAGTGGATGCTGATTACCTCTGCTAAGGAGGTATATGTCTGTCTGTTGGCAAGATAATTCATAAAGTTCCAGACAGATCGTCATGAAATTGACAGGAAATGTTGGCGATAATACCAGAATGATTGGTTTGGTGATGATCCAGAAGAGTTCCTGGATTCGTGATCACTTTTAATTTTTTTTGGTAACATTGCAGTCAATGGAGCTTTAAAATCTGTTCCTCAATATCTCCTAGGTTGTTGGCCGATGTTTATGGAATGTGACACAGTGTTGTAGGGTGGGGGGCTCTATCTCACCCCCAAATTTTATCTGGATTTGATCCAGAATGAGGTCAGGAAAAATATTAAAGTTTAGCATTAAAACCACATTTAGGGATTCAAAAAATCGTTGAAAAATACACATAAACTCTGATTCACTTTGACTTTTCATGGTTGGTGTATAAAGATACCAAGAACAATTCAGAACCCCTTGGTGATGATTCAGAGCAACCTTATGAGGGGAATGAGCTGCTTGGCGGAGGTTTGTGCTCTCTCTCTGGTTTCTCTTTCAACACCATGTTTCAGCCTCTCGGCGTGGAGATGGGAAACATCAGTGATGATGCAGACCAGTGCCTTAGACACGTCGGTACAGCTGGTCTGTCCTGCAGAATCATCTCCATCTGTCTGCTGGGGATGAATGAAATGTGTGGCTGATTGTAGAGATAGTCTTTACACAATAGGGAACTCATAAGGCATCCAAACGACCAAAAGAAGACCTTTTGATTCCTTAGAATTGTTTTTCATTGCTTCATGGAAATGATGACAGTTTGCAATCTGTTCTCTCCGGCTGCATCTTCTCGTGAAACCATCTTAGACTTCCTCTTGTGGAACACATGGCATTGCAAAACAACACGCCATTACCTTATACTGATAGTTGCAAAACAACACACACACATGCATATGCTTTGCATTTTACGTTACACTCCTCGTCTACAAGCATTGGACATTCCGGAGACACCAGACGCCTGGTGTAGAATAACTAGATGCATTCTTTCTCCATCACACTTGCTTTCTTGTTGTCTTGTTTTCCATCTCTCTCAGCCACTCCAACTCACTTTCTCACACCTTCTTTTATTTGTTATCTCATGAATTACAATCTCTCTCGCCCATCATTCTTATTTACTTCCTCTGCTCAGCAGGTAGGCTATCCCTGCTTGCACTTATTCATCTTCTGTTCCCTCTTTCACACTGTTGCTGCCTCAGCTTCCAGTTTTATTTCCCCTCCTCCTTCCTCTCCGTGCCTTAAGATTGTTCTTTCTGGAAGTGTTTTATCTCCCAGTACAGTGTTTGTCTGTGGTCTCTGGGTATACTGTGGGCAGTTGGTGAACATTTTGTGATATGAATGGATGTATTGATTTAAATTTAAAGGACATATTTCATGTTACCAATGATGTGATTACATGCGTGCTATGTGATTAACCTCCATTTCAAGCACAACCACAAGGAAAGATAATTACAAATGTATGTTATGAGTTCTTACCTCGCCATCATTTTCTGACCTATTTCTGCAATTTCATTCGATGTGGGTTGTCTGTGTGGGATCAGCTTTAAACATCTGGGAGGGATAGATGGAAGCAACAACTCATTATTTTAACACTTCCCCTCTGGGCATGGCTGTAATGTGTAAAGTGAGCCACCCACTGATTGTGCATATTCACGTTGCCTGAGTCGACGCGCAAACACAAACAAACGTGAAGTAAATTCCATTTCTGTTGAAATCATGTAAGCATGTTAATCAAATAAGTACAATTTTCAGACCAAAGTAAAATGCTTTCCTCCCTGGCAGACCAAAGAAGATGATTTGATTTCTGAAGCACTCGCAACATGGCCTCTGTTATTATGTGATTGACGCAGCTTGAATGAGGGAAGTTATTCGCCTCCAAAAGTGGATCAGTTAAATTTCTTAATAGAAAACGGACATTATGTCTCCTGTGGTTTTCTAATTGTGGCAAAAGAAACTCTCTGCATTTTGAAAATGGTATAAATCACTTTGCAGTGACACACATCCGACTGATCAGTGGAGAAAGAGCCATCATGCTCGGTCTCCTTTCTGTCTTTATTTTTTTAAGGGTATATCTTCATGCATAAAGGAAAGATCTGAACAGAATTACCAACTCTGCAACTGAGATTAACTTCCTGTTCTAACACCTAGGGTGGTTTTGCTCATGTGCAGAGGCAGGAATGTGGTCACACCATTTAAATAGTGTTTTCTGTTCCAGATACAGATTTGCATGAATTCAGTTGTGGATAAAATAAGAGCAAACACAGTTAGTTAGTTGAGTTAAAGTAAGAGATGAGATGTTAATATTTGATCAACTTGCAAAAAAAACTAACACATTGCTAGAATGAAATGAAAATGTAAGTTATAGGCACGGTGGCGTAGTGGTTAGTGCTGTCGACTCGCCTCGTAGTCAGAATGTGCTGGGTTTGAATCCTATCTGTGCAGTTTGTTCTCCCTGTGTCAGCGTGGGTTTTCTCCGGTTTTCCGAATTATCCCATAGCGAGCTGGGACAGGCTCCACCAACTCCATCACCTGGGGAAGCGGAAGAAAATAGATGGATGGATTACTTACTGAAGACTTGTTATCATAAACGATCAAAGGGGCATGGATGTTACAGAAATGACACATAAATCCATTCATTGTTTGTTTTCTTCCACTTCATGTGTTTCCAGTAATAAATGGTGACGACTAGAGCCCCACTTATCCATTACGCGCTGCATCACTGATAATGTGAAAACAATCTGACAATATACAATATAAATGTTAGTAATTACCGACTTGAGCATGCATGGTGAGTTTCAGCCATCCACTTGCGACTTTGCTGTTTTGGTTCACTCTCATTGCTCTTATAGCTTCATTGCACAGCAGGAAGACGTTTACATTGAGAAACACCCACAAGCCACTGCACACCACCAAAGTCAGCAGCCAGCTGGTGAACACAAAGCATTTATATAGGCTAGAGCGACAGATGTTTCTCTATGCAGTTCATAAAGACCAGAAATCGAACTTGGGGAGTTCACTTGATGGCCTAAAGAATGATCTGATGTCTAAACCGCCTTATTTACCCCGTTGGCTATAAGAAGTGATGACATTCATCAGTGTAAGGGTCCACACCTTGCGTCTCAGAATGGTATTTAATATTCAGAAAATCCTTTGTCAGTGCAATAAATAATTGTATTATATTAATTATAATAAACAATTCATAGCAATGTAATCATTTAGAAGCTGAAATAAGTACAATGTTTATTTTTTTTACACATTTTATTGTTATTTTGACATGCAGTCAAATGCTATTTATGTTTCCCGTCTTCTGGAGTGTGCAGTGTTCTAAAATTAGCAAATTCTATGATAACAAGTGTTTTATGATAAATCTTCATTTACAAACCATGTAGAATTAAACATCCAGCTGTAAATGTCTCATGTCGCCTTTTTGTTCATGGTTATAAATCACGACATATGGATACGGCTGTTCACCTAATATCTAAAGACACAACCGCAGAATCTGCTGCACATTGAAATGCTGCCGTTGCTGTGGTTCTCAAGTTATTTGTTGCTGAACAATGTGCAGATTAAAATGACAGATGGGCATTGCATCCTTTTCTTTCTTAAACCCCAGGTAGAAGAGATAAGAAGGTAAGCCTGTAGCGCTTGACTTGGCATGTAGATGATACAAACAGTTCTTAGCCTGACTGCCACTTACTTTTAGGCCATTTCACTCAGTGAGGAGTCTTCCAACAAAAGTCACTTTGTCTGCGGCCCAAGCCCGTCACTTTGTCCATTCTAAGGAGTGATGTGGCTTTGTTGAGCCTGGCGGGCAATGCTCGAAATTGCACCGTTCCCCTCTGTTAAATCTGTTTTCCTGCTGACAGCTTTATTATAGCATTCAGCTCATTTGCATAGGTAATCAGGCCATACTTTCAGAACCTGTTAACATTCAAAATGGCAGCGACTAATTGGAAAAAAAAGGAAGGCAATAAAGGGCCATCTGAGGTTCAGCTTCCAGCTTTGTGTCTTTGCATGGTGGGACTAATAAAGTGAAGCTTGGGACAGATTAACTTGTTTTGTGTTTCTGGCCTCAGATGAAACCCAATGAAGAGGGTTAATTGCCTTGGCCCAGCTGGCAATGGCAGAGAAATCATCTGAAGCATGTAATCTTTTGAAATCCGAGGTTCTTCCACGGTGCTGACTTCAACAGCCAGGAGAGATGGAGTGAGCAGCGCTGCACTCCGCAGCCCTATTGACGGCGATATTTACCTGATTGCCTCTGCAGAGGAAGGGGGAAATTAATTTGTCCATATTCACAATGATCTGGGCTTGACAAACGCTCGCTATCAAGCCGCACGCCCAACCGAATGTGCCTCCACAGCACTATGGGTCATTGTTCATTCATTTTTCAACTACCATCCATATCCTCTCACAGACGTGTGCTCCGTGGGCCAATGGGAGCACGGCTAATTGTGACTACCGCTGTTGCAGAAATTGACATTTTTAATGAAGTGGGCTCAGCAGTCGTTGTCTGTTCACCTTACCTGGTGATGGGGGGGGGGATGCGGTTTTAACCACACGGAATAAAAGTGAAGATGGACCACGGATATCATTAGCAATACAGAAATAAACACTCCTCAGCCTCTCCCTTAATGGCCCCAGCTCGCCCTGAGCTCATGTGTACGGTTACAAGTGAGATGTGACTAAAGATCTCATTAACCTCATTCATTTCTGAATCAGCTTTTAACCACTTAGCTATAGCGCCGCTCTTTGTTTTTCAAACTGTCCCACTTTCCTCTGTTTTTGCTACACAAGTGGGGGGGGGGGGGGCTTGGAACCCCTGCCTTTTAGTCCTTTAATCATGAAAATGTCTGCAAATCCTTTTCAAAAATGTTCCGAAATACCTATAATACGTTGATGGGGATAAGATGCAGTCTGAAACAACTCTGACAAATCTGACAGGTATAGTTACTCTAAAAGTTGCTGCAGGAGTTGAAGGCATGTCAGGCCAAGGCTATTGATTTAGCCCATCTTTACGCTACGGCTCACTTCTGTGGGCTGCCTTCAGATCTGGACTGACTCATGAGCACTCGATCACGAAAACAAAGTGATGCAATGCCACATACAATCTCATATAACGGCACAAACTCAAGGGTGTTTGGCTTTAACAGGTCTTATTACAGGTTTTATAACCGGTTTTATGACAGGTCTAGACACAGAGGACGAGAGAGTGCTGGAAAAGCAACGGCAAGAGGTGACTTAAACAGCCCACTTCTCTCTCTCTCTCTCTTGCTTGCTGCCGCCCCCGGATTTCTGTTCTGTTAACATGTTATGTACTAAAAACACTTTTCTTTTTACAATTTGACCTTTCTTGAGAAACACTTTTTTCATTTAGACTTTGTTTAATAAAATTCACAAAGGCCAGTACCGGCTTTGACAATGGTATTTTTGCCACCGCAGTCATGAGTGACTACTTTCAGGTTACACATTTACACGCTTATTACTACAAAACTGTACCGATTAAGATTGCACACAACAGGCCACAGTGGACGGATGCCACTGTGGGTACACCCACTGAGTTGAAGAGAGAAACACACACACACACACACAGGTCTAAAAGAAAGCAGAGGCAACTGTTAACAGCCTGAAAAAGCCTCAACAAAGAGAAGCAAATGGACTGCTGTAATCAAACAACCAAATAAAATGTGGATCTGATCAGATCACTGTTCAAAAGCAGCTCAGCATCGATACAAACAACATTTTCTGTTAAAATGAAGTCGTCCCAATGGTGACGGATATGGCGATGAGGAACACGGTCTCTCGCTGCACATGTTCACATGCAAACATACATATTGCTGCATGTGAACATGCTACTAAATAATATTTGTACAAGCTTGTACCTTTTTATTTCACCAGCTTCTATGTTGAATTTTAGCCAAATCTCAAGATGCTGCATGCCTGGTGTTACAATTACTCGAATGTGAGTACACTGATTTCAGATCCTTGTTTGGACCACTGGTTCTTTGATATGATGGAGAATCACTGAGGGACCCGATTGCATTTATTTCAAGAAGATTATTGTTTTGTTTCTTTGCATGTTTGTCAGTTTCACCTACTAAAGGTCAACATGTTGACGGATGCTTTTTCAAACGTCACCTGAGGATTGTGCGATGGCAGGTTCAGACAACAATAGCTTAGCTCATGGTGAATAGTTGATGCAGTAACTTCTTGTTGATGGTGTTTAAGAACAGTCTGAATGTCAAAGCGTCCAATATGCAGTTTGACTCGTCCTCTAGCATCTCATTTCGATGCAGGAGATGCTGTTAGAATGTCTGTTTAAGATGATCAGATTTATATTTTTTATTCTCACATGTCAAACAAAGACAAAGTTATCTTTGGATTTACGCTGCGTCTTGTTTTGCTGGAAATTTACTATGTTAGCCTAAGTGTTCTTGGAACTGAATGGATGTGCTGTGTGATAATTAGATAATTGTTTAGCGCTGCTGAGACCAAGGCCTGATTTCTGAGCAACCAACATGCAGACAAAAGAAAAAGAGTAGAGTAAAAAAAAAAAGAGAAACTAAAATTAGATATTTAAAAACCTGACTTGTTGCATACAATTAATATATATACATAATTAAGTCTTTAAATATTAACTACCCATATCCATTTATCTGTCTACACCATTACCAGGCTCCACATTTCAAATCAATGTTTGCAGCTTTTATTTAAAAAAAGTGTTGGAGAAATTGTAGTTTCTTAAATATGAGGACTCTCCGGTGCTGCATGAGTCGGCCAGTTTTAGAACTCCAGAACTCTTCCAACCCCTTTATGCAAAAGTGAGCCAAAATCACATAATTGCTGTCACTATAGCAGAAATTTTGATTTCTAACATTCAAAAGGTTATAGCAAAGAAAGTCTGAATGGCTTAAGTGCTGAGATGGAGGGCAGCTGGTAAGGGAACGTTTATGGAGCTGGGTGTTGGTGCTGCTGTAGAACGATTGCACAGAAATAGTCTATTTATCTCCTGTTAGGTGGTTTGCATATATATATATATATATATGTATTTACATATAACAAATAGGCTTCCATTATGTACAGTTATGCTTATGTTTCTCTGGTAAAAAGAGTATATTCGTTAATTTCCATAATTGCCAGCTTGTCTTGAATTTCAATGGTAGACGTGCCAGTGTGGTGCAGATGGGATGTCAATAGACTGCAGTTAAATACTACAATTCACAAAGGACAACTTGACAGAATGAATTCACGTAAAATGTTCCTGCTTTCACTCTCAAGTGACGCGCCGCTGAAAGGCCCTGCGTGTGAGGAACTCCCACACGGCGCGTTTCGCTTGAACGCGGTGGTTCTTGCCGAAGCTGCTTCCTGTTTCGACATTTTCCGCTGCTTCAACACGCAGAATCTTTCTTCTTCATGCTCATCAGAGATCTGCTTCACACGGAGGTGGAATTCTTGTGGCTTCATATGCAAGCTACAGCTGGTCGTTTGGACGTCTGAATTGTCTTGAAAATGCAAAGCATCTGCAACTTCACCCTGGTAGGAAATGGAACTACAAATGGAACCGAGCTGGATATGAGGAACACGGCATATGCTGCCGTGTTTGGATCTGTCATGACCCTGGGACTTCCTCTCAACGCGGTGTCTCTCTGGATATTTCTACGCTGCCACAGCCTCAAATCGCCCGTCACCGTCTACATGGTCAACCTGGCAATCTCAGACCTGCTGCTTGTCATCTCCTTGCCTATGAGGGTCTACTTTTACGCCACAGGCATATGGCCGCTGAATTATATGGTGTGCATCTGGATCACAATGCTCTTCCACAACAACATCCGCTCCAGCTCCATCTTCATCACCTTCATCTGTGTGGACCGACTGCTGGCTGTAGTCTATCCTCTGAGGTCGCGTCATCTTCGAACCTCTGCCAATGCCTGGAAAGCTGCTGCGGTCGTTTGGCTCTTTGTGTTGGTGGTGAACGTCCCTGAAAGCGTCTACTTTTTAAGGTTTTTAAACGGCTATAATGTCGGTACCTGCTTTGAATTTCGGTGCGATTACACATCTGGAGTGGCTTATTTGCAGCCTGTGTTGGTGCTGACCTTGCTCACAGTCAATATCGTATGCACTGCCCTTGTGTCTTTTACTCTACGCAGTCATCTCCATGAGTCTGCAATGGTCAGCAACAAGGTGAACGTGCTGCTGATTTTTGTCATGAACTTACTGATGTTCACCTTGTTTTTTTTGCCTGTGTCTTTGGCTGTTTTATTTAAAAACTGGAGATCTGCTTTCACGCCACTGGTGTGTCTTGCTAGTGTAAATTGCTGTCTGGATCCTCTATTGTATTACTTTTCATTTGATGGATTTTGGAAGGGAACGAATGTGGGTAATACTATTGATATAATCAGTGACAGTAATAGACAAGGACTGGTGACATTAAATAATAGTTAAGGAGTTTGCATTATTTCTGTGCAACATAAAGTTCATAAGGTGAAGAACTGTTACATTTTGGAGAACAAAGAAAAGTCATCTGAAAATTCTGGCATTCTATGGGCATTTCTTTTTCTTCAATTTGCGACTTTTCCCTCGATTTGCAAGAACATCCATGCTTCGTTGTTGTCATGGCTGAAAATAAAGCAGAATGACTAGCTGGTCAAATACTCGAGATTTAATGGAAACCCCTGCAACACAATAATATTGAGAAATGAAAACAACCAAAACGTCAAAACAAAAAGCTGTTTAACTTGAAAAAGTTTTCCATATTGCACTTATTTAAGTCACCAGTGTGCATTCACATTGTCTTTCCAATTTTTTTCTTGGATGGCTCATTTACCTCAGTGTTGTTGGAGCAGGTAAGTATTGTGGTACAGCCTTGTAGTGAAATGTGTTCATGGATTTAAAAAGCATTTCCATATATATGATCGGACTAGACGACGAGGCCCTCTGCAGAGGTTTATCCATAAAGCCACACTGTGTACTAACACTATGGTCATGTTCATATGACCATCTTATAGCTGCACCAAAACGGATTGAAAATCCATACGAGTGTAGGATCTGTCGGTTCGTTTTTGACTTTCATTTCACAAGCCAAAATGCGTCTGGACATGATTGGATGGACGTTCAAACTAATCGTATTGAAAAAAAATTGTAGTGCGGAGCTTGTTAATGAGGCAGGAGAACACGCGCTGCTTATTAACTGCTTCTGAATCAAAGTTTAGAGCGGCACGCTACTTAATGCTAACTCTGCATCTCATGCTCAAACCTCACTGGCTCACTGGATGTTATTATCGGCAATACATTCATTAAACTATACTATAAAAATACAAGGTAAATCTTCCCTTTGACTTTATAGATGTTAATTTAATCATAGAAGTTCACTTAATTCCACATATTTTTTTTTTTTTCAATCTTTGCAACTCGTGCTCTTGTTGTTTAAAGGCAAGGCGTAATCCTCCTCCATTCTTGTTTTCCACCTTTCTTAGGTCACTTTCGGCACCATTTAGCAGAACTGTCTGTGTCTCTGGTTATAACACCTGCTCAGTAGAGGCTTTTGTTCTTTTCTGCAGTTCTGTATGTTTTGCCAAATGTAGGAGCATCTGCATGAAACTGAGCCAAAAAGGATGCAGATTGCACATAATCCTCATGGGATGTCTGGAATTAGGCACTGGCAATTCTTCTGGGTCACTCCACGAAAGCTAAGCCCCCGACTTAGTCATTAGTTTATGAAACGGCGCGCATAATGGTGCCAGTGAGAAATCGAACCACCGAAAGCTCATGGAAATGGCACACATCATCGTGCTCATTTCCTATTTCGGCTCTGAGGTGCCTTCATCAGATTTTATGGCATATTGTGATATGCACTGCCGTATACTGAAAATTCTTGTTTTGACATGACGTGCACAAAGAAGGTAATAAATGCAATTTATCATTTCGAATATTTGTAATGTGTTAATTTGTGCAGAACTTGTCAAAAAATAATTGATATTCGTGTATTTAAATGAAAACGCTGAAAGAAGTGATCGATATAGAATTTAAAATATTCTTGGGTTGAACTCTGTTATTTTCTTAGAGACCTGTTGGCTTTAGATCAATTAGCAGCTGTGCTTTTTAACACAGTGACAGCAGAAAAAAAAGAGGAAATGGTGCTGAATACAGAAGACATGTCTTCTTCTAAGCAGGTTTCAAGTAAATGATGGGAACTTTGTTGTTTAACAGACATAATCATTTTAACATGATCAAGGTTTGATATCCAATTACATGTTCAGCAGATCTTAGATATAAGAGCAAGCCAATCGTGCTCTCACTGTACATACAACACATGATTTTATCACTTCAAAGAAGTATTCAGTGTTTTCTGCATTATATTTGTGTGGCCTTGTGTTCAGCCCTCCATGTCTCTCCAACAATCCTGCAAGGCCAAACATCTTTCAACTTTGCTCCTCAACTTCTACTCGTGATGAGTTTATGTTAGTCTATTTATTAGTTAGTATATTTATTAGTATGCCTTCAGTGTTGCCATGTTTAATGCTATATGCTGTTGTTTTACTCTATTTGCAAACTCACAAAAGATTTTTACATGACTATGATTTTTTAAACATCAAATGTTCCATCTTTCATGAGTAAAACATGGTACTATTTTTTTATGCACAGATTTTTATGCACACAGTCGCTAACTCTTCAGCCCCCAAGGTGAAAACAGGAAACATGCTCTCATTATCTTGGTCTATATCCCGTCTGTTGGTTCCTTCCTTCCGTTTGCACCATGTGATTAAAAAAAAAAATACATTAAATAGGTTTACTCAAGACTGGAGGAATCACTGCCAAGACCCCCAAACGAGCCTGTTGAGCTGCAACCGAGTACGTCTTGGACCAGAAGATGACTGTTATTCAAAGCTTTCGTGACTGTGGAGACTCAGGCAGCACGCGGAGCCAAAAAAGAGAGCAATGGGGTGAAAAAGGGAAATGTAAAAAAAACACAAAACCAAATGCTCAGCTGCTGAACGGAGACACCAAAGTTGCAGAGGAACAGCAGTGATGTGGCGTGTGAAGCCTTGAGAGATGATCGTAATGTAATGAAATGTGCAGGAAGCAGTTCAGTGGAACGTCGGCTCAAACAAGCGCAGCATTTTTGTTTTGTTTGATATGACATGAGTGCGAAGCATTGAGAGTTGGATACTAACACTTTTATTTCAATGAAAAAGATTTAACGATCCAAAATTGTAAAGATAATGTATAATTTGTAATAAATTGGCTAAAAGGGCAAAAACCGCTACTCTTTCAAAGATGCAGAAGAAAGCAGCAATGAGAAAAGTTTTGAAAATGAATTTTAATTGTCTTACGGGAGAGGAACAAACATTTACTCAATTTCAGTGACGAGATTAAGAAATTTGTGCGGCTTTGAATGGATTACAACTTCTGGCCCAGTTCCTGGCAGTGAGGAGAGGCAGAACGGGGCCAGAAGGCTCTCTCACAGCTTCAGTCCTCTGCATGATGTAAGTGGCTTCAAAGCGCTGCCACTGACACGCCTTCAGAAAGCGCTGTGGGGAAATGCCGCGGGGATGATGGTCTATCTCTCTGCCTTTCTCTACCTCCTCTCCTTTCCTTCTCCTGCCGTCTCTCCTCCTTCAGCCCGAGCCAGCTGTTAGTGGGAGTACATGCGGAGGTGCTGCCCTCTGTTACGCACACTAGCCGGCGGGGAGTGAGGTTGGAGAAGGGTGGATAGAGAGCAGTGATTGTTGTGTCACTTGAGTGATCAGGTCGTGTGCGGCGCCGAGAAGATGGAGGCATCTGTTAAGGATTGGTGCTGGACAACATACGGAAACAAATGGAAACATGAGAGCGGGATTTTTCTTTAGTCAACATGACCCCTTGGTTGAGGGACAGAGGGAGGTAAGACACAAGGTGATGCGGAGCTTGTGTTCAGGAAGGGTGTAGACTGAAATGAAACCCACGGGAGCAGCAGAAGGAACCCTCCGGCTTGGGCTGCAAGCTCGTATTTAAATAGATTCTTTCCAGAGAGAAAACAAAAACATTTGATTTTAAATGCCCAAAATCATCCGCCACAGGCAAATGTTCAAATGTGCAAATGAGCCTCGATGCAAGAACAATGCACAGGTAAATCACAGACTGCTGTGCATGTGTACCGAACAACACAATGGACCACCGGTTCCGGAGGGAAGAAGATGGGCTTTACTTCTCTCCCCATGTGTTCAGTAAATGATCAAATTATGATGCATGAGTGCGCTATTCTCTCCGTCACACTTGCTGTGCACAGAGGAATCTCCATGCAGGCCCAATTTGCTGAACCCCCCCAAAATGTATATGCCTCTGCACAACAACATCCCCGACTGAATGCTTCATAAAATGGCCATCTTTGCGTGCCGCGTGTCTTTGTCACAATTGACTGTTATGTTATTTTGTGCAGAGTTGCAGCATCGTTATATCTGAAAGCACGTCTGTAAACATGCAGTGATAAAGTATCCTCCTTCCCATACTCGCACATTTGCAAAGTGCATGAATGACCGACTGCATTCGATTACTGCTGACTAAAGACTGTCTGTTTCATGACATAAGCTTCTATGTGCGCCACTAAATGTCACCCTGATGCACCGAAGGCGGCTCATTAGTGCCTCGGTGCTCTGCAGCAGCGTAGACGGATGGGCTCGGGCCATCCTGAAGATTTTTGCTGAAAGAACAAAATCGATACAAAACCAAAGACTGACCGGCGCTTCATTAAAGCATGTTGGATCCATACTCAAACTCCCTGCGTGAAATTTCGGCGCTGCGTATCCCCCGCGATGGCCGATGCTTTTGTGAACACACTCTGTCTTAAGTGGCATTTCTAGCTTGTCAATAGTTCGGACAACCTCAAAGCGTCCTCGCTACTCGACCGCAAAGAAAGTCCTTCACAGTCTGCAACACTTAAAAAAAAATGTATTCTCTAAATCCTAGTTTGGAGCTTCTCTCGTTCTGGCAGCTCTCACATCACGTTATATATTCATTATACCACACTGCTGTCATCGCTTTAAAACCAATATCCACACCATCTTATTTCCATCATCGCTCACTGACCTACAAAGCAAAATGGCTGCCAGGAACGTATGACGCTAATATCACCCAAAAGTGAAATTCTTACATAGAATTGTCCATGAAATTACTGAGCCAGGTTCGACTGCCCCGATGCACACAGACCAAGAAACTTTTCAGTTATTCTTTCTCCCCGAGCAGACAGATGGCCGCAGCGTGAAATCGTATAAGCATTATAGCTTGCACCTCACTATTCCAGGGTGGTGGATATGTTAGCCTAGTGGGCATAATGTGTGTCAATAATGAAAAGGCATCAAAAACCCAGAGAGCAGAAACTAAATTCTAACAAAATTGGCCATTGCAAATAGCAATGATGGGAAAAAATGAAATTACTCGACCTGATGGCGCCCGGTCGTTGACATAGAAATTCATATTAATCTAAAAAAATAATAATAACCTGCCCAACCAGGCCCCAGGGTTAGATTAAAGGAAGGAATTTATTTTTTATTTTTATATTTTTGCAAGTTGCCTCAACCCAGAGCGACAATCATCAATTCATTTGGCAAAAATTCCTCAAAGGAGGTGAAAGCCATCATCGGGATGACTTTTTTCCCACCTCCAGGCCTATTGTTTGAACAGATTGTACATCCTTTGTTTTGTGCCCACCTACGGACTGAACGAGAGAGCGGCCTCCTCTTCTCGCTCTCTCTTTCTGGATCGAGAGATGGGATTCTCACCAAAGTAATCCGAACAAAGCTGTTCTGATCAAATATGAACCAAAACGCTGTTCCTGCAGAGTAAAATGTTTTCAGAAACATATTTTATTGTGCTTTTATAAGGTATATTATACTATTATTATATTTGTTATTTTGCCATCAATGAATCCTGAACATATAATAGCATATACATTTTGTCCTTAAATGTTATGACATTGACGCTATTGGAACCAGGATAAAAAGCTATACCTTTATATTTTACAGTGTGGGATTTAATTCCATATGATCTATACATTAGTAGTATAGTTTAACTTTACATGCCTATGGCACCCTGGAAGGATCCCTGAACCCGTTTTGGAACCACAACTTTCTTTCCCTCTCATTGCTTGGTACACAAACCCGGGCAAGGCTTTTCTGTGTGTCTACAAAAACACTTGGGTCACTTCACACTGAAAAGAAGACCAAATGTAATTTCATCACTGGATGGTGTGGATTAAAATCAGTGCATTGTTATCAGTTTGCATTCCTTTTCCTCCACCCTAGAGATAACATGGCCAATATTTTCTCTGCCTCCCAGAATAATCCTTAACCAATATAGACAGCCAAAGAGAAAAGTCCCTTCGAGATAGGCTACTTGGGGAAAATTGAAAATGTTATTAATAATCCCACCGCCTGGATTCCAAGTGATAAATCTAATGTTGCAGAAGGCCTGTACACACCTTTAGAAACAAACTGAAATTAAAATGATTTTTCCTGTAAAGCCTATAAGGACACTTGAGGGGTCTACCCAGCCTCCCTCACGGCCACTCAGATATGTTTAATTTGTTGCACATTTTACAGAAAAAAACAAAATTGACACCAGACGTTTGTCTTTGTAGTGCAGAAAATAAGTGGCCGAAACCAGAACACTTTATTCCTGTAATATCCCTAATATTAAGTGAAAGTGATAATTCAGTTATTAAAAACAAAAAAAAAAGATAAACTAAAGCATTTAAATTGTAGGATGGGCAGAATTCTGTTCTGTATGGGCTGATCATTCCATTTCTAATCTACATGAGAAATTATATTGTCATAATTGATTCTAAATTCTGCAGGCAGATTTTTTTTTTTTTTATAGAATAGCTTTTAATCCTCTGAGTTTATAATTGTACTTGATGCATTCTAACCACAAGCCCTCAGAGTTTTCTCTTTGAGCACGTTGCTTTGCGTTTTAAGACTGCATGGTGATGAGTTGGAGTGGGCTGTGATGCTCCAGAATTGGAGATGAAGGATGGAGGAGGTTGAGTATGTGTGTGTGTGAGAGAGAGAGAGGAGGAGGAGGAGAAGGAGGAGGAGGAGGGTGGAGGAGAGGACAAAACGCGCCTGAATCCACCTCTCTCCTCCCTGTGACGTCGCTCTCTCCGGTCCCGTCTCAGCAGGAGCCACTTTAGTTGCTGCCTCGACCATCCACACGAGCGGCGGTGCGACGCGCGCGCGCGGTGACGGTTCGACGAGGTGCTTTCCCGGTACCGGTACCGGTGCCCTTCTCCTGCTTCCCGCCGCCTGTCTCGCCCCAAATAGCAGTGAACTGTTTGCACAGGTTTTTTTTTATTATTTTTTTTTAGAGAAGAGCCAGAGGCGTTAAAACAAGAGGAATAAGACTCAAAGGAGAAGAGAGGAGAGAGAGAGAGAGAGGAGAGAAAAAAGGCAGAAAGAAAGAGGAAAGAAGAAGAAGAAGAAGAAGGAGGTGGCCGTCGTCCCCTCCCCTTCCAGGTGCCGAATCTCCTCCGAGAAGATGCTGAGAATAGCCGGTGTGTTGGCCGTCGTGGCTCTGGGCTTGAGCTCCGCTCGCACCAAAGGTACGGTCGGTGAAGGGCAACTTCCTCTGCGTGCAGGTGCGCGTCTGGGCACGCGCTTCAGCCCCGGTGCGCGAGGCTGTGCCTGGATGCTGAGCGCTGATTGGTCTGTGCGTGTGATGGATGTTCTGTATCCTCAGGGTAAAGGCTGCAGTCTTCCTGCAGCGTTGCTCTTTGGACTTGTGGGCACTTTATGATTACTTTACTATTCTGTGCAGCCCCTGATGGCACTTGAGGGCATGTGTTTGATCATTTATTGCATCTCTGCTGTAGTTTAATGGAGATAGAATGTTTCCATGGTTGCGCCATAGTGCGTTAGTTTGCCTATATTTTTCTTGAGATTGATAATGTGTGGCATCAAACTTAAGGGACTTGCGGTGTTTATGTAGTATCCTCTCCTCACTTGTTGTGAAATTGCACGTATTTGTCAGGCAATGGATGTAGGAGAAACATCTGGTCTTGTTGGTCCACGTGGTTCGAGGTTCTGAAACTGTGGATCTGTCATGATTTCTGGTTTTTGCGATTGATTGCTTAGAACCAATCGTATTGAACCTGGATTTGCACAGAAGTATTTTTTGTCATTCAAATTACAGTCAGTGAATTTGAAATTGAAAAGCGGGCTGCTTGTGATTAAATCAGCGTTGTTTGTGCCATTATTAAAATTGCAGATTTCAAGAGAAAGCCGACCTTCAATGACATGCTCACAACCTCCGGAGATGTCTTCAAGTTCAGAACTGTCATCAGATTTTTTTTTTTTTTTTGCAAATCCACTCAAACTTTGACAAAAGCCGTCTCGCATCACAGGAGTTACATTTCCACGTGTGAATGTGTCAATTGTGGAATACATCAATTTGATTGAGCCATAATTCACTCATTTTAATGATTAAACAAGTGGTGGGAAAAATAATTACCAAAGCCCTCAGATACATGCTGCTGGCATCCAGAATGCACGCCGTTATACTGCTGCCACTTTTGCTGCATCACCGAGCTAATTTTAGCCGTGCCAGTATCCCCACTGCAGCGGCTCTGCTCAATTCTCCAGTGAGTTCGGCATGTGCCGCGGGTGAGCAGGAAAAAAAGTCTTCAACAGGCTCGTACTAATCAACTCCCCGCAGACAAAGGTTGACTTTTACACGGTGGAAATAACAAGGTGACACGCTTTGCTTTCCGTCTCAGAGCCAACCGGCGTGTGATGAGACGTTTGTCCTCCAACCTCCCAAAGCAGGAGAGAAACTCCACACTGGCCATCTGCCTGGCTACAGCGGTAATCATTGCCGTGGCTGTAAAAGGAAAAAAAACGTACGCTAATAGACCTGCTGCAGGTCCAGGACGGAACCGGAGGTCGAAGCGGTGCCTCGTAGGCACTTTCATTTAAAGGGGATTACCTTGCAAGCAGCAACGGGGTAACTTCAATAAATGCTGTGCTTGCATATTCATGTAGGAACTGTTTGTTACCTGCGTGGGGATATTGTGTATTTATTTCCCACGGCATGTCCATATAAGTGGATGGTTGGATTGCATGGAAAGGCTTTCTAATTATTTTAATCCAAAGCTTGGCTGTGAAGTCAACACATTATTGCCAAGTCAATGGGACGGGGTGGTGGGTGTGGGTGGGGGCTGAGAAACTAAACACTCCGTGCTTCTAATTGATTCCCCAGAGCCGCTGTACTGTGCACTTGAATCCATGGGAAAATAAATCTATTGTCTCTAGGATCTGTTGCTAGATTGACCCCCTCTGCCGCCCGTGTTTCCGTGCACATTTAGCAGGAAGCCGGCCAATGTGCCGGAGCAGACCTGATCCTCCTCCGGTTCTCCCTGAATCTGTTTCTGCAGGTTCAGCTTATGCAAACCTGCCCCCCCCACCCCCCCCCCCCCCTGTCATTTTCTGTTTAGCCATCGTTTCATTCCAGGAGAGCGTCGACGTGGAACCTCTTTTAATAACCGTCACCCTGGAGTCGCCCATTCACACCGAGCTTCTGTGTGTCTCTAAATGTGTGTGCGTCTGATTAGCTGGAGTTTCACAGTTGTCAGTAATCAGGGCTTGAAGCACTGACATCCCACTCTATTTGTCGGTGCGTGTGTGTGTGTGTGTTTTCCGGTGCACACGCACTAGAGTGATAGAGTGCGTCCAACATGTTGACAGCCGCCAACTATGCAAAAACGGGCAAGGAGGTGTTGTCATTTACAAAGGAATCCTAGCATTGGCGGCTACATGCTGCGGCTCAAACCATTTACTCACGACTGACTGTGTCGCCGCTCCACGGGGACAATCTTCTGGCAGTCAAACAGAAAGAGCCGTAGAGTTTTTGCCAGTGCTGCCTGGAGCCCTGCTTTTTTTTGTGTGTGTAATTCCAAGCAATATGAACTCTGAATTTAGATAGCTCATTACCAGTACAGTATATTTTAATTCAGCCTCCCCTTTGTGAGTCATTGTGGGCGGAACTTCTGTGCTTCTTTATTATTTTGAGATTAACACGCTGTGTGTGTGTGTGTGTGTGACAGTGTGTGTGTGTAATTTTACTGTCAGCAAACATGCAGACACAGAATGCAATATTCAGCTTTAGGCTCTGAGTATGGTGTGGCTCTTGTGCAGTTGTGTGATTAAGAAATTGAGACGTTTCCTTAAATGTATGATTCTCTATAGCTTTTTTTGTTTGTTTTTTTTGTATGTGTATAAAACAGTGATTTTGCACGTGCGTACAAGAGCCAAAGAAAGCCGGGGCGGATAGTCATTTGAGGTTCCCATTAGCAAAGATAAAAAGCAAGTGACAAAAAATGGGGGCAGATTTATGCCCCCTTTTGGGAAAGAGGGAGTGCATTATGGGAGCTCTCCATAAATCCTCCAACGCATCTCGGCACAGGACGTGGCGCAGATCCTTCCCGGGCCTCACCTCGCCCCGGCCAGGGAAAGCAGGGCTCGGCAACACGGAGAGACAAATGCTTTCTTTTCAAAGCTTTGCTGTTTTCCGTGCAGCACAGAGCCATTTGAGGAGTGGGTAGCCTTGCCAGGCCGCTGATCTGAGAAGAGTTCTGCAGCCACCAGAGACAAAAGGCAGAATCTGGGTGGATAGGTTTAAGCTCCCGTGACACTGGTACCAGATCAAACAAAGCTCAGCAGGGAACTTTGAGCATCTCCTTCCTAAATAATTAACTTGGAAAACCACTGCTGAAGTTGCCGCTGATTAAAAATCCAACCTTTCTGTTCCCCGGTTCAACGTTGAGACCTTTTGTTTCTTGTCTCCATTTAATAATACACAGAACATCACACAAAGGAATTTTATTTTTTGGTCTCTGGAAGCTGTTACCAGATCACAGTGTGACGTCCTCGCCTATACACTTACATCTTTAACCATCTCTTCTCTGTGGAGAGCGCTTCTCGCCTCTTCCGTGGTGTGGAGGGAGGAGGGAGAATTAAGAGTGGAGACGGAGTGTGTGTTTGAGTGTGTCTCCAGTAGCTGGCTGAACTGAGTGCACTGCACAGCCAGTGGGCATCTTATTTTTCTCTTCCTCGTTTGTTTTTCTTTTGTGCCGTTCACAGCTGACCATATTTGGCAGCAAGTATTGAGACATCCAATATTTTCCGATCTACTTCAGTTCTCCAGTGCCAAATGGGAAAACCGCACCTGGCCTCGCGCAGACGAATCGGTATGTTGAAACGGGAAAGGACCTTTGCCAAACTGCTGCACTGAGTTGGCAAAGTTCTGTTGTCCCAAATGCCAATCCAAAGAGGCGGAGCCGTAACAAGAATGAATCAAACATTTTCTAATTCTAATAACTACAATGTCCACGTCCTTTTCTTTTTTGTCTCTCTCGCTGGGGTGGCAATAAAGTTCACGGTTTTATGGATTTCATGGATTTTCGAGAAATGATTATCTTAAGCAGCCATTTCGACATCGTTGCAAGTCATCATCACAGCCCTTCTCTTCGCCCACTCCATCAAGATCGTTCCAAGTATTGAGCATCTTGCCGGATGTTCGCCATGCTTTTCTTTTGGGTGATTTACTGTCATCCGCCCACCAAAGAGCTTTCCATTATTTGTCAAAAAGAATCCACTCCAGCCCTCCTCTCTCGCATTTGCTCCTGTCTTCCTCCAATCACTTATCTCCCATTCAATCTCACCCGTAGCCTCTCGTTCCCATTTTTTCATGTGGAGACATAAGCACATATACACACTTGATGAGAAGCAACAAATGGTTGCACAGACAGATACAGCCTGACCAGCGCCGCCACTATCTTAACCCAGTGGAAATAATCGAGAGAGAGAGAGAGCTCCAGATCTTTTTCTCTTTAATCTGAAATCTTCACACTTGAAAGGTGGAGCGCATTGAGTCAAGTGCAGATGTTTGAAATGGGTCTGACGACGGGGGTGAAAGAGCCAGCTTGAATCATTCCTCCTTTTGCTCTCTGTCACCACTTAAAGAAACGTACAGCCTATCCATGCTGACATTGAGCATGAGCCAGGTTGCCCCTGGATAAGTTGCCAGTTTATTGCAGGGCAAACATCCAATCACACGTGGATTCATACCAATGGGCAGGTTATTGTGGTGGGAGGAAGCTAAGCTAAGCTGATCGGCTCCTCTGAACCTTTCCCGTCACGGAAGCCTTGGCTACACACGATAGCAGTTACACCTGGAAAGTCGCTGGAACATTTGGTCTGCAATGCTCACTGGTGACTGCTAACATTAGCATTGCTACTGAAACCACATCTTTTGAGCTTTTCTTAAGCTAGCTTGCTTGAAATGAGTCATACATGGAGCCATTGTAAATTGACTACAGCAACTCGTGGTCTTCATGGTCAGTCTGCACGCACGGCCCCATTAAAAACCATGAGCGCCATGTATTTAGCTAATGGCTTGCAAGGCTGCTGCTGATGCACAGACATTGGGATTCCCTCACGAGCATTAATCATGCAATAATTGTATTTGTTTCATAAGTCTAGTGCCATGCGCAAACATTAACACACAAAGTGCACAAAAACATAAACGGGTGCAACACAACAAGTCCCAGTGTGATTTTGCCTTGATAACCACATTAACTGCTCATCGTTCTGCGTCTGTTCTTTTGTCTGTCTTCAATTGCAATTAATCTGTCCACTTCCCCGTAAAGGCAACAGTTGCCATCCCATATGCTAGCCACTTACAGGCTGAGCATGAGCTGGCAGACTTTATGGCTGCCCCTGAACATTCCTGTATGAACACAAACACATACCGTTAGTCATGTGAGAACTCTGCAGCACAAGACGACATACACATTTTCTCCTTCACTTTTTTTTTTGATGCACAAGCTCCTAGCACTCGAGGCTTTCTGAGGAAACAGCCGGAGGTCCTCGGATAAAAGATAAGAATGTTATTCAGTGCTGGTTGTTGAGAGTTACAACGCTAGTGTCAGTGCCTCTGGCATTAGTCCAGCCTGCCAGCAGATGCTACGAAGTCTGTCACCCTTTTCAGAGACGAGGTCTGCCTGCCGCGTGTCTGTTTACCCATCCCTGTCCTGCTATTACCAAACCGCCACTGCATCCTTTTCATGTCCATGGAAATTTGAGTCATTATTTTTATTTTTTCATCTATAGCCAAAAGAGCTGTGTGCAAAACACTTAGACTCGTTTTTTACGCTGTATTATAAAGCCGGCCCGTATTTAATATGCGTTGATGCTTCTTAGATTACTAGAAAGGCTTTGAAAGCCACCCGACCGCTGTTGTTTTGACGGAAGAGAGAGTGGTTTTTAGTCTCGCCGTGTGTCACTGGAAACAGCAAGGCAACAGTCTGAGGCAGACGGGGAGTGTCTGGCGCTGTCCTTGGTGCTGAAGCAAGCCAATGACACTCGACAGGAAACCACAGCGGCGGAGCTAACCATTTTTCTGGAAGCAGACCTTCTGGACAATTTTGTCTTTCTATTACCTCAAGGCTTTTGCATATGTCAGTGTGTAGGAAAACTGGGGGGGATATGTGAGTACACTCCAGGGACCTGACAGCTTGTCTCCGATATGATAAGGCTGAGCAATGATTGATAGTTGACAGAAGGATGGGTGAAAACGGTCAGTGAACGTGCAGCATTAAAATGAAACGTAAGGGAAACCCAACAGCGCATGATGGGATGGTTCCATTAATTCTACAAAGCTGGTGCATTTGTCGGTCATTTTCCAAGAATACCTGATGTCGCAGGGATCCGATGAGGACTGGGGGGCGGGAGAAAATAACCCGGCAGCATGGAGCTGGAAAGAAGTGAGCTTTCTGCACCTTATCCGCGTTTCAGGCTACAGTTTGAGGCTGCATTCAGCAAACAAGAGATTTGTTGCATGTACATAGCTTATTACTGATAAGATATGTCAGCTGTGGTCTGAGTAGTATAGTGACAATCTCAGCTCACTCTGAGTAGAGCTGTGTGTTACTGGTTTATTTCTTTAACATTAATAAATACTGGTTCGATATAGGTAAGAGCAAGTTTAAAACTGGTTTAAGCTTGGACATTTTCTTTCTCTCTGTGTCTCTCAATCAAAATAAATAATTTGGGATATTTAACTGCATGTGCCCATGGTTCCAGTATCAGGGGCACAGAATTCCAACATTGTGAAGCGTCTTGTCTTGATCTGCAGCCAGAGATTCTCATGCACCGGCTGCACTGCCACACTTTCCACCCGCTATACCAGTCTCAGGAAAATGATCTGTGGACGCGGTTGCTTTGTGATGCATTTGTGGGGAAGTGTGTGCGTTCTGACTTGAGATGCGTCCCTGTAATACAGTGTCTTTCATTCCAGGATGCCTGCAGTGAGTGCATGCTCACTCAAATGCACTCAAACACACACATGGACGGGCAGAGTGTTTGAAACGAACAGGAAAGACCAGCTTTGTGTAGAACTGTCATGCATGCAGCAATTTTATACTTCCGCTGTAACTAGGCCAATGACACGCACACACACACACGCACGCACTGTGGCATGCACTGCAAGCGCCTCTTCCCGATAACTTGTGTCTCGGTGAAATCCAGAGGGATGTGATCTCTGTGCTGAGTTGCTGCATTTTCTTAACGGCATGTTCAGAGCCTCATTTGTCCCTCTTTGTTTTGGAAGACATCTCCAAGGTGCTTCCCCCTCCCTCCCCAGGAAGAAAGAGAAGGGAGGGAGACAGAGATACAGAGGGAGAGAGCGAGAGAAGATACCTGTAAACTCTCCTACAACCCCAATGGGCTCTTGGAGTTAGCAGAAAAACTCAGTTTGTGACAATTTCCTTCCTGGTCCCCGTGGTTTGGACCAGCTGTCGTACTGCAGCCACTGCTTCAGTTCATCCTTATGTCCTCCCTCTTTTCATCCTTTTGCTCCAGTCCTGCAGCAGACAGCAGCCTGGCTGCAGCCGCTCCCCCCCCCCCCTGTGTTACCAGGAGGAGGATCTGGGTCACAGTGTACCTGCTCCTCCCATCCCTTTGGATAGATGTTGTTCATCCTCCCTTCATCTTCCCCTTCCCCTTCTATCTTTATTGTTTGGCTTTGTCTCATCCGGGTTCAGTAAAAAATAATGTTTTAGACCCCCCCCCCCCCCCCCCGCTCTCAAATCTATGTCAGTCATCATTTTTTCCATGCTCCTGCTGGGATTTCCTGGTGTGGCATTAGTGTGGCGGTAATTACAGGTGGAAGGCTTAGCCAGGTCTGATCTCTCGCTCCCCTTTCTCCTTTGGTCTCTGTGTCTTTCATCAAGACCTCATGTAGATTTTCCTTTTTTTAAAAAGCCATGGGCTAATGATGTGTAAAAGCAAGAATTTTATACTTGCATTTTTCTTTTGCTCTGCTGTCAAAGTGGATTTTCTTTTCACTTCATCTGTCTGCCTCTGTTTTATGTTAATCCTACCCTGAAGAAACCTTTAGAATCAAGCAGAAACATGCTTAATAGTATCGGGTAAACATACTGGCATGAACTCACATTTACTGCATGCATAACCTGAATGGATTTACGAGTCACATACATGGATTCACAATCATATTCAGATGCATACATGCAAATAAAGAAAGCGTTACGCACAAAACCCACATTTTTTTTAATCACAATTTGTTCTATTTGCTCACATGCATAAGGATTGTACATGTTCTGACATCGCAGAGAAGCAAATAGAAACTAATAATAGGTTAGGGTATAATTAAAATGCTACGTTCATCCATTATAAACTCGCAAATGGTTGGTTGGCAGGCACACTGTCTGCTGACCCCTACATCTCCAATCACTCTTCCTGACCTCCATTTGAATGTGTAGATGCTGAGACTTTGTGTGTGTGTTTGTGCGTGCGTGTGCGTGAAGGACACTTGTGTTTCTAAGTAGCACATCATTATTAACGCACGAATCCACCCATGACTCATTCACCATTCATGCTTTTCTGCTTGATTTTCATTTTGTGCAGGGATTTTATACGTTTGAGTTTGTGGATGTGGAAAGACGATGATAGTGTTGATTGTGTTCATGCATGGACATGAGCGGCATACGTACCTGTGTCTCGGTCCCCATGAGTTCTCATTATGATGAGAGTGGATGGCCAAGTCCATCCATCTGTCTCTGACAGTGAGGGGGTGTAAAATGAGGTCTTAGCTGGAGTACACCTCCAGATGAGAGGGAGGTGGTGGTGAGAAGTTCACAAAGAGATGACTCCTCCATCACTTGGACATGTCGGCAAAGACATGATGTCATAGAATCAACTTTTATCATCACTTAAATGTCAAATTGTGGGATTTTGGGACAGTCGCTGCCTTTTAAATGGTAAATGCATTGCACTTTCTACACCTTTGGGGTGCCCAAAGCGCTTTACAATTAACCCTCACATTCACCCATTCACACTCCAGTGGGCGACTGCTGCCATAGAAGGCGCTGCCAGGCCCACTGGGAGCTATTTGGGGTTCAGTGTCTTGCCCAAGGACACTTTGACATGTGGACAGTGAGAGCTGTGATTCGAACCACCGACCTGTTGACCACTCTACCAACTGAGCCACAGCCGCCCACCTCTTTTAAAGCTGAAGCTTCTCCTAAATATTGGAAACAGCAGAACTATACTCACAATATCACAAGCGGAGCAAGCAAAACAATTCAAGTCCCAAAAGGAATGTCTTTGGATTTTCATTATTATTCTCATGTATTAATATTATGAGTCTCAGCAGGTTTTGTTTTTTTGTCAGGAAACTGACTTTGTACAATAAAGCAGAGAACAACTGGCTCTTTCTCAAGTTATAACGGTTGCCAGGTGGTGGGAAAAGTGAAAAACGATGGAAAACAATCCCTTCCAAAATGTTTGTCGTCTTGAATGACAAATGCAGAACCAGTCACCAGAGAGCAGAGACGTATTTCAGCACTGTCGGCGTGACGGGGAGCGTGAGCTTCTGAAATCTCAGCTGAGAGGAACACAAATTACAAACACAAAGTACCTTTTAATTTTTAAAGGATTTCATTAAAATGCCATGACATGACAAGCTTACTGTCAGACCTCAGCTAATTATCGTGCTTGTTTCCTGTTCATATGTCAAAATAAACATTCTTGTATTACATGTAAACTGTTTATTGTGCTTGTGTGAAGCTTGACGTAGTTTATGAAGCTCAGTCCATAAAAGACGTTCCCCATTGGGCGATGAAATATTAAAAAAAACGGTTCTCCTTGTTTAGTGTTTGCTTTGCATTTATCTATCGATCACAGCACTGTTTGTGTGTCTGATCTTTTGTATGTGATCTGAATGACCCAGCTGTTGTCTGCCCTCTAACCTTTTATTCCCAGTGAGTCTTTTCCATCTGTTTGAAAGCGGTGACACTTTCAAACAAACCTCAACACTTGTGTTCGTGCTAACACACGGTCACACACTCATGCTTGATTTGCCTACCTTGTAGTCGCCCCTTTCCTCTATTTACTCTCCCCAGTCGGGGGGGGGGGGGAGGGGGGGGGGGGGGGGGTAATTTTGCAGCGGTACTGCTCCCTTCGTCCGTGGAGTCTCTCGGGGAACAGTGCTTTATGAACTGACTTTGGAACCACGCCTTTGCCATGTTCTCTTCATGTCTGCCGCTGCGGGAGGCAGGTGGAAGCATCTTATATGCAGATACTGGAAGAAGAAAAAGAAATCTGTGACAGACTGCGCCAAGAGGGCAGGAGAAGAAACAGATGGGAATATTCCAGCAGCTGACTGACAGGTCGAAACTGACATTGAAAGAGAAAACTAGGCTAAAAGAAAGAGAGGCAGAGAAAGCACAGCGCGGAAGGAGCGAGTTGGACAGAGATGTTGCTGAATCCCATTTACGATGAGATTTTCTTTGTATTTTTATCAGAATAAATATTATGAATCGTTTGTCTCCATTGTATTTTGGAGAAACGTCCTTTTCCCTGTCTGACATTTAATATGGTAGCTGTCAACCGATTCGACCGGCTTCGAGAAGAATAACATGAACCTTTCACAAAAGCACATCGAGAACAAATTTAAATGTGTGTACTAGAAGTACAAAGCGCAACGTTGGTGCTTCTAACTCACACAGTACGTGTCCCTTGTTCTTCATCAATGTTGTGGGCTAGTGAACTAAAGTATTAATATATTGGTTTAATGACATTTTGTATTTGTTTGCTTCCACTTCATCTGTGATCATACTTGCATAGAGATTTAAGGAGTTAAACTATTTTTCTGAAGGTTTAAGTGTACCTTAATTACACTCAGCTCAATGGCATTTTTCATTGGCCTGCAACTTTAATATCTAATATGTATTCTAATTTCATAGCACATTTGATTTGAATATTTATTTCCCTCTTCATGCATACTCTCTTTTTATAAATGTGCTTCTGTCTGCACATCATCTTGCATGCTGCCATTTTATGTGCAGTCTTTGTGGATTCACCAAATTAATTTCATCAGCCTTCAGTCTCATCAGGGTCATCAGCCACCACCGCCACCACCGGTGCCTCAAGTCTATAAAGTGATTTAACTTCCTGCTTCTCAGAGCTGATGCCTTTCATTCACATCCCTGAAAAGTCTTATCTGTAGAAGAGTTTATTCTATGAGATTCTAATAATCAGTAACTACAACAATTCATTCATTCATTTGATCATTCATTCATTCATTTTTCTCTCCTGATTGAAATACTCCATTGATGCACCAGACTTCACACTTCATTTGCTGTCACAAAATGAGTAGTTACAAATGAATGTGGTGAGACTGGAAGTGATGTGATCTCCCAGCCATGCTAGAAAATGGGTTTGCTTGAAATGATGATGTGTCAGTTGCTCCTCTACCAATGATAAATTATAAAGTCACACATTCTATTAACATTTTGTTACTGAAAACCCAACATGGAAGACAGTGAAATAGTTTTTTGCTCAACAAATGGCTTGTCTGACAATAAATGAAGATACTGGGATTACATATTGGAAAAACTATATTCGCTTTCAAACGGCGCTTTTACATTTTGATACATTTTTAATTTTGTGCTGTGCAGGGCTTTCCGTACATGCCGCTCTTTGATGAAACCCTGGTATGGTGACAGGTCTCTCCAGCCAATCACGTCCGCAGCATCTTACATGACCTTTTGAGGACCGTTTTCAGCTTCTTTGATCGTACCACGTACTTTTACCTAATGGAAAAAAAAAAAAAGAAGAGTAGATCTGGTACCACATAGGGGAAACGTGGTGTGCCGTGCCGCTCATGACTGGCGTACACCGAGCCTTCAGTAGCAACACATCTCTTTTAGCTCTTCTTAAATTACCACTTGTTTTATTTTTTTATTTTAATTTTTTTTTTTTTCACTTCCACTCCGCTGCATTATGAAATACAGAAGTAGAGGTGTTTAGACACGCAAGTAAAAGGAGAGGGAATAAAACCTTGGTGTGGTGACACTTTAAAGAACAGTCCCCTTTTGATGTGAAACAAATTTGCACATTCTTTTTCAAACGCCAAAAGGTAGGAAGGAAAAATCGCACTTAATGTCTGACACCCAGATATGCAAATACACACTGTTGAACATGTCTGCATGTGTAAATGTGATTTACTGTCTTCTAAACTTTCTACACCTCCTTCTTCTTCCACTCGGCTCTTTTTTTTCGCGACTCCCTTTGCACTGTTTTATTACCACAGAATAGAAACTGTATTTGAAGCTTTTTTTCACCACATGAGTGATGATTTCTTTTTTACTTTTCCACTCCCCATGCAATGTCATGTCCAACATGGCAGAGACTTCAAGGTCTTGTTGAACAAATATACTTAACGAAATGTCATCACAGGGGGGATACCATTAACAACAAAGAAGATTTGAGCTGTGTCATTCTCTTGATTCCATCTCCTGGGTTTATGGACAGGATGGACATAAAGTCACATGACTGGCTGGACAGAGGATGTTTTATTTAAAGGGATTCACGAGGCTTTTATGAATTCACACTCTGCAGCTGTGAGAGTTAGGGTTAGGGTTGGGTTTGAATGAAGATGCGTGTGTGTGTGTGTGTGTGTGTGTTGTGGGGTGGTGGATGGCTGGTAATCTATTGTTTGATTACTGTTCATATATCAATCTGTGGGTGTTGCATATCTCCCTTTTCTCCCTCCTGGTTGGTTTACGTCTGCGTTTTCTTTCTCTTTGTGTTCTGCCTTACGGATATCATTCTGTAAATCACGACGGGACACGCGTCAGCTTCCTTTCTTGAATAGGCGCTGAATCTCTACTACTCCCGCATCTGTTAAACTTTGAAAGCCCGCAAGAGTGAAATTGTTATTGATCTCAGTAATGGAAGGCGTGAGGCGCTTGGCGGTGCCGTGATGTCACGGGAGAGAGAGACACAGACAAATGCGCATTGTTGTCCTGCTGGCTGCCTGGCGATGCCGCCTCCATTATCGATGTACCACTTCTGTGTGACTTTTTCCACCATCGATCTGCCCACCTAAAATTCTGACCAGAAAAAAAGAGAGCAGAAATTAAGGTGAGGAGGGAAGAACATTTGTTCCCAGCTGCTAAATGTCCCGTGCCTCCTTAACAGACAACATTTCACAGGTCGTCAAGAGGCCAGAGCTGTTATCATGAAAAGCTGGCTTTGCTTTTCGAGCACCATCTTGGCGAAGGACAATGATGGCGCCAAACGAAAAAACAATGCTTTTCCACCACCATTTTCTATCTTCATAATTTCTTTATTCTTTCAGCAGTTCTCCATCATGTTGCAGGGCATCTTCGTGACTCGTATTTTATGGCACTCTACAAAAATGACTAGTCAGTAAAATAACTTGAACTTGACACCGGTAAATTAGTGCAGGGGATATCATCCACTTTATGAAGGATTTAGACTCTGCAATGCAATAATTAATTGATATTATAGTCTGATGTGTGCATTTCTTTTTTTTTTTGTCAGGAAGGGACAGATTTCTCATTAATGTGGAAGAGAATGAGATTTTAGCCAGTGGCAGGATATAAAAGCCTGCCAGTGTCAAAGAAGCAAGCCTGCTGTGTGATAACATGCTGCCTGGGGTCCGCAGTGATTTTAATTTGCAGAAAAATGTTGCAATTTATTTTAAGGATTTGCTGCACCTAACCTCTGCTCCACCATCCTGTTTTTAAATCTGCCTATTTTATCGTCTGGGATCAGGATTATTTAAGTGGTTATGAGCTCCTCTCACAAAGGAGCTCATAACATAAGGAAAGAACACTTCAACTGGATCATTCACGTTGAAGGATCCGATAATTGTGCTTATGGCTGTAAATTGATGTTACAATTGATGCAAATGATTTTAAAGATGGTCACCAGGGTATAATCGCTACTGCTGTCAGTAAATCTTTAAAGGAAATTACAAACATGGCTGCTGTCTGTTCATTTGTGAAAAGAGAACAAAAATCTGAAGCTAATGAATATTTAAAAAAACCCTCCTTCTCACAGCGTTTGTCGATTTCCCAAGTAACAGAGACACATGGAGAATTGTCAGCGCTTCGGTCTTGACAATCCATTGATAGAGGATACTGGGTAGGTGTTGTCCGTTCAATTTGTCAGGTCTTTCCAATTGTGAAGGAAGGCAGGATGAGGAGAGACGCTGCCTGGCTCCAGGCCCAGATGACTGGCTGTGGGCTGTTTGTCTATCTTCCTTGATTCAGCCGTTGATGGAGGTATTATTTGCAGTGGGAGTGAGGCTGGCTTGCAGCAGATTGTATGGAATAAGAGGGATTTTTGCAGCTTCTGGCTCATGGGACAGGCTAAGAGACAAAAATAATCCCCTGACGACCGCAATTTAAACGGAATCCTCGAGGGGGGAAAATCCCATGTTTTTTTGGACATCCAATTCCACCATTTACTTCACTGCTAAAGCTTTTTTTTTTTTAGGATGAGCATGGTGTTTTTGTTTTTTTCCATTGATTATTTTGGCCAGTGCTGTTTGAGATGTGGTAATTTGACTGTGCAATGCAGACACGCATACATATGTGTTGCTCTCATTCTGAGGGTCCTGCTCTAATTATATGTAATTCTAAAGGCTGCTACTGATTTACACTCAACAGTTAAACAAAGATAATGCATATCCTGACGTTCACAATGCCGCAAGGCTCTCTTACGGATATTTGCAGATATATCCCCACGATGAATGTCTAGAATTCAGTTAGTTTAGATTTATTCCCAGTGTTCCTCTCCTTACTGTTTTGATAAAGCTTGAAAAAAAGGCAATACACACTTTTGGGAACAATAAAAGTGTTATAGTCGTGTTAAAAGTGTTAGTTAATTCAGCTTTGTTTAGTCACCAACAAGTAGATTGAAAGGAATTATTCTTTCCCAATATGATGTAAAGTAAAAAGAAGTGATTCAGTTATCACACGTTTCACATTAATGGTGTGTGAAACGTTTTTTTCTACCTTCTGACATGCACTTTAGTTGAAAGATGCTAAAGAAGGATGCATTTATTCAAAAAACATGAAACAAAAAGACCCAAAAATGAAACCGTAGTTACTCTATACAGTGTTTTAAAATGGAGTCAGTGCCCTTTACGTTACCGTGGCGACAATGACGTGATGAGGACTATGAGAATGTCTAGGGAGTTGAATCCATGCTCTTTATTATGCAGGGCCCCAGGGATGGACACTTACACTCAAAGTGTCTTTCAAAGACAGGTAGGACAAGCTGTGTTGTTACTGGACAACTATAAATAAACGCCTCTGACCTTGACTGTCCACCAATGACAGGGTGAAGAAGAGGTGGGATCAGAAACATAGCGGGTGTGTGTGTGTCTTTGACAGAAAGAAAAGGAGACAGGAAGGAGGAAAACGGATGAATGGAATTCCATTGTAGGAAATGGATGAAGAACATTACAGATTGATGTAAAATACTCTGCTTTGCAAGATATTGATTCCTCCTCCATTTGTTTTATAGATGCATTCCTATATTTGCCTAATTTTAGAATTCAAAACTGAAGCCAAGACGAGTGTAATTGTACCAACTCCACTTTGGGCCTGCGCGCACGCATGACCTAGCATTTTCCCATGTTTAAAACACACTCTACTAAATGCACTGCGGAGGAGGTGACATTGGATTGATAGTCTTTTTAAAAAATATTAATTTGGAACATGGAACTTCATCACTAATGGATTTCCAACCCTGAAAGATCATTTTCTTTTTCCAAAACAAAGTTCATAAAGTGAAAGTAAATGTGTCAGTGTCGTGTTTGCAGCTTGTTGTATCTCCCCCAGATGGCCTAAAAAATATCATCTAGGTCAATTGCTATTGCTGGTTAGAGGAAGGACATAAACCCCAGAAGTACTCCACGGATCCAGTTGCTATTGCCGGATGGGCCGCAGTTGTTCAAATATATCACTGCAGCTAATCAACGAGGGAGTCATACAAATAAGGGCTCACTCAAACAACCATTTAAGCACTGACACTTCTGCCATACAAACACACAGCGGGGCAGAGCAGCCAGCACTTGTCGTCGCAGCTCTGTGCTGGACAGGTGTGGCATGAGGAGAAGCGCATGGGCGCCGTTTAAAGCTTGACTCAAAGCACCGGAGGAAATGCACCAAGAAATGGAGATGGAACGGAATTGATCTGGAATAATGTAAGAGGGGTGCAGGCAGGGTGGAACACATCAGCTGTGAATGTCCTCGTCACATCTTCTTTCATGTTACACACTGTCTGCTGCCTATTATATATGGCAGCTCTTTCTGGCTTCTCTCGACCAATTTTGAGGCTAATGCAGCTTTCTAAGTTAAAATGGAACTGGGTTGTTAGTTGGAGAGACTGTAACGATGTCATCCGTCTCCTGTCCTGAGCACAGGACATTTTTCCACGGCCTGTTTATTACGAAGGCTTGCACACATATTGATTAAATCTTCATGGCTAACGTCCAAAAGATTCATCGGATTCATAGCTTCCTCGAAGAAGGTGTGCACTTCCCACCGTGATGTGCGCGATTGCGATCGCGAAGGGCACATTGTGAAATGTCTGACTGACAAGGCTCTTGTTATTTTTTAACAATCCTACATGTTTGGGCTTTAACAAGAGTTAACTCAATTATTGTCCGTCCTGCAGAAGCCAATCATTTCCTTTCCACTTCCAGTGGTACATTATATCAGCTCATTATCAGCTGCTTGGAGCGTTTGCCATCTTTAGAATGTAAAAAAAAAAAAACATTTTTACTTAAAGATAAAACATCTATCAGAGCGGGGAAATCTCTAAATTGGGCCGAGATGGGAAGTTATACGGAGGCTGAATGGGGAATGTCTCGCTCTAGAGAGTCTGACCATGTTCGGGGACCAATGGCAGATCAAAGTTTAGCATAAAACATTCTCTAACAAGCGTTTCTTTCCTAATGCCTGTAAGAAACCCTTACCCTGTCATTTAGTTTCTATGAAGCTCTACCAAAGTGCAATGTGAGTTAGGCCGGGCCACCACCCCGCCTCGTTGTCCCGCTGTAGCCGACTCTTCTGCTCATCGGATGCGGTCACACAAGGGTCCTGTCTTTGCTCTCGTCGTCTCTTGGGACATACGGAAACAGTAGAAATGTTCTGGAGCAAATGAGCGAGCCTCCACTGTGTTCGCGCTGGGCTAATTAGCCAACTGTGCGTTCTAAAGGGAACGTTGTGGTATACGCTTCCTTTTCCTCCATTGAACTGACAAAGACAGCAGCCCCCCCCCTTGCTTTTGTAAAGGAATTAATAGATATATAGAAAATGGTCTGGTTTGAGAATTAAAGAATTGGCACATGCGGTCCGCGGTAATTAGGGTCTACAGAGCGATGACTGTAAGCTCTTACAGTGAAACAATTCCCATATGGCCCACCGATAATTATGATGGGATTTCTTCCTCCTTCTTCTCCCATGATGACATTTTTTTTTTTGTTCCGAGGGATCAGCATTGGTTGATGAAAGGAAGCTCTCGACAAAATGCCACCATGGCAAAAAGAGCTGCATTTTATCTCGGTGCAGCCGCGTCGCCGTCCCATCCCGGTGCTCTCCTCTTCCTCCCGCCTCCTCCCGCCTGTAACTCCTCCAGACAGTAACGCAGCATAAGAAGCCTAATAGAAAATTCACAGGAAGGTGCATAAAGATGTTTTTTTTTTGTCACCATGTTGTGATCTTAGGTGCTGCTTAAGAATGAGGCAGTTGCGGGTTGTGTTGTTTTGCCGAGCTATGCGTGTGTGGGTTTATGCATATCTGAGCTGCTCTGCGGTATTGAGGACTACTTTAGGCTGATAGCCTGCTGTTCATCCTTATGGGATGTGGCATCCGCCCCCCCGCCCCCACTGTGGTGTCTGCTTCTGAATGAGCATCGTAATCCAGCCCATTTCCTGCTGCATAAAAAAGAGCTGAAGTCAGGAAGAACTTCGCCAAAGTCTGACAATGCTTTTATAGATTCAGAGCCCGAGTCCACGGCTCAGTCGGAACAAAAGTTACAGTGCATGATATCTTTTCAGGAGAACAGCTCTCAGACAGACTGTCAGCCTGAAACTCGGTATTTGGACCGGAGCAATGTTTGCAGAGGCTGTCATAGTGACAAGCTTCATTATTCAGAATCCAGAGCCCGACACTTCAAATGACGACTATTTCATTTGCGTCTGCCGTTCCTGGCTCAGCATCTTCTCTGCTGTGTATGCATTTCACTTTTCCGTTGCTGCCAATGCATCGTTGACCAAATATGTTGGTCAAAATAAAGTTAAAAGTTTAAGCGTGGTTTTGATAAAGCACTCATGAAACACAACAATCACCATCTGCAGCTGTGTCGAGACGATGCTAGGAAATTTTAAGCAATGACCGGGGAGCTCCAGCGCTTCTGTTCGTGCCTGCGTGTGTGTGTGGGGAAAGCAGGGAATAAATAATCCCAATAGGATGAGGGGGATGCTTAACACGACAAAACTAAAAGGGTTCATAGGTCTATTCTTTCTGCCTTGACGGGAATGAGAGGATGGATTCACCGCTGGAGATTCATAGCATGTGTTGGTGTGGGATGGAATTGGAAATCATATATAATAATGTGTGCATCATTTTTTTCCACCTTTCCATGCTTTCATAATTGGGTTTTAGTCAAAAGGGCTTTGAACTGAGGAGTGTCCTTTCATAATGAGGCGCAGTGTTGGAACACTATTCTTGTTTAAGCAGCAGGTGTCATTTTGCTTCTCACCTCTCCCATCACGCCACCACGCTGATGACAGAAAGGGAACCTGCATATCATTACGCCTAAGGGAATGAGTCACCTTTACTGTGAGACTTTTATTTGAACTTCCATATAAAAAAAAAAAGTTTTTCGGAAGGTTACGAATGTACAATTGCATGTTTTACACAAAGTGACTTCACCCGGCTTTTTCTCAGTTATCTAGATTTCACCTTTCCAGATTGGTTGCTGGTGCGAGAGTGTGATCTGTAGGGGACTTTACATCTAATTGTAGCATCGCCTGATGCTGATGAAGGCGCGGAATTATGGAATCTGAATGAATGGATATTTCCGTTTGTTTTTTGTTTTTGATTATGTTCCGATGAGTGCCTTAAGCCGTGGGCCATCACATGATTTTATTATGTTCGCATAATGATAATAAAGTATCTTGAATCTTGAATAGCAGATCTCTGTTGATTGCTAAGTGAAACTTCTTATCTGTTCATCACAACTGAAAGGAGAGGAGGATGGGCTGGGATTTATCTCCTTTGGGACGGATGCCTGAAAGGTTTTCTGATAGCTGGTGGGTCATTTAAAAAAGTGACCCACCAATAATAACAGTTGAACTAGTGACCTATCCTGGGTGTGCCCCGCCTCTCGCCCAGAGCCAGCTGGGACAGGCTCCAGCGTATACCCATGACCCAGATCCGGATAAGCGGCTGAAGATGAGAGGATCAAAAACAAAAACAAAAATGAGTACCTCCATGTTTCTTATTTGAACAGTGAGCCTCTAGTGAACTAAGCAAATAATTTTCTGGTCAAAAAGTGTAATGTTGTTCATTCTACACAACATCATGATGCTGAGCTAGCAAAGTCACGCATTTATTCTGTCAAGGGATGAGCTGTGAAGATTACATTGTGAATCTGATAAGTACCATGTTAAGACAATCCTCCTGTGGCTTTCCACTGATTCCATGCCTCGTTAAATTCTGTCACGTTTCTCTTGTGAATTTCATATTCTCAAGTGAAACCTTTCAGCAATGTCGGATCGTAAAATGCTCTCTTGTATATCTCCATTAAAAGGGCTGCAAAACAGCGCGAACAGGAAGGGCCGGAACTTTGTCTGGGATCCCGCTGCTGACCTGCTGAGAGCATCTACAGTTGCAGCGTTGCTTTGCCTTGGAGGTCGGACAAAGAGCACACACACACTTTGATGCACACCACTGAGATGCGTTAAAAGTCTCGAGTGGAACAGCTGTGATTACTGTGGTTAGCCGTGATTGCTATCATTGTTTCCCCATCTTGGCCATTATCAGTGGGTATACTCCTTTCAGCTCAGTGCTCTGTTTACCCTAATGCGAGCTGGGGGGAACATAGCAGAGAGGCGTCTTCCATAAACACCTTGTTATCTCTCCCTCCTTCTCCAATTTTCTCCCCATTCCAGCACTCTCGCCTATTTGCCCGCCTCTCAATGGGTTGGATAGGGATGAGGCTCTCATATTGAGATGGAAAAGGGCAGAGGTCGTATATTGCATATTTGTTTTCGAGGTTCGTTGTGCTGATGCTTGCGTTTGCCGCCGTTTTACATTTGTTTGTGAATTTTTTTTCATTCTCTTTGCCTCCCACCATCATCGTAACAAAAGATAACTGCAACCTATTTACACTCGAAAACATGCCAACAAAGTGGGATGTAAATCGTTTCTGCCAGTGACGCCCACACATTTTTACTCTTTGACTCTGTTTTTCTTTTTCTTTTTTTTTATCTGTCCCTTTCTTTCTTTTCTCTCCCTCTCATCTGAGGCAGCCTTAGCAAAAGCGCTCAGTCAATTCTGCACAAATGGGATTCTCACTGTCCAAATAGAGGAGATTGAAATGTGGTGGCACAAATTTGAAGGGTGTTAAATGTCTCACCAAGTTAATGCTTCTTCAAATATATATATATATTTTAAATCAGTGCAATTCCAAGTCATATTAAACGTTGATTTCATGGAGTACAGTCTCCAGCTGCTCTGTCAGGTACAGGCAATGAAATCCTTCTCGCGTTATTGCTGGTTAAATACATGCAACTGTGACTTGGATCAAAAGTAAGCTAAGCTTTCTCGCTCGCACATCTGTGCTTTTATGAGCGCCAAAGCTTGAGTGATTCCTCGGCGACGCTCGCTGACAGCACAGAGGTAGAACCAATCACACGTGCCACTTTTATTTGAGGCTGAATCCCTTGTGTTGTCTGGAAAACTTGGACGAACCCGGAGGAAGTTGGGCAAACGAGTGGGTGGACTTTCACATGTCATCAGGATTTTGTGTGTGTGTGTGTGTGTTAGTCGCACCCCGCAGTGACATCTCATCAGCCTGTGATCTGTCATGTTATCCCCCCGTCTGTCCTCCAGACACGCACGTCAGAGAGCGCCGGAATGTGTGCGTCGTTGCACGAGGTGTGAATCTGCGGCGCCACCGATGTCCTTTCCTCATGCTGTCTGAGCCGCTATTCACCAACACACACACACACACACACACTTCACTTCCCTCCAACCTTTCTTGCCCAGAGGTTTTATCAGCAATTCATTTCCCCGTATCTCAGCCATCAATCACTCCAGCTTGTCCTCAAATGCAGCCGCCCCCTAAAGTTGAATAGCGGCTGCAATGTATACACAAGGAGACACAGGCGCAGACAGGCAAAGACAGAAAGGGCATTTTAATTAAGATTGCAATCGACAGGCACTTTTAGGAGATGAAACTGTGCTAGCTTTGGGAGGTGTTTGATCATAAGTTGACTGGGCTTTGCTCGCTCTGGGTCCTGCCTGTCCTTACAACACTGAGGGACTGACAATGAGGTCCGCCGTGTTGGAGGTTCCATTTGAAGCCTAATGTTGATGAAGCGCTGGCCCGTGCTTCCTCTTCTTATCGTTGTTTTCCCCTTTCTTGCTGGCGCTCTGATGGAGAGCAGAAATATTAAATGTATCATCTCAGTGTGTGCAGAAGTCACAGTTTAAACAGAAGTCGTGACATGTGACTTCACCTTCGGGCTGATGATGGTGGCTTCCTGATCTTTCTTCATCCGTTCCTGCTTCTTTTCAGTTGTTACAACAGAGGGCCATCGTTCCCATTCGCATCCTTTCCTCTTAGAGACCTGCGTAGATCAGGTCTTTTCTCTTTTGAAGTCAGATAAAAAAAAAAACACATTAAATTAATGTATTTTATTTATCAAAGAACAGGGTGAAGTGGAGAACATTGATTTGCTGTGGCGACCCCTCATGGGACAAGCCGAAAGTCCAGTAGTAGTTTCTACTTCTCTCTAGGAATCACTCTCATTGCAGTTAATTATTTTCAGATCCCTCCTGCAAAAATTCCTGCGAGTTTTGAAAACAAATCTGTTCTCACTCGCCTCATTTTCCACCATATTCCTCTCCGACGTAGAACATTGAGGCCAATTGTCCTGCAAGCCATTTAAATTCAAGTGGTGGCACCGCCATCCATTCCACTAACTGACATGCAGCCAAGCAGTATCAATAAACGACAACACAATTACTCCATTCAAACAAGGGCTGCTTCAATTAGACAAATAGAAAACAACACAAATACACCGCTTTATTGCCCACTCCGAGTTCTCAACTACATCAAAGGATTGTGTTCTGTTTTTTGGGGGAAATCAATCGGATGCAGGCCGGATAATTATCGTGGTATGTGCGGGAGCCAACTTCTTTCCCTGTGGCAATTAAAAAGGCTTGTTATCATCAAAGTCATAGAAATAGGCACCGGCTTTCAAACGTGAAGTATATATGGCGAACTCACAGGAGGATCTGTTCCAGACTCTCGACTTCTAAAAGTATATTTAAAAATTACAATTTTAGCCAAAAACTTAATCCATGATGAGGAACGAGGGCAGATTGAAACAAGCATACGCCAATCCAGCTGTGTTACAGTCTGGATCTGGTGCGATTGCTATGATGTAGGAGGTCATTTCTCATCTATACAGTCATTTCACAGGGTGACCAGAGTCTGTTTACACATAATTAATGTTTAGATGACTACTCTGTCCAGGATTTGGATCAAGCTGCGCTGTACTTAATTATGAATATGGTTGTGACGCTTTAATTCTGCGCATGTTAAAAAGAAAAAAAAGATGTCAGAGAATTGAGGAAAAAAAACAGCAAAGCTTCCTGAAAAGATATTTGTAAGTTTTGATGTTGCCCGGGAACTAATCTGCCTCCTTGCCACAAGGACGACGAAAAGCCTCTTTTCCCAGAACCTCAATCGCTCATGGATTCGTCCAAAAGTTTTTCATCCCAGACACATTTTCATCGTGCTTTGACTTTCTCTGACAGAGGAATTGGGTGAATGTAATCCCTTCTCTCATGGTCGAACAAACTAATCTGCTTACTTACTCCATTGTGGATTGACTCTGCGATGGCAGAGAGAGGCAGGTGATAAAAGAAAAGTGCAGAAAGAGAGGTCTATCGGACTTTCTGCTCTTCCCTGCTCTCATTGTCTTGCGGGGGACAGACTACAATGTTGCAGGATTAATCTGAGGTTTCCTATTCTCCATCTCTCGGCTTTCATTTTTTCTCTCTCTCTCCTCAGTGTCTCCTCTTCCAGGGGTCGGCATTGATCCCCTGATCCAGGAAGTATCCACATTTGTAACAATGTAGTCAGTTTTGTTCGCCAACGTATCTTTTGTGAGAGAGCAGAGTAAGGAAGCGCGACCTTGTCAACGTGTTGCCAGCCTGCCACGGCAGTGAGCAATGCACAAAAACACTGAAGCTTTCTGTACGGCATGCGACGCCTTCAGTGATGGTGCATTTAGAAGGACTAAAGATGCTGCTGCACGTATAAAACAAAAGTTAAAGATGGCATCATTCACGTGAGTCTTTTGTTGACCCTGAACACATCATTATGTTGCCGCCCTTGGAGGATATGACCCTTAATCTCTGCCACTAGCACTGCTGACTGTGAAATCTGCAGACTGCCCAATCTGTCATTCCATGGTATATAGCACTGCACGCCTCATATTCACTACCTGCTTTGGCTCCGCAGATGATACATTATAGTGAATAAAAAGTAGTGATGCATTTTGGGAGCAGTAGAAAAAATAAAGTTCCTAGATCCAAGACAAAAAGTTGCTCTAGACATTTATTTATTTACCCAATGGCTAGATCCTCAACATCATGCTTGTCGTTGTTTGATCCACTTCATGCTTCCCCCAGTTTCATGAGCATTACTATAAGTGTGGTTGTGGATCACTTGCTTTACTACTTAAATTAAGAAATACAAAATATATAAATTTGGAACCACAAATAATTAACAAAGAAATCTGGAAGTTCAAACTAACTATTATTTTCGATTTATAGTTCATAGTTTTCTATCTCTTCATTCTAAACATATGAAGATATCGACCTCTTTTGGGGCCCCCGCGATGCACTGGCGACACGTCCGGGATGTATCTGCCCGTAGTCCACTGGGATATACGCTCCAGCAACAGGTGGATAAAGCAACTGCAGACGAAACTATTTAGGTTGTCTCATCCACAAGAGGATGGATGGATGGATCTCGTTTGGGTTCAATGTAAGGTCACTATGTGCAATAACATGTTTCTTTGTAAATAATATCCTCTTAAATAAAATAGATATGTTGCTGTTCATGGAAAACTGTCATAACAGTAACTTATTTTCATTTGTCACTTTGATCCAGTATACAAGCCCAGTTTTAACATAGAAATACATAAAAAAAAAATGTGGTCCCTTGTAAATTGAAATATACTGCAAGTACAAAATGGTTGCAAAAAACATTTTGTGTTCTCTTTTAGAGGGGAATATCTGGATCTAACCTGCTAACAGCTCCAGCTGCTCTCCATAGGAGTCTGTTTGCTTGTGGGTGTCGGGCAGGTTGGACACAGTTGGATTTTAGAGCTGAAAACAGGCTCCTTAGTTAGTAGGCGCTGAGACAGAAGGGTGCGGGGCAGACCTCCAGACACTCAATTACTATAATTAAAATATCAATTCATTTGCTCAAGAGGAAGATAACCTTTTACAATCACAGGATTTGTGGGACCAAACCAAAGTGGAAGTAAAGGTAATTTCAATTACGTGAAAAATAAAAGGTTGTACAAGTCAGCTGTACAGAGGAGGTCTCAGCATTTAACAGGACTTTAAATTGGTGCTCAGTCAGTAAAGCGTGCTGTTCATATCATAATAACCAGTGCTAAAACTAAGTAATTGTCTAGTCCAGAGTTGATAGGCAGCCGTCTCCAGAGCAGTGTCATCACTGCAAGTCATGATAAGGCAGACTCTGTGTGCATTCGCATAGTGTGTCATTTTTATTCCACATTAATTCAGTCATTCAGCAGCGTCAGTTGAAAAGTGGAATGAAGCGGCGTAAACTGGGGGGGGGGGGTCAGACGGACGAACTGCAAGAAACACAACAGCAACATGCAAACTGCTGCAGCTTAAAGTAGCGAAGTGTCGCCGTCACTTTACTGTGCGAATCACTCCTTTTCTTTTGGGTTTTCAAGGAAATCTAATGAAAGCTGGGTCGTACATTTCAGGAAGGGCGACAGTGGAGATAAATGAGCTGGAGTGTAGCTGAACAGATTTAACAATCCATCAATCTATAGCACGGTTTTAAAATGAGGGCACTGAACTGGTTCTAGATGCATCCGTGGCGCTGCGCTTCAGGTGCTTGTGCTTCCTGTAAGCCGTGTATTCGAGACGTGCTGCCTTTTGAGGAAGAGCTCATTTCCTCGTGTTAGAAGCTGCCAGCAGGCAATTATTTCATTTGAAATGTCGTTTCAACAATCCAAAAATATTTCACATCATGTTGCCTGCACTATTAAACACAGTTTCTGATGATGAGGGATGATGTCACGACGTGCAGGGATGTGAAATGCACCCTTCTACATCTGATTCTGATTGGATGGAGGCTAGACTATTAGTGGAAATTTTACAGCGCCTTTAATAACTTTCGTTTTAGCCTTTAGTGAGCATATGAAGGTGGTATGTTCTGTTATTCATGATGGACTTAATAGATTTAAAAAAAAATTCTCATGTAAAAGTAATCTCTGAAATAGTTCTCCTCGCTAAGGTCATATTTAACAAGGTTGCATTCATCTTGTCGGTAATTCATTCAGCTAAGCACTGCCTTTCAATATTAAGTTGAATATTTACACTCTATAAATTCCTGGATGTTTGAGTCTTAAATGCTGATTAAATTAAATCTGCGCTTTGTTCTGAAATTCCAAAGAGAAACCGACACCTGAGACGTATTAACTGGTACTTTTTTTAGCTCTTCTGTTTGGTTCTATTTTCTTCTGGGCAAAATTCAGAGGGCTATAAAGCAGCAGCATTATAATTAGCGAGGGGGGGGGGGAGTTAAACATTAAATATAAAAGAGTTCAATTAGCATTAACATAACTATGTAATGGTTTGAAACCTGTCAGCTGATACCAGAGACATATGAAGCGAGAGGCTGGTTTGCTTTCATCTTAAACACGGACTGTGACACTGAGAGGATATTCTTCTACATGGCTGTAAACAAGTCAACGGAAAATACAAACAGTCGTAAGCAACCAGAGAAAGGACGACGCGGCGGTGGGAAAGGATTTATTTTTAAGACTGCTGCGATCATGTTTTCCCTTCGTCTCTAAATAGATGTCTAACATTCTGCCAGCTCAAATATATATATATTTATTCATCTCCAAATATGTTGAATGAAAGTGCAGCAATCAAAGCCCGCTTTAAGCATCCAATCCGCTTCTTGTATGTACAGCTTTGCATGTGTGAACTCGTGCCAATGAATAAATGAATAAAATCTTCGGGGGGGGGGGGGGGGGGGGTGATGTGTGAATGCACTTACTGCATTTGCTCATGGTTAATCTGAGACCGAAGTGGTGTTCCGTTCCACACAGACATGTATGGAGCAACAGCCGGAGGGGCTTCTGGGTGGTTCTTTTAAACGTTTCCCATTACGTTCTCTCTTCTTTGGGAATGCATCACAATCTCCCATGTGGAGCATTTTGGTCTAAGTAGTCTGAATAACACGCTTCTAAAAGCTTCACAGTTTGCTCTTTACCGTTTGAAGCAGTTCCTCTCCTGGTCCCCATTCCCTCTTCCCTTTCCACCTTTTAACCACGTTAAAGTCTGTTTCCCATCATGCACTGCAGCTTCAAGTCAACCACCCACAGTTTGTTAATCACGCCGATGGAGGTGTGAAATGACTTGCTACTTGCATTCGAGCTCCTGCAGCCGCTTTAATTTGGTTTTAGTCATTTTAGTTCTGATGTGCACGTGACAAAGAATCTTGTGGTTTCATTAGAATCTATTCACTTTGAAAGACAAATTGCACAATTTGAACAACGTTTACATTTGCTCTACCCAATTACCTAATCTAATACATTTGTAGCATTTTAAAGCGTTGATATTGGTCACTGGACAAGCAGCAGAAACGAGCATAATAGTAAAACAATCGCAGTAAATGATGCAGCATCCCCCCCCCCCCTCCCCAAAGAGATGCACGCTTTTTTTGCTTTTATTTCCCAACATGTAATCACAACTGAAAGCCTCCAAAGTTGTGCCTGTGGCGATTAGAATAAGAGGGGTAAACATGCTGTCAATAGGACTCATTTAACACAAACCATGACAACCGACGCTCAGAAAACTCAATTGCACCCTTTTAGGAAAATAACAAGACAGTCGATTTGTTTTGAACCCCCCCAGCTGGCACGGCTGTTTATGGCCAGGAGGCCGACAGCAAGCTTTAGCTTACTGTTTAGTCAGGTCATCAGTCTAAGCACTAATTAGAATGGTCTTCCCACTGGCTTTAGTGTGTGTGTGTGTGTGTTTATGTTGTGAGGAACACAAAAGAGACCGTGAATCTACCTCCTCTTGCCGGACCCTGAAAGCTCTTAATTGTACAGATTTGGACTTCAGAAAAAAAGAGCAGTAACGAGACCACATGAACGGCAGCACGAAGAGGAAAGAAAGCCATGCAGCTGCAGTAATGTCTGGAAAGAGTTCTGAAGTATTTGTTAGCTCAGGGACAAATGTTAGCACGAAGTCAAATATAGGCTATATTAGCCAGTTGTATCACTCAGCAGTTGCCTCGATCCAGTTTTGTCGAAGGCTGTATTGTGCTCTTGGCAGAGTCCGACCTATTTTTGCCACTTGGCCCACAAGTCAGGAGGTCAGACACTCCAGTCAGAAGTGAATGTTAATTCGAAGTTGCGGTCATTTATCCACTCTTAAAGGTTACTGATTCCTTTAACCTCGACTGTCTTTCACTGGCAAACAGCCATTAGGGTTTTACTAGGCGGGATGCGCCGGGTTTGCATGGATCAGAGGCAAACACAGCCACGTTGGCAGCTCGGAGAATCCATAATGCGACAGGCACAATTGTGCAGGACGGTATTGGTGTGCAAAATTCCACCGTTTATGATTTGGAGATTTTTTTCCCCTGCACAAACCACAGGTTTTGACATCTTGAAGAAACATCTATTGGGGGGGTAAGTAATGGATGTATGCAGGGCGTTAGACAGGATGTTATAAATACTGAGGCCATGTCTCCAAGCAACCGCTCCTTACTCAGCTTCAAGCTTTGTTGATTTTTATTGTTCGTTTGACCCTCGTGTTTTGTTGGCATTGAATTTTCTTCCTTTTTCTGGAGTCCTACATTGCTGTATGAGCAAAATAACTTTATATATTTTCATGTTCTGTTAATAAGCTAATTCACAAGCAAGCCATTAATTTGAATCAAACTCATTTTGACTATTTTTTCAATCAGTTAGAGGTTAGAGGTTCCCCATTGTTTCAATGGTTATTTTCAAAAGGTTTCTCTTCTCTGTAAGGAAAAAACAACTTCTATGTACTTCTGAATTGTTGCAATTTTAAATTTTGTTGATGTTGATTTATTGGGTAAAATGTAGAATATCTAAGTTTAAGAATATCACCTATAATATATATTACAAGCATTCCTCTAGTCTAAAAACTGTGTTGTTAGATGTTATTTTTAATTTTTTTGACCAGAAGTAAAGCTGAAAAATCTCTCGATGAAACTGTCATGACTTGCAGCAGCACTTTTATGCTGCATGTTATTAGAGTTCTCTGCACAGCTCTGGGCTTGTCAACACATTTTGCTCGTTGCACTCTATCGAGGTTCTGTGAGGTTAACAGCAGCGGATGAGTTCAGAGTCATTTCAGACAAGGCACACAAGCAAATTTATATCTGAGCTGAATGTTCCATTTGACTTTTTTACACGTCCACACGATGTTGGCTCTGTCCGAGTGCTAATTGCAAATGCCATCCTGAAAACTTCTAGGTCTTTAAAAAAATAAAACATGCTAGCTGGCCATCCTCACCTGGATATATATATATAATAATGGAGGTCACTTTCAAATCATTGTTAATATTTGAACGCATCAATTAAACATCTGTGTTTATATGACGGGATCTGACCTTTTTCCACACGAGGATGTAGCTGAACGCAATGGCTGCATGCAGCTTTTCATGAAAGAGGTCGAATGGATGATCCCATTACCCTTCATGATGAGAATTACAGCGATGGCCTGATGAGAATCAAAGGCAGCGCAGAGAACTGCAGTGAACCTACATCACTTTATCGTCGACATTACTTAACGTCTTTTGATGCCGTTAAGAATCAGCTGATCTAAATTTACAACGCCGTCTTAATGTTTTATGTCCTTGACGCTGAACGGCTCAGAGTTGTTTTGGTCCTTGCCATAGCATGACATTCGCTGCAGCTGATAAGACACAGAGTCAATATTATCATCATTTCACTGTTGCAGATATGAATCCCAGCCACCTCATCCACAGTTTAGCCTGGCAAATGGAAATGTCACCGCTTGCATAATGCTTTCTTAGCTGTGCGCTCTTGGGAACCCATTTCCAGCTATTGCTGCTCAGTCTGGCAGAAGATATCACAATCTGAGCATACATGATTATCATTCAGCTTCTCGCACACTGTTCAATATTGTCTGCGGGGAGAAGGGTGGTTGACAACACGCTCCTGACACACCCATTTATCTTGGATCTCATCGCCAAGTTGCAATATTGCTGCAAGAAGAGGACCGCGATTGGGTGGGCACGAGGGGGAGGGAGAGAATGAAGGGAAAACAGCATCTTTAATATGGCGGTTGATAAGAAAAGCGAGCAGATGCGACCTTACGTGAGCACCTCAACCTGGATTTTCCCTCCTGCTTTCTAGCCATTTCTCCATTTAGAATTTCAAATCAGCCCATGAGTTTCCTTACAGGTGAGGCGGGAGATAAGGAGCCCGGTGTTGGACCCATCAGCAACATGAGCATGCTGTTCATTTTGATTCATTTATTTCATTCCAAGCATTTATTTATTTTCCTGTCAAGGTAGAACATGTGTATTCTTGTTTGTGTACAAATGAATGTGTGAGGATGCTTGCTTGTAAAAATGATAACGATGGATTGCATATTTTGTGTGCCATCTGGCTCAGGTTTGAGTGTGCACACAACAAGGAATGAAATGACTGAATGCACTTATTCCCCCCCCCAGAATTTTTTTGCTTTCCCCGTACATTTCCGAGAGGGCCTCTGTGTTACTGCGTGAAACCTGTTGGAGACACTGTTTAGGTTTGGCTTACATTAACAGCTGGAGGTGAGCCCAGAGTGCTGCCCTGTCAGGTGGAGAGCAGAGCCATGCACCCTACACAGATATGGTGCTGAAAGGCTACATGAACATGCACACATGAACTGATGCCGTCAGTCTGTGGAAGCACAATCTGAGAACTGAAAACCAACCTGCTATCTCGGCGTAGCTCAGCGTTTACATGCTACCTGAATACTGCATCTCACAAAGCAACGGGAGCTCTGCAGAAGTTGCAGCAACAAGTTACCGTGTCAAATCAAATGTTCTGCTTTTGTTTCATCTGAATATCGAGGTATGCAAAGATCCACTTTCTCATTCTTATTGCCTGTGTTCACTTAACGGTTACGGTATAAGCTTTGGGGCCAGAGTGAAATGTGAAAAAGACAAACTAAAATTCTGAATCTTCTGGAGAGCTGGAGATGAGTGCTGTCATTTTATCTGTGGTTTTGCTTGTTCTTCTTCAGTTGGTTCGACGTTCCATCCACACGGGAAGGAGTGGCAAACTGTTCTGCTAAGATTCATTCATTAATCTTGAATTGTTCTGGTTTGTGACCTTCCGCCAATGAGGTTCTGTTTTCGCCTGACTTGGTTTGTCTGTCTGTCTGGATCTGATCCAGAATGAGGTCAGGGAAAAAGTAATACATTTATTAATTTAAATAAATAAAGCCCCATTTGTGAGGGTTGCTATGGTGACTTTTGCTGCAGGTTGATTTCTGCCCCTGCACACCTGTGGATGCTTTGTTGAACTGAACGAGACGCACCTGTTACACATCTCACCTAATCAGATCCTGCAGTAGTGACCAAACTACAAAAATAATCCGCCATTACTGAAAGTGTTTTTTTTTTGTGAATAACTTCTAAACTAATATTGATATCGATGTGAATACAATTGCTAAAGGTTTGTTTTCATGATTAGGGAAAATATGGATAAAATAAATGTAGGGCCATTATTTCTAGTGTAAACCACAATATAGGGGGACTTAGGTGCTCGGCGGGGGGGTCTGCGCTCTCCGAGTGCTTTTCTAGTTATTTTGTATCTCTTTTCATCTCTTTGCTGTTAAAATCTGTCCGCACGGCTGGTTTGGTGCCATGTCTGATGCAAGGACGCGCTATGCTAGGCCACATGCCCCTCGGCAGGTGGTACAAAATCCTGGCATCTGTAGATGCTTCTGATGAGCACATCATCGCCATGGTAACTTCCAAATGACACCATCCTCCCGAGGTCCTGTCTTGACTCTCACCAGTAGAGAAAAGGTCAGGCATCATGTTCTTGTTCTGTCAGATACGTTTAAAACCTGCAGGTTAGCAAACGGTGAACATCCACATCAAGAATCAAGAGAATCATAATCATAATCATAATCACATAGAGCACAGGTTTTGATTAAATGATAGACACATTATTTTCTTTTCTCAATTTGCATCTCAGACACACTCTCACGCAGAACAGAGGGCAGAGATGTGATTGGGGTATAATCACATCTCTGTGAATGCCTATTTTCTGGAGTATTTCTTAGTCACAAGTGGGGACTGTTGTCCTTGGCAATAACAATAATTCAGGTCGCACAATCAGCCCATCAGTGTAATAAGGTTACTAGAAGACTGATCCTCTTGGCCACGGCCTCGCATCCGCCCACGGACAAAACACAAACTGAGATATTTAAAGCCTAGAAGTGATTGCCAATAATGTCCTCACATTTCAATTGGCACTCACTTATGCAGAGTATTTCTGGCAGCTCACGTCACTGATAAAAACGACAGTCTTGTTTAACTTATTTTTTTTCTCTAATCCACTTTTATTTAATGAAAAATTTATATTAATAAGAAAAGAGACCAAAAAAAAAACAGGTCAGTAATGTTTGCAATATCTTTCAGATGGTGTAATTTAATTAAAAATACACATCAAGTCCGAATCACTTTTACTTTTAATTGTTGGTGTATAAAGATACCAAGAACAATCTAGAACCTTTTGGCGATGATCCAGATCGCCATGTGGATGTGTGAAATCCAATTAAGAGGGGAATGAGCTGCTTGGCGGAGGTCTGCGCTCTCTGACTGCTTTTCTTGTTCAATATGGGCAGGAACTCACCCAGCTGGTCACAAGGGAAGAATGAGCCGGGATGGACATTGGTTTTCTCGCATGCTGTATGAGTGACATGTCATAAATGATGACAGCTGCACAGTTTGAATTGCCTTCCCGAAGTGACTTCCAACTCTGATAAGTTTGAACATTCATCTCTGGCCCCTCTCGGACCTTCTTCCTCACACCCACCCCAAAATCAATTCTATAGATCCAATTAGTCGATGCATTAGACTTAGGAAAAACACTATTGTTCATTGGTAGCCTGATAAATGTTTGACTCCTGCCTTCTGTTGGTTGCCGTGTGACAGCTATTGATCAGAGGGGGTTTTGAGGGCGATAGATGGGGTGGGGTTGGAGGGCCGGTGGAGATAAGCGTTTATTGTAAAATAAATGTGAAGCCCTTGTCTAGTTCAGGGACGGGGAGAAGAAAGATAAAAGGATTGATATATGGCGAGAAAGTACTGCAGGAGGTGAGAGGGGAGTGATTAGATGGGAGCTAACATCTGGCAGCAGCTGCAGCAAGAGCAGGTGAGGAGCAGAGATAAATGCGGTCGAGGGAGGTGTGGCTAAAAAGGCATGCAGGGCTTTGGATTGGCTTTGAGTCAGAGAGAGATTAAGGGATGAAGAGTGGCACACAGTGCGTGTTATTGCCTGAGGTTGAATGTGTCAAAAACAAAAATTATGATGCCAGACGGGGCCGGGATGCCGCCTGGATATGTGGCAGTTTCCACAGCCAGGGGTGCCCCTCTTAGATGCCAACATGAAAAAGAAAGGCAGGTGATGGGTGGTGGATGGGAGACCTAGGGCAGACCTGAGGCACCCCCACCATGGTACCACACACAACCAGTATCATAGTCCTGACAAGTATTACTCCGCAACAGTACTAAGGGCATTTTGCTTGGAGTAACGACCTGGAAGGGATCATAAAAGAATAAAACACAATATGGCAGCATCTATTACATTGAGGGAAATAACATTTAAATGCAAGAGCAATACTAGAGTGCACATCTGTAACAGTTTACAGTAGACAACGTAATAACCAATTAAACAGGATTAACAGCTACGGCTAAATTGCTCGAACACAATGAACTCATTTATGTGCATGGAGAATTCATTCACGCATAAATCGTCTTATTTTCCAGGCTGCTTGGTGAACTTTTTCTCGTCTCTTCCCCATGTTGCGTCGTCCTCCTAGTCTTGATTTCGCTGCTCCGTGTTGCAATTTGAACATTTCAATATTTCATCTAATATTTCCAGAGCAGAGAGCAGCGATGCTGAATTATTTAGCACCGGCAAAAGATCTGGGTGAAGAAAACCTGACGAACCAACACACATCGACTAACAAACATTTTCATACTCTTGAACTGTCCCCCCCCCCCCCCTCTATAATCATCATCCACAGCCCTGGCCTGTGGCTGATGGATTGCCACTCTCTAACCCACCTTATTCTTCTCATCCACAGAAACACTCAGAGATGCACAGTTGGGTATAAAACACGAAGAGCGCAGACTTCCTAAGGCAAGCGTTGTCATGCATATATGACATTTTCTGTGGCAGATTAAAGAATCTTGCAGGAATTTAACTTCTTGGGTCCCATCAGCAGCTTGTGCATGCATTGTGTGTGAGCTCAGCAAAAGAGCGTAAATATGTGCACATCTTCGATTTAAAACAAAAATTTTGGACAGAATTTAGTGGACTTGTGTTCTCCCTGAAATGTTTCATTAGAATTCTACGTCTGACAGATGTAGATGAGACGGAGAAAAGAAGGAATTACGGACGTGCCCTGAGCTGCCTTCCGTTGGACAACTTGCCATTTCTCCATCATCTCCAAAGAAAAGGGCATTTTATGATTAGGAGCACCATATTTAAATGGCGTGAAGATAATGGCAGCGCAAGAAGGAAGGAAGGAGGAGGAAAGAAAATGTTATTTGAAGGAAGAAAAAAAATCTGTAACGCAAGAAAAGAATTAAAAGCTTTGCATTTTTCTATAGGCCAGCGGAAGCGAAATTACAGGAAACGACAAAGCTCAGCAGAAACATGCGTTCTCCTGCGGAAGGAAATAATGGTACATTATGGAATTTCAATCCTCAATTATTATAAGCATTTGCAATGCTGACAGGCGGAGAAAGAGTCGATCAGCGTTCTTTATGTAATGGAAGCCTTTCGATCGAATGCCATTTCCTTTCGATCACAATAGAGCTGCAGTGCAATTATCAAAAGGCATCACAGCAAGAATAACGGCTGAATGGCGCTCCGGTGGCGTGTTTGCAGTATTTTTTTTACCTGCATCCACGTCACTGTATCCGTGCTGCAGGGACGAGTCAGCTATCGAGCATGCTTGAGATCTGTTATCAGCTTGGCAGTGAAATACTGCAGCGGAACGCTAAAGAGCTTTGCTAATGAGCAGCATTTTCTTGGGTAAAAGCTTCCGGCGCAATCACACCTGATACTGGTTGTTTGCCAAAGGCTGATTGATCAGTCAACCCTCTGTTTAATGGCCCGACCAAAACGCTTTTTTTAAATTGGTGCTTACATCACATTAATGGCGTAATGACACCCATTCATTTGGATAACATTTCTAACTTTCATTTAGATAACATTTCAAACTTTTCTAAAGGCCCTGGGATGAGCCCACCTCCAGGAAGCAGGGTCGGGCGCTGAGATTACCTTGTCTACCGTTAACTTTCGGCTTTGCGGGTCATCATCATCACTCACACACCACGGACACGTTGGAGCGATCAGTCCACCGGACAAACTCCGCACAGATAGGATTCAAACCCCGGTGCCTTCTTGCTGGGAGGAGACAGCGCTAACCACTATACCACTGTGCTGCTCCAATATTAATTCAGTCGTGGAAATGTATTGACATAAATACATGGGATCAAACCCAATTTTACACTAATCAGAGGAGGAGGAGCATTAAACCTTTACATAATTTGAGTCTGCTGTGAATTATCTGACAAAAGGCAATCCTAATCCAGATCTACGCTGGAGTTATACAGCATTAGCACACTGACTGATACCTCACTATTGACTACTTCATACATGTGTGTGTGTGGGAGGAGGGGTGGCTCCTTCAAAACATCCGATCAACTCTCTAGAGCTGGCCCGATTCTTACCAAGATCAATATTTGGCCTCCAATACCGTCTGAGGCATGGCCCTTCGCCCTCTCTTTGTACCCGTTCCTTTATTCTCCATCCTGTATTACAGCTCGGTTTCACAAAAGGAAACCAGGAGCCGTAATAAGCTGCAGCGGGAACTCATTGAGAGTCCCGCTTTCTGTCAGAGCTTTTATTTCTTTTATTTTCCTCACTCTGCTGTCTTTCGGCGCATTATTTTACCTCTCCCTCACTTTCTCAGTGCTCTCTCGCTCTCTCTCTCTCTCTCTCTCCCTCTGTGTACCCACCTATTACTGATGAGTCGATTTCACGAGTCAGTGATGCAGAGAGGGTACAGTAGAACGCGATCTGTGAACGTGAATAACAATAACTGTCTGCCTCGTATGAAAACCTATAATTACACGCGCTAGCACAAAAATCACATGCCTCATAAAAAACACAAATGGTCAGTTTAAGGCGAACATCCGCTCTGTCGTTGGGTGACTTCAGCTTATTGGATCACCGAGGATGCGATTGTCTCGTTGTTATTCGCAGCATGACCCAATCAGTGTGTTTTTATTGGATGGTTCGAACAGTGCAAACAAGTAAAAGAATGAAAATGAAAATCAATGTGAGAAACAAGTAATCCTTAGTAAAAACAAACAAACACCCAGCTAGAGTCATCTCCCTCATTCGTGTGAATCCTTGTCTTGGTTTATAGTTGATGTAGCACTAGGGAAAGACTTTATTGCTACACTCGGGTGTGAACAGTCACCTGTCAGTTTGGTTCAAAGCTTGCTGACGAACCGAGACGGGCACTGAAATGACAGTTCTCTCTACTTGTTGCCATATAAATGGAAAGTACTTCATCCAAGCAACACAAGGTAAACCAAATATTAGCAGACTCGGAGTTAGAGTCTCAAAATAGAAACAACCAAAAAGGTAAAAGATTGTCTCGCAGTGTATTTGAGGGGATGCTGCATGGGAGGTGGCTGAGGCAACCATAAAACAACAACAACTAAAAACAGCTTTTGAAATGTGTTTTTAGCAGAGATCCAATTAGGCTACAGACTCGTTTTTGCACACAGCTACAAGTCCCCAGCTCTGATGTAGGTCATTGTATCAGCATCTACTCAGCACGGTTTTAGAGCAAGGCTGCTTACAGCACTATTGTCCGGGAAGAAAGGCAGCTTGTAAAATGTTTCACCTGCATTTTTTTTGGGGGGGGGGAATGCTGTTTTGTTGACGACTCCAGTCGTGAGTTTCGTATTCAAAATATTCAAGTGACCCATCTGCAGGTAAGCATTTGTTGACATCATGCTGGTGCTAATTCTGGCACTTTGTTTTTTTTTAATTATTATTCCAGTGTCGTTTCTCTTCCTTGCCGTGCTACTTTGGCAAAATGTATTAATCTGTTTGCTTTCTCCACAACTTTTTCCACTAAGTTAGTTTGACCTGCTCTTGTTATTCTGGCCTCTTTTCTTCCTCGTTTGCCATTGCTGCTGTCTTTATTATTGTGACCTTCTCTTGCTCTCTCTCTCTCTCTTGCCAGTCACCATCTCTCCTCCATCCATGTCACACCTTTCTCCAGTTGGTGTGTGTCTGTGTGTGTCTGTGTGTGTCTGTGTGTGATCTCTGGTGCAGAAATAGTTTGGAAAAAGATCCTCTGATGACATTTGAAGAGGCAGGTGTATCATGACTCTGGCTTATTGTTATGGAGCCCTGCTGCTGATGCTGCTGCACCAGAGCCCCTCAGCTGCCCCAGGAAGCCTGCACAAACACACACACACACGCACACACACACAAACACAAATGCGTTATATATGAAATATATCTGCAGTTTGATTTATATTTTTGGATTATTTACAATCTGAGTTATCTACATGCCTTGATAAACTTCCACATCCTTTCGGTCCTCTGTCAATGCTTCACGCTGCATACAGCAGAGTTTAACCAAGCAAGTCTCCCCTACGGGACGATGGAGGTAAAGTAACAGAGCACACAGGCTCTATTATACAGAAACAAAGGTGCACCTGCAGACGTCATTCTCCAAATGTGCCCTCATATCCACTTTGCTGCAGATGCACGACCACACGAGACATCATTAAGTTGCTGCTGGGTGACGGCCATCGTAGGCATCCTCATCTTGCGGATCACAAACACAGAATGACATCCTGCCATCAGTGTTGTCCTCGCACTGTAATCTTCTCTCGCTGCTGCCTTTTAATGGGAAGATGGAAGACAAATAATTGTTTTGAGCTTGTTTCTAATTCAATTTTCCCACCATCCCAAATCCCCACTCAAACAGACTAATGCACATTAATGAGATTTCATAGCTCTGTAATGGGAGACAATGGCGGCGGCTGCGCAGCCTTTTACGATGTGCGTCTTCTTATGCGTTTGAGTTTGTTGGGTGTGTGTCTGGTCTAAATCTGTTTTCATTAGCTGCTGCCTGAGCTCATGCGTACTTATCCATCTGCTGTGGGGGATACATGCACAGTGAGCGGCACGGACACATGGAGCACATACCCACAGGGTGTTAAATGTGGAAGGGCAGACTCAATCATTTGCCTAAAAGGGACTGACTTTCTCTCTTTTCACTCCCTTTTTTGAAGCTCTCCCTCTCGCTCTCCCTCGGCCCTGCTGTCTGTGGTTTAGCAGGACTCACAGAAGTCAAATGCACTTCTTTGGATGGACAGGTCCAGTATTTATTACGCAAACTCTACTGCACAAATGAGCTCTAAGGTGTGAATTCAGGCACCAGTTAGTCAGCCAGATGTTGTGGGATTTCAGGCAACATGCAGGTGGATAAGTTGGAACCAGAGACAAGATATGAGCGGGCTGTCTAACGAGCATTTAAAAGTAGTAGTAAAAGTAGCAGTAGTCATTTTAATGTTTTCAATAGTAGGTTTCCGATTATAAGCCGAGTCTTTCGATGTTCCTTAAGGAACTTCAAAGACATGTGTCATCCATTGAGCATGCTTACAACCTACCTATACAAAGCAGAAGAATAGGCACTATTTTTACACTAATATTTTTTTCTTTTTTCATTTAGTTGCTTGTGCAAAATCTTTGCACCACCTGTCGAATACTTCGGAATTGCCACAAGTGCCATCAAAGCTTTGGTATAATTGGATAGTGCATGATCAATCTATGGTTGAGTGGTCTTTCACGATTTCAGGGAAGTTATCTTTACAAATATATGTCGTTTTTTTGTTGTTGTGTTTGGGGTGGAAAAAGAATGGTGAATGCAGCGTTGTGAAATTGTAGATGAAAAGGCTGCATAACATTTCAGCCTGACTGACGAGTGAAAAGGACAGAAAGAGATAAATATTCAGATGCACAAGGAAGAGCTGGAAATAATTGATGTGGTGTTTGCTCTGTTATTCTTAGAATTAAAAATAGAACACTGCAGCATTGGAATTGGATTGCGTATTATCAGACGAAAAGACGACATAGGAATTGTTCAAATGTATTTAAGCCGACCTTTGATTAGCCAGGCAGACATTAGCTGGATTCAGCTATGAATTTAGGTCCCTTTTCTGAACCTACATCTAAAATACATTTTATTTGTGAAAAATGGATTTGATATTGGTATTGTACATTGTGTGGGTGAGGTATCGTCTATAGGTGTAAAATATTATTTCTAACTAATGCACAAATATTTCAGGATGGATAAATTGCCCATTTATCCCACATTAACTTGCAAAGCACAAATACATGAAATGAAATTTACTTTAATCCAAGGAATTTAAAACTTGTGATTTTCTCATCAACAGCAAATTGTACTTCTTGTTGTTGTTCCAGAATCGTCCTTTGTTCTTTCTTCCTGCATGGCATTTCTCCATTAAACCCAGCTAGCAGCTCTTTGTGATTTGTTGTATTTTTCACCCCCCACCCCTTTCCGTGTAGCTCCTGAGGATGAACTGATTTTTGAAAATGCTTGTGTTTGTTCGACGTTTAGCTTCAGCCTTTGTAGCAAACTACAAGCACGAGGCTTAGCCAACCCAGCTAGTCCTCAGCTGTCGGCGCCCGCCGAATCACACACTGCACTGACCACTGCTCCCTTAACTGAGCTATTAGGTGGTGCTGATGATGGCTAAATCATAAACTCACTGCCTCACCCCCAAAACCATTCCGCAGGATATGTGTGCGTGTGCATTTGTGTGTGTGCGTGTGGCAAAAGGTAATGCTCTTCTGACTCCTTTGCTGAGTCCACAGCTTCATCATCATTAGGCTGCTGCAGTGATAAGAGAAAATGATAGAGAGATGTGGAGAGGGAGACGGCAAGAGGGAGAAAGTGATGTCGTTCTGCACGAATCAAGGGGATTACCTTCACAACTCCCACCTGCCTAATAGACTGTCTCCCCAGATCCACACACACACACACACACACACACACACTGCATCCTGACATGCAACATGCTGGTTTATTACTAGCAATACACAGAGTTTTGGTTCATAAATAGAACTCAGACATTTTTTTATTTTTTGGGGGTTCCAACTTTTCTCCCTACTTAATTCTCTCCTTTCTAATCTTCCTCGCTCTTATCTAATCAGCTTTCATTAAGCGAGTATCCTTGTTCCTCGGTATGTTAATCTTGTTAAGAGCAATCACAGCAGCCGAGTCGCCCTCTGCACAATGAGCATTGAACAATGGCAAAGTTGTAACGACCTGAACTCCCTTTCATCTCTACTTTCTTTATACGTTTCATTTCTGCTTTACATTTCCGACGTTTAGCCGGTACTTTTCCTCCCTGTCAGATCACATATTTGGGAGCAGCATCCAAACCTAATCTTCAATACCGTTGTGGCCTCTACTAAAACTACAGACGGTCCTCACTTACCGATCTAACTCATTTAACGGCGACTCAGAGTTCTGAAGGTCTGTGTTTAGTGACATGAAGTCCCTGTTACGGCGAGCGGAATGCACGGGCAGCAGAGTTATGAGAGAGTACGTACATATCCACATTATAAATGGACTATACGTGTGCAAATCTAAATATTTTTTGAATTTATCGATTCATTTTCATGTCCGCTTTACCTGCCTTCCGGGCCACGGGTGTTGCTGGAGTCTATTCCAGCTTTTCTACGGGCGAGAGGCGGGATCTAAACAGGAAGCGTCGCCAGTGCATCACGGGGTAAACATTTATTGCACGGGGATCTCTTTTAACGATGAACGACGTAACTCCGCCATTAAGTGAGGACCAGCTGTATTGTGATACTTGACATCTTGGAAAACGGAGTGTGGAGCACGTGAGAGAGAGAATTTGACACAGTTGTTGTGTGTGTGCCTTCATTTGTCATCAAGGTTGTTTTTAGCCTTCATTCTATCTGCCATTAACCTGGCTCCAGTTTACCAGTCCTTGGAAGCGACCTCTCTTTTTTTCTCTGTCCTTTTTTCGTTTATCTCCACAGAGACAGGCGGAGTTATCGCACTGATGCTATATCCTCCCTTCATGAAGCTGATTGGTTATGGTGCTCGACAATGATTGCATTTTAATTGATTGGTTACAACCTAAGTGGCTGATAGACGGCGGCTTAGTGGAAACAAGAGGACCAGAAGGCTTTCATCTGCAGCATCCATTTTAACGCTTGTACTGGGGTCAGGTCACAGTGGCAGCAAGGTAGTCCAGATATCCCCCCCTTGGGGAGGGGGGGATTTCAGCTCCGCCTGAGATTCTCAAGCCAGATGAGGTATAAAATGTTTCAAGTGTGTCCTGGATCTAACCGCAGGGTGTCATAATTCTTCAATATGCCAGGAAAATCTCCAGAGCAAGGCACCAAGGAAGCATCCAGATCAGGACCACCTCCTCAGACTCCTTTTGAGGTGAGATGTGAGGGAGCAGGCCTACTCCAGGCTCCCTCCAGAGGTCAGAGCTCCATACTAATTCAAAGAGGGCTCTCACTGTATGGAGGCTGTCCGTTTCGGTTACTAACCAAAGCTCATGACCTTAAATAAAGGTTGGAACATGGCTGAAAACACCCTTCGCCTCTTCATTGCCATTCAGTACAGAATCCTGGCCAGACGAGCCTGAAGGAGCCCAACTCTCTGTAAAGCACATTTAACTTCCTGCTCAGGATGCAGTCGCACCTCTTCGTCTCATATATGGAGGAGACGTGTTAGAATATTTCTTTTTTTATCCGGTGGATAGAAAAAAACAGCATATTTATTCCCTTATTTCTTATAAATGTGTAAGTGAACGTGAACTTAATTAGAATCACCATTGATCACGCATGAGAGTGTTCCTTTCGACAGAGTTATTGATGACCAGTCGGAGGATGATCTATATAAGATGACGACAACGGTCACGTTTCCACCCCTTTATCCCGTTGGTCTCCATCGTGATCAGAGCAGCCTTGTGCACAGAGCTCCTTGTGAACTCTCCACAAGAAAGGAACTGAAATGAATCTGGCACAGTTAGTCAATCTGATTATCTCTAATTATAACAATTCTAAAGATTTGTTATCCATCCACCTCAATCGTCTCATCTGCAGCCTTATCCGCCTTGCGGGTCACGGGAGATGCTGGAGCCTATTCCAGCTGACTACGAGCGAGAGGCTGGGAACAGCCTGGATGTGTCGCCAGGGCATCGTGGGGCTACACACAGACAGACAACCATTCACGCACACACACACTCACGCCTATACAGACAATTTGAAGGGATTAATTCCCCTAAATTGCACTTTTTCTGAGGTGGGAGGAAACGGGAGAACCAGGAGAACATGGGGAGAACATACAAACTCTGCATAGAAAGGGATCGAAGCCAGAACCTTCCTGCTGTGAGACAACAGGGCTACCCACTACGCCACTATGCCACTCCAAAGTTTGTGTCTGACAAAATGGACCATAAGTGGCCATTGAGGTACTTCCTTTCTTTTGTTTTTGTTTCTTTTGAAGAGCTGTGACCTTTGATGCCAAGAGGCATATTTTTCATTTTATTTATTTCTCATTTGAGTTTAAAGTGAAAGGTTTCGTTGGCAAACATTTATTTCATGTTCAGGTAACCGAGGTACATAATCACAGCCTCATAGCTGCTTTAGAGTTCACTCATCTGCTTTTATCTCAGCTGGGTTGAGGTTAAGAACAGACTTTGCCAATTAGAAGAAATCTGGCACTGTGTGAAGGACTTATCCACAAACACTTAGTATAGACAATCGATGCTGTTTGTTCCCCAGCCTGTCTGATGAATAATGATCTCATCTCTTGGCCATCACTAAGGAGACGTTGGGAGGAGAAAGAGCATTGGACTGTGTAGCACATCAGGAAAGGGCAAAGGGCACGGATTGGTCTCAGCATGCACACTGGCCTGTGACTGTAACACACACATGCACGCACACAATGTGAGCAAGCATTTAACCTCTAGAGTCAATCAAAACAAAAATATGATGAGTTATGAGACAAGAGAAAAACTGATACAGCACAGCAAATGTGCACAGCATATTTTTGTCTGGTTATCACTGATGCAATACAAAGATTTTCACTTCAACCTATGTCAGTGTAATTGTGAGAAATGATTGTTGCCATCCGGTTACATCATGGAAAGCTCTTCTGGTCAGAGTCACCTGGCAGCCATCTGCCATTGGCATCAGGCCAAGCTGTTTGGAGACAAATCATATCCTGTTCCAAACACTGGTGGTGATGCTTCAGCCTCTGATAAGAAGGATATTGTCAGCTGTACAACAATAACACCGACAGAAATGTAAAGATGCAAAGTCTGCTGGAGTTGCTAAATTTTGATCTCTCCAGATCTACCAAAGTTTGACTTCTCCTCACCATCACCCATCTAGTTCTGCTATATGCGATTTTATGCATGCACAACCTCATGAAACACATAGACACAGAATCTTTATTCTGCTCCAGTGTAGCGCCCCCCACCCCCCCCCCAATACTCACCCCACTTCCAGCTCTGCCCCTTTCAGGGTAGCTCCCTCTATTTCCCCAAGAAGAGATTAGTGTCTCCTCTATGAAGTGCAACTTGACCTTAACCCTCTCTCATTCTCTCTCGCACCGTCTCTACCACTCCCCTCATCACTGTTTGATGTAAATGCAAATCCTTCATCGTCCTCCACTAATACAGAATCAGCAGCCGGCGACTGAGGAGAAAAGGAAGACTTTTTTGGGGGGGGGAACTGTTCTCTTTTGTGTCGAGTGAAGCCTCTCACAGGGACGCTTTTAATGTCACCTGAACATAATGATGTATATTCGGCTGACGTGAGTCTCAAACAACGTTCAAATATCAAACTAGCTATTGCCATTCTTTCCTTGTTGTCCCCCGCCGCCATCCCTTCCCTCCTCCTTCGTGGAGAGCAGGCTTTCAGTATCTTATCAGAGGAATCAGCCAAGCACAGCCACTTTTGGGCCGCAGACAGGCAGCAATTGGCTGACAGCATGGAAGGGCTGCTGAGAAAGTGAGAGATATTGAAGATGAGGAGGGCAGGAAAGAGACAGAAGGAGGGAACGCACGAGAAATAACTAATCAGTAGAAAAAAGAACAGAGAGATTTGTTTTCTTTAAAGAAAAATAAGATATGATGCAACTTTTTCTCACAATCACAACATCCATCTTCTGCAAACGCCATCTCCCACGCCAATCTTGAAAAAGTAGCATTTATATGTGACTTCCAAGAATCCTTGAGGCGCCAGCTTGGACTACCTAAACCCCCATGCCTTATAGTGTAGTAGATACATTTTAAGTTTTACATTTATTAATTGATCCTTTGCTCATCTGAAACAAAGATTATATCAACAAAGGGAGCTGATCAGCTGCAACTGCCTTGCTCCATCTCATCGAAGGTGAATCCATGTATGAAGCGGTTGAATGCTAGCTAGCATTAGCAACCAGGAATGTCAGCAAAATGACAAACCGATAAAAGTATCATTAATTTATATGAATTAAACTTTTATCTGTGTTTCAGGATTACAGGAATGAACATATATATTGAACAGGATAGAAATCCTGCCGATGGACTGTCCTCCATCGCTGAGACTTTAATGGTTGTCGCGGCAACCGCGGCAGAATTGTTCAATTAAACCCGAAGTAATGATTGTTGTACATCATTGTTCTGATTTGACACAAAGTTTACTTTTAAAGTTTTCCATTTCAGTGGCTGAATTGGTCTCATTGTGTTGCAGTAATACTCGAACAATAATTGCGGTACTTAAACTTTAAACCAGTTTGTTCCAGCCTCCACACAAATTGTTTCCTTTAACTCGAGATTAACTGGTGCTCATTCTGCTCAGAGGACGCGCGTGGATATTGCGAAGTCGACGCCTGCGGAATATGAAGTGGGAGATAATGTGGGCTACGCGGTCGGTAACAGGTTGTGTGGATGAAATGAGCGAGGGGGCGGCTTGACGGAGGAGTAAGCTATCTAGTTTAATGCATCTCATTAATAAAGAACAAAAGGGGCTTTATCATATGGAAAGTGGTGGAAAAAGGAGAAGTGAAGATGGAGACTGTAGCGGTAATCAGACTGTAATTAAAGTACTGCCTCATCTACATTTTGGGGCAGGCACCCAGATAGGACAGCTTACATGGTTTTGCAGGGGCCCACTGCACAGAGAGATGGTACTCACAGTGAAACACTACAAACAGCAGACTGACTATCGGGAATTTTACTCTTCGTGTCTTGGCTGCACTTTTTGTAGATGCTCAACGACTTGCAGATCTGAGCCATGTTGGCATTTTGGTGACATGCAAAAAACGCTGACATGCAAAGTAAACCAGAATCTCCTTTCAACTTCTCAAGAGTTGGTACAGTATGGCGAGCAAAAGAGGACATTTTCATCTCTCTCTCTCTCTCTCTCTCTCTCTCTCTCTCTCTCTTTTGGTCTCATTTTGGAATCTATAGCTTACGCTGAAGCAGATGCTGATAGTGTCCTCATTAATGTCAAATGGCAACCAACGTTTGGCCGAACCGCCACGTCTCGATGCGGCTATAGGCAGCGTGTTATGAGCATGCGCTGGCTCTCATAATGACCTTGGCTGCAATGCCATTTAATCGCCATCATTAGAGTAGTAAAAATAAATGCTTATAAGACCATGACTGTTGGTTTCACTCTGGATCAAAGCGATAGAACAACAGATCTGGAAACGTTCTATTTTTAATACACTGCATTTAAAGACACCAACAATGTAGATGATCCCAAAATTACATGTGCAGCAGATTTCCACATAACCTTGCCCTCGTTTTCTTTTTTCTTTTTCCACTGCATCTCATTTCATCCACTTATGATTCGCAAAATAGGACCCGCAGTCCCGCAAAGCTTATCTCAAATGTTGCATTAGCATAATGTGGTAGGAACAACAGTGTGAGTCAGGGAGGGAGGGATTGTCATCTGAAAGGTTATCTTTACATTCAGTGACACGCAAGCACATATGTTCACGCCAGCCCAGGATGGATGACGGACAGATATCTAAAATGATATAAAAAAAAAAACCCCGATTCGGGTACAGGACTAATGTGAAGGATTTTTATCTGATTGTATCTTTCTGCAGGTCGTGTGGCCTCCATCGTCGTAGTGGGATTAGTTTGAACAGCAGACGAATAGTTTGTTACAGTTGACATTTACTGCTGCAGTCTCTCACCGCTCAAACGACCTTCAAAACCCGCCTTCAGGGGGACTGTCAGACCATTATTGCCAGCAGCTTGACATTGCACTCACTAACTGTATCATGCATGTGTAAAATACATGTATGCTGACACTTTTAGACCCATAGAGCTGCATGCTGCATGTGCCATGAAGTTATTAGGCATTAGGTTGGTGAAAAACAGTGAGCTCTTTTTGAGTCAAAAGCAAAGGTTTGAGTTTACTGGACAGTTGACTTGATCAATTCACAAGAAGCAGAAGAACCTTGAAGAAGCTGCAGCAAGTCGGCAATTGGGGAAAAAAGAAAGAACATCCGGCCTTGCCGGTGAAGTTTAGTAAACATGCAAGGGCGCCGAATAAATACTGACGATCAGTTTGTGTTGAGAAAAAAAAAAAGACCTCTTTCCTATTCACCTCTCTGTCTCCTTCCTGTCCACCAGATTCAAGCTGTAGGGAGGAGCCATGAAAAATGGATGAGTGTGTTTCTCTCACCTCTTTCTGTTCCCTTCACTCATGCCTCCTTTCTCTCTCGACGCAGTGGCAGTAATTTATTTATCTTGCCAGTAACGGGAATGAAGAATAGCGTTTCTTCTCTTTTTTTTATCTTGCTGATATCGCTGTTTTTGATTTTATATTCACACATAGAGCCCCCCCCCCCCCCCCCCCCCCCGCCCACACACACACACACACACACACACACTCAATCTCCTTTCTTTCTTCAACAACTGTGATTTTTTTTAAAGAAAAATTTGGATTTGTGAGTGAATTTATTCCCCTCAAAGCCCAACAATCTGTGTCACTCTGTGTTTTGTGTGTTTGTGATGACGAGGCCGCTTATAAGCAGCGGGAACGTGGCAGCAGGGTAGACAGAAGGGAAGACTGACCTTTCTCTAATCAACTCTGTGTGCATTTGATATGAGGAGACGCACCGCTACACAATACTGATGAGCCTGCGCCGCTCGCCTCCGAGCACGGGAATATTAGCCGATATTTATCCTGCCTCACGGATGAGGAGTGCCGAGCTGGAAAAGCAGCATTACTGACTTTGATCATCGCATTTGCATTAACCTGAATGACCTGAGCTGACTACATACCAACAGTCAAGCTTGGAGATGATGGATGGATACCAGCTCGGTCTGAAATGATTGTGCTGACTTTGGGTAAGTGTTCATCAGCTGCCAATAAAGTGTAATTCCCCCTTTGTCGCCGACATCACATCAGGAAGCAAAACACACACAGGAATAGACACTGAGTTCCATTTAATTTAAACGGAGGAAAGTCTTGGCGGGGCTTTCCTCCGTACCCCCTCCCTCGCACCATTGCACGCTCTTGTCTCCACCCTCTACACTAAACTTGCCTCTATCTTGTAGTTCTGTTTGATGCTAAGGGGGGCCTTTGAACTGCAGCCTTGCATCTTTAAGCTGCACTCTGTGGCGAGTTTGCGAGCAACTCAAATATTCATAGGGACCAGCCCCCCACCTGGAATACTGATGGATGCTCTGTGCATTTGTCAAGCTGGGCCAGACCTGGGCCGGCAGTACAGTGCGTGAACTGTGTTATGGCTCTGGCTGTGAAAACCGCTACAGAGCAGCCAGTGGAATGGGCTTTGTCACTTCACTGCAGTGATGGATGCAACCACTTCGGTTTTGTTTCTTCACGAAGGCCATCAGTGTGGGTTATCCCATTCTCTCCTTTTATGGGGGTGACTGTAAACATAGTTATGGGGGGGGGGGGGGGTCAACAGGAGGGAGGTTTGTGTTGAAGTTCATCGTTAGGCCATGGGAAAACAATAAGCCTGTCCTGCGATGCTTGGTGCAGTTTGCCTGACGTGATGGAATGTCTCTGGCTGAGAGCCTTGTGCTCGACATCTAATATCTAAATGCTTGAAGAACCCTCATATTGTTCCGAGGAAAGCGTCCGCCTTCCTTTGTGGTAAATTGCCGGTGTCATACGGCGGCCTCGCCAAAGAAAAGCCTCCTGCTCCATTACGCAGACTCTAGATTGGAGCCATTTTTCATAACCAAATTATGATTATAACACAATGGGCTTCTTCTTCTCCCTCGTGGCGTTAGATTTATCACGCAGCCCACCTCGCAGGCTTTCTGCAGTCGATTACTAAACAGAAACTAACTAATTCACATGTCCTCAAGACTCAATGGAATCCTGAAGCCGGATCCTGAGTCTCTGCTATGACATTTTCCATTGATGGCGAGTGATGAAGGACATGCTGAGATGTCTCTGCTGCACCACAAGAAAGATGTAAGTTTAAAGGTTAGATTTCTCTGTTGTCCTTCATATGCAATCTGTGTGTGTGTGTGGTGGTGGTGGGGGTTTGCATGGCGTGGGCATCTATAGATTCATCTAATATTTAGTGTGTGTTCTTACATAAACTCATTTATGATTCATCCTCTCCATTTGATCTCATTGAGTGCAGCATTGACGCCCCCCAGGATTTCACGCAAACTTAAAACTCGCTGTCAAATTAGAAAACATTTCACTATTCAAACTGGCAGTGCGGAACATTTCGTTAATCACAGCTATTTAAAAACAATTATTCTGATTTTCATGTGTTGAAATACCCAGAAATAATTCCTGCTCATGTTTTAGTTGCAGATGTGTTTCCTTTGTTCAGTAAATCAAGCCTTCATTTCTTGTGGGAAATCCTGGCTGGTGATATGTGAGAGAAAAAGGGGAGGCTGGTCCAGGACCAATGCAAACAGTTTTATTTGGGAATTACACATCCAATTCATGTGATTTTGACCATTTTAAGTTCAAACTCAAAACAGACCCGTCGTCAATAAACATGGTGTCAGGTGCATTTACTTCTGATGCGTTAATGGCGTCGATGAGAGTCGGCCTGGCTCAGACGCTGGCAGTACTTGCTCCAATCTACTGCTAGCATCTCCGTGCACAAGAGCCAGGGAAGACTGCTGCCGTCAATAAGTCCAGAAAGAGCATGCATCCCTCCTGAAAAAGCAGAAGAAAAGCAAAAGAATTGTTAATTCTTCATAGTTGATGGTTGCACAGTTCCATTGGACTTGACTTGATTGCATCAGCCACTGATGCATCTTTATTTTTGCATGCACAGATTATATATTCTTTTATAAAGGAGAGGATTTTAATATCTAGACACTCTTCTGTAATTGCCACAAATAGTTTGTTGGATTTTGTTAATTTCTACAGAAGAATAGTTATTTCATTTATATCTATATACCGTATATAAAAAAAAAACTTCAGCTGTTGGATTTGTAAAGTTGTGTAACTGACAATCCTGAAATAAGATATAAATCCCTACCTTCAAGTGAACTAACAGTCACTGCAGCATTTGCTTTGTCAGAATGAATTCTTGCCAGAGAGTACGCAGGACTGTGTTGTTGCTGTTTCCTGATCTCAATGAAGGAATTTACTCGTGTGTATCTTTGCAGTATTCCTGCGTGGGTCTGTTTATATATCTTCCCTCAGCTAGCGTGACACCGATCTCCCCCCGGAGAGATGGCATCAGACAGCCAATGAATGAACCCACCGGGGGTGTCTCCAGTTCAGTCCTCCATTTGTCTTTTGGAACAGGTCCTTCGTTCAGCTAATCAGCTGAAAGTGGGTGACAGCTAGGTGCTGTTTTCAACAGGGTTTGGAAATTGGGGGCGGGGGGGGGTCTGTGTTAGCTGTGAAGAGGATGGTTCAGCTGATGAACGTCTTTGTTTCAACTCAATGCAGTAAGACGCTACCCGCTCAAAGACGTCCCTCATACAGGACATGCTGCGGACGCTCCCGTTACTCGCCACCCATTTCTGTCCCATTCCTGGCTTCTGGCATTTACTCACAAAGTACAAACACTGACTTCAAGGCTAAATAACAACGAGGGAGGGGGGTGGGCGGCTGGAAAATATCACTGCACTTACATGGTCTTTGCCGAGGTGCTGTGAAATGATGGAAGGTCGTTTTTACATTGTGTTACAAGGCGGGTGGCTTTTTAGAGAAACAGCAGCACAATAAAAAGCCCCGAGTGTTTTTCACCTGAATCATTTTCCTGCACAAAACAACAGAGTGCAACTTTTCAACGTATTGCCAGCGATGAACAATGTGCTTTTTCCTCCTGCCGCTTTTATTCTCGTCAACATAATGGAAATAATTGCCTGTGTTTTTGAAGAAGCACTTGTGCATTTATGACGTGCAGTAGTTTGAACCCTGGTATCACACGGACCATGCAACCAATGGTTGCTGGTATTAGTGAGTGTCATGGGGGATTGCTATTCTGTTTCTATTCATCCTTTTTTTGACAGGACTGAAACAGACGCTCTAAAATGTCGCCGGTTCTGATGCCTTTATGCGGATTTCCTGCAGCCTCAGAAAGTCTTTGTCAGCATGTCAGACGTGGCTTACTTTCTTCACAGTCCTCTCCGGCTTGTCTTCTATTTTTCAAGTGATATAAGAACGATAGAGAGAGGGGGAGGGGGGAAATGGAATTGATTGCCAGGAGGAATCACAAACATGCTCTTAGGTGCACCGGGGACTGAATTCCACGGGATGGTGGGGTGTCCAGGCGTTTTAAGATGAAAGGACGGCCTGCAGATAACAGGGGTGTTTGAGTGATGGTGAAGGGGTATAAGAAGGAGATGGAACATGAAAAAAAAAGTCAAAATCAATAGATTAAAACAGAAAGAAAATCAACTCAAGCTATACAACAACAGACAAGGGATTTTTTTTTTTTTTGCCAAGGTCATGCTGCTGCGAGTGCGAAGTACGGTGTCTGTACAGCGGAGCCCATGCACGAGCAGCCACGCACGTTCCTTTAACTAGATTACTGTGCATAGTGCGCCTCATGTTCCGTGAGACGGCGGCTTTCACTTCCAAATCCCAGCTATTCTAATGGGATTATTCCGTTGATATACCTTTATTTCTGGCCGGTGTGTTTTCAGCGCCCTGTTTCACAGCTGGCCTGAGGCATCGTACAAACTGGCCGGAACACAATTCTTCAGGGATCAGAAAGGCCTGAGAACAAGCCTTTTTACACTGACTCTTTGTCAACCAACACACAGCTCACATTTTCGGTCAAAACTCTCACTAAGCGCCGAAGGAAGCTTAGAAGTGGTTTAAATCGGAATTGAAGCATGTCAATTTAAATTCTGTTTTTTTTTCTCTCTCTTTGTGTGCATTTTAATGCACTCGCTCAAATGTGCAATTCATTATGCATACTTCCCATAAATCTGCAGCCCTTTCTTGGGGGGGTAAAAAAATAAAATAATTGAAAAATAACATGAATAAAATTAAGACAATATATATGAAATCAGTTCATATATTCATAACTGTTGTACATTTAAATTAACTCCCCTTAGCGGCTGTACTGAACAGTTGCAAGTCTTACCTGTGCCCGCTTGATTACTTATTCAGTACAAAACCATTCTAATTGTGATGTTGTGGTAAATGTAGTTGCGCTCTCAACAATCTTTTCACTATTTGATGTCTGGCACGCATCCATTGTTTTGGATCCAAGTAATTGCTGGCCTCTCTCAATGATTAGTGTGTGTGTGTTGATTTGTGGAAACCAGACACCGGTAAATGCCGTATCTCCAAATTGCACGTTCAATAACGGGCCGTGATAAAGGCTCTCTAATGACGCGTAGAGGTAGCATTTGTGACTGCGAAGCCATTTGATGAAAACGGGGGCTGATGGTTTTTTGGGGGGGATGGCATTGTAAGTGCATTTCCTGCTCCTGTACATCCGCTGCGATGGATGCTTTTAGATCTTTCTTTCCTTTTTTTTTGTCTGGTGCCTTAATGCATGACACTCGTTCAGTTCTTCGTCTCTGTTTTCCATGCTGTGTGTGTGTGTGTGTGTACGGGGTTACATCAGCAGTGTTCCTATGCAGCCAGCCAGTTCCCTTTCTCTGCAGGTTAATACGCCTCCTTCTGAAAGTGGAGCCGCTGATACAGCAACATCGCTGCTCAGTCACTTTAGGCACAGAGGAAAGCTCAGATAAATATGTAAGGAGCTCTTCCCATTCTCTTCTCTGTCTCCAGCTCCTCTTTGCATGTATTCTGACGCCGGAATTGGATGGGGGTGGGTGGGGGGTTACAGTTCATCCAAGGTGGTTGGAAAGTAGCTCGTGATAAAAGCCTGACCTTTGTCTGTACTCAATAATTTGTTGGGAGTACAACCTGAAAGATAAAAACAGACAAATGTCAAAACAAAAATGCCATCGTCCACCGAGGTACAAATAAATCCGGACTTCGATGCGTGTCGGCGCTCGTTGTCTATTTGTCTTTGTTGAACCTGCGCACTCCAGAGCGATAAGTACATTTGCAATCTCCAGATTTGTCTACACACGATTTACTATTTTGTTCAGACTGCTTGCTGCTCGATTTGTCAGGGTCGTGTTGGCTTTGGATGTGTTCGGCTCAGAAGCTGTGGCTTCCAGCTGCCACTCAGCCCCGAATGCAACCGCCCCCCCACTGGGCTCTACCAAACTATATATAGGCCCACATGCCGGGCACAAGTTACTGAGATTGTGGTCAGAATACGCAACCAGACATGATCCACAAACAGTCATGTGTTCGCATGCATGTGCATTCACACACACGCACACACACACACACACACACACACACATCCCATAGACAGCATCTGAATTACACTTGTCCTCATTATTACTCAGCCAATAATATAAAGAAACAGATTCCACAATTCAATATCCTCTAAAGTCAAGTCAGAAGCTACAGATGATTTGTTTTCCACTGCGTGTCTGCCAGACAGCTTATTTGACATTTGAAGGAGCACCGTATTCCTGACAGCAGAGGTCAGGGTGGTCACCGTGACGACCGGCAGTACCGCACAGGGACCCTAAAGGGGGCCCTCAGTGTGACTGTTCGCTCTGAGGACTGAGACTGAGCCCTAGCAGCTGTTGTAGTTTGTTCTAGGCTCTGGTTCTTGTGATTCATTTGTCATTTCCACATTTCTCATGTCTCCATATCAGGTTGTCCATTCATCCATGACAGTTTATATTTTCATTATATGAAAATTACCCCAGCATCAAAGTATTGCAGTATTTCTCTTATAATTCTATAATAATAATAATTTATGTGAAATGTAATGCTCATACACTAGAGGTTAGTTAGATTGAAGGTTAGCTACATATAATAAAAATAAACATCCATCTTCTTCCGCTTTTCTGTTGCTAGAGTTGCTGGAGCCTATCCCAGCTTACTATGAACAAGAGGCGGAGTACACGTCGGATGCGTCGCCAGCGCATCGCGGGGCCACACAGAAACAGACAACCAATCACGCACGCACTCACACACTACTGACAATTTAGAGTAATCCATTGACCTAAATTACATGTTTTTGAAGTTGGAAGGAAACCGGAGAAAGTGCACACGGACACAGGGAGAACATCCAAACTCCACACAGATAGGATTCAAACCCGGTAGCTTCTTGCTGTGAGGTGACGGCGCTAACCACTACGCCACCGTGCTATCGAAAAACCTGTAGTGTCTAACACTAGTTTTATTGTTTCCAACGGCAGCATGTGTGTCACCCTTTAGTGTAAATGGAACTTGAACACGCGATGCACCAAGAACAGAAATGAATATTTAATAGACGTGTTATTCCTGTCGGTTTGCTCTGCCGGCGCCTTCATGAGGATGATTCCGCTGATGGACATCGCCGAGCCTCTCTAAGCTGGCAGGAGCTGCCATCTTACGGTGCAGCTGTAATTGCCTGCTGGTCCCAGTACTGGCTAACAGTCGCTCGCTGCCATGTTTACTTTTCATTATGCTGATGTGCTCATCACAGACCCCTTTTGTTGACCTTATCAATCAGAGTTTCATTTCCTACAGAGATGTTTTTAATTACAACTCTTTCTCTTCCTCTCCTGCCCCTCCCTATTCAGATTGCGGCACCCGTCCATTAGGGGGGGGGCATTTATGATGGCGTGCCGTTTCTTGGTCAAAGTTTAATCTGCTGTTATATTTGCTCAGAGGCTCACGTCACATCCACGACTCGTGGTTTAATTGGCATTGAAACGGCGGCGGGAGATAATCCCAGCAGGAAAGGGCAGCGGCGCGCACGCTTCATGCCAGCTGACACGAAGCGTGATTAAAGTAGCCTGTTGATAACTGCATCCTTTAACCCCTGTAATTAAATTGACTTGAAGAACAAAACTTGTTCACTGACCTTTGACTCCGTTCGTGTGTGAAAAGACAGAATTATTAACGAGACCTATGAGTCATATATCTATTGTTTTTTAATTAGTATCTCTGTATACACTAAGGCAGGCGGAAACAGACTGAGAGACTTTGCTTTTCACTTAACGAAGTGAAGAAAACAGAATTAAAAGTTTAAATAAGAGCACAGCGTTCCACAGAGATGATGCCGGAGCTCGCCCTTCTGCTTTTGTCCTGTGTGACACAGGGGTAAAAGTCATTACATTTCCAGCACACTGAATCTAAACTCAGATTTCATTAAGGGTGTCTTTACAAGATAAAAATAAATAAAGGGGGGCAAAAAAAGTTATTCATCCAAAAAAAAAGACAGAAGGTCTCCCAAGAAATTGACCCTCCTCCATTCATAAAAGGTTATTTCTTCCCATTTTCTCAGTGCCTTTAGTTCCAGTGAAGGTGTTTGCTTTTGACAATTGGAGTCACTTGAAAGTTCCGGTCAGTCGTTTTGTGTGTTTGCTGGTTCGTTTTCTTGAGCACACTTCCTGTTGGCAGCAGAACAGAGTCCACAGAGTTCTGCTGTCGTGTGCCGGAGAAGCGTGAAGACGTTTGGCAAACAGCGGCATCGTGCAATTTGAGAATGATTTGCTTCATCTCGCTGAGGTAGAAAACACATCCATGCTTATGCATAGTTTATTATTAATTGAGATATTATCTCTGGACTCGGATCGATGTTACTGAACTGTGTCAGCTAAATATTTGCAGCCAGTCAGACATTCTTGATTTGAACACACTCCTACAAACTTTATTGATTTAGAGCCACTCGGTGAACGTCTTCCTTCATGTGAACTCGCAGCTGACTGGGAGGTCGCTGCATGCTCCATCATTTCTTCGCCGAACATAATTAGTGGAGCTCCGGTCAAGAATGGAGCGACTCAATCAACAGATATTCTAAATGAGCTGATTCTAATGAATCATTAGAATAAGAAGCGAGGTTTCCAGTCGCTGTGGAGGAAGGCTGTCGTGTGTGGCATCGTGTTCCCTTCACATCGATTCCAGGATTAACTGAGTTGAGGTTTGACTCGAGATGCCATGTAGGAGCGTGCAGCTAATCATTCAGTGTCAAGGCATTAGCGCATGCAGCCGCCGGTTCGATTGTCGTAAACGTCTGCGATCGTTCCTGTGGGAAAGATCCACCCCCACTCCCCCCATGCTCACCTTTCACTCCACTCAACCCTTAATAACCTGCATTATTGGATGGAGGAGAGGAGCACATCCATCCATCTTGTTATAATAGGGATGTGTGCAGCTTCAGCTGTTAGGATATGGATGTGATTCTTATAGGTCAGTTCCGGTGACATCTTTCTTAGCAGCGTTTGGATGTCCTGCAGATACTGTTGCAGCAGCAGCAACACGTGAAGGAGGAGCGTAACACAATAATAGCTCTGTTTGGAAGATGATTTTTCCATTTACACAAATGTATCACTCTGTTTTTATTGATGCTGGAACTTTACTGTGAGCCACAGATTTACCTCCTGGGGTACTCGTAACCCTTGTTGGGGATTATTACTGTAGTGGCAGCGTAGCCGCTGTGATGTGCTGCTGACTTGTGCTGGCGATTTGCACCGATCTGGATCATCATCATCAAAAGTTTCTAAATTGTTCTTGGTATCTTTATACTCCAACCATGAAAAGTAAAAGTGAATCAGAGTTGAATCCATAAATGCCTTTTTTAAAGCCTCTATTATTATTATTTTTATCCAGACTGGTATCCGGATCACTCTTAACATTTTATGTGATATAAAATCGACCAAGACCCATCTTCAGATTTTTTCAATCTAGATCCATCCAGCAGTTTTTCCATAATCCTGCTGACAACTAAACCGACATTGCAAACATGACCTCCTTGGCGGAGGTAAACAAATGCAGTTTCACAATAGAGTCATTGAGCAGTCACACTGATGTTAATCAAAAGAGTTGCTTTTAGCTTGTTCTTTTGGAGTGGAGAGTCATTATTGCTTCTGCTCTTCATTCCCCATTAAAACATACTATTATGCTTTTCAAGTTCATTTTCCAAGGGTACCTCAAATTGCAGCCTCGTTTGTTATTTCAATCCATCAACACAAATGTAAAGTGGCCAAAATGTCATTTGGGGCTTTTTATGAACAAGCAAAACATGTTTTAATAAATCACACAAAGGACTTGGACTTTGTTTTGACTTTGTCTTCGACGCAGCTGTCTGGTAGAAACTGAGAAGGGACCAGATTTGCCAGAACAGATTGCAGAGTGCATGCATGATTCCTGCAGTACGCCGTATTTCTCTTGAATTGAAACAAGAAGTTATTTTCTCTTACTCTTTGCTTCATGTCTCCACAGTGAACAAACACAAGCCGTGGATAGAGACATCTTACCATGGGGTAATCACTGAAAACACTGACGTCGTGCTGCTGGATCCTCCTCTGGTGGCGCTGGACAAAGACGCACCCGTCCCCTATGCAGGTAGGATGCATTTTAAGCTAATGCCACCTGGAGGGAGATGATGGGCTCTCTTATGCTAAGGATATAAAGCACATACACCTGTCATGGGACGTCACTGTGAAGAGTCTTAGGTTGGCATCATGTAATTTAACTGCTACATCATTTCATCTTAACCCTTTTCTGTGTTAAATTTAATCCAATAATTCCCATCACATATAAGACTCATATTTATCTAGCTTGCATGGAAAGTGGCCCAGATAAACCCCAAGGTGGCTGAGGACGCTTAAAAAAATATCAAAATTAGTCAAACTGGATTTGGTTTGTCGCATTTTGTGACCATTCCAGCTCATCTACAGGGTGGCAGCTCTTGTGGGACGATGTTAGCTTGAGGCTGTTGGCGAACCCATTCAGCCCGTCTCCCACCAGGCTGCTAATGTGGCCAAGATCCTCGCATGGGGCTGATGCGCGGGTCTGAAGCCCACTCACAGAGGCCCTCGAGCTGCACTGGATGGATGGATTAAGAGTGTGTATGAGTGTGTGTGCATGACTGCACGGGTGTATGCTTATTCAAACATGTTTTTGGATTGTTTTCTATTGTGCGTGTGTGCATATGTGTGCGTGTGTGTGCGTGCGTGCGCACACTGTGGCATGGCCTGAGGGGGCTCGCTGTAATGGCCAGCCTACAGGGAGAAAATGAGAAAATGATGAGACAGCGAGCACGGTTTCTGGCTGACCAGCATATGTCCTCTGGCTCTTGATAGACCGGCAGCCATGCGACAGCAAAGTCTGAATTAAGACACATCCATGCACACACGCAGCACACAGAGCGCGTGGGCATTGCTGGATTTCATAAGTGAGGAAGTTGAGGTAGATTTATGACTAAATTATGAATATCCTGGAACATCAGCGTCAGCCATTTCTCTGCCTAATCTAAAGTCCTCCTTTCCTCTCTCGAGTTTCCTCTCGCCGTCGCCACGTTCCGCTTATTTCACTTCTCTTTCCGTGCAACTTTGAGCACCTCGGCTCAAATGCACAACAGTCTCCCTCTTGTCTACGTCTTAAAGCAGCGCTGACCAACCGGGGCCGACGGTTCAGAGCAGCTCCACTGAATTATTTGGTCTGAGTGCATGTTAATGAGGCTGAGCCACTGCTCAGCCTCATTAATTATGCCAGTCAGGTTTTAATTCCGCTCCAGCTAATGTAAAGTTGTAAAAGCAAATGCAATACGCGTGACACAAGATGCACACTTCAAAGCACCACATGCATGCGTATTGCACTGCACGGCGAGTAAACGCGCTACAATTTTTCAATCTGCGCATTCCAGTAATTCAGTTTATTTCAATGGGAAACTACCATTAAGACACAATTTCCTTGCCAGTCATTTGCATCAATCCAAACAGGTCCTGCAATCCTCTTGAGCCGCAGAGCAGGGAACAACTGGAATAAAGGGAGAAGTGGGCACTGCTGGTGCCTGAAAGTCGGCGACGACTGGCATCTGCCATCAGTGCGTCGTCACGGCAGCAGCTCGCAAGCTCCAAAATCACACAGAGAGCATGTCAGGAGAAGTGAAGGCACTCGTATAGATAGGCTCTTTGTTTTATGCATGGCTATGTTTGACAAAGTGCCGCAGCATCACAAAGGCATGTGATCCAAACAGCCACGCGCTGCGTGTGACAACAAACTCCTGCGTACAACTTCAACTTTCTGCAACAGCTAAATCTATTTTTTGCTCACAAAGGGAGTTGCGTCTCTGCGTGCCGCTCCTCCTGTCACAACACGGTTTAATCAGTCGACATGTGCCTACGCAAAGTCAGTCAGCCAACAAGTTGAACTTTCCTTTTCCAGCGGCAGCTATGCACAGAGTGATGATGATGAAACCACGAAAGTGAAAGGCGAGAGAGGTGAGAACCTACAGTGAAACAGACTTATAGGACAAGCTGTTTGTGCATATATATATATATATATCAGGAAATCATTGTGTATGTTTCAGCATTAGGAGTTCCTGCAGTGAATCAAATGCAACGATATCAACTCATGTTAAAGCTGGACAATGGTTTTCACTGACTTACTTGTGTCATGCAAAGTACTTCTAGCTCTGAAAGACGAGCGGAGGGTCAGAAGCTATGAATTATAACTGCAACAGACAATCTCATAGAGAAGGCAAGAATGCAGCAGCTCCTGTGAAATACGAGCACATAATGAAAAAGCACGTAGCCCCAGATAGAAAGATATTTCGTTTATGCCTGCTCCTGTTTCCATCATTTCAGATGGAATGTAGATGATCACGTAAATATTCAGGGATGTTTACATGTAGAATCCAGTTAAAATAGCCTGCAACGGCACCCTAATAGGTTTTAAATGAAAATGTCAAATACTTTATGAATGTTTTTTATTTTTTATTTTTTATTTTATTTTGTACTATAAACACTCATATTGAGACGAATCGTATCCAGAAGCCAGTCGTAATGAGTGGAGAGCATCTTATTGGCTTTCAGAGCACTGTGTCAGCAGGATAAATGGACTGACCTGCTTGTCAGTCACTCCTGGTTTTCTCCTATCAGCACACGTATTTTCTCTAATAATGTGACTTTTCGTGCCACAAGAAATATAATATATATTTATATATGTGTCAACCATTCAGCCCTGCCCCCCACGCACACACACCCCGGTACATGCACTGCTCAGTCAAATGGAACTGGCACTTTAGACAGGTTCACAACACCTCAGTGTGCCAAACACAACTACGTCGTTCATAAATGATTCATGTTGGCGCTGACATTTTTATATGGACGTCACCTCTTCTCAATCTGAGTAGTACAAATAGCTTTTTTTCTTTTCTTTTTTTGCTGTGTATTTTCTGCAGTCATTTCTTACAAAATAAGAAGTCAAACTGAGCAAATGGCCGTAATCAATCTGTTGCTTATGCGTCAAATGTTGTTCGAACTCTGAATTCCAATCCTGCTGCATTTTCAAATTCTGCCTGCTGTCGACAAAGAATCAGACGTTAAACTACCCTGAAGACAGCAGGCGATGCGCTATCGTCAATCGCTTCCTTAAAGCAAGGTGAAGACCTATGAGGAAACGCATCGCTGATGCGCCGAGATTAATTAACCCCTTGCTGTCTGTCTGATTGGGAAAATTATCTTTAGCTAATTATGAAAGTCATTAGCGTATTAGCAGCGAGCTCAGTACGGTGGGTAGACAGAGAATAACGGACACTGTAGTGTGATGAAGAAGAAAGAAAAAATATGTATAAATAATATTGTGACAGTTTGTGGTGCTGACAGAAGCGATGAGGAAGCATCAATGTGAGGATATGAGATGAATAGCATGAGGAGAGGAGATGACTGAGGTTAGAGCTGCAGCGAAAGCTTCTCTTTGTGAAAGATAATAGGTTTGATCTATGTGTTTGTCAAAGCATTCACATGCAGGCTGAGTCAATCACACATTTTCAGCCTTTAAATGGGAAAAATGAAACCTCTGAAGCAGAAGCTTCGCTGCTTCTTAAGTCATTTATCTGCCTTATTTAGGCTGTCAGTGTATTTCAGCTCAGTGGCTTGAATTTGATCACATCCTTTAGGAAAAATGGGACAGATTATTCCAAAAGCCCCAGAGGGATCTCCGTAATGTAGAATCGGATTTTATTAAGATGGTAGAGATAAAAAATAACCAGCATCATCATCATCATGAGAGATTTAATAAAAAGAGCAAAACAGGACAACGGAATAAGCAAGCACAGATAAATGGCATGTGGTAAAACATTTTATATGGATATTTCCTCAAACGTATAAAATAAAAATACAAGACCCTTTAATCTGACAGTATTGCAATTGAAATATTGAGATGTTAAGTTAATGAGAGGACTTTTATGCTTTTTAAAGGTGAATTCATGAGCTGAATCAAATATTGGAGGCACCGAGTAGCTGCATTAAATGAGGATTTAATGCATTTCATTAATTTTTTTCTGCAGGTGCCACTCCGTTAATTCCTATTGAATTCCCCTTCTTCAAAGCCAGTGCTTAAAAGGATTGTTAAAAAATTAACAGATTGAAATTGTGGAGACCTTTTCCACAGCAAGGCTATAATCCATCCGTCCTTCTGTTCCGCCTTTCCACCCAGGTCTGGCACCTCCTTCCTCTACGCTTGTATTTTGACGTGGGGCAAAGTTCTCACTTCCGTTCCACTTTCCTGTGCATCACCATTTCTGCATCTTCTCAAATAATTTCCGCCTGTCAGATTTCATTTTACTGCAGCGCTCTTCGTCCTCTTCAAGAGCACACAGTTGCACCATTTTCTTTTTGGAAGAGATTTTTCTAGTTCAATCTTTTTTTTTTTTTTTGCATAAATTGCAATGAAAGAAAATAAAGCTTTTAATCCTAAAGGGAACTCTAACACAGTGCTACTCAGAAGAAAATTTGCTTTCTTTTCTTTATCAGACTTGTTTCCGCAGACTTCTGAGTTGTAAGCCACATAATGCCGATCTTGGCTTCTGGTATTTAAAGTGCCATGGATTTTTGTATTCGAGACAATGGAGCCATCACTCTGCCATTGTTCAGATGCTCATTCATTAATGAAAAATTGAAATGCAATCTGCTTCCTCACTGAACCAGAGAGATGAGGGAAATAGTCTTTGTAATGAGATTTTCATTCCAGGCATTTAGTGTTTTTTTTTTGTGTGCCTTTTGATGGGTTACCAAACTAGCATGGAGAATGAGTTGAGGTATAGCACCATTATACACTCTGTTGTTTTCTAAAAAGAAAGTGAAAAAGAACACATCTTGGGCTCCCTTCAAAATCATTAAGGATATTTTCCAGCATGTCCTCCTTATCCTAGTAACAAGCAGATGCTCTTTAATCGTGCAGCTGCATTCAGGGCCAATCACTGATGGCTGTAAAAGTTAGAAACCGATTTGTGAGGCCTCGACCTTGAATTAGTTCGTTCCTGATCTCAAGTGGGCACATTTGCACGAGTTCGCTGACACGGTTCCTCTTCTCTCCATTCTTTTACTCACTACTTCATTGGAATTATGAAAATAATTAGTCAAAATCTTGGCTGTGGGGCTGCTTATCTGGAAAGAATCAGAAGATATGACTCATCATATAAGTAAAATGGGTTCAGATGCATAGTCAAAGAAATAAAATTCTCATTTGGTTATTTACTCAACTTTCACTCTTGTGATCAAAATAATTTTAAACTCAATTCTGAATCCGTTCTGTAAATAGTTTTGTCATAAATTGTAAATATTTCAATATTGGATTAATTCACATTAGTTTGCAGTTTATTGGAACAACCTGCAGGAAAATCATTTGCACTCTAGATGCAGATTATGTCATCTCAAAACGATACGATAATGGATAATAGACCTGCTTTATCAGACATTCAGCTAAAAGCTATCATAACTAACGTGTGCTAACAATATAGTTCACTATCATAACAAGGGCCAAACAATTAAAATTCCCAAATGTATGGCGTTTTTTGTCCCCGGCTGACGGATGACATGGATCATTTTGTAAAACACACCTGCTGTGCTTGCACAGTTGTACAAGGCGCTCGTGTCATTACTCTGATTTTAAGATCTCCCTGCTGAGCTGTCAAAGATGTGGTTGTTGGAGGAGCAAGATGATATGCAGAGACGCAGCAAAAAAGCAGCAAGAATTAAAGCCACGCTGACTTACATGTTGAGAGAAATGGCAACTCAGCACTTTCATCTGGCTAATTAATATGACAGACGAACACAAGCACTTTGCAAGCGTAAACCGCACAAGAAAACCACACCCAAACATTTAATTGCATTCATGCGGGAATAAAATCAACCAAAACATTCATATTATTTCAGAATATTACAGATTATCAACTCTCACATTTTCATATCACAAAACTGAAGGCCTTGTTTCGGTGCTGTGTCGGACATTGAGGCGACTGGATTTCTCACAAACTCATACCGGTCTTACTGATTACAAAGGTTAATCCAACATGAATGTCAAAGCTGCACCTCCTGGCATGCGGCCATGCTACCCGTGCTGTGACCTTGTCTGAGATCAGCGCCTGTAGTCTTTGGCTATGCTGATCCAGTCTGGCCAGCTATTCAGCAGGCGTCTATAACTGAAGAGTTTTCGTTCAGAGAACAGTGACATTCTGTTCTATAGGATAGTAAAAAAAAAAAAAAGAAGATGCTGCTCAGCCTTGAATTTCATGATTAAGAACATGTTATAAAATAATTCCTTTAAAGCACCATGCAGCGTCTGTTTTACATTTGTCAGATGCCGCATGTGGCTCAAACGCACCGTCGCTGCATTTACAGAACTTTATTCTCTGTGTTAATGCTGGATGTTTCACGTTGGAGGAAACAATTAATGAATTCTGAAACATACTAATAGTAACAGTTACCAAGGCATGGAAAACAAATAATCACATGTTGTTTCTGAAGGAGGAGGCAGCACAGTGCACACACACACACACACACAAACAAATATTCATATACGTTTGTGTCGTTGTTGACAGATAATCTTCAAACCTAAATCTGATTAAAGTATCAACAATCTGTTACGGCTGCTCTTATAAAGTCAAACTCTGACTCGTCGTGGTCCGATAGCAAACAGGGGATGTTTGAAAGACTCCCCACTGGAGTTCAGCTCTTCAGTCATTTGTCAATATCGCGCCCGTCACTCGCCAGAACATCCACCTCTGCCGTGGAAATACATAAATATCCGGGTTCCTCCTATCTATTCCTGTGCACTCCCCAAAAAAATCTCTTATCTGTTTTGTCGCAGCACCTCTGAATTATTCATTGTGACTTCTACACCTCTCTCGGTCTGTTGCCTGATCTACTTTTCCTCCCTCTCCTTTATTACCTAGTGAGACATGCTTTCGCCACAGTGCATGCAGGCCAGGGGTAAAACACTCTGGCTTATACGCGAGCAGAATGTCTGTTATTCTGAAAAACCTCACAAACACACAAAGTGTCCATCTCATTGAAGGAAAGAACACAATTCAAAGTCTTTACACTTTTTTGTTTTGCTTGCCCACAGGACAAGAAATTGTCACTCTGAATAAAAATGAAATGAACCTTGACTGTTATACATCTCAAGTGGAAATCATGGAGAAATGTACGCGTTATTTAAAGGGAAATACAATTTTGATGGAAACAAAACAGTTAGTTCATTCTAATTCAGTCATTCTAATCCTTTGCCTACATTTATATAGTTAATGTCTGAAAGAGTGCCGCTCTCTCTCGCTTTATTTCACATCACAGAAGTTGTCAGAATATTATTCCAATGTCTTGACATCGAAGCAGCACCGTTCTGCTCGTGTTTATTGCTGAATGGGTGCCGTACTTTCTGGAAGTGACATGATGCATTTGTTGATTGCCACATCTGCATAAACAAAGGGGAGTTACTATCCTGCTCTCAGCGAGAGGCTCAGTTCAGCCCCACCGCCCTCATATATAATCACTGATGCTTTATCTTCTTTTCTTTACATGTCCTCGTGACTTGCACGTAAATCAGAGACTCGATTAACCAAGGAGAGAGTGGCGAGAGGGTGGGAGAAGTGGAACGGTTCAAGCAGGGAATAAATTATCAAGAAAGAAAAAAATATGTATATTATTAAAGAATTTGAAGAAGGCTTGATTCATTTTTTTTCCACATTAAGAAATTAAGTTACTTCGGATTTCCTCAGTTCTACGATAATACATTTCCCAGAGAACCTCAACGATGGATTTCGAATTCGCAGCATTGTTAAATCAGTCACCTATAAATTGCAAAACTATGGTGGGAAACGCTTCATGGCACATTCAAATGTGAATTTAAAACTGTAGTATCATCTCAATATAAATCATCAATCATGCATCACTGGATCTGAGGCGGTGGAAGGTACGTGTTAAACAAATAATAATAAAAAAGAACCAACTTCACATCCAATCAGGAACAATCCTGTTTGAACTCGGCCTCAGTAACAAATATTTTGTTACTGAGTGCAATAAGTGCAATGATGGTTTGCATGATTAAAAGCAAATCTCTACATGAAGTAAATGGAAAACAAGAACCTGAGCTCCTCCAGGGGAAAGTGGGGCTAGCAAAGCCTCACCAAAGAATACAAATAAAGATCACCACATATAAAGTGCTCTCATCATTCCTTTCCAGGAAGTTCCACTATCATTCACCCACACAGCTCACATGATGGAATGTAAAGGAGTTGTGTGGAGTGATCTCAATGACGCACTGTAATGATAGATGGCTCAATGGCACACAGGTGACCTTAAGAAGCCGTGTTAAGTAGCTCACAGGAAGGACTTCACATGTAGTCAGTTAGAACAGAGGACAACCCTTTGATAAAAGGTAAAATATAACCACACAAAGATGGACGATTCTGGGGGCATAACTCTACAAGTTACCCTTGGAAAACAGCAAAGACAAGCCGATGGAATATTCATGTGTGATAAAAATAGATCTTCATGAATTACAATGTTCTCTGATGATCGCTTCCAATCCTTGCAAACGGCAAAACTGAGAAATCTTGTTCCATTGCTGCAGAAGAGCCTTTAGCCCAGACGGCAAAAAAAAAAAAAGTAATCCGACAAAATGAGAATGACAGGGAGGGGTCACCAAGGTGTAACATTACCATAGTTACACAGGTTTAAAAAAAGAAGAAGGTGCAAACAAGATGAATCACATGAGTATCGAAGAGAGTACCGGTAATCGGGTATAGAGCGAGACAAAGAAAAACTTTTTTTTAACCTCTTCCAGCTGTTGTAGACAGTCTTGTAAGTGGCATGTCGCAGGACTTTGCAGGGAGACACTTGCAAAATTGCTGAAAATTAAGTGTACAAGATTGGGCCACCGAAATCCAATCTGCTCCCAGCCTCACTCATTTTGTAAAGTTGACGATGCCTGGGAACTTGTGACAGTCCAATTAAGAACATTTGCATATCGGGAGGCTTAAATTATTGTCATTCGCTGGAGCATAAAATGGGGGGGAGCAACTCAGGAAGAGATAGCGGTAATCTGCACTCGTGTAGCGCACGAGAATGTATAGGAGGCGAGGAAAAAGAAGAGCGTCTTTCATTAGCTGGCATGCATCTTTTTACTGCATGCACCCGATGCCTGTTCCCTTTTGTTGTCTGCAGCTGTCTTTCTGTTCAAGTCGATGGCTCTTATGTTCCAGATTTCGCTCTCTGTCTTTACCGCAGTGACTTTAATGCGTCCGGCTTGTTTAGAGGTCTTTAAGCTGATATTAAAAATGAATCTCACCGGTCAACAGACCGCATGGGTGTGGATTATAGTTGTCAAATGCTCCATTAGAGGTAATAAAAGTGCTCTTTTCATTCGCCGTCAGAAACTCCGAGCTCGCTCTACCCAAACCTTTTTGGTCTTTTCCCGTCATCGCCCGGGGGGGTGCATGAGTTTGATGTCACACGCAACAGGAGGGTACAGCACAACTAAAGTTTTATGTCAAACGAACGACAGAAGAAATGCCTTACGAGAAATGACTGCAGGCTCTAAATACAGGCAACATAAGATGTTTTTTGTCTTTCCCTTTGTGTGTCTTTGTCTTGCTCTCCCTTCTCACCTTCATATCACAATATCACAGCTCTGCCACGGGCGCTGAAATCACATTTCAACATCTCTGGCATCTGACTGTGTGAATTATTCTAATGTGGGTGGTCTCGATCCATTTAATATCACGAAGTCACGCCATTTGCAGTTTTGTATAGCGATAATCTCTCTGGCTTAATTTGGATACGCCGGAGAGCGATAACTACTCAAGACATGGACATGCTGTTAACTATTAAAACGGGATCTTTGGTAACTTCGGTGAACAGATGCAGTCGAAAGCCGCAGTTTCCTCTGGGCTACAGGTTATTTATGTTCAAAATGACTCGTGGGTTGAGGAGGTCGGCTTCATAAAAGGTGCAGAAGTGATCAATTTTCTGCTATACGTCACATGATCAGCCATTATCAGCTAACCGCTTGTCTTCTACACTCAATAGTTGTTGTTTTTTTATGTTCTTGGGTGCTTTATTTTGAAATTCCCAAAACGGAGTTTCAAGCTGAACGGCGTTCAAAGGGCTGTCGAACAATCGCACTCGCATTTGAGCATTTTCTCTTCTATTTACCTTAATAATATTTGCATTGCACTCAAAGTAACAAATAGCTGGCGGGAGGTCTTGTAGTGCTGCAGGGGTTTCCTTCGGAACAATATCGCTTGGTTCATCAAGGATCGCAATAATGGACTAACTGATCAATGACTTTATTTTATTTGTGTCATTGCTTAAGAGTAACTTACATCGACCCACCTCTGTGAGCAAAATTGAAAGTGGAAGAAGAGCGTTCTTTGCCTTTGGTGTCGTTTGGCACTATTTCTGCATGACAACAGACACATGCTAAACACGGCTGCTAAATTCCACGGCTCCATTTAGTTGCTACTTATTTCCCTCTTTCTTAGACTGAGTGACGTCAGGATGTTTCCAGTGCTGTGAAAGGGGCCGTTTTCCAGCCTTCAGAATCAGTATCTCAATATCAAAGAGGAAGAATATCAGTCTCTCGAAGAGGCAGACATTTCTTTTCCCACTTTCCCCCTGACGGCAGGCATCCATCTGTGGCCGGTAGATTTTAAAGCTCTATTTGTTGGCTTTCAGTACAGACAACTTCCACTGAAGAATTGCTGAGTAGTCTGCAGCGTCTCTTTATAGACGTGTGGCAAGCAACCAGCTTAGCGGTCGGTATAGCGTCTCTTGACATTGCTAACCCATTTGTCACTCCTGGCTGTCGCAGATCACAGACTACACCATCCTCTAATGTTATCACAGCTGGGTCAGGTCCTCGGTGAGACCATCTTGGCAAGTCTCTACTAAAAAGATGGACCTGGCAGTGGGATGATGTGGACTTTCTCGAACGTCACCGAAGGTCACGTCTGAATTTGTGCCAGAACAACATGCATTAACATATGAAAGAGGAGCACTCGCTTAAAGAGGTGGGAAGAGAGGGTGGTGTCGGGGCTTCAACGCAAGCTCAGTGCCAAGTGTGTGTGTGTGTGTGTGTGGAGCGAGGGAGATGGAGATGCATGCATGTAAATAATTTTTCATCTGAATACCCTTTTCTAGTGCGCCACTAGATGAGATCACAGGGAATCTGCAACATCTCAAACCTACTACTGAGGGAGTTGTGCCGCGCGCACAACGAGAGAGCTCTGCTACATTTGCTGGTGCCTCTGTCAGATTAACATGTTCATATTTTCATGTGAGCAGAGATCACAAAGGCAGCAGCCAACGTATGCCAAACAGAAAACATCTGTTTGGTGTGAAGCCTGTCACAAGAATGTTTGACACTCTGTGCAGACGCCCTGCTGGTATTTGAAAACACACTTTCACTCAGTGGATATCATATCATCCATCCATCCATCCATTCATTCAACTATCTATGTTCTGGTAGCTAAACCCTTTGCAGGGTCAGGACTGGAGCCTATCCCATCTGACACTGAGTGAGAGACAGGTTACATCTGAACAGGTCATTAGTTCATTGCAGGACCGAGAGAGAGACAAACAAGATGTCTTCACCAGGGCGCTATAATCTTTACTTTAAATCATTTTTATAATGCATGCAACATTCACTCTAACTGTTAATACTACTGATGATACTGATAAGTCCACACATTGCTTTGCATGTTACTGCCTATGTGCATTGGATTGCATTTTGTGTTTTCACGATCCTGTAGCCTGCAACCATGACAGTAAGGTCAAATTTAAAATGCAATCTTACCCCTCTCGCAGCCTGTTTCTTTCAGTTGCCCCGAAAACTTTGCAAAAGCTCACTCTAGCCATAATCAGATTCATTTATAGAGGTGGCCGGCTCTTGATAAATATTCTTCAAGTGTCTCTGGATTTTATCTTCTGCATTTAATCACAGGCTCAGGCTTTACAGCCCAGATCCTTCGCAGCCCCTCAGCCCTCACCCAAATAAATAGGATGGCTCATTTTCAAGGGGCACCTTTGTGGCTTATCAGCGGTGATATGCTGTCTTTTCTTCCCCTCGGGCCTGTAAACTGAATAACTTTGCAATAAATCATTCTACAAGCATACCCAAGTGGACAACAATTTGTGTCCATCCATATCCGTTAACTCCCTTTCATTGACTTCATCTGAAAACGAAGGGATTGTCTGGAAGAGACCAACAGAGCAATGTAAGGGCAACCTGCTTTTATGCTATTGTCAGTAAGGATGAGAACCATCTTAGCACCATATGCCTGCCAGACATGCAACGTAACCCTGCCTATCAGCATTATAGTAATTTATTAGGGCAGCACCTTCGCTGACAGCCACGCAATTGTGTTTTACTTCTGCTGTTGCCCGATAGTGTCAGTTTCATGCTCCGAGCTCTTCACTGTCATTTTACCCTTGCCTGATCCCTTTTGAGATTCTGATGGCTCCACACAGACTGAGGGACAAAAAAAAAAAAAGACTCTGTGCATCTCATTCCTTCTTTGGAGCTGTCATGCTTCATTGAAAAATAAAAAAGCCAGTGGGATGCGCAAGAAGCTGAAGCCAAAATAATTAGGAGCTAAAAGTGTACAAGTGAGACAAGCAAAGTGTTTGGGCGTTTATCGTCATCATCCACTTGACACACAGGGAAAGTCGACAACCAGCAGTGATAAAAGACACATAAAATGATAAATGTGGCTGGAGTATAAACTTTAATGGGCCAGCCTTGGATGGGAGCAATTTGCCAATATTTAATTAACTGTAATGTGATCAATCAGAGTGTTAAAGGATGGAGCTGTTCCGGGGGGGGGGGGGCACTCTGCCAGCCTCACTCGTCCTATAGCTCATTTAGCCTTGGTAAAGCTCCAAGGAAATGCAGCAATCAACAAATGCTGCTCTTGGCTGTGTCTGGAGGATCCCATTGTCACTGCACTGACAACCACTGCATGTATTTCCTGTAAATCATTCTAGGTTGTCTGCCATTCATTTTGATTACAGCACTTAAACGTATTTGTCAGATTAATGCATTATAGTAAGACTCATTTGTACATTATTTATATTTTACTCTGATATCAGAGTTATGAAATGCTTACCTTTTCTACTTCAAAATTACATTGTAACATTGTGTTTAGCAGGATTACGGAAAAACTGCTGGATGGATATTGATAGAAAACAAATCTGGAGGTGGCTCTTGGTCTAACTTAGATCCATCATATTTTGAGAGTGATCCGGGTATTTGTCTGGATGCATTCAATTCACTTACAGTCATAAAGGGGTCCGATATGCTCTGTCATGCAAAATGTCTTCTGGATTTGATCCAGAATGAGGTCAGGAAAAAATATTTAAAAAAGTACATTAAACCCCATTTATGGATTCAAAAATCAGTTAAAAATACACATCAACTCTGATTCAATTTTACTTTTCATGGTTGGTGTATACAGATACCAAGAACACTTTAGAATCTTTTGGTGATGATCCAGATCACCATGTGGACGGTGTAAATCCAATTAGGAGGATAATGAGCTGGTTGGCGGAGGTCTGCGCTCTCTGTTATTATTAGAAAACTTGACATTTGATTATTTCTTATTAAATTATCTTGGAAGAAATGTGTGGATGAGCCAGTGTCTGACTTTATGTTTTTGATTTTTGTTTTGTAAACCAACAACTAATATATATACATATATATAAAATAAATTAAATTATCAATGGATGCTAAAATATTCAGAGTTAATATTCTTCATGAGAGTTTCTGTGAAATCAAACAAAATGTCCACCAAACTGAAAGAGGACAATAAATCTAAAGTTTTGTGGTCTAATTATTCCTAAAATGAAAGAACCATAATGAAAATAAAAGGTCACTGCATGATTACAGGAGAGCCAGGCTTCGGTCCACGATCACACTCGTTGAATAAACCTCTGACAGCTTTTGTGTTTTTCAGACAATGATACACACAAGACTTTTCACAAAGACAGCATTTCAAGGCGGGTCCTCCTTTAGATTAGAACTTAATGAATAAACAAAATGTCAAGCTCATTCAATTTTTTTTTTGTTTGGATGAAGAGAGTATGTTGTCTGTCAACAGTAGTTTCCAACATTTACCTAACACTGAAAGTAAAATTGAAATATAATTGAATTGCATATAGTGTCCCAAAGAGAGTGTTCTATTTGACCTTTTAAACAACGTAAAAATACAAGTCCCCATGGTTTTTATTTAGTTGGGGTTCCCATGTCTATCAGACTTAAACAGGCAAGACTGTGAGGTTAGAAGCATTTATCCAAAAATATATGAAGTGCCTAATAAAAGCTCGGCCGATTAAATTGAGAAGGTAATTGGAATCCTGCATGCAAAATAAAATAAAGCTAGATTAGGTATAATTATATTGTCCACTCAAGATTTAGTTCCTTCATACTTTTTACCCTCGCCGAAGGGGAGGCGAGGGTATTGCAATTGGGTCCGTTTATTTGTCTGTCTGTTTGTTTGTTTGTCTGTCTGTCCACGCGCATAACTCAAAAACTAGTAACCCAATCGACTTGAAATTTTTACACAAGCAAGGTTCTGTCCGTGGCTCGGTCCCCGAAAATTGAATTGATCCGCATCTGGATCCAGATTCTAGATTTTTTTTAAAGGATTCTTTAACATAGCGAGATAGGGCACTTTTTGACATTTTTCTTAATTTCTTCAAGACATATGGCGGTATGGATCTGCAATCTCTGATTGTCTGTCTAGTTTGTCATTGCTGAGATAGTGACAGGCATATATAATATTTAAAGTTCTGAGAAGAAAAGCTGTAAAAGAGTGAGAACCATGGGACTTGAACTTGGACAGCAAGAATTCACAGGGTTTGAATCCCATCTGGAGTTTGTATGTTCTCCCTGTGTGGGTTTTCTCCGGGTTCTCCGGGTTCTCCGGTTTCCTCCAGAAACATGCTACTTAGGTGAACTGATTACTCCAAATTGTCCGCAGTGTCGTGAGTGAATGGTTGTCTGGCTTTGTGCTGGCGACCAATCCGGGGTGTACGCCGCCTCTCACCCATACCAAGCTGAGATAGGCTCCAGTAACTCCCGTGACCCGCAAAGCAGAATCACAAGGACACATAAGGACCTTTGTGCTTGGCGGTAGATTATTTTCTGCCGTTGCCTTTATGCAGTTTTTTCTGTGGAGTCTTTCTAGTTCTCGGAACGTCTCTGTCGGTTCGGAGTGGACGGCTTCAGCCACAGTATCACGGTGCAGCAGCAGTTTTAGGTTGTTTACCAGGGCACTCTTCCTTCAGCTCACCCGAAGGCCTGCCCATCACTCTTAAAGCCTTAATGATCCAATAACACACTCTCTTTTCTCACACACACACACACACACACACACAACCACCTACATCTTCTACACATCACCCAACAAGTCATTCATCAGCACTGATTTATTCCTTGCAGGAATGTGTGTTAATTACAGACTGCTAATCGATAACTCCCGATGAAGATGACTGGAAGGTGTGTGTGTGTGTGTGTGTGTGTGCACACCTGTTCCTGAAGCCCCCTGTGAATAAGTACAGTCTGTGCACCTGTGTGATTGATGGTGTGAGTGTTTTAGCCATCAGCAGTGTTTTACAGCCTGTGAGTGTTGGTCTCTCTGAGTCGACCCCGGGACAGACAGCCTGGAGCTGAGCCAGCAGCTGGCCGCTCTAGAAACAGCTGGACTGATGACAGCTAGAGCGGTCAGAAGAGTGCTTGCAATACTAATGTGAAAACGCCATCCCTCTTGCTCGCTGCGCGCTACAAAAGGCATCTGCACCAACGCAGTTTAAAGGGTTGGACTGACAGATTAGTGCGAAGTGGACACAAAACGAAGGACTCACACGCTGATGCAAACTGGTTGGGCGAGGCGCGACAAGGGGAGACGCTGGAACCCATGTATGTGGGGCTCTTTTTGTATAGTACCACTACTGTATATGTGCTGTAATACGTGCTTTAATTTTTTCTTACTATCTTTTTACTTTTATTTTTCTTAGGCTGGAAAATGCTTATTTTATCAATAAAATAATGAATGAACACATACCGCAGATATGTAGTTTATTACCTGCGCCCCAATGCATTGATTTAAATTAACCTGTTCTTAGTAGCAGATGTGGTTTAAAGACAGTATCGAGAGGGAGCTGATGAAAGACGCAATAGACTCTCCGTCGAGCACCAACTCCAGAGGCCAAAAAAACCCCAACCCTGTCCGGCTTGCCTGACCCAGACCCCATCCCTCCACAAAAGCCTCACGGCGACTGGTTCAGTAAGCTGTGGTGTAACTGAGGAAGGTTTTATGAACTTCAATAAGAGCCAAGCATCTGTGACACACAAAGGGAAATGAAAGACGAGGCTGTGCAGAAGTTCTTATGTCTTCCATTCATGACTTTCAAATTAGTATTCACACCCCCTGCTGGCTGCTGAAATGAAACAACAAATGAGTCCAACTCATAACGACACGTAATTTAATTTCCGGAAAATGATTTTTTTTATAGGGTTGCAAGAGACACAGTCAAATATCACCAAAAAATAGTTGCAAAGAAACAATTACCGGTACATAATTTCCTCTAATATTATGTGCCGTTCTCTCAAAAACTTGCAGTGTGTTCTTCTTATTCGGGATGATTGAAATAGACGTGTTTAAAGAGTGTGGTGTTTTCAAGGATAGGGAAGATGCCATGGTTGGAGGAGTTTGCGTACGAGCCGGGGGGGGGGGAGGATAGAAGCAATAAAGTGCAGATGAATGGAGCGTCGTCTCAGGAGAGGGCTGCTTATGCACTAATAACACTGTAAGGAATTTTGGTAATTTTATGGATGAAAAGGATCATTTAGCTGCAGATAAATTTGCTTAAGACTCCGTAGTGATTAGAATGCGGTGATATGATTATACAAGGGCGTTGGCGTGAGCAATGACAGGCTTTGAATCCAGTGTGTCAGATACAAGTGGTGCACAAACAACAACAACAACAACAGGGAAATGAATGGAAACACATTAGCAGAGTATTATCATAGGAGTTCATGCTTATTGGAAATGTAAATTACAATTCAAAGCGCTGGATTTGGTTATTTATTTATTTTTTAATCCAAAATTAATGATAATCAACAGCGTCAAGAAGGAAGCCTGGCTCTTTTTTTTAGTTCTGAGTTTAAATTAAAAGGAGAGTGGAAACTGTGAAGTCATTACATGTGAGTGAAATTGCCAGAGCATCAGAATGAGGATGTCATGACACTCTGGGTTCTGCTGCCACACTTGAAACCAAACAGCATATGTTCTGAAGACAGCGAGGAAGAAGCAATTACACAAGGTGCGAGCACGGAAATGCCAGCCAGGGTTTGGAGTGGCAAGATGGTCGCGGGTTCACCTTGGTGATGTTGAGAGAATGTGTGACTTTATACAGTTTGTGCATGAAGCTCAGCATAACAGTGCAGGAATACATTTTGTTTCACTGGTTTATAAAGCCATGCTTCTGAGGTGAGATTGTTGAAGGGCGTCAGCCACAACTGGGTTTGTCTGTCATGTCAAACCTTCACTCCATTCCTCTTGCAAAATTAGTAAAATAGAGTTGGATAGATTAACAGTGGGGCGGAACGGTGGCGTAGTGGTTAGCGCTGTCGCAGATGTAGACGAGACGATCATCTCAAAATGGATGGATGGATGGATGGATGGATGGATGGCTGGATGGATGGATGGATGGATTACCATGCTTTCTGTGTTCTGTATTTTGAACCTTCAGCACAGTCTCATAATATTTTAGGATTGAACATGATCCCTGAAAACAGATAAAGCATCATGAAAGGAAAGCATCACATTCTAGAACGACAGGATTGTGTGACGTGACGTGAAGCAGCAACAGCATCATAACATGAAAACGCTGCGGAGGTTGAGAATGTCCTCTCATGGATTGAGGCCCATTCAGGAGGCTCGTCCTTTGCCCGCAGGGACGCATTTGTCCAAGCTATAAAGTCTCAGGGATGGTATTTTTATTTTATTTATTGATCATTTGAGTTTAAGGAATGACAGACTCTCCATTTTAATCAGAGCCTTAGAGACATTGACCCATCGTCACCCACAGAAACCCACCACCTCGAAAGAAAGACAGTCGTAGAGCTGAAAAATGTTTATTTATTTGTTTGCTGTGTTTGATGAATCTTGTCAAATCACAAACCATCTATGAAAAATTTCAACTTTAACCCTAACCCTTCTGGTGGTAATAATCATGAGTTGAAGTGGGCTGATCTGGTGCCTTTGAGAAACAATGACAAAAACAATAAAGGCGGTTTGGCTGTTTGGTGGTTTGGCGGTTTGGCGCTTCATATCAAATGTCACGCCAGCTCATTTATCAGCTGGACGGAAGTTTACGAAGAGCAGAGGCTGCACACACGGAGGGTGTAATACAAAATGCTCACAATGGCACAGTCAGCTGGCCAGAATGACGCGTGTTCCAGGTAATGATAATAGAGTTTATCATAATCATAATAAAAAAAAAAGCTAACAATACAAATCGGTTTACAGAAAGATGATCTTTCGGTGACGGACCCTGCGAGATAAAAATGAGGCAGAACTGCATCTGTCCTGATATCATGCCATTGGATTGATGAGAACGACTGATGAGAACAGCTGATGGCTCAGTTAAAGGCCCCTGCCCATGAGTAGCAGGACAATGAGATTGATCATGCATGACAGGTGCGAATAAGAGAATAGCTGGGGAAATTATGCGTCGTCTGAGAGCAACGGTTTGGTCTTTCTTTAGAGCTTCATCTTTCCGTTTTCTCGGGGCTACCTTTCCACTGAAGCATAGATTTTGAGCAAAAGCAAAATCATGAGAATAGGTCAAGGTCAGGCCAGCGTATCCGTCGTCCATCTAACGCACGCCAAGCTTTTAATTTGATTCTCTCCTTCTGTAAAACTGGAAATCATCAGAAGCTGGTTTAATTCAACAGCCCCTCCCCTACCCTAAAGTTGACATTTATGATGGAAATGACCACGCAATCCACCGCGGCACACAATTGCATTACATTTTCCCCAGGGAGGGAACTAGTACGTAAGGATGTGTGTGTGTGTGTTGCATCATCAGCTCTACAATATGCCTGGTGGTGTGAAAGGAGGTGGTGTCAAAGATGAAGCCAGGGACAGAGATAACCACCAAAAGCTAACAGCTCTCATCTTTCTTAATGATACTTTTGTGACGATACATTTGCAATGATGACATCTCTCATTGTAATTTGAAGTGCTCCTTCCCGTGTCGGTACGAGACAGGATTTTGAAATTGAGGTCTGAGAATGGGATGTTTTATTAGCTGCCGGCTATTGCCAAGGTGGTTAAGATAAGCAATTTGATTTGCTCTGCTCCTTTCATTTAGCGTTTGATTTGTGATCAGTGGCTTTTCCTCTGGATGGGATTGGTAGTAATTTCACAGTTTGTGCTCTCTTTTTGCTCTATTCCTCTTTGTTTTTCTCTATTTACTCTCGCATGTGACAAAATCATGCGGACTGCTCTCACGCACCTCTGACGGAGACCTGCGAGCAGCCTCGAGGCACGGCTGCGGCAAAAGATGCAAATGAATTGATTCCAATACAAATGAACTCATGATAGTAATCCCATGCTAAGTGGCTGCTGCTTAATTTCATATTGATGGATGAACTGCCTCAGCCGGCACGCCAAACAATGGTTTCTAATTAGAGCGACACTAATTGCAGGCACATTGATTGGCTCGTAGAGATCTTGTGAGACCCATATCGGATCAGTTGAGAAGCTTCTCCAGGATTAGATGTTTGTGTTTCTGTTGATGTGGAATTTTTAGGATTTAAAATGCGAAATAATGATGTTTTAGGGATCAAAAAGCATTTATCACAAGCAGTCTTTAAAAATGATTTGTCATATCAGGTCAACAGTCTTGAGCAGTGTCGTTCTGGCGTTAGCAGCTAATCAGTTTATTTAAATTGATAAAGAAATAGCAGGTTTTTTTGTGTGTGTGTGTGCTGTAGTGAATTAGCATAACAAAGAGTGTTTTCAGACACATCCCAAGTGAATACACTCTATGTAGGCTCTCCACCGGCCACTTTATTTATAGAGGTAAATAACTTTTATCTTGTCATCTGGCAGGACATTTCCCCATCGTGTGTGAATTTTGAATCTGCTCTGAATGACGGTTTGAGAATGTGCTTCTTCTTTGCAGCTCGTGAACTCAGATCAAATCATTTGCTCTGATCCAGTGGAATGAAACTGAGTTAGAGAAGGTCAACCTGTGGCAGTGTGTTTTGTCACTCTCCTCTAATATAATAAGAGCACACTGAAAGAAGCACGGCTCAGACTCTAATCCACCTCCATCGCTCTGCCTCCCTCCCTCTCTGATTGGTTTGCATCACCCCTCTGCTTCTGACTTGTTTAGTCTCGCATCTCTCTCCCAAACTCAATCAATGAAGCTCCCCTTTCAACCCTTTTTATTTTTTGGCTATTGGGATTTAAACTCTCTTTCTCCTCCTGCTTTCATATACTCATTCCCTCTGAAGCTATATCAATGCTGTCAGTCTGTCTCTGGCTGCGATTATGACAGGCTTTTGATCATTTTCAATATTTTTATCACTTTTACTGCGGTTTGTTTTCAATATAGTCTACATTTAGCTTCCTGGGGAATCCCCAAGCTTCGTCTTTGAGCTTCATTCTCTAAATTATAGCTTTGATGTTGAATAAAAGGAAAATATCCCTCTATCCAATCATCCACTAATTCATCTGTATGCCATCTTTTTGGAACCCTTACAGTGAGCCCATGCAGACAGAGTTGGAACTGCCCTCCTTTGACAGATACTTTACATTATAGTTGAGTAAATTATTCCGTAACGTGAAGTTGCATAGAAATGTTTTGGTGGGATACCACGTAATAAGGTATAAAATCCAGTATGGACAATCTTTTGCTTCAAACTGCACACTTGTGTAGCTTGATATAAACAAAGATTAAGGGCTATACGATTCGCTATCATGTTACAGCTGCTACAATAAATCTGTTTTCTTCTGGTAATTATGTTCTGTCTGACTCGTCGTGGTTTATCCATATAGCGGCTTGCACCATCTGTCATGCAGACACCATAGACCTGCAGTAGGTGCAGATCTATGGTGTTTGGGTATTTCTAGTCATTTTTAGGGTGGGGGCACTTAAATCTGTATCATATTGAAGACAGCAGCGAGTGTAAGAATGCGATCAAAGCTGATCCCAACTTCTGAAGCTCAGATCCTCATGAATCAGTTACTCCATAAATATGTCAAAAATCAAACGGGGCTATATCCATCACACGACCGCTGAATGGCTGCTAAGTTCATCAACAAGGACTGATGATAAATCAGCCTGATGCACGATCATGTTGCTTGTTTCCGCAGGTCTCTTTGTTCTCCTCTGCTTCGTCCTGCTCTTCTATCCCAGGGACAGGGACATAATCACGTCCCATCAGCGGCGTCAAGGTTGAAAACAGCAGAGAGCAGATTTGTCAGAGTGGTGTTGGTGGGCGTGTGTGCAGGGTAACAGAAGGAGGCAGACTGATGCACTGTTGGAACACAATGTGGGCCATTGTGAGATGATGTGTCATGAAGTCATGGCCCATTTTGAGAGGGTGCTTCAGCTCAATCTCACTTTGTTGAATTCCATGGTTGTATCGGTGCAACAAACCGTAATGTTCTTCTCATGTTTCGCTGATATGGTTGTAAAGTAATGGCTGTATTTCCATCCAGTAAAAGCATTAGGCCTATCGGCAGCTACTTGCTCCATGCTGTTTTGGGAAGCAGAACCAACAGCATGTGGGCAAGAAAAAAAAGCTTAAATATTCATTTACTATATATAAAAAAAAAACACACAAAAAAATACTGCATTCTGCCTATATTATGATTGAAAAAAATAACAAAATAGTAACTCACAGACATTTTAATCTCTATTTACTGAATTGGAAATATGAACGCATTGGATTACTTGTTACTGGAAAAAAAATCTAATGAGACTAACACGTTACTAAGTTACTAAGTTACTAAGTAACACGTTGCTAGGGAGACACCGGTACATCCTTGCACGCCGTGTCAAACGACCAAAGCTGGCGTGTGCTGTTCAAAACCACACAGATACGTCTCTCCCAGAATGTTTCACCCTCATCCAACACACTCCTCTTTACCTCTGTGCACATGTATGTACAGTGACTGGAATGAAAACTCCAAGAACACACACACGCACACACACCTGTCACACTCACTGAGAACAAATGTTCAACACCAGTAAGTGAATTTCAGCTCCTGTCAGCAGGTGCAGTTCATATTTCGCTGATTTAGTTTCAACACACCACAGTGCAAAAACCGTTTGTTTCAAAATCTCTCCGAGTGAAACCGTGCTTCCGTGTGGGTGTGTGGGTGTGTGTGTGAGAGCGCATGGCTCCCTATTCAGCACATGAAGAGGGATTATTCCTGTTTGTACACATTTGGCCTTGTCATGCATGTCCTCGGTTAAGGATGACGGCCTCCACGTGCCAAACTCGGATGTTCTGTGTCAGTCCTCGCTGACGTCCTGACATTTACCGCGCCGCCGCCGTCTTTGTGCTGCTTGCATCACTGTGACGGCAGACTTAGAGATTGCCAAAAATCCCAGAGCAGTATCAATTTGCTCAGCCAGCTCACGGTGAAGAGCCGATAAGACACACTACAGGCATACAGGGATGTGAACGCCCAAACTTTTGCTGGTGAAATGCAGTGGAGTGTAGAAGCAGGAGTGTAAACACACACACACACACACACACACACAGTACTGGTTGATGTGATAAAACCCCCTGAGAAAAATGACTGAAAACAAATTGCATTTGTACAGGCTGACCCGTGATTTAAATCCAGTCTGAAAGACAAGGGGATTAAAAGCCTGAAAGTGTGGGGGAAATATGGCTGCTGCGATGTTGCATTGGCGTGCATTTTGGCATTTCTCATTAGCTTTTTCAACATCAATCAAGCATCAAAGGAGCGCCGAGATAGCATGCAGCTATGCGACTTCTCCCACCGTCCATCATCCACAGCGGAGGAAAATGCATCATTAATCCCTTCTTGATAGGTTAGCTGTTTTGGGCATAAATAGTTTAGAGAGACTCATGACTAACTGATAAAGCAATGTTCAAACATGCATTATTAATACTAATTAATTAAAACATATCCTGATGGAATTATACAATGTGTTTCCTGTTTTTGGGTGATGCAATTTAATTGCAAAGAAGATGACTATTTAAAGTCCATCTGGTGCTGAGGAAACAAATTATTTCAAGAACACACTTTAAGATATGAGGAAAAAAGGATTCATTATTATAAACGTTTTATTTATAGAGCAACTCAATGCCCAGTTTAAGCTTGAAAACACTCCATTTGCAAATATTTAAAGAAATCCAGTGAAGCCTGGAGACTTGAAATTAGCTCAGACGGGAAACATGAACACTGTAAAGACAGCAGCTCACAGGTACTGGATGAAGTACTTCTACCACCAAAATTCTCAATTGCATGCTGTCAATTTTTCAGTACTCCATGCCGTGCCCACCGCTGACAGTTGGCTGCTGAATTTATAAGCCAGGTGGAGGGGTCATAAAATCAGGTGGACACATTCTTTGTTTTTTGTGTGTCCCCGGGGTATTCAGTGCTACATGCTCGTACCGTTACACAAGGTCATGGTTTATGTCCCTGTTAAAGATGGAGAGTGAGTTCTGCCCTAGTAAAACAATAATACAATGCTTTAATGAATGGATCCTTATTCAAAAAGGCCTTTACTGCTATTTCGTAAACCCTCACCGACGCCCGCATGGACTCCCTGAAGAGGAAGGAGAGATAAAGGCAGGCGTTGAAGAACAGGACTGACGGCAAACTTATTAAAACTTTTAAAAGCTCAGTGTGTTCGAGTCGCATGACTGTTGCTTGGTTATATGTTGCCTTCAAATCGACAACAGTTATTAATATGCTGTGATTATACTGTTACGTGTTGGACATTGTGGTGATTACGGCCTTGAATGGGCAGTTAGCGGCACTTGACATTTCACCGACTTGGTGCTTTACTTCTGTCTGCAGACGCGCTGGCCCCCGCGGGCTCTTCCTCGCTATCGACGGCTGTTTCCAGAACGGCTCGGATCATCCATTCAGCGGGTTAATGTGGCGTACGGAGAAGCTGCAGTAAAGATAATGTAACGGTTGTAAAAGCCCTAACGCTAATTAGCTCGCCGTCAGAGGTGCGGCAAAACGAAAGGGGCCGGTCGAGATGGAGGACGGGCGGGAAGAAAGACGGAGCAGATTGTCAGTAGAGCAGATTAACGAGCTGTGGGCGAGATAAAAAAAAAATATATAAAAAAAGGCTCTGAAGGTTAAAAGTGTCGCGTTACCCTGCGTCGGTAACTAAAAGTAGGGGACATGCTTCTGCAGGGCAGAATAACATTGTTCGCGATTAAGCAGTTCGGCTCGTTATTTTCTATTTCATAAATGTGGCATCCATTAATGGCATCAAATATATTCTTTTTTCTTCAGATGAACTTGGCCAATGTTTCCTCTTAAATTCGGAAGGGAAGTCAGCATGTACCCTTTTGTACCAATGTTTGCTGCGAGGCGCGGCATGCAAATATAAATCCGAAAGTGTTCTACCTGCGCAGTGTACGCAAGATTTTAGCAGTGGAAGCTAGTGGATAAAAGCTGTTTGGCAGGTAACTAGTTGCATTGTTTGGTGTAGCACAAAAAGATTGCGCGTGGCCTTTGCTTGCTTTTTCGATCACAAGTGGCTTTTGAAATATCTCATTTCACGACAGCAGTTGGGTTATTTGAAACATTAATGGAGCTTTCCTGATGGAAATGGCTCAACTGCTGTTATCATTTGGCCCACCAGGCTCTCTATCAGCCAGAACGGATGTGTATTCTCTGTTATTTTGTGACGGGGGTGGGGGGGAGATATGACCTCACATATATGGTCACATCCCGCGCTGCATTTAGATAATACTGCATTATGGGAATAACGCTGGTTTCTGGTTTCATGACCCATGGGGTTTTTTTCTTTACAAGATTTTAATGAATAAATTGCCCACTCCATGCTTATTATCTACCACCGTAATTCCAGGTGGGCTTTAACTAAAAGGACTACATTACAGTAAGCAGGAAGATTATGTAAGAACATTGTTACGGTATCTGGTTATCATCATTACATGCAGTGAATGATTATACGAGAGAATATAACATAATATATGTTGAAAATCACTAGATTATGTGATGATGATGATGAATACTGTATATTTATTAGATAGAATGTTAGAGTACAAGTACAGTCAAACAGTAGCATGTATTTCAGTACAAATACAGTCAAACATCCTGTCTAAGAGGAGCATTTCAAAAAAGCCCTTGCGGTCTTGTTTCCATTGAAAGTCCTTAGTACATAAATCATCGACATTTAACAATACAAATAAAACAAAAAATAAAACCAATATTAAATTACTCAATAGATGCAAAATAACAATAAAATGAAAATAAATTACACCACAGATGCAGATGTGATATAAACTATGTTTGATTGATAAATATGTGTCGACAGAAAAACAAACTAAAGTCCAAAAACATTCTAGGTTTATTAATAATTCTGTCAGAACCACATTTGACATCATGATGATGTGTCAGGTTCTACATCAATATTGATGTATTTCATTTGACAAATTGCGTCTGTGTCACTGTATTAGACTTTGCATGCAAGCGCAGCGCTTTTCTGGCCGTCAGTCTCCCTCATCCTGATCGACATTGGCAATCAACCAATCTTGTAAAATGGAGCAGCAGCGTGGAAAGTGACAAAAACGTGACCCGCGATCAAGAGAATGTACTTTAATCACACGGCGAGAGCCGTGAGGGGGAAAAAGGCCATCTGTGTGTTGTCAAGTTTGGTCACCTTTGACTCGGTGTTGCTTTGAATAGCAAGTCTGCCCGGTCTGACCTCTACGCCGCGCGGGCCTGCAGGGTGCGATCTTAGCTGGGCTCTACTGATACGGATACAAAGTCGGGAAGGAAAGCGATGCCGAATTTAGCATTGCAGCGGAAGCAACAGCTGTCGGAGCGTTTTGATCCTGTGGTGTTCTGAAAAAAAAAAAAAACATTTGTAAGTAAGCAGGGTGACGACAGACATGTCTCAACCTTTATTACTGTGTCTGCGCGTGCTTTCGTGTGCTGTGTCATCACTTTTGTTTTTACTGAAGAGAAAAAAGGCGGTGATGATCAGAGTTGTTTTACCGTTGTCTGTTTGCCAAATAGGCTGCCTCTATCATATCATCAGTTCTCATACCTGGCTAAACAGAAACGCACAGCAATAATTCTTCAGCAAGGTCGAAGGGAGGAAAAAATACAAAAAAGCAAGACAGAATGGCGTGAAGGGTGAATGAAGGAATGGAAAAACGCAGCGACGTGTACAAATGGCAGAGATGACAGACGCTTAATAAGAGCCTGAATTTGAGAAATGGCAGCGGGGAAAGACGGGAATAAATAAATGAGAGGAATAAATGACGGGAGGCACTGACTTGTTCTTATTGGCTGGCCAATCACTGATCGTCCTCTGTCGATGCAGTCTGGGGAAAAGAAAGTGGAGGAGGAGACAGGTGTAGGAAGCGCAAGAGGCCCAATCAGACAAACTTTTACTCAAAGTGATTGCTCCCTTGACATCACACACACACACAGACACGTGTATCAAACTGTAGTTAAACAGGTGTAGACAGACAGAAATTTAGTCCTGGGGTATTTTTGGGATGTAGATTTTTTTCCTACATGATCTCCTGTGTTTCATTCTCACTGCATCGCCCTCGTACAGCGCATCTGTCCACACACACACACACACACACACACACACATTTTTGGAAAAGGCTGCCCTACCTTCACACTTCAAGGTCCCTGGCCCAATTTGAACATTATCAGTGAGCGATGGTGGTCCACTGGTGCCAAAGGAGCTGGGTGGAAAAAGTAATTTTTCACATCATGCCACGATGTGAACTTCTCACCAATGAGAGTTCAGAAAGCTTTGAGCCTTAAAGCCTTTTGAGCAGTTTTTCGGGAAAACAAAAATCCTTCTGACTTTTGCTAAAATACACCTGACAAAAATGAATTGTACTGTGTGCAGAAAAAACCCCATCCAGGAGCGTTAAGAGGATGTCGAATTGTTCTGCATTGATGAAACACACTTTAGAAGAATACTGATTTCTATCTTTTAATATTTAATCAAGACGGTGCCAGGGATTGTGCAGATTAGGATGATTCACAAGCCGAGACAATCACCCTGATGACATTAGCATCTGCTGATTGGCCTTTTTAATTAACTTTATATTCAAAAGCCTGATTTAATTAATAACAGCTTGATGTTTTAATTATGTAAGATAGGGTGAGTTGCTTCATGCGAAATGTCAAATGCTGTTTTTTTGAAGCTTGATCCTTGGAAGGAAACATCTTGAGATACATGGCTGCTGCATTAATTAGATCGTTGTGTTTTTCTTTCGAGTTACTTTCACATTTGTTTCTTGTGAGTGCAGGAAGTAAAATAATGAATTTAGTCACGCATTGAGCATTGAGCATTGAGCATTGAGCATTTATTTTATTCTACTTTCTGCTGTATTTTCAGGGTTTTTGTAGCTTTGAAAATGTAATTAACTTTGCAGTGTAATCAATCAAATCGCAGGCAGAAATTTTTGTTTAAAATATGTTTTATTGTAGGATGATGCTGTAGTTGAGGTTGGGGCTAAAGGTTTGGGTGAATATTTCTTTTTTTTAAAAGGTAATATTTTATGAACAGAAATAAAAGCCACTGACATGCTGCTTTGCTAATGCTGCTAGTGCTTGATCTTTAGTGTCACTGTAAATGTTAATGAGCTGTCACGATCTGGGTAAAAAAAAAAAGTAAAACAGAAATGTGACAATAGACAAGTATTGTACGAGCCAGAGCTTGTCTCACCGCCGCCTCAGCTGAAGGTCAGAGAGGACATACTTCGATGGTTTGGACATGTCCAGAGGAGAGACGGGGACTATATCAGGAGAAGGATGCTGAGGATGGAACTGCCAGGGAACAGGGCTAGAGGTCGACCCAGGAGAAGAGACATGGACGTAGTGAGGGAGGACATGTGAAAGGAGTTGCTCTACGCATGAGCTGTTTTCAGCTATTCCAGAGTGTCCAGCAGCACAGCACCCCCGCTGGGGATCATCGTTTCATCACAGATCTGGAAATGGATGATGCCTTGAAATGACTATTGGTAAAGTTATGGATCCCTTCCAAATGATTTCATGTATTGCTCTGCTGACCAGAATTCACCCGGGGGGGGGGGGGGGGGGGTCTCTTGTGACTGCTCTTATTTATTAGACAAAGCCTTTTTGAAGTTTGATGACAGTGAGGGACAAACGACAGTGTCCGACTGTGACGTGAGCCTTCCCTAAAGGAAACCAGCTAAATCCCAACCGTGCATTTGTCACATCAAATATTTCTATCCGACAGCGACGTCCAACATTCTCAGAAGACGCAGCTTAATAATGCTGGCCCTGCTGATATGAGTGTCGGATCACACAGAGCTGTTGTGCTCTCTGCTGCATGGACAAACAACTTATTTTGGAGTTTCACTTCCTGTTATAAACAACAAAACATAAGTGGACAGCAGCCTGCAAAGCTTATCGAAGCAGACGACTCGAGCTGTGCTACGTGCACAAAATGCTCATAGGCCTCCTCCTCCATTGCCGTCAAGCACCCCCTTGACGGCAATGGAGGAGCTGCAGTAATTCCCCATCCCCTCTGCCTGTGACAGCCGCTGCCCAGGTGCCACCAACATCCCCCTGCAGGCTACAGTCAGGGGAGGGTGCAACAACTTTCCCCACTCCTTATTTAAATTCATGTGAACATAGCTACGATAAACTCGTCAAACTCCTGAGCTTTCTGACTGTGAGGTAAATGACAACTGCTTGTCAGGCTGCGTCTACATTTAGGATAGGATGTGACACCCCCCCCACCCCCCGTTCACGCCCTTCCTGTCCTGTGTGATCACACCCTTGTTTTAATACAGTTCAGTTCACAACCCCATCAGTGGTCAAATAAAGTATCAGTGAGGCGGCGTTTTTTTGTTTCATCGTGCAGCTTGTCTGTACTGAGAATATCCTCGGGGGCATTAATGGGGGGTCATAAACTCTGTAACGGATATTTGAACACATTGAACTCTAACTGGCCTTGCTCAGCCAAGGACACATGCTCTCCCCTGACACCATTTCCATGAACAGAATTGGAAATTGAAAACTATTGATTCCTCCTCTGCCTGAGTGCAATGCATTTATATTTTATTAAAGCGTAACAGTGCCCTCCGTCCCCCACCACCTTGATGAATTTCTTTAGATATCCTTAATTAGAAGTCGAAAAATCACATTTGCTATCTTCCCAGTTTTCGTGTGACCAAGAGGAAGGGGTTGGGTCTTGGGTGTCATTTTTCTTGTACTACGTGGGGTTTAGAATGAAGGATCGTGTGCAGGAGGGCTGGGACGGGTGGGGGACAGTATCAGGTGTGCTTTGTGATAGGAGAGTGTCAGCGAGGATGAAGGGAAAGGTCTCCAAGACAGCGGTGAGGCCAGCCATGATGGACGGCTTAGAGACAGTGGCTCTGAGGAAAAGACAGGAGGCGGAGCTAGAAGTGGCGAAGATGAAGATGCTGAGGATCTCGTTGGGAGTGACCAAGCATCTGTCGATGATTTATGTACTAAGGACTTTCAAAGGTTGGATAGGATAAGAAATGAAGCAATAAGAGGGACAGTGAAGGTCAGAGAGGACATACTTCGATGGTTTGGACATGTCCAGAGGAGAGACGGGGACTATATCGGTAGAAGGATGCTGAGGATGGAACTGCCAGGGAACAGGGATAGAGGACGACCCAGGAGAAGAGACATGGACGTAGTGAGGGAGGACATGTGAAAGGAGTTGCTCTACGCATGAGTTGTTTTCAGCTATTCCAGAGTGTCCAGCAGCACAGCACCCCCGCTCCAGCTATAGCTTCCACGACAATGTAAATTTGTTCTGCAAGTTCAGAACTATGGGCAGCATGGTGGCATAGCGGTTAGCGCTGTTGCCCCACAGCAAGAAGGTAGGAGTTTGTATGTTCTTCCCGTGTCTGCAATAACTTTTCTCCAGGTTCTACGGTTTCCTCCAAAAACATGCGATTTAAGTGAATTGATTCCTCGAAATTATTCGTAGTGTGTGATTGGTTGTCTGTCTCCGTGATGCGCTGGCAACACATTCGGGGTGTACCCCGCCTCTCGCCCATCGTGAGCTGGAGGGTGGGTGCTCGCTCTGTTAAGACAGTGGGATGCCATTAAGACTCTGTGAGAGGAGCCTTAATGTAATTAACAGTGAGGAGAGGGAGGGGGGCTGGCATCCGCGCATGTCACACAAACACACTCCTCACCGCTCTTAACCCACCCCCCGGTGAGAAAGTGTGTTTTTAATTAAAAATCCCCTATTGGACACACACACTTATCCACAAACACCACTTCAGGTTCCATGTGTTCCAGTGAGAACATGCAAGCTCGATTAGCATTAATCCTGATCTCTGGAATGGATAGCTTCTCAATTGTGGGTTTTTTTTCGCTCGGCTGGCTAATTTCATGGAGTGCAATTACAGCATGTTCAATTCCATTCCTGTGCAGAATGATGAGGCTGACGGTCTATCTCTGCACTGCAGCTGAGTGGGGCGGCGGCAATCATCGAAAAGTGCATTCTGACCAAAATGAGGTGGAGAACTTACGAGTTATGCAGGCGAATAATAAAAGAGACGACTGCGTGCCAAAATACAGTTTGGACAAGCCGTCGAAATCACGAAACCGCACAGCGAAGGGCGACTCTCCTGCAAATATTGTCGAGTTACCCAAAATGCGAATGAAAATACTGCGATTATTTGGGTCGAAATATTTCCGTGCCATGCAGACTGATGCCTGGCTCAGAATGTGCTCAGTGGCAGTGTGAAATCCAGTAATCTGGTTTACTTGCTGTCTATACGCTGTGTGTTCCAGCAGTGGGAGGATGAAAGGCATGTCAGCGCTGATTAGGGCGGTGGAACTGGCACAGTTTGGATAAAGCCTGTGTGCTTGTGCTTTGGTCACTCTCCAGTTGGGCGATTGAAGCTGCCCTAAGGCTGTGGCCACCTTCCCATCATTCCCAGCTCCTCCTTTCATGTCTCTTTGCCTCACCTTCCTCTTGGCGGTGCGACTGTTTCCCGACCGCTCACTCAAACGCGCAGCAAACAGCGACGCACGCGTATCTGTGCGCTTCTACGAGAGCGGCTTTCCAGCCAAGCGGCACGTGTGTCGATTTGAATGCAGGCAGTTTCATCAGCGTTGCTCTGTCAGCTTTGATAATAACTTGGGGCCCCCCCGAGGCACTGCGGCCTCCAATACTTTGTCACACTCCTCAAGCTCTGCAAACACAGGGCCGCCGCTGCCAGTAAAGCATCTCTGCCTTCGCTGATAATGAGCTCTGTGTCCTCAAAGATAGTCGAGTGCAGACGGGTGCCAGATTCCCTCCAGGTGTCGAGTGTTGCAATGACTTCTGACACCAGCGAGTCGTGAGCAACACTGACTATTGCAGGAAGTCATTCATTTTTGACTCGAGTAGATGAAAATGTGATGATGCCCAAAGGGAAAGTTGGTAATCACAGTGGCGGAGGTAAGAATGGGACACATATACAGAAGAGTGGCGAAGGAGGTTGCAATCCAAAGGACTCTGTAAACATACTTGACAAATGATTCATTATGTTAAATATGTAATCATAATAATCCCGCAGATTGACTAATAAAGAATTAGCAGTGCCGCATCCATAGCCATTAGCGCCCACTCATTTCAAAGGGACCCCTTCAAGAAGACAGCATCACCCCCCTGGCTATAAATCTACCTCTTAAAGCCCTCATGTGACGCGGGGACATGCATTTAGTTAACAGTTTAGTGCGGCAATTAGAATTTCCTCTTTCTCAGCCTCTGCCAAATGCCAGCCTACCCAACATCTGTTCCACCACTGCCGCCGCCGGAGCCGGCACATCAACCCTCGCCTCTCCCGTCTTTTCCTCTCTGTGGGTGGCAGAACACTTCAGTCGGGTCTGGGGGGGAGCAAAAGGTGCACTTATCAGAAAAAGATGAAGAAGGAAAAAAGAAGTGACGGATCTGCTGTCTTCTGGAACTATTAGAGCGTTCATTCCAGCCTAAAAAGAGGGAGGTTCTCCTCCCACGGTCACCTTGACCCAGCTCGCCCCCCCCCCCATCCCCCCAGCTACAATTAAATGACCAGTAGCGTGTCAGGCTAACCCGCCTCATATGTGGCTGTACTCCATCAGCATACGCCCCCCCCCCAAGCATCGGCGCTTTTTGCTCCAGCAGTGATGGATTTTCCATTTGCCCGTCTTGTGTGAAAAAGCGGCACGTCAAGATTGTTGCGTCCACTGTCACTCACTCCCCCCCCCCCCCCCCCCCCCCCACCTCACACCGTTTGCTCAACGCCATTTTAGGACTTTGCTGCTCTTCTTCGGTGTCGTAGAGGCCCATTTAGTTCTGATAAGCCATTGCTCAGGCAGCACAGAGGGGAAGGTCTCTACAACACGCAGACGGTGTCGCCACCTCCACCACATTCTCCACCTCTCTGTTTTCTCCTCTTTATTGCTCTGTGCTCGTGGCTCCTCTGTGGGCAAGTTGTCATTAGAGAGTTACTGCCCCCTTAAAGGGAGGGAGGGTGACAGAGGATGGGTGAGGCGGAAGGGATTAGGATAGAGACAGGGTGAAAGGGGGAAGGCGGGGGGGGAAATAAAGTTGCTCTTATCAGACTTGCCAGGAGCGGTGCACACACAAAGCTGTTTGGGAATCTCATTTAGTCTCTGCTGTTAGTTTAAGTGATATCAGTGCAATTAGCCGCCACAGGTCAGAGTGTGAGCCGGGCGAGCTAAGCGATTCCCTGAAATGCCACTATTGAAAGCATGAGGGATGGTCAAATCTCCAGGAAGACATCTAGAATAAAGTGATAAAGTAACTTTCTCTGCCTTCTATTCAGCCTTTTAATAAGTGTCAGGCGGTCGCTCTGGTTTGGAATGGATTTTCTTCCTCTTTGTGTCCCTCTACTCGGGTGATTTGGAGCCGCCGTACCTTTTGTGTGAGCCTCATGTAACTCAATTGTGCTGCATGTTGTGTCTTTTTTCATGTTAGAGTTAAGTAAGTAAGACAATAAGATTGGCCTTGGTCCCTTTTCACAAGAGCAACGAGAAATGAGTGAGTGCATTCGTGGGAACACAGTCAATTTATAACCCCGAGCATGAGCTCCTGCTGCTGTGTTCTACAGCAGCAACGACTTCTCATGCAAACTGGTTGTTATTCAGTGTAAACCTTTGGTTGTTTTCCAGAGAGAGCTGGAGAGTGTAGCTGGGAGAGGGATGCATGGATGGATGGATGGGTGGGTGGATGGATGGATGGATGGATGGATGGGTGGATGGATAAATGGATGGATGGATGGGTGGATGGATGGATGGATGGATGGATGGATGGGTGGATGGGTGGATGGATGGATGGATGCATGGATGGATGGATGGATGGATGGGTGGATGGGTGGATGGATGGATGGATGGATGGATGGATGGGTGGATGGATGGGTGGGTGGATGGGTGAATGAGTGGGTGGGTGGGTGGGTGGATGGATGGATGGGTGGGTGGGTGGGTGGATGGATGGATGGATGTATGGATGGATGTAGAGTAAATAGTAGAGTAAATCAAGTTCTGCCGTATGAAATGGAGCAAAGAGATTAGATTCCAGGAATTTGCGTGACATTATATTGCCATGACATTTTGACAATGACATAAGCCAAATCATCCGAGAGGTTCCATATTATAAAACAGTAAAATCCAAATTATTGTTCATTATTTATTTCATTATAGCAGCCTTGAATCCAGAAAAGTGACTTTTGCTTCACAGACTTACATTCATTTGTGCACAGTTCACCGCCTGCACTCCACCTGACTGAAGGCGATTGACCCTGTCTCTCCTTTTCCTCTCACCCCCCCCACCCACCTCCCTTGTCCCTAGGGGAGATCTGTGCATTCAACATCCATGGGCTGGAGGCTCCGTTCGAAGCAGTGGTGCTGAACGGGACGTCTGGCGAGGGCCAGCTGAGAGCCCGCGGCCTGGTGGACTGTGAGCTGCAGAAAGAATACACCTTCATCATTCAGGCTCATGACTGCGGTTCTGGCCCCGGCGGCACAGAGGGCAAAAAGTCCCACAAGTGAGTGAAGACAGACATTATTTTGAAATGTGACAGGATGCATTCGTACGTGATGTAAATATATATTAACAATTCACACAAACGTTTCAAAGCAAAGGAAGGGATTTATAGGTTTGACTTTGCACTTTTGGTTTGCCTGCACAGAATCGTTGGAGAGGAAATGCCAGGGCTATTAAATTTAGAAGACGTTTCATAATTCATGTGAAAAGGCTTTAGTTAATTATGTAAAGGTGTAGTACTTAATGTATAATACATCCTTGATTCAGACACTGAATTAAATCCAAATCACATAGTGATTTAGGAAGTTTGTCCCATTCAGAGGAAGATGAGTGGCTGGAAATGAAAACGGGGGCGACCGAGGATAGGGAGAAAGGAGGGTGATAATTTTGGCCTCATCATAACTTGGCAGAGTGACAGATTTTGGATTTAAGAAATGAAAGTCTGGAAATACCCTGTTTGGAGCCAGTGTGTGTTTTGTGTCTGTTCTGGGATCCATGGCAGTGCAACATGGAGAAATCCATGGAAAAGAGCCACTTTATCGATATAAAGGCTCAATCAATAAGTGATAATAACAAAACAATCACTCTTTTCAGCTGATTATACACTTATGAAAATATCATTCTGAATATTCATTTCCACTCATGACAGCAGATCCCTCTAAATCCTGCTACACGAGACCAGATTTGCATCCGAACCGGCGCAAACAGCACCTGTCAAAGCCGCTCTCATTCCGGTTCTGTGGATGGATCAACAGGAAACAACCTGACAGTCCATTTAATAGCTATTAAGAAAAGGGCAAGCAGACAGCCAGGTGCAGGTTCTTCAGATTTATCAAGCAGCTACTTCAGCGAAGATGCTTTTCAAATTCGCATTAATCCGACGTGGATGTTGCCTTCACATTACGTATTACTCAAATAGCACCGGGCTCCAGCTGGACACACAAACACAAACACACACAAACACACACACCTCCTCAAGCAGCAGCCGACTGGTTTAAAGATGTTAAATGACAAACACCATTTATCGCATTTGTTAGCTTTCCTGAAATCCGCCTCTGAGTGGAGATAAAGCCTCTCGGACAATGAAGCCACCGTCTCACCTTCACCTCAGCGACGGGGCCACATTTAAAATATCAAAGCCAGGCTACTAACAGGGGCTTTAAAAGCCGCTGAAGTTGTGTGTGTGTGTGTGTGTGTGACTCCACAAGCAAAAACGTATGAGCTTCTAAGCTAACATTTTCATGCTGTCGATCCAGTTTTAAACATCCCCTTTAATTCCCTGGCATCCCGTTATGCCACACTATTACTTGCTATCATCGCAGTTCATTGCCCCACTGCGACACACACACACACACACATTACACATGACATGTCAACAACAAAGAAGTCAGAAACATTTGGAGCTAAAGAGGGCGGAGGTGATCTGGAGTGACGAGATGAGTTTAAAGTCGCTCTCTTCTCTTTTCTACACTGCGCTGACGGCTGTCCCCTTTTCTCACTCGTCTATTTTTATTAATGCACTCAAAAAGAGGGGTCTCTTAGGGTCATGCTGGTCTGCCTGTCCATCGGCACGAAACGGGGCGTAATCTCGAGTCCATGGTCAGCTCATTCTGAAAAAATTCAAAATTGCTTTAATTTTAGGCAGATTTGAACTCTATTTCCATGTCCGGTCATGTCAGACAAAAAAAAACCCACCTAATCTGTATCCTACCAGAAAAGGGGCAGAGATCCTCGATTAGTGACTGACAAGAATACTAATTATAACGAGCCTCAGGTCAAGCCCTGCGATGGAGGGTCCATAATGTCCACTTGGCAACCACAAGTCCTCCATCCAGCAGAAGCACTCTGACATGGGCAGCAAAGGCGCTTGCCCTTTTCTTAAACTTGTCCAGAGATTTGCTTTAACACTTTTGGTTCGTTATTCTCTTACATTTCTAGCTCGTTGGCAGTTATCCACCAAAAAGCAGCACCAAGGCCACCATGTACTCGTTTCATCTTTCATTAAGAGTAATAAAATATCTCCATTAGTTATTTTTGATGAATAATTTGAAGAATGCAAGAAATTAAATGGAACAGCCCACTCACGTATTTTAAACCCTTTCCTGTGATCCTTATCTAAAAGGTTTCTGAGCTTGTCTGTCACCTGAATTTGACCTCAGAATTACTTTTAAAACTTGCTTTAAACTTCTGTCCGCCTTCTTGCTCAGCCTTTTTTCTTTTGTGGACTTTGGTGCATCTAATGGACGTCTCTATGAGTTGGACCCCTTTTAGACGTCCATGTGAAAATCCTCTGGACTGAACCTGCGCTGTTTCGGCTCCTCTTGTCTGACGTGGGCTCTCGTGGTGCTCTGCTTGAATTATAACCTCTAAACTCACAATAGACAAACACTGAATACATACATCATCCTGCAAAGCCGTGGAAAGTGTTATACAGCCCCAGCCTTGGTGACCTTGAGCGAGACTACAGTAGCACAGAACTGACAATAATGGTTTCCCTTTTCTGAGGCAGACCATTAATAGAACTGCGCACATATTTGATGGTTCTGAATCACATTGGTTCTTTGCCCTCTGAGATATTTTACTTGGCTGCCTGTTGAAGCTTTAATCACTTGTCAGCAAAGTGCAAAGCTCAAACGAATTCACCTTAAACTCCTTGAGACCGTTTCTGCTCAGGTCAGCTTTAAATGAAATATAAATTAATTACAGCACTTGTAGAGCTGACCTCTGTCAAATTCACAATTTGTACTGGACCGTGACGGCTTTTCAGCCTCTGCCATAAAGAGCCATAAATGTGCGTTATGTGATTTTCTAATGGTTTTAACACAATAGTGATTCAGCCTGGACACTAATGAGATTTAATTAGCGTTGAGCACAGAGGGGCCTTTTGAAGAATGACGTGCAGGACATCTGTAATTACAACCAAACTATTAACAAAGGAAACTCTTGTGATGCAATGACAATAAAGGCTTTCTATTTTATTCTTTCTAATCTATGTGTGTGCTTGACAGACAGGACGTTTGCAACCATATCTTCTTCCTCCCCTCCCTCCACTCGTACCGTTTGCTCCAAACTACAGAACTTTACTTTAAGTTCTCGTGGAGATGGGTTTTAAATCTGTCGTGCGCCGATTTGGGGGGAAATAACATAAAATTGCAGGAGGGTGATGGGAAGGCAGATTCAACCGGCTTGTTGGATTCTAAACGGTGAATTTTTCTTTACAGTTTTTGCCATTCTATGAACAATATCAAGCAAAATAAAGAGGAAAAAAAAAGAAAACTCCCAAATTTACTGAAGACTAAGGGACATGTTGGTAACAGCATGTCTTCATCGAGCTCCCTCTTCCTTCGAGGGTCTGAAACCTAATATGAGCATTCAATTCACATCTGAGACTTTGTCAGCCTTTAACGTACTAAAGACAGGAAATGTGAAGCAAAAAATGGTGCTTTCAGATTAAAACAGGAAACTGCAATACAAGAAGATGACAGTTCTTTCCAAAATAAGAGAGGCAACAAAAACTGGGACCGGAACCATGACAACAATTAGAAAATGCGATATTTGTGAGACAAATAATGTTGTTCAGACCGCTTGCGATTTGATATCTTGTTTACATTGGTCTGCAAATCATCAATCAGGATCTTTCATTTCTGCCACTGTTCCTCTAAAAAAATACCTTATCAGTCTTGAGATGTTTCTCTTTGCAGTTTGTGTTTCCTGATTCCCAACTGTGCAAGTTTCTGCTGTTGCCATGGAGTAATTAGGCATGAGGGACACGCCATGGCCTTATAATAATGTCTTATTATAATCCTTACCAGGATGGGAACAACTGGCTAATGTTTGTGCACACGTACGAATGGATGTTTGCGAAAAAGAAAAGAAAAGTAGATGGGATTTGCATACACGCACTTGTTTGTCCATGTCTGCAGCCACACTTTCACACAACTGCTCAGTCCTTACAATAGTAATTACAGTCATCGTTAGTGAATCTTAGTGGATGTTCTAAACACACTGCGGTGCGGCAAGGCTAATTACCTCACGGAACAGCAAGCTGAAGGACACACACATTCATAAATCCCTAATGCTGAGTCAAATTCACACTGATATACCTACATTTACATATAAATATGACAAACACCCTAGCTGGGGATAGATAGGACGATTGTGCACATTTTTTGACTCTACATAAATAAATAAAAAAGTCACTCCCTTGTGAGTGAAGAAGTGGGCCAAGAACTGAGCCTTGTTAGCATAAGCCGGAGATATAAATTCCTGCGGAGAGACGGCCAGGGGACTCCACACAGCTAGCTCAGCCTTGTCATTGTGCCGGTGCTTTATTCTACCAAGAATCTCAACTGTCACACTTGATGCTAATATGAGTGAAACCTCATTCTGTCAAAAAAACATGTTTGGTTGATGTGAGCATTATTGCTGGCAAGCGAATCAAATCCGGCGTCGGAATGTGTTGTTTATCGTCGGGGAGCGTAATATAATCGGAGAGTATCGTCTTCATGTTTCAATTAGGAGCTGCGCCATCTGTGCTTGTCTGCTTTAGTTAAAAGACAAAAGAAAGTGACGTTCCCATTCCCAGATCAGGGGCGATCAGGCTCAGGCATGTATCAGACGTTTCTCAGGTGGGATGAGCTAATGAAACAATTTAATTATTCATTTGTGCCGAGTTGCTCTCAAAGAAAAATATACTTTTTTTCTCTCGAAATAATCAAGTGCATCAAAGATTATATCTTAAATTCCCCCTTTCATCTCCTCTTCTGTGTGTTTTCCGCTGCGCTTGCACGATTGTCCGAGCCGCTCATCGGCGGTGTGAGCCGTACTATCTGTTGAACAGGATTTGAACAGGATTACCGTACATTATAATCTCTCTCAGAATACATGGCTTCCTTTGTTGGCGCCGCTGGGCGCCGGTCTGGAAGGAAGTGGGATTTCCTGGCGTATTAATGAGATCGCTATCTGTGTCACCCTGGGCATTTGCTTGCATTGGTACTGTCGTTTATTTCGATTCCAGTCTTATACAAGTAAATTGCTGATTCAACCTCTCGGCTAATTCTCAACAGAGATTAATTGAGTAATTGGCTTTTGTGTTGGATGAGTCTGTGTGTGTGTGTGTGTGCGCGCATAGGACGTATAATGACTTTGAGTGGCGATGTTGAGGCTAATAATGAATGTGGATAATGATCATGTAAAACGGGTGTAATGCTAACCTTGCTTTAGCATGTGTTGAACATGCAAACTGTTTCTGATACGAATTGATCCATTCTTTTTTTTTTTTTTTTATCAAATTTCTGATGGAGTCTGCAAAGTTATCTGTTAAAAACGATGCTTTAGAACATTTAAGTAGTGAATAAAAGGTACAGCCAAAGCTGTGTAATAGTCACCCAGTATTATATTATATATACAGTATATATATATTGTCAAATCCTGGCTGCAGCATTTAGAAGCTGTGATTTCCTCACAGACTAATAACAGAAGTACAGGTTGAAAAATGTTTTAAAGGTCAAGGTAAAAACGATTTGCACAGTTTTAGTACGAAAGCCCATTCCTGTCTTTGCGGTGAAGCATTATGAACGTCATTGAAAGGAAAGCCTTCGTGTTAGCAGCTAACACGTGGTTGTGTCTTTGCTTTTATCACGTTGCTGATGACACAAAAGAGAGCTGAGCACCGTGTGACTGACTGACACATGTATGGGTCGAACCTTTGGTACGCCCTGCTGCAGCAGCGTCTCTAGCAAATCTGAAAATCGCATCACACGTGCACGATGGCGGAACTGCGTGTGATGTATTAGCTTCATTGTACTACATGCAGAGGGAATGGAGATGGGTAAAAATACCAATTATGGCATTCTAACTACATTTAAACATCGCTCATATTTTACATCATGATTTGATGAAGGAAGTTCCGCCTTCACTGGGGTGATGGAGTGTGTTTAACCTTTGACTTCCTGGAAGTAGCCTCCTTGTAATCATTCTCACACTGGAGGGGTCACTTAACCCCCTGTTGTCTATCTGTGTCGCTCTGACTCGTGGACCCCCCACCACACACACGCTATCATCCTATCTCTAGAAAGCCAGCCATCTGTTTTCCACCAGATGTGAGCCATCAGGAGAAAAATACACACTCACAGTTAGATATATTCACAATTATTAGATAAAGATATGCATCATGTGTTTAAGTACATGGGAATATCATCACACACACACACCCAGCAGTGGTGCCTCCATACAAACCACAGAGTGGGACATATGCCTCACCACTGGGGAGTGTGGTAAAGCAGGGGATTAATGTTTAATATGACTGAAACCCGGCTGCTGGGAGATTTACAGCTCACGCCGGCGCCACCATCGTCTGTCAGTGCTTCTTATCACCAGCTTCACTGTTATTAGCATCCCAAACGAAAAATATTGTATGCTGTGTAACACGTGTGCTGCCTTTTGCCCGACATCAGCTGGGATAAGGCGCAGACCCTACAAAGGATAATCCCATCTGGATGATTAACGATTTTGTGTTGGGGGGGGGGGTCTTACCGGTAATTATAACATAATATAAAAATACAGTCAGTCAAATAGCGAGAACATTTTAGGAGCTCACCATGTGCTTTTGAGTCATCAAAACTACCGTAATAGTAACAAGAAGAGGCTAATAGATGGATATTTTATTCAGTGTTGCATCTGCTCATGTGAAGAAACAGGGATAATGTGTTTGTGTAGAGGAACAGGAAAGATAAGACCTTTCTGGCTTTGCTCGGCCCTCCCACTGTCTTTACACTCATTTAATGGGAAATGTCTCCGTCATTACGCTGCCCACTATCTAATCCAATAAAACCACATCATCATCATCATCATCTTCACCCCTTTGTCTCTTGTAGTAAAGTGTTGCTTTGTGTTTGAAGCTTAGTAGTGCATTCTTGTGCCCCAGAGCCATCTATCACTATAGTTGTGTCAGTGAGTCAAATAATTGACTGTGCAGGTGACTGTTGGAGGGTATTGATGAAGACGTTGGAATTGCTGCAGATAGATCACTTATAGAGTGATTAATTAGTGCGGCACAGGCATTTTGAGAGCTGCCTTTTTGAGTTATGTTGCTAACAGACAGACAGACGGATAAACGCAGGCATAAACATCACCTCCTTGGCCGAGACAATAAACAAAAAGAACGAGGTGGCCGTTGAGCGGATTTTGTCTGTCGCAAATTCCATGGTAAGCTATCTGAAGAGCAGTTATTTATGGTTTGTTGTTTGCATCGTTATGTGTTAATAAAAATGTCATATCATATTGGAGTTTAAAGCGACATCCTTAAATGTTGGATGAACGTCTCGACTCTCTTCCCCTCTGCTGCCTCTCCTGTCTGCAGGGCAGTCGTGCACATTCAGGTCAACGATGTGAACGAGTTTGCCCCAGTGTTTCGAGAGCCCCAGTACCGAGCTGCGGTAACGGAGGGCAAGATTTACGACAACATCCTGCAGGTGGAGGCCACTGACCAGGACTGCTCCCCACAATACAGCCAGATCTGTAACTACCAGATCACCACCCCCAGAACGCCCTTCGCCATAGATCGCAACGGTGAGTAGACGAGAGCGAAATCAATGGCGATGCGGTAATAATAGATATTTCTGCAGGTTTGAATCCTGACTGAGGCTGAGCTTCATTTGACACAAATAAATGTGATTTATTTCAGCTAATTTCAAGTTTGCAGGTTCCATTTTCAATCAACCTGGCACAGCGACAACCACAGGCTGTTAATGTAGCGACACCTTTCAAACCAAGATGGAGATTTTTGATTTGTTTGTACCACCCATCAGTGCATTCAGATATGTTTTATAATTGCACGCTCTCTAACATTCACACACTCCAGGAGCAAAACGCCACATTCTGTCTCTCCTCAGGATGAAATGTTCTTTTTCCTCTTCCCAATGACGACATTAAGCTCCGGCCACAGAATCATCGGCCTGCGAACGCACAAACACACAGAGAAATCAGTGGGCACTCACAAATGACACACTCGTGGACTTGCTTCACTCTGCTGAGTTGCCACACTTGGCTCTTGAACATTGCAATGGTAATTTTGTACAATGCAAAAAAATATATAATAATACAGTTTTTGTTTCAGTACTCTTGGTGGGTTTCTTCCACAAAGTCAAGTGGGATAGTTTAACTCTAGATTTAAATTGTTACCACTTTTAAAATGAGCTATTTGGAAACGACGGGCTGTAGTGGCTCCTCTAAAATGAACATTTGGAGCGGTGCTGAGAATGCAGGGGATTTAACTTATTAGCTTTCTGTCGCTGGCCCGACTGGCTGGCTGCTGCCCACAGCTGAGGAGGTCTTTGAATGAAAAGACTGAGTGGATAAGGTCGGGGGCCACCCTGCACTTTGAATGGCACAAGGTTGAGGCCAGAGCCACACTCCTCTCTATTCTCTCTTTCCATTTTAAGGGGCCCTGTTCAGACATTGACCGCTGAGGAAAAAAGGCTTTGAGAGCCCTTGAACTCGAGAGCAGTGAAGGGAGTGAGGAAGAAGCTGGGAGGGGGGGCGGGGGGAGGGTTGGCCTTTTAGAGTGAGTGGGAGTAAGTGCTATGAGAGCGTCAGGGAAAAGCGTCCACTTTTCTTTACGGCATGCTACAGCTCGACTGGTCTCTGCTTGTTTTTGGTGCCAGATGCCTTTCTCTGCTTTGCTTTGCAGCATATATGGTATCCCTTTAATGTAGACAGGATTCTTTAGCTAATCGTCATGGCGACTCCGTATCCCCTTCCCTTTTTCAGCACTTGGGAAACAACACTGTGCCTCTGTGAGTCAACAGCTTTGATTTATTGACAAACTGTAAGCCATACTGTACTGTACTTCCTCTTTCCCAATACGATCAACTAGACCCTGTGATCGCATCCGGGGTGTTCCATCTCTTGCCCGTAGTCAGCTGCAGACTCCTGACCCGTACTCCGATGTGTCGACTACAAGAAGATGAATGGATGAATGAATGAACGCCATCGACTATGGATTAGCCAGATCTGTACAATACCCGTACTTTTAAAGGGGTGGGATTTAACTTGGATTTAGGAGGTGATTAAACAGGAATTGCTTGATGATGTCTGAAATGTCAAATTAATGTTTTGAAAGACGGAAAAACAGCCTGATAATTGATTGTTTGTGACCATAGGTTTCAATAGATTCCATACAGATAAGCATGCATTCTAGTAAAAAATGTTGAAACAACCAGGAACAAGGTAGTGAGAAAAGACAACAAGCCCCTCGATGTGCAGAAACAACTCTAGAAAATGTTGATACTAAAATTATTGCCAAAAAAGTCATTTGACAAGACTGGCAGAACCGTTTCATTAGCAAGCATATCTGATGTTGCTCTTTTGCAAATAACATATAATTATAACAACAAAATAGCTAATAGGACGCATCAATTTGATCATTTGTTTTCTTGCAGACATTTTTTTTTTAAGGACGACACACTGCAATTTACTTGATCATATATCGGACTTCATATATCACTGTGTTTGTGTTTGTGTTGGTCGTTTGTTAACAGCACAGAAAAAACAGACCTTGTCCTTAAAAGAAAAAGAGCAGAAGGTCTCATCAACCTTCGGTCCAATTGGATAGTAATTACAAAGGGACGATCGAGAGGCTTCACGAGACGGATGCAAATATGTTTTGCTTGTGCTCGTTTACACGCGTCTGATAGCGACGCAAATCGAGAGGACAAAATAGAGACTAAAGTAGTCATTTATTAGCCGGCTGCTGTTCCCGGCATTCGCGGCACGCACTGCCTGCTGACACGGATAAATTGATGTAGTAATTGAAGGAACGGGCAGAGGAACGTCCGTCATGCAGGAACATGCGAGTGTCTGTGCAAATTTGCGATAGAAAAGAGAGAGTAGCACAACAGGCGGCAGGGAAATGGGATAATGTCGAGCATCGAAAGGGAAGGGAGCCGTTTAAGTTCTTCAGAATCTGAAGGAAGCATGGAGAATTGTTGATGATGAGCATGGAAAGCTGGACAATGCCATGCATTATCCCGACTCCTCCCTCTTTCAAGTGTGCATCCCATAATGCCACATTATCAACATTCAGCTGCCTTTTCATGTCTCTCCCCCTTTTATACAATCCCCACACGCTGCTAGCGTTCTCGCTCAGGGTGTGACGGCATTGCCCAGACAGGCTGCATGAAGAGCGGCTGCCATCCATCTGAACTGGACGAGCTATCAAATATTAACAGATACATTAGGAGCACGAGAATTCCATTCATGCACTCTGTTCAGATAAGACGCCAGGTTGGTAAATGCCCCCCCCCCCCCCCCGGTTACCGAAAGACAGGAAGCTCGCGGTCACTGGATGTGGTCTGAATGCCGATTGTGGAGACACTGCGAGGCTATATCTTAAGTTGGCAGGGTGAACTGTTTGTACCGAGCTTAATGTGACGGACAGATTGATCGTATAGCATGAAACCGGAAGTGATCACAACGTTTATAACAGACTTTGGCAACAATAATATGTGACCTTTACCTTGACCTAAAGCTGAAATCAGGAATACTTGACCTGCAACCAGCAGCTTAGGCATTCAGGCCAACTTTCTTTCATATATCAATATTCAGTACTCACATATTTAGTGTCGCACTCCTTAACATTGAAGGCAGAAAGGCGCTGCAGTTAGTGGAATCGCCGTGTGTGTGTTTTGGATGCGTCTAGCAGTAGTACAGCGCTCTTCTTTTCCAAAGGACAGGTTAGTGGTCTTTGGCCCTTGGCTGGTCTGTCCTCTAATTCTCATGTCTCAACACTTCAACCCGACTGCGCAGCAAATGTCCCGATATCAACCCTAAGGAGGGGGGCGGCTGCTGCACATCCCTGTGCATGTAATAGGCCTCACGATGGTCATTCTACTAGTCATCCTTTTACGAGGCATCGCTCGGGATGCCTTATCAGACCTCACACTGTTTCCTCTGGAGCCACTAAATATATGATCCTCTTATATTGTACACGCTGGCCTGCTAGCGGACCTACAGGTGTTACTTAAAGTGAGAGATGGCTTTAAAGATTAAATGGCACTTTACTTTTATTGTCTTTGTGTGCGCCGAGCAATAACATACGCTTTCCCGCTCAATGCTCATCTTTGTTTGACTCTCCGCAGCGGGGAGGGGGGGGATCTGGGAGGCAAGGGGAAATACAGGTGTCGTCATTGCATCAGGAAGCGACGGGGTTTTAATGGAGACATAGTCTTAATTTTTGCGTAGCATTAGCATTAATCAAATCATCATGCGAGATGGAGGCGAGGCCTACCTGTCGCCCCAATCAGGATCGCATTTGCTTCATTGATTATATCAAGGCGGCGCCCTTAATTTGACAATAATATATAACGATGTTTACAAATTAAAATTAAACACCCATTACACCTTTAAGGGAAGGCGGGCAGGCAGGCAGTGTACAAACAGATACGCAGCAGCACACCAGCATTCCGAGTCATCTAAAAAAGCCATAAATTCCATAATGGCACACACGATGCTGTGTAATCGATGTTCTCACGCTCCTCATTTTGAAGTGAGCACTTTACGTGCATGAGTTCTATAGTTTATATGAAAATGTAGCCGTGAAAGCATGTAAACATAGCAGCTTTATTGTCAGTTTTCAGATTGACGCGTCCATTTCAAAGTTGAGAGAAGCGGTGAATAAGGACAGGCACTCTTCTTTTTTTTAAGGCAACACTTTCATCTAATGCTCATTTAGCTGTTACAGCTCGCGCAGCCGCTCCATATGGTGTCTATTACTTAGCTGATTCATGCCTGTGGTGCTTCATTCTGGATGAACGTCGTGGAGCGCATCAGGTATATTGCTATAACTTCCCAAATCACTTTGCCTATTCCAATTTATGACATCTTCTGGGAAGTAAGTTCCAGGCTGAAGAAAAGAAAAGTAATCTAATTGAATCAAATCAATAAAATTAAAGTTCCTCTCCTGGCTCTGATTGAAGCCTTAAAAGATGTAAAATAACGCATTTATTTTCTTTTTCTCTGTAAAGAAAATCCTTCCATTGCTTTGTTGGAACTATTTTCCTCCACTTACATATTATATATGGAGCTAAACATTTCTCACCTCTCCACCACCCCCATCCTCTCTTCCCCCCGCTCCCCTGTATATTGAGCGTACCTGTTCAGCTTCACAGAACCAATGGCATGTGGGAACATTACAGTAATACATGTTCAGCCCCTACGCTGATTGAGAGGTTCTGACATCGGCATGTCTTTCATGAGAAGCGGGTTTGAAGCATGTTTGTATGAACGTTCATCTGGCTAGCACAGAACCTGATTAATAGTTTTTTTGCCAATCATGCATATTTATTACCATCTGAAATAGGATTTTATTATTTAAAGTTCTTGCTAATTGATGCCGGCCTTCAATTTGTGCCTGTCGATGTGTCAAATGGCGAAACAAAATCTGACTCCACTTTAGAACATGTTAGAAATGTGAAAGAGGATCCTGCTGTGGCGTTGAGTTAAACAGTGAGTGACTATGTCTTTCCTCCCACTCACGCAAGGTAACATCCGGAATACCGAGAAGCTGAGCTACGACCGGCAGCAGCAGTACGAGATCCAGGTGACGGTCTGGGACTGTGGCCAGAAGAGAGCCCTTCACAGCGTTCCCGTCCGAATCGATGTCAAGCCTGTCTGCAAACCCGGCTGGCAAGGTCGGCCTTCATTTTATGTGTGCAAACACATCAAGCAGGGCCGGGTTTATACATCCAGAGATGCAATCATTTGCACGCAATTGCTTTTGAGATAAGGTTGTCTGGTCGCGTCGTTGAGTTCGCACAAAATGATGGAGCCCAGTTGTGAATATTTCCAGTATGCATCGTCTCACACATGCAATTGTGTTGTGTGGGCTACATCTCTGCAAGCTTCATTTGGATTTCAGTCTCCGCTCCTCCCTGCCCACCTGTCTATATATCATCATCTGTCTTTTCCTTTCTTGGCCCTCCCTCCATCTCTCGCTCTCTCACTCTCTTGCTCTCCCTGAGGAAAGTATCTGTCAAGCTTTGCTGCTGTGATCCAAAGCACTTTACTAAGAGCATTGTGACACAGCCAACGCGGCTCTTAGCACATCAGAAAGCTGTCGTGGCGGCCTTAACAAGGCCCACAGTAATGCAAATTACATGTGTATGCAGTGAGCACTGCAACAACAACAACAACAACAACAACAACAACAAAGTAGTGCCAGTGATACATACAGATGTAATTTACACTTGTCAGAGAGGGCAGGGAACGGTGATGAGGGAGGAACTCAGGCATGCAGCTTCACCATATGCTTTGCTCTGTCATTAAAAAGGCGATTCATGCACTGAATTTCTTTGGAATCCGGCCATTTATTGTCCCGAAGGACATGATTTTAGCATGTCGGCAATAAACAGCGGCACACAGGGAGCCCGGCAGCAGCTCGCTGCAGCACTGAACCCTGCGTAAACCATCAGGTTGCTTCTGTCTCATTTGATTTGTGTTTTATCCAAACTTTGAAGCAGAAATCTTCAAGTACAAGTTCCCACGGTGTCTTAAAATAGATGGATTTGAATGATGGAGAATGGTGCCTCTTAGCATCTTAAATGCCCGTGCTCACACTATGAGCGCGTGGCTCCGATCTCCCCTGAGTAAGAGCTCACACTACTCCACACACCGACGGCAGTGTCAGTGAAAACGGATCATATTTTAACACCAAAATGCTTCCTGTTCTTCCTCTGACTGCGTCGTCTCAGCCCTAAATGATTTACTGCCGAGTTTAGCTGCCGTTAGCTACTTAGTTCACATTGTTGTTCAGCTTTTGCCGTCCAGGTAGAGGACGTTTTCAGGCTGGGGGCCTCCCAGAAATAGGCCGATGGACAATGGGAATGAAGTGTCTGGATTTTACGTGCTAACACAAGTTGAATGACCGGAGAGGAAGCTGATGAAAGAAGCTAAGAATTTATGAAAAGAGTGAGCGATCACGACACAAAATAGTCCCTCGCTTGTTTTAGGGTGCGTTACTGCGCTGGCTCGATGAATGACTTTCCGCATAATGATGTTGACGTTCGAGTTTTTAACATAAGCACAAAAACCAGATGTGTGCAGCTGTTATTATTAGCCGCTAAACAAGGTGCACACAGTGACATTATCGCACTTCAGATGTTCAGGGGCGATCCTGTCATTGACGATGTATTTTCTGTGTGAAATTTTAAAACTAGGACTTTCAGTTTTCTATTATGGTCAGAGACCTACAGATCTTCGCAGCTCCAGAGACATCCTCCCTCGATGAAAAGGCAGCCATCCCTGTCAGCGTTGTTTGGCAGGAGCACGGGGAAGATGAAGAGGGAGAAGTAAATGTCATGGTCTCCGATCAGAGGATATTTAACAGAGCCTGTGATTATCTTATTAAAAGCAGGCTTCTTCAGGAATGTCAAAGAAACACACACACACACACACACAGCTACACACAACAGTGTGCGCAGTGAGTTATTTTCATTCACATTACTTTCACTGAAATAAGCCTTGACTGGGATAATTCTGCCTCGTAATTACAGATTTTTAGTTTTCAGGAGTCCTTTTTATTGTAACTGAGGGCAGCCGTAAATCCTGTTTTTTTTATTATAACAATTTATCAAATGCAATTATGACTATATATAAATAATAAAGTTGTTACTGATGAACTGGCAAAGAGTTATCGCCTGACTCTGAAGCTCTCCTGAGCAGAGTGGGGACTTTCACTTTCAGTCAATGGCTGGCTGGTGAACATTTAGTGAACATTTAGTGATTATATCAATCAATCAATCAATCAAATCTTTATTGCAGACACAATGGTCCAATTAAAAAGCACACATAACATTTACAACATTTATAGAGGAGAGGAAAAGCAAAAAAAAAAAAAAGTATTCTCAAAGTGTTTCTTTTTCCCTTGAAAGGCCAAAATAATTAAAAAGTTTTCAAGGTTTCATGGACGGTCGCTTATCTTGTCTCTGTATCAACTTCCTTGCAGCTGTATTCAAAGAAACACACACACACACAGAGAAAAACTAATAATGGAATGAGTAGACAGAAGGCAAGATAAGTGAGAGAGCAGACTGTTGAAGCCAGCCTTTTCTCCATTCGATGACATGGTTATCAGTTTGATTTCTTACAATGCATTTTGTTTCCCACCCCCATAACAGGCTCTTTGACAGGAGGCTGTCTGCCGTCGAGCCCAGGGGCCACAGACTTCTGGTTTGTAACAGAAAAGGGTTCAAAACAAGAACCACAAAGACTTCTGTATTCTTGTTTCCTCAGAGAAAGTCTAAATGTACAAGTAGACATGCTGCCTTTAAATTGACATTCAAAGCGAATCGGAGCAACCTCTAAACCCTAACTGAACGTTGTGGAAATTAAATTAAATTTAGCTCCAGAAAACATAGAAAACACATAAAGGCACTTGCAAACCAATAGAGTTCAGTTAGATGTGATATGATGACATTGTCTTTTGATAAATGAGTGCTAACAGAAGACCTGTGTGTTAACAATAAAGTTTGTGGAAAGTTGAGTCAAACTCAAAGAGGATCTGAGATGAGCAAAAGCTCATAAGCCTTTTCTTCTTCTGAGGCAAGGAGCTGCATTTTATCCTTGATTCTGTCTCGTGTGTGTGTGTTTGTGTGTGTGTGTGTGTGTGTGTGTGTGTGTGTGTGTGTGTGTGTGTGTGTGGTCCTGATCTCTGATAACAGGAGGAGGAGGAAAACTAAATGTCTCTGCTCTTCCCGTTCCCGTTTCCTCTACTGTTCTCCTTCCTCTCTAGTCTCAGGCCGGGACGCTCTGGCTGCTGCTCTAGCAGTTTTCATCCACTCTCTGGCATTAGCTTGTTTCCCATTATTACTTTTGCGGCCTCCTTCCTCGCCTTTTCATGTATGTGTGTTCAGCCTGTATTTGTAGCTTACATTTCCTGTTTCTTCACTTCTTCTATATGTCCGTATTATTCCTTCCCCCCCCCCCCCCCTGTCCTTGTCTTCCCTCTTCTCAAACCCAATTTATAAATTCTCCCTCTTGTCTTTGACTTCTGATTCACTGTTTGTTTGAAGCTGGAATTCCAGTCACCTCCAGTGTAAATCTAAGTAAGCAGACGCTCCTCCTTTCACCTGAATTACTTCACAACACAAACACTGTCACGGGGATCAAATTATACGAGCCCTCTGTGCCCTCATCCTTGGCTTCAGGCGGGAGGAATGGATAAATGGTGATGGGTAAAAAGAAAATGCCCGAATCCCCTGGTTCATCTAATTGTGTCAGATGAGAGCAATGGCTGGATACAAAGTGTGTGTGTGTGTGTACTATGTATTGTTTTGTGCATTTGCAAGGATACTGCACGTTACAACCTCTAGATGCATCTTGGTGGCAAAAAAAGCATGACCTGAACGTCAAACGTCAAAGTACACGCCCACACACACTTCAATAATTGCAGTCTTGCTCAGTGCCTCTCCAGTATCAATGCAACACTGAAATTAGGAAGACAAAGAGTAAAAAGGGAAGTAAGAGAGGAACAAACCGGTATGGAGTGGCGGAATGGGAGCTTCAAAGGGCAGATGAGTTCAGGGAAAATATTAAATACCACTTTTATGTCCCTCTCAGGTAGCTATGAAGCATCAGATGGAGTTAAGAGAGCAGCATGCTTGAAATCCACCCTGCGGGAAGATCCGACCCTGCGGCATACATGCTGCAGGGATTACTGTGTATATCCCAACTAGCCTCGGCTCCCCCCCAATGAGAAGACAGGGAATGTGTGATGTCTCAAGTAGTCTCCTTAGTCTGCCTCCGTCATGAGCAGAATGAAAATGAAGTTGGAGAAAAGTGAGGGCAGAAAGCCCCAGAAGTCATTTTTTGGCATCTTTTATTTATATATTTTTTACTTTTCACACGATTATTTTGTCATTTTCATTCAATCCTCAAAGAGCCAAAAGCATTAGAGTCTCGCAAGACAGGAAATTGGTGTCGTTACAGGAGGCTTTCAACCAATCTGGCAGAATGACAAATTGTGTAATTGCATTAGAAAATATTCCATTGGAGACTTGATGGCTCTTGTAACAGAAATGCTGCTGTCAGCTCAGGTGCGACAAAGATCTGACCTAATAGACATGTGGCTTCCTGTTCCATGTCCATGTCTCAGAGTAAAGCTCTGAAATTTGACATGTCAAGATCAGAAATGATATTGATATCATAATACGCCTTCGATTGACTTCACTGTACAGTAAGAAGCTCCGTTACCTGAGCACTTGACGAAACACCTGAAAATCAATCCAGTTAAGCAGGTAGATCATCATCATCATCATCATCCATCTCCTGTATTCTGCGTCCCAACCAGACAAAATCGTATAATTTACTGTTCAATGCTGCCAGTTTAGAACAGCTGATGTGTGAAACCATTAAGCCGCTTCAACTTTTCAAGTAATAATCTCGGGTTCAAGTTCATATAAAAGAACGTTTTAGCAAACAAAAACAATCAACATATCTGTTGCTTTCATGTCAGAAACTGAGGTTTGACATCCGTTTGGTTCACGGTTGATGCCGTCATTTAGATGAAAGCGTGAAAATGAATGCTTTTGGGGCATTGTGAAGAAAGGCAGGCAGAGCGATGGGGCAGGGAAGAGGAGGGTAAATAAAAAAGACGGTACTCATTGAAGAGGAAGGAGATGAAGGCCAAAAAGAGGTGGAGAGGAGAGGAAAGGGAAGGAAAAGAGCGAGGGCAGAGTGCTCTTTTAAATGGAAATGGTCTACTCACTGTAATGGCTGGGACAAATAATGACGACCCCCCCCCCCCCCCCCTGAATACACCGTCAGCATTTTTACTCTCACACACACACAATATTCACATAACCGTCATCGCACATGTTCATGCCAGAACTTAACTGATGATGGTCACACACTCTTCCTCACCCTCTAGAGATGGGGAACAGCAAGAAAGTGTGATGATGCATCATTTTATTAAGCACCCCGATCCATCTTCCCTTTCTCACCATCTCTCTCTCTCGCTCTCCCTTTCAGGAGGATGGTGGGCGATCACCTCGGGTTGCGTTTCGTTACGTTCTGTAGTCAGACAAATAACTCTTAATTTAGATGGATGATCTCAGGCTGCCTTGTAAATAACAACAACTTGAAACTCTCTAGAGCTCATCATAATGAACGTTTTGTGAATGAGGGAAAAATGTAGCAACAACAAAAATAAGCGATGCTTGCTTCATAAAATGTCCCATGAAGTCCCACCACAGTGGGGAGTCATGCTCCTACCAGCAAGTACATTCCTCATTATGTTTGTTGACATTCATCATCAGATCCTGTCCCTGGGGGGCCCTTCATGAACACCTGATGTAGTCTTTTACCGAAACGCCTCAGTGGTGTGTGGCATTCAATCCACCGGTATTTTACACAGAGGACATATGCTAAGCAGGAAATGTCAGTATATGTTTTAACTCAATATGCAGATAAGCGGATAAAAGGAGGCATGAGGAATGGCAACACATTGACAGAGTCAAAAAGCACATAAACAGAGTTTAAAGTCTATTCTCATTGCCTCATATGTATGCACTGTGCAATGTTGCATCCATCTTATGGAGGCTCAAAATTAAATTAAAATTCGCTAATGACTAAAAAAAATAAATAGGCATTTAACATTTCATTTATTCCAATTTCCCTCTGAGTGAAGCCCCTCTAGACAAGTGTTACCAGCTTTAGGTGATTAGTGTCACTCCCTTAAATTAATAACTATTAGGAGGTGAAAACACCTCAAAATCCTCCATGTTTAGCCAATACTGATGAACATGAACTTTAAACACCCCCTTCAATTCAACTCTTTCTTACATGTTCCATGCTAAACCCGTTAGCCTCATGTGTTCGACAATGTTCCCCTCCTGCTTTCCATGCATCCTTAACCAAGCTCCTCCATCTTCCCTTCTCCCCCAACCCCCCCACCCTCCCTCTGTGGATGTGGAGTTGGCTTGACAAAAGCAAAGTCCTCGACAGGTCACCGACTCCCAGTTGTGTACTGAATCTGTAAATACTGGAACACTTTCTATGCCCCCTCACCAATGTGAGACGGTGCAGCGTCATTCATTTACCGGTACTCAGCATGGCAGAACAAAAACAACGGCCAGAAAGCCAAGTCAGCAACCCCCCCAGGGTTTGAAGGTTATTGTCATATTTTTCTATACCAGCTATTCTGTCGTACATTCATTCAAAGATATTGTATCAGTTAATGTGATAGCAGATTATAAATTATCTCATACTAGTATCATGAATGTCAAAGTTCATTCATGAAGGTGAACTTTGACATTTTGGAAAACGACCTTAAATGTGGATATAGGCTAGCCTTTCTCTGCCTGTCCTAAAGTTGTTGTGGTGGCCCAAAAAAAAAAACCCGGAGTTTAAGGTGAATAAAAAATAAAGAGTGAGACCAAGGAAATGTTTTTTGTTAGATTTATTAAATGAGCTCAAAGTCAAATGGGGATCTTATCAAAAGAGAAAAAAGCAAAAGAAGAAGAATAATCACCTGGACTTGTTCGTTTCGTCTCTCATCCAAGAGGCTTCTTCAGTTCTGAGAGGCCGGTCGAGGGTCCAGATGCTTGTGAGCACGAGGCGAAGCGTCTTCAATCAAGCTTGAACAAGTCCGGCTGATTCTTTGTTTTTTGCTCTTCGTCAAGGTGTCTGTCTTTCTCCTGACTCAGCAAATGTTATAATTCACTGTCAACAGCTTTTATAGACACGACTACATAATGAGTTGGAACCGCTCACTGCAAACAAAGCTTAAGAGTCAACATCGTTTAAAGTCCATCCTGCTGTTATCTCCGGAAGAGACTAACACATTCCCAAAGAGTTTTGAAAGAAGGAAGGGCGGGGGGGGGCGATATCATTGCCTTGCCACACAAAATAACAACCTGCCCAGACAGAAATGCAATTCACATTTGACAGGACAGACAGTGACAGCATAATGACTCCTGCAGGTGCTGGGCTGCACTTCAACAACAACTCAGCGGTTTCATTAGCGGGGCGTGTTTCACCAGAAGGATGTCGAGTTGTGACGAAAGAACTATCACTGACAAAGAAAAATTGGCGGTCGAGCCCATTTTTGATGGGAACCTAAATGGACCCGCCGACGTGGCAAACATGCAATGACAAACGGGGAAAACAAGGATCGAGGCGTTTCAAAAAAAACATTATAATTCTCGATAATCATGTGCAGCAGGGCCGTGCGTTTATCGCACACATTAAGATGATCCTCTCTGCCAAACTGAACCATCTCCCTCTCCTCCCAGGTTGGAATAAGCGAGTTGACTATGAGCCAGGAACAGGAAGTAAGCAGCTGTTTCCCAAGATGCACCTGGAGACCTGCGACGGGCCGCTGTCATCGGTGAGGACCACAGTGGAGCTGCAGACCAGCCACATCGGCAAAGGCTGTGACCGTGAGACCTACTCTGAGAAATCCCTCCAAAAGCTCTGCGGTTGGTCCCGTTTTTTGTGTCAGTAGAATGTCGAAGAAAATTAAATCCTGTATGCTGTTCGGGCATGTGGAGGTAAATCAGAAGAATATGCAGTGGGTGATTGATCAAAGATAACTTCTCACTGAGGCAGGAAACTCAACGTCCATGCGTTGAATGAGACGTAATCTGCTGGCCGAAGCCACACCAGGATCAGACGAGACCCGGGGCGCCTGTCAAACCAAGATCTGAAGGCTCCCCAGTCTGCATCGGCTTCTTATCTCCGCTTCTGTCCCTTGTAAACCCCCTGTGCTAATTTACGCCACCAGAATGGAAACTTTAAGTCACGCCACTAATGATGTGACAGAGTGGAGTGGGGGGGGGGGGGGGGGCATTAGCCGCCTTGTATGCAGCCTCGCTAACTCCTCAGTGACTGATGAGCAGCTGAGCCGATGTTTTGGTTGCCCAGAGCGCCAACAAAGTCGTCGAACTTTTGCGCTCCCCTTTCCCCACCCACGCCGCATCGCCAGCAGGGGGGCTGCAGTCATCATCTTTGACTAACTGCCTTCGCAAGCATCATTCCAGCTCATCTGAATGCCTAATGTTACCCTCTGCTGCCCCCCCGCCCCCCCAGTCCATGGATGGTTTAACCACTAAAGAGTTCTTTTCAGGCACCTCATAATTGTTATCTGATAGCGAATGGAATAAATTGTTTTTTTAAAAGCACAATCAATTTGAGATAATGTACAAAGACATCGGGCAAAGAGAAGGCTGCGGCTGGGTACTGGAGAAGGTCGATGCGCATTTATTTACTGAGGGAATCTAATTACTGGAGTCAGACCGTTGACACCGGCGTGAGAGTTCGAGGTTGAGAAAAACAGAGCTTTAGATTGGGAAAAACATCAATTCATGTGCTAATCCTGTGTTTTTAGCAGAAACAAACAGACGCGCGCTAAGCCTGAACAAGGCTTTTTGTCTTGGAACAGCATGGCGGCTCCCATATCACTTTGATTTATCACCATCAATAGGCTATTGCCAGTGATTTATAAATGCGGTTCAAAGCGCTGTCGCGCAGAGGGGCGAACGTAGCTCAGCGAGGGCACGTCATATACATGGAGGAACATGGCGTTTATCAAGGTGACAGGGATCATATATAGGGTTCAAATGATGGAGATGCTTTTAAAGGGAACGGGGTGACTGTCGTGATGATTAGTGTGTTTTGTCAGGTTGGACAGAGTTCAGATAACACAACCGTCTGCGTCTTCTCTTCCTGCGTTCCCTCGGTGCTGCCATGTTCCCATCGTCTCACATTACATCGCTGAGCCGGGCCGTGAATTTGTGAACGGTGATGCTCGTCTCTGTCCCTTTGAAAGTCAGTTTCATTTGCGATTGAATCAATAGCTACACCCTCTATCCATCGTGGCCAATTGATTATATATTAAGCCCCGCCATCTGCCTTACTCATACGTAATCATAGCCAAGGTTAGGCTGATCTGCCATGATTGTTATTGACACATCTATGGTCGCCTCTCTTATTTGTTCCCACTGTGATCCCGCCCCACAGGGGCCTCCTCGGGCAGCACCGACCTCCTCCCTGCCCCAAGCACCGCCACCAACTGGACAGCTTCCCTGGTGACCGACAGCGGCAGGGATAGCGACTTGATCTTTAGGTTTGACGGTCGTCAGGCCGCAAAAATCCCAGATTGGGTGGTGCCGCAGAATCTCACAGACCAGTTTACCATCGCCACATGGATGAAGCACGGGCCCAGTCCTGGGCTCAGAGCCGAGAAGGAGACTCTACTCTGCAACTCCGACAAGACTGGTGAGTGTAAGCCTGACGGAGGTGTTGCTTTATGTGAAACTGAATTTTACTGAAAAACAGGAAATTGCATATTTGTTTGCCCAATTTTAAATGTTTAGGCTCAATTAAGCTTTGAGCCTCAGTGCCATGAAGAGGATTTTAGAATAACACCCCCGTGTGTCGGTCAAGATTATAATCCTGTCACAGTTAAGTGCTCAATTAGATGCTGCATTTGACTTGAACACTGTGGTTCAAATGTAAATTGTAAATGTTGCATAAAAAAAAAAAAAACCCTGAGTGCTCCATTTATCCCAAACAAGCCCCCTGGTATGAGTTTTATCTTGTGCAAAATAAAATGGACTCTTTGACGTTGACATTGACATCCTTCCAAAAAAAACAAAAACAAGAAAGAAAAAGTCATGAGATTGGTTTGGAAATACTCTTAATTTTGTGCATTTTTCACAGCAAAATAAATTGAACAGATTTTGCTCTCTTGGTTTTGCCAGGTTTCATAAAGTTCCTGACAGTGAGTAGGTGCGATTCTATTCCTCTTCCTCCTTCTCTCACTTCTACAGAGATGAACCGTCACCATTACTCACTGTATGTCCACAACTGCCGCCTGGTTTTCCTGCTGAGGAGAGACTTCACCCAAATGGACACCTTCAGGCCGGCGGAGTTCCACTGGAAATTGGAGCAGGTAAGCGGCTGCTGTACCTTTGCCACATACCTGACCTCTGTTCATGTTTATAGATTGGATCGATAGAGCAGGGTCAAGCCTATAGCTTGGATTAAGCATGAATCACTTCGGATTTTCCTCTTTCTTTAACCCTTACTAGTCTGCATCTTGCACCAATAATAAAAGTATACATAAAAGTATGTATTAAAAAAAAAAAAGAATTCCTCTTTGCCATTCTATTCCCTGATAAACACATAAAGATTTCTCTCAGGAATTAAATGTTTCAGTGATTAAGGTTTGCAAAAGAGCACAGTTAAAAATGATTCTAAAACATTGGAAGGCTTTTCTCCAAAAAAAGATTGTTGATACAACTTCACAAAACAGTCCTTTTAATATATATCCTTTCTCATATGTTTTTTTTAAAAAATCCTTATTTCTATATGTTTAAAGCTTCATTTAGTGGAAAAGTGACTTTCATATTACAATCCCTCTGCAGATCATGCAGCAAACTATGTTTTACAGTGTCGAACTAACCAGCGTAGCAAACTGAGAGAGATGTGCTGGCTGCAGGGACGGCAGCTGTCTGTCAATCAAGGATGCTGTCTTAAAGTCAAAGAGGTCACCTCCACTAACACGACCCCTCACTCACCCAGCAAGCACATTTGATTCAGGGAAGGGCTGCACAGCTGAGCCTCAACATCCCGATGCAGCGCTCGATCTGGTCAGACAGATCGCTGGGCGAGCTCTGCCGAGGTCGTCAATCAGCCCCCTGATGACACCCGGGTGTGTGTGAAGCATCGACTGGACCAACTTAGCGCATCAGTCGCTCACTTAGTTCCTCGTCGATTATAAATGTATTACTTTTTATTGATTTTAAACAAAGACCCTGCCTCACAGAGGAGATATTTGCCTCATCAGGCTTTTTTTTATGTATTATTACCATAGAATAGACTTGTAAAATTGGCATTCAGCTAGCTAGCAGTGGCAGTGAGGTCACTGTTTTAGAAATTGTACACACATATTCCTATTTATTTTAGATTAAATGAATATTTTGTTCAGTGAATACATTATTTTGTGCATTTTGTTGTTAAGCTACCCTTGTAAGGATAAAACTAAAAGTCCCTGTGTGGCATCAAGTGATGTTTGCACTGAAAGAATAGTTCCTCCTCTTAATTACTTTTTAGAAATCAAGGTAATGCAACCGGCACACAAGGCTGACTGTTGATAAGGCCGTTTTCTTTTTGATGCGCTTATAAAGCGTAACTTCACTGAATTAGTTAGTTTTGTCATATGCTTAATACCATGTTAATTAAGTTGGTAGATTACCCTGGATTTAGTTTCTTGTGTTTAATAAAAAGATTTGGACGGTTAGTTAAATCCATTGCCTTTCTTTAATTGATCTTGATTTTTTCTTTTATTACCGCTGGGTAATAAAATTTGCAATGGACAATGCTGGCACCACTTCCGGCAGGCTTCACAATAGCTCTTGAGCAGAGTTTCCTCAGCACTTTTCTAATCTTCTTTTCTTTCTTACGTTCTCTCGCTCCTGTTGTTAATACTTGTCTCTGAAACCCCGGGGCATGAAAGGAAACTTTCATTAAGTTGCTATCTCCCCTCGCCTTCTTGCCACTTTCTCCTCATCTGCAAGTGTCTTTTAAACAAAATAAACTTCTGAATAGCCAGCAAGCATTTCAAGAGAAGAATCTAAGCCTCTGCCTGCATTGGTTCATCGTGGAGTTTGCAATTAATTTCTCCTCGGATCCCATCAGGTATCGCAAGTTAACACATAATGATTGGAACTGTGGCAGCATGATTGCTGCAGATATTAGCATTACTTGCTGGAAGAAATTGCTTCCCTGATAACCGAGGCAGAGCACTTTATGTGTGCGGGCCTATTGTGGTCAGAGTGATTCAGTATTTGCAGCTTGGCTTCCCATCCCGTTTGCTTTGAGGAGAGCGATTGAGGCTTTCATTCGCTTAAAGAGACTTGTGCTGAGTTTTTATTGAACATGTCTGCTGTACATGGTTGTATTTTCTTTAAACGTCGGCTTTCATTCATGTGGTTCAAAAAAGGAGACTGTAATTTTCAAGCCATTTCCTGCATGAGTCAGTACTGAATGAGCCCTTGCCATGTGTTATAACTTTTATCAGAATTGGAATGGAATGGGCTCTTTATGGTCCAAAGAATTTCTTTTGACACTGAGATTTATTTAAATGTTTGCCTTTTTTAATGGACATTTGAACTATGGACCATAATGCAAGCATTATTCTTGCCCTTAATTAATAAATCAGTAAATAAATGAATCAGTAAATTCCATACAGTTAACAAAATACTGCTAATTATTGGGGATGATTTACACGTTAAACCTCATCTCAACTCTTGGCTAAAATGTCGCTAAATAGACCGTCAATAGCAGCGCGGGACATTGTTTAAGTCACCGATATTTGCTTTATGTTCCACAGTTTGTACTTCAGCTCATGAAATGATGATAGGATTCATGACTGACCCTTTTGGATCATTAAAATGTCACGTTTCTGTTTGAGTATGGTAAATATTTACTTCCTGTGGAGTTTTGAAACATCGGCATGGAGTTTCATAACTTGGAATTAACCAGTTAGAACAAACCTGCAATGTATAAAAGCAAAGATACTTTGGCCAAAGGAGAAAATCAATAAGAAGTCTTTAAGGTCCAAAACAGAGCAAGAAAATTAAATGCACTATCACTGTGATGGTGCATTGCTCACATTACAAGTGGACTTGGAGATTGCATACTTCCGCAAAGGCCAATAGTTAACTAATTAAATGCAAATCTGCCACCACAGCTATTATATGTGTTTCCAAAAGTAGTGTGATTATATCAAAAAGGTTCTGCTTAGCTGAAATGTCAGTACTGCCTCTCAATCACCAAATATGACGAGTAGCATGTAGCAACATCTGGAGAGACCCCTGTTATTACCACTCTCTTCTTTCTGCAGGAGACTTTATGCTCGTCTCTGCATAATGGCTGTGTTGTTCCATCCAACAGAACAGAAGTTGTCGAGTAAAAATGACTAAGTTGCATTGCAATCTATATCAGACCAAGTTTATCCTTTAAAGGGTGTAAAGACCAGAAAGATATTCTGAATGAAAAGGAGATGCTCTCAAAGGCTGGTGCTGTGCAAACGATCCCAGAACTTTCCATTCGGTTTTAGTGGGAGCGTAAACTCTCTCTGGTTTGAGCGCAATTATTTTCCAAGTCCTTACCTTTGGTCTCCTGCCTGTTAAAAATCCCCTTGGCCTTTTTTTCTTCTCACTGTGTCCGAAGGCTTCAGAATCAGATGGAAGTCTCTTGTGCCCGTTGGTGACCATACTAAATACAGGAGCTACTCATTTTCCTGTTCGCAATGATTTTGCCGACACACATTAAAAATCTCTGTTATTGCTGTATTCTTTTTTTGACCTGTTTTTAGTTTTGAATTCATTCATTATAAACAATGCAGACCTTCGCATTATGATCTGAGCAATTCCAGACAATTTTGTCGGCATCTTTTATTTATGATGCGTTGCTCTCCCCCCCCATCTTCACATACGACTATGAATGCTAGCAAACTCATTTCAATTTGTTTGCTCCCTTCCATTGTGCGCATCAACAATAGCTAAATGTATTGCCATTATAATGAGCAACAATCTATTCCATACAACTGCTCGGCGTGATCTTCCCCTTTGTTGCATCCCAACCGATCTGTGGGTTGAAGTCAAAACAATCTCCTGAGCGGCGCTTGAATGCAGAGGATCTGGCATTTTTATATCGCTGATGTGCCACTGTTGACTGCTGCCATCAGCATCTCTCGGCTACTAAACTATGGGATGTTCAGGGACCCTGCTTCCTGATGAGGTTATAATCAATCATGGACTATAGTTTGGAAGAAAAGGCTGACGGTTCACAGCCCATCTGTCTTGCTGGAAGAGAAAAGCGATGGGAAGGAAGAAAATCCACACATCATTCACAAAGAATTCATTCACAAAGAATTGCAAACCGTTAGCACGGGGTTAAATGATAGCACGTTTGTCCAAATTAGTATGCACATGAGGCTGGTTAGGGTTGGCGTGATCCCACAGTATGCATCATCACACATGCTAGCAAAACAAGAGGCATTACATATTATCCAAACTGCAGTTGACAGTGATTCATAATAAAAGCATTAGCTGAAAAAAAAATACACATTCGACAAAAATTCAGGTTTATTATTTTGAGTAATTTGTGTATCTGCTTGGCGAGGATGGCATCGACTCATTGATATATCTCATAGGATATCTGAGATATATGATGGTGATTGTATTCAAGGGAAAAAGCATAAAAAGTTACGCTGGTGGTGATAGACGTCATTAGAAGCCATTATGCCCTTCTTTATTGGTGCCTTTTTTTTATTATTATTCTTAATATTATTCATTTTGTATTCATTTATCTTTTGGAGAACATCATTTTGTATTAATAAAGCTTTGCATCATACACAGAACTGCTTCTCTGTTAGATTCATTTGCTTGCCACATGGGCGTCATGCTCTTTGTTCACTATAATCCTTATGGAATAGAATGAAGACACTGCTGTTTTTATTCCATATGCTTTCCACCACTGGAAACAAAGCACAGATGGCACAGATTCAGCAGTGATCATGTCATTGCTTTGTCGTCTCTAACTAATGGCTGTGTGTTGTTAGTTTGGTAGCCTGTGAAATTGCCACTGCAGTCTTTCACACAGTGCGCTTATTATACCTCTGCATTGTTTCCTCTTTAACGCCTCTCAGCGCCCAGGTATGCCGTGATGCTCTGCTAGATCGCAAGTTCTCGTCTCCATATTTTCTGTTGGTGCCAAACAATCCCAACAAATTAGATAAAAGGTAGTTTGTAATTGGCTTCTTTAATTAGACATAGAAGAGTTTGTTACCTGATTACAGTATGGTTAAATCTCTGATTAGGATTACACTGGTTTGAATATTGGAAGCAGTTGTGATCATTGATTAGAAGGAGGAAACAACAAATAGCAGTCTCCCATATTAAAGTTTGATGTTTTGTCCCATCCATCCACCACCACCTCGCCTATTCTATTGCTCCAGTCATTCATTAATTGGGGTCATTTTCAGTTTTATTATAAACATGGATTTTTGGGGTGTTGACGGTAACACTGAAACTGTGGACAGTCTATATATTTATTTATTTATTTATTTGCAGCTGAGAATTTTATTTCTAACCTATATTTTGTGTCCAGGTATCAATAAATAACGGTGCAAAAGCCAGAAACCTTATACAAAAATATATCCGGCCTTTTTGCTTCTTGCTGACGGTTTTTTTTTTTTTTGTCTTTCTGTAACACATCCACTCTCAAACGCTGCCTTTCTCTCCTCATGGGAGGAGTGCTGTTGAATGATAGATGACTCCTACTAAAGAGCCTGCTAAATTTAGAGCGCTGCTGCACCATCTGACACCAAAGAGCGTGATGGGCACAGATGCACACACATGCGTACTTTTGAAAGGTCTTCCTGACTGTCTTTTCACATTAATGTACACATTTCTGACAACTGCAATCCTAGAATGGCTTAACCCCTTGATGACAATCATCTGCACATTTCAGAGTGGCTCTGCTGCAAATGTGATAACATGATGGCAGAGGCCGGGCAGAAAATCAGTTCTTGTCTTCTTTGTCCACCGGATCCCCATGACTACATGTATACCGTTTCCCTTCCCACCTTGGATTCATCTGGTTCTTTTTCATGCCTGATTGTTCTCATTAACTCAGCATGTCATCCCAGTGTCATGTTCAGTTTTCCACGACGACAGTATTATCGTCATAAGAAGTGTGCGTTTAAATAACCGGGATATGCTTTTCTTCAGTAGGTATTCTTTTAAAAGCTCTGGCGGATTTGTGTTGTGACTAATGGTATGTTTAATTCTCTGTAATCTCTGTCAGTTGTTTGAGCAGCAAGTTCTTTTCCATCACACTCCACAGCGGACGAAAAGTTATTTGTTGGAGGTAAGAGGTTTGCAAAAGCAAGCACTTTCTATTTGCAGCTCCACATTCTAACTTATTACTGCGGCTGTTTCTGTTTGTTCCTTTCTGCTCTATTACTAAAGAATAGCAGCTGATTTCCGATGAGCCCATTTCAGTTTATATAAAGTCATCTCGATGAAAGGCCCCATTATTTTGTTATTTAAAAAGCTTTTATCATCGAGCATCAAACGAGACTTCTGCTGCTGAGTGCGGATGCGGCGAAACACTAAAGTAAGGTACTGAGGTACGCGCCCGAAGGAGAGAAATTAGACTTCAAAACAGATAGATTCAGGTGGAGGCTACAAATGTACCAGGAGCGGAATACACAAGAGATTGGTTCCTTTTGTCTCCTACAAATGAGTCTGACATCACTCGTTTGTTGCAAGTTGGTCTTGATTTGTAAAATCTCTCTGTAAGACATTTGGACAATGGTTGGAAGCACCATTTCAGGCATGACTCGGCCAAACTAGTGCTAGAAACAAATCACCTTGGCTCAGTTCGACTCAGCGCAGTCCAAAGCGCCGATGGATGTGTTTGTTTCCATGCAGAGATTGTCTAGCTCTGGGTAATTAAGATCGTACTCTTTATCCAGCTCCGGGCGAGAATCTAAAGGCTTTGCTAACTAATACAGTCGTCCCTCACCATATCGCGGTTCGCTTTCCACGGATTCCCTGTATCACGGATTTTCTTGCCAAACATATGCATTCATATATCTCGGTATTCTGTGGTATTTATAAATTTCCGTTTTTGTTATTTCCATTATTTTATTGATAAAATAAGCATTTTATAGCCTAAGAAAACTAAAAAAAAGTTTAAAATATAAATGAAAACACATATTGCAACCTATAAAATACAGTATTATACCGGCATTGAAAAAAAAAAAACCTGTGTGGTGCGGAAGTCTTCCGATTCGGTATCCGCTGACATACGGTGGCGTGCCTACCCTTCCTCTGGCAGATATTCTCATTAAAACAGTGGATTCATTGAAATCAACAGCAGCCACTAGTGGGGGTTTTCATATTGATTGGCAGTCATTCCAATTGCCTTGTTTGCATTCACCTGGAGAATCTTATTGATGGCAGGAATCAATAACCACGGAAAGATGAAATGGTACAGATGGGGTAGAAGATGCAAAAGAAAAAAGAAAAAAATACAGGTGAAAGTAGGAAATACACGGAAAAGAGGGCAGCAAGGGAAGACATGTCAGAAATAATTGGGAGTAGTAGCTGGAATAAATAAACAGAGCAATGTCTGTTCTAATTTTTAGAGCTGATATCAAACAGTTAGCGAGCAAGACACAAAGGATAATAGACAGCCAGCAGATCAATAAAGTCATAGAGAGCAAGAAGCCAAATCATTATGCAAATAGGTCAATAAGTGCAGTTGGAGAAGGCTTGTCCCATGTTCAATCTTCTCGATATGATATTGCTCATTCACCGCAGACAGCATGATGCCATTATTATATTCAGCAGAGGCGTCTGCGATCAGAATCTGCTTCTCAAATAAAATAAACCTTTATTACAAAGACACTTTCCAAAACCCCGTTCAAGCAGTTTTCCATCATATTTATTCCTCTCACATCCAACATGCCGGGCTAATATTAGCTCCCCTTTATGAGAATGGGAAGTACTGTAGGTCTCAGATAGGTAGAAATGCTACAGAGGGCACTAAATGACAGGGCGGAGGAGCGGTGGCTTTTATTACCTGTCTGACTCTAACGCTGTGTGTGTGTGTGTGTGTGTGTGTGTGTGTGTGTGTGAGTGTATGACTTGCACAGTATCGGTGACGTGCAGAGAGGTGGAGATAGTGTGTTTGTAATTGTGTTCCTTTTTGTGTGGCATTTTTATCTGCACGTCAGTGAGTGGGTCGGAGAGAGCCTTTATTTGTGAGACTGCATACAGTATGCTGTAGCAGGGTTTCTCATTCATTACTGAGACTGTTACGGCCTCACACCGTCTAATTTATCCCACCACACTTTCATAATGGACTGAAAATATGTTAACATCTATAACACCTCCTATAATAAAAGTAGCCAGTCAGCAAAAACAAAACTTTCAATTTCGTTATTCCAATAACTACCTCTGCCGAGGAGGTTTGTGTTATGTTTATCTGTCTGTCTGTCTGTTAGCCAGAAAACTGAAAATGTTACAGACGGACCTTGATGAAATTTTCAGGAAATGTTGGGAATGTTACCAGGAACAGAGGATTACATTTTGGTCATCCGTTCCGGCCGTCTAAAAACACTCAAATCAACGCTAATAACGATATAGCAATATAGCTCTAGTTTGCAATATAGCTACACACACGCACCAAATGATATAATTATTGTAATATAAAATGTGATTTTATTATGAGTTTTACCTTTAAGACAGACAATAGCGGTAACGGCGGTGTGCAGTAATTGCACCTCACACATAGACTTAGACATAATAGTTATGCCTTTGGAAGGCTTTGTGTTGAGAGGCGGGGAACACCCTGGACAAGCCGCCAGTTCATTAATAATAATGAAATCTATAGATAATGACTTGGAGTTGTTCGAGAATGCCCCAGCTCCTGTGACTGTTTTTAGTTTTGGGTTTCATGTCTCACACCAGGTCAAGTCGTTAACAATCGAGCTCTGCGTTCTCCATAGCAACTGTGGGCTTCGAGTTTTCCGCTGAATCTCTCTCTCCCTTTTACCCTTTGCCCTTTCCTCCCTCTAACTTGCTTGTTGTTGTTTTTTTTACCCTGACCAATTTGTCTTACTTGCTGGCCAAATAACTCTCCCGCTAGACTTTCTGCCTACCTAAATTGTTTTTAAGAGAGAAGGTTTATGTGCTGCAGTGCAGGTCTTCACTCTGACCGGCTCTGGATTGAGGGTGGCTGTCAGGATCTGCAGTGAAGATTTATTGTGCACATCCCACCCTGACCTTAAGTGTGGTAAGGAAAAAGGATGAGAAAGAGATGAAATGAAATGGAGGAGAGACAGAGACGGAGAAGCAGAGGAATAAGTGATTCTGGTCAGGAGCATGGTAAATTTGGCGGGGGGGTATCTGCAGCACATGTGTTGTCAGAATTTAAACAATCAAGTCAAGGCTTGTGCGCCTCCAATACAGTCTTGTCTACTTCCACTGATGGTTTGAACCTGTGGAACAAAGTGAAGTTTTACTTAGCTCTATCTGTTGTCTATAAATGCTTATTCTTGCAGGGTTGCAAGACTTTATCTAGCAGACACCGGGAGAGAGGCGGTGCAAATCCTCAACACAAGTCCAACATAGAAAGAATCACGACCTTTCACACTAACCATCAGACATACAGGGGAATTAGAAACCATTCCATACACAGGGAAAATCTGGGAGCGCCACACAGAAAGCTCTGAGCTCAGGATTAGAGCAAGAACATTAATGTGAGAGGTGGAGTTATACTAAATGCTAAATACTTCATATTGATTTGTCCCTCAGAGGGCAATTTGGTTTACAGCAGTTACACTTTCCACAGCTGTAGTCTGCTCCTGGTCGCCACGTGTGCATGCACCCAGGCAATGTGGGTGAAGTGCCTCCCCACAATGACAGCATACACATGTGCTCGAGCCGGGAATCGAACCGCCAACCTCCCGATCATAAGACAATCCTCTCAACCACCCGCGCCGCCATCGCCCCGTCAGGAATGATTTTTAGAGCGTTTACCCAAAAGCAACCAACCTTCCTTAAGTTTAAACAAAGTCCTCTTGTTGTCTTATCCGAGCCACAGAGTCTGAACGAGACCCACCAGGCTCTTTGCATGCTCTACATCCAGCCCGTCCGGCTGCCTACAACTCTACCGAGGCTTATATGTCGCGTTTCATTCAGTCAAATGAATGTTGTCTCTGCGCATTATACAGGCAGCAATTACATTTCCCATATAAACCTGTTTGTTGTTGCAAATTGGCAAACGATGCACAGCCAGCAGCCGGGGCGGAAAAGGAGTTGCTTGCCTGAAGCTGAGGCCGCTAAGATAAATCAGTCATTTACCAACCCTGTGTCCTCTCACGGCTCTCGTCTCCGCAGTGTGACAAGGCTGTTTGTTCTTATTTGTAGGACTGCTTTTTAATGTCGTGTTGCAGCCGCTCTGAGCGGCTCCTGTTGGAGGGGAGGAAGAACCTGAGAGTCTACAGAGAGCCTTATCTCGTGTGGCACTCGGAACGTTTCTCTCGTATATTTTCAATCAGCCTCACATTTCCCTCTTTATCTTTGAAATGTATTAATATTTGCTTCTTATTTATTTACTTTCATTTATTTATCCTCGCCGTCAGACTTTTCCTCTGTTGGGATTTGGACTGGCGTATTTAAAGCAGGGCGTACGATAGCGGCTCAAAGACAGTGTGAGACTAATACCACAAACAAATCCGACATCATGCATGCATCGGTTCAGGTCACACAGGTAATCAGATCACTCACTCCTGCCTCTGACCACCTGAGATGCCCTGTGTCTATACCTACATAGAACCTTTCAACACGCTTCAAAGGTCCTCTGACTGACTGGAAATAAAAGCGTTGTCATTTTGTATACCACGTCAAGAGAGACATGCTGTGTCTAAATGGTCGTCACCACCTATTGTTTGACTCGTGAATGAAGAATTCTACATCATATCCAGCCACGAATCAATTCCAAGAGCTAGCAGCCCAAAATATTCATATCTGCCATCTGTCTAAATCTATCAGCGTCAGTGCTCACTCAGCAGATAATGAAACAGACAGTGGTGATTCACAGCTGAATCTCACGGCAAAGCACGATTCGGCTGTGCAGCTGCAGAGACGACATGCTCAGCTGAGTCCCTTCCCACCCCCCACCCCGCTGCAGATCACCTGGGTTGGTAAGTAATCCCAGTATTCTGTCTGCTTACAGGCCCAGAGGAGAATACCTTGAATTAAAATGTTTATTTGTGGACAACTGGAAATAGCGGCATATATGCTGACAGACTGATCGTGTGGAGTTAAGTCCAGCAGCAGGTAAACATCTATTCATTTATCTTCCAAATGCTGTACCCGTACCCCGGGTCTCGGGTACTGCTGGAGCCTATCCCAGCAGCCTACGGGCGAAAGGCAGGGTACACCCTGGACAAGCCGCCAGCGGCAGGCAGCAAAATATTCATTTTCATATGATACAGCAGTAAACAAAGTGTAGTATGTATCTGTCCTGTAAATAAATGTAATTTCAGTACAATGAAACCCATAAAATATAGCAGTGACGTTCTCCTTTATTTATCTCTACTCCACTAGTTATATTCTGAAACCCTTCACACATAAAAGCAACGTTTATCTGAAACTCGAGCAACTACTCAACCACATATTCAGTATCCTTGTGTCATCCCTGAAGTTGGGCTTAAAGCTTTCTTTGTCTTTTTTTTTCCTTGTGATCTTCTTAGATCTTTTCTTTTGTTGCTGATGACTTGTTCTTTCCATTCAGATTAGAAAAGGATCATGCAGGGGCGTCTGGGAGGCTTCTAATTACTGTCCCACAATGCAACACCTTTCCTGAGCGCCTTGCGTGTATTTTAATGGAATAGGTAATCGTATTAAACAGTGTGACGTTACAAAAGGAAACGTTCATAGTGCTTTAACTATCAGTGATCCACCTCAGATTAATTCATGAGAGTGAGCTTCATGTTTAGCACCGTTTATTCCTGCATATATGCTGAGCTGCTGCTGCAGCTCCAGCTTCTGACTTTTGATAAATGAGCCAAACCATCAAGCCAACCGGCTTCGACCGACCGCCTGGTGTGACATGCACTTAAGTCTTTAACCCCACACAGTAGTCGGTAGCACGGTTAGCAGGAGCTAGCGTGGCACAGCCAGTGTCTCTCTTGAGCTAGTCCGAGGCCTGGATAAATGCAGAGGGTTGCAGGAATGGCCATCCGGTGTAAACCGTTTGCTAAAATTAAACGTGCAATCAACCGTAAATATGAAAGTCTTACCGGATTGGTTGAAACTCGACGGCCATCAGCCCTGTTAACTCACAGGACGCTGCTGGAAATGGGATTACTGTGGGTCGAAGACAGAGATGAAGAAGAGTAGGTTCCTCAACAGTGAGAGAAGAGGGAATGGAAGAGTTTGGGATTGAGAGGAGGGACTTTGAACATTGGAATGGAACTGCCAGGGAGCAGGGCTAGAGGTCGACCCAGGAGAAGATACATGGACGCAGTGAGAGTGTCTGGTGTTGGAGAGGACGATGCAAAGGACAGGGTGAAGTGGAGATGGTTGAGATTACTCTATAAAAGTGACCAAGTCAAAGTGATCAGTGTCACTAAACCTACCATGCAGCTTAAAAACCCTGTGGTTATTATTGTGTGTGTGTGTGTGTGTGCATACCTACGTGTGTAAATGAGCACGTGGGCCATTATGAGCTCATAGAGAGCTCGTTTGGCTGTTGACTCTGTCTCTGCCAGGAGCGGCTCTATAATTGCTGCTCTCATTAGTCTCCAGTAATTCATAGTCACCTTCAAGTATGTCTCTCATACGCACAAACGCACTCATAGCCCTGGCGACACTGCGTGTATTCACGGACATCATATTTTTTTTAATTACAGCCTTTTAGAAACTCATTTTCAGATGTTGACAACAATTGACAATGGTAAGGGCTCCGGTTGACACTGAGTTGGTGATTATGGCAGTTATGTGTTAGCAAACAGCTCTTTAGCTAATGAATGTGGAGGTCAAGTATTTCTGAGGCCAGACACTAGTAAAGTGTTAGCTGTAATGATGCCAACGTTGATTGAGCTTGCTTTCAAAGCAATTTACGGCATATTACAACGGCGTATTTCTCTGGGGTTTTCTTTCCTTTACTGTCCATCCCAAGGATCCCAACTTCCCACTAGACCAGGAAGGATTGATTTGAGGTCATCTAAAAAAAATTGCTGTGTTATGTTTATGACTTTTGACCTTTAGATACATTGGGAAAAAATAATGAAATATTAACATTATTATTCTATTAAAATAGAAATGAGGATTGTGACATTTTCATTCACATTCATTTAATATATTTTCTTTAAAACCAAATTATTGTTGTCATTTAAAACGAGTTTGTAGATCTCTGAACACAACAGCCACGACATTTACGCAAAAATTGTGTAATATGAATTCTGCTTGAGTCATTCTTTCCATGTAATATTTGGTTAAGCCAGCTAGTTTCCTTTATGAGCGAGGTAGCATCATTGCTGTAGAGTTCCTAACAATAGTAATAAAGCCACTGAGCTGACTTATTTACTGCGCTGTCCCTCTACCTTTTATTTCTCCTAATCGTTTCCAGGTTCATTGGCGCCACGCCGCCCAGTCCACCCAATCATTTCATTTTAATCATCTGCCTTCATTCTTCTGTAACTCTCCTGACTCCTCCTCCCCCTGCTCCTTAAAGTCACCTTGTTACTTCTCCTCATCAATCTCTGCTCTGCACCCTTCCTGTAGCAAGCGGCTCTCCTCCTCCCTTATCTCCCACCTTCCATTCATTTTTGACTTCCATTTTCTTTCATGTTTCCTTTTCATGCTATCATTCTTCATGATGCCCACAGCCACAAGTTAAGAATAACCTCATGTCACTACGTGTCAAACCATTTACAGTTTTGAGGGAGCATTTTTAGTGGTGAAATCAATGTTAAATTTGAAGCTGTTGGTTCAAGACCAACCAGTAATGACCGGAGTTACCGTAGCGTTTTTGAATCAAGCCAATCTTCATAGAAATATTTAGATGATTCCCCAGGCAGGCATGATTGTCACACAGGCCTGCTTTTTCATGTTTCATAGCTCTGATTGCTTTTCTAGAGCTTGACAGAGAAACCAAATGTTTCAAAAATAGCCATGAAAAGATTAAAATTGCTATTTAAAATTTTTCATTCCAGCTTCATATTAGGCGGCACAGTGGCGTAGTGGTTAGCGCTGTCGCCTCATAGCAAGAAGGTACCGGGTTCCGTGTTCTCCGGTTTCCTCTCACCTCCAAAAACATGCAACTTGTCCGTCTGTCTGTCTCTGTGTGGCCATCACAATGCGCTGGCGACGCATTCGGTGTGTACCTCGCCTCTCGCCCATAGCAAGCTGGGATAGGCTCCGGCAACACCCGTGACCCGCAAAGCGGAAGAGGATGGCTGGAGATTCATATCGAACATTCAGATATGAGAGTGAAAACAAGTATAGTCTACAAAATAGTATTTGAGTCTTTCTCACTTTTCTGTCTCTTCCCCTCACACCTTCTTCACAAACAGTTAATTTCCCCTACACCTTCTTCCCCCTTTTCCCTTTGTCTGCAACGTCCCATTTTTCCCTTTGCTGTCATCTTTCTGGCCCACCGTCTTCCAATCTTAGATCACCCCATCCGCATTCTTCTACCTTTTCTATCCCCGTTCCTCCATCTCTTCTTTGAAGTTGGAAAGTTGGGTTGGATGACAGATCTCTTAGAGACTTTCAACTCCAAAGGTCTTGAGGCAAAAAAACTCCCACAGTGAAGTTCTAATGGAAGACAGGCAGAGAAGAAACAAGACCAAACAAACGGCACACAGAAAAAGTGGCTGCGATAGAAGGGGGCAGATAGCAATTTTGTTTTCTTCTTGCCATCGTGAGCCCCAAGAGATGATAAAGGATCTTTGATGTGTGATATTTCCATTCTCTCTCTCTCTCTCTCTTTCTCGCTTACTTTATTTCCTGTGTCCTCTGGTTGTTTCACCCACTCTCTCTCCTTTGTTTGTTTGGTTATTTATTTAGTTCTATCCATCTCTCTATCCAATTTGCGTCGAGCCGAGTTTCGGGTGAGTAAGAGAATCTTTGCTTTCAAGCCAGAGATGCCGTGATGAACATTAACGTTGGCGCTGAAGTGTTTGAAGTTGACATGCAATATCTCTGTGACTGTAAAGACGCATTAACACAAGCGGTGTTTTCTTGCGTGATCCTTTTCTTGGTATTTCGCTCGGTGGTCCGTGGTGCTTTTAAAGCTTGCCTTTGATCTTGTGCCATAATGAACTGTTTCCTGTATTATTTCCAGTACAGAGTTGTTGTTGTTCTACACTGATTTCACCCCCTATAGTCGCACAAACGGCAAATACACAACACCGTTTCTCCATCTGTGACCAGCTGGCCTCTTCCCATGCATAGCAGAGCACCTGTTCTCTCAAGCTTTAATCATTTTTCTGACAAGTCGCCAACATTTTGCCCCACATCCATCAATGCATACCACTGCGGTCCTATTTAGTTGGTTGGATAAACGTCCACATAATCATTGGGCAGACTTACGGTTGAACAAGCAAGTTTATCTTGTTTGCATAAAATCCATGAATGAATATAACGATTGTTTATTTCTTGGTGCTCAAAGCAGACAGGAAAATTAGTTCCCTTAGAGAATTCCAATTCAGGCAGGAATCAGAATCAGAAGTAGTTTATTGTCAATGAGGGTTCACAGACTCTGAATTTTTCTCGGCGAAGTCGTGCAACATGTAACAGTAATGACTAAGTTACAAAAAACGTACAAGTACAGAGCACATCACAAAAACAGCAGCATCAGGAGTGGATACACAGATGTGTGTTAGCAGCAGTAAAACTAATAATTGCGTAGTGCAAATAGAACAGTGCAAGTTACGGGTAGTAAAATGTTCATGCATCCGGGACAGAATAATTACTTGTTCATGAGTCTTACAGCCGAGGGGAAGAAGCTGTTCTTGTGGTGGGTGGTTCTGGTCCGGATGGACCGTAGGACTCCTGCCTGAGGGGAGAGGGTCAAAGAGTCTGTGTCCAGGGTGAGAAGAGTTGGCTGTGATCCGACCTGCACGCCTCCGAGTCCTGGAGACATACAGGTCCTGGAGAGATGTCAGCTTGCAGCCGATCACCTTCTCTGCAGCATGTACAATTGCATATATAATGTGCAAAGAGACCCCCCAACCCAAGCAACTTTGAAATAAACATTCTGACTGTTTTTAACTTGTAAACAACCTGTGTATCATCCATTTAGTGCCTGAACTGTGTCTTGTTTTTGTTTTTTTACTAATTCATAATGCTCACACAAAATGTTAATCGTAAGCAGCTTGAGTCCAGCCCCACTCCAATGCGCTGACGTGTGTGGCTGCATAATTCTCCCTACCTATCAGTAGCTGACTCCCTCTAGGCAAGGGTGCCTCGGCATCTCCCTTTGAAGGCTGCAAAGGCAAATCATCCACCAGGCTTTCAGATCCCGTGTGGGCCTGAGCTCTCTTTGAAATACTGAACATGGAAAACAGGGCAGGAGCTCTAAAGCAGGGGCGGTGACTGTCTGCATGTGGAAATGTCAGAGGGATTAGTGTGTGTGTGCACGCTAATATACATAACTCACTTTACACTCCCAACATGAGTAATGAGATATAAGCGGATTAAGGGGGGGAAAGAAATCCACACCCAGTTGATAAATTAACTGACGTGCAATTCTTTTTTAATTCACATATCCGGTTGCCTAATCATGAGAAAAGTCATTCCATGGCATTTTTCAAAAGAGCACGTCTTGTCTGTAGTTTTATAAACATGGCAAGAATGAAGAGGCAGAAACCCCAACCCAACAATCCCACCCCAACTCTCGGTGGGATGTGAAATAGAGAGAGGGGGGGGCAAAAACCAAGGTGAAAATGTTTGTATCCAGGATGCACATTGAAGTTCCACCAGTGTCCATCACGTCCGCAGCAACGTTGACCCCCCCCCCCCCCCCCCCCCCGTCGGTTAAGAGCGCTGACTCAGCACATCCACAAGACACATATGTCCTAAGCAGCTGTTGAAAATGATCACCATTTAACCAGATGTTGTATCTCGCACCTCAATAGCCGTGAAAATGGAGCGGATTGATTAGCACGCCCATCTGCCGCTCAAGCCCAGCGTTAATAAGCAAACTGCAGGGCGAGATCGTCGTTAGAAAGGGAGGCTACTCAAGTTCTCCAAGGATGTCTGAGGTTATATCAGAGAAGCTGGGAGGAATAGGTAGCTCGGTATTATTTGGCACCGCTGATGTGCAGCCCTGAAGCAGTGGATTTGGGGGAGGGGGGCTGAGAGCTGAGACATGCAGAAAGGCACTTGTGGGCTTTTGCAATCAATTAGATTCAACAGGGAGGCAGAGTAAGCAGTCAAGCATTTTGGAAGAGAGGTTAAATAGGTAATGTATTCCACTGAGCGTTAAACGCTGTCGCCTCACTGCCAGAAGGCTCTGGGTTCAAGTCCTGTGTGTGTGTCATTGCTGTGATAAGCTTGCTAGCTGTTTAGAGTTTACCCCCCCCCCCACCCTGCAGGATAAACACTTTCAGATAGTTGATGAACGGATGTTTTTCCGTTATCAATCTACAAGGTGGATCTGGAATAGAAATGACATCCCCCTGGCTGAGGTGACAAAATGCACAACAGACCGCCATCACTGACACAAACAAGGCGAGACCTGTGATTTACTACTCATTCGTCTCTTTGGATTTCACATGTCATCATTCTTACCAGTATGTCAGCTTTATTGGACATGAGTCCGGTTTCGGGCCTGCTGTCCCAGTATGGTGGTGGCGTGTGTGGAACTGAGGCAGATTTTCGAGCTGCATCCACAGCAGTGGGATGAGGTTCACTTGGATGATGTACCTTTTTGAAGTCTGAACTGTTTCCTGGTGGAACTCAAAGATACCTTTTGATTATTCAGCCTTAGAGAAGGTGGCGTTGCACAAAGCCATGTCGGCGGCTAGCTTTCCAGCTATCGCGCTCCGTACTGACTGAACGGGAACCAACCGTCCAGTCACCCAGCCAGCTCGACGTCAACAGAGTTACTGTCATCCATGTACACCTTTTGAGAGGCACTCAAGAGCCCCTGAAATGATGTGATGATGATGATGATGATCACATCGGGGTTATCTGTAAAAATGAGTGCTTTCCTTTGGGTGTTTGAACACTGAGCGCACCCCCAAAGAGCCGAGCCGAAACGCACTCCTGCTATTTCATGTGTCCAAGCTTTTCTCTGAAGTTGATAAACCACCGCAGCAGTTAACGGTTCACGCCAGCAGATGACCTCAAGACACTTTCTTTTTCACAGATCTGTGACAAGGAGTGGCATTACTATGTCATCAATGTGGAGTTCCCAGTGGTGACGCTCTATGTGGACGGAGTGACCTTCGACCCCTACATGGTGACTGACGACTGGCCCATCCACCCCTCAGAGATTGACGTTCAGCTCACAGTTGGAGCCTGTTGGCAAGGTTAGTGTCCAGAGTATTGATGATGATGATGATGATGGAATAGTGTAAAGTGCATGATTGAAACAAAATTTAATTTGCAAAATCCCAGCTAACTGGGGTCTATTTGGTATTAAGATGATTAAATCTAACTTTAATTGAGTACAAGTCCAAGAATTGAAATTATCTCTTCAAAGAGGCTCGTTGATTGTGGAAAATGTTCTTTGGTCTTGAATGAACAGTGAGATTAAGATGAGCACTTTAAACATGACAAATGATTGAACCCGAAGTCCTGGATGAAGGTGTAAAATTAAACTGTCCACTAAAGTGACAGCTGCCGCTAATTTGAGGAGGGAAGAAGAAAGGTCGCTTTCCATCACAGCAGGCATTACCATTGATTTGATAGCCCAAATGAGACCGCTCAATGATTAGCCTCGGAGAAGAAGTCACGATATCTTTTCATGCGAGAGCAGGATCAGGTCATCTCGTGTCGCTTTCATCTGCGGCAGTGACACACACACTCACACACTCACACACACACACTCCTCCTTCCATTTCTTTCATGGGACACTACAAGCCTTTAGGAGGATTAAAAGGACCTTGATTGAAAAAGGGAGCTCAAAGACTATTTCGGCTTTTCTAGTCGGGGGGCTAAGCTCGGGGAAAAAGTTGTAAGGGTGATACTGGTCTTAAAATAAGCCATTAGCCACAACAAATTGCCTTTTCAAAGCACTGAGCTTTAAGTGTTAGAACGATGATTGCAAAGATGTTGCAAGGATGAGCTCATTTATTGTCAAACTGGCTTCTGAAGCTTGTCTGAGTGTGGTTTTACAACAGTTGGGGGGGGGGGGGGGGGGTATATACCTTTGTGTAACCAAGCTCGTAGATTTAACTAAGTCGTCTGTTGCACTGCTGAACAGTATTACAGGGAAACTGTCAAAAGAGGATTTCAAAGCTTCGACAGCACCGAGCACATTTCTGAAGCCTTCCATGGTGATGACATGACCCATTCTATCCTGCCTCTCATGGCCTTGGAATGATCACCACTGAATGAATCTACATGAACATATATTTACTTGTTTTCACTTGTGTTTTAATTGCCGGATATTTAACATGAGGTGACCATAATGACCATAACAATCTGAAATCCCCAAATCTAAAATATGAGAGAGGAAAAAAAAATCAGGAATTCCATCTTGTAGGAACATTCCGTATCGGTTGCTCTCTCTGCTGCCCAAGTTCTCGATGGTGCTGGTCTAGTTCCAAGGCTGAGAAATATCACACTATCTTTGAACATTTTTCGAATGCTTCACGAAAATCCGCTCTCACCTCTCTGTTCCAACTGTAGCGACCTTCTGTTGAACTCTTCAGAGAGAGAAACGGTTTCTTTTTTCCCATGTTTAATTAACCCTCTGCCTCCGGCCGTAGCGTTAATAGAGATAAAATGTGACTTCCTGCGAAAACAAAGCAGGGAAATATTCACTTTAAAAAAAAAAATAATAATAATAAAAAAAATGCACTTTTCTTTTTCTTCTACCTCCTCATGAAAGTGTTGCCCCTGCCCATCCCTCTTCTTGCCCCTTTGAGATTTAGCTCTGTCTGTGCACTTTTCACAGGGTCAGCCTGTATTTACCTTCCGACCTGGAGGAGTGTGTTCATGTTCATAACTGCCAAAGACTCGGGCGGCAAAGTGCAAAAGAAAAATCCTCCATTAGTCTTTTCTTCCTTGCAAGGTACCCGCTCTGCCTCCCTGGCTTTCCTCATCACAGCAGCAAGTACAGGAGCAGAACTAATGTTCACAAACGTGCAGAAATTGAAACATAAATGTCTGTGTACTGTACATGCAGTATAAGGAATGCAGGTACGCAAGGGCAGATGGATGAAAACGCATACTAAAGCACATGGTAAGTGGTTCTCACACTTACACTTAAGTAATGGTGCTATTTCCAGCTCACTAATGCCTCTCCTGTATCATCTGTTGCTCTTCTGGTGAACATGAGAGTGAAGATCTATGGCTGCAGAGAGAGCTAACCCCATGTTAAATACTGCCCCTGTAAAGTGGAATGATCAGCACTTTATCACCCATATCATTCCTGCTCTACAGTGTCGCGGTAATCCCCTTTACTCTGCGCCTATTTTTTTTTAAGCATCCAGGGCTCTTAAAGGGACATTTCACCCCCAGCAGGAAAAATCCAAGTGTCGTTTCATACAAAAGATAACAATCATCTTTTTCCTTTGTTGATCATGTGTTTTATATTCCAAAAAAAGACATATCTGACATATATTCTTGCGTGAATAATTGTTTGTAGGTGGGGAGGTGACCAAGCCGTGGTTCACGCAGTATTTCCGGGGCAGCTTATCTGGACTGACCATCCGACCGGGGAAGATTGAGAGTCAGAAAGTCATTTCCTGTCTGCAGGCCTGCAAAGAGGGGCTGGACATCAACTCCCTTGAGAGTCTTGATAAGAGTATAAAGGTATCACACACACACACATACACACAAAGGTACACATGGGTATTGGAGGTGATTTATACTGAACATTAAAAAAAAAACTAAGTGGAATATTCAGGTTTAACTCACTCGAACTTCCAGAGAAATGGATCAGTAAAGTTCAGGCACTTTGTGTGTGTTCACATGCACTCACAGTGAAGCAGTTACCTCTCCTATCCATACACCTGTAGCTACACACAAATCCATGCTACACATACGATACATCACACAGGCAACGCATTTATAGGACTTAATCTGATCCGATTCATTTCCTTGCTTAGAGTTGGACAAACCGAGTTTGATGTCATTTCTATATATCCTATATAATACATATCCTCCTCTGACGTGTCGACAGACACAGAAATCCACATTTTGATCCAAGTTGACGTAAAAACTCTTGAAATGTCTGCGCTAGCCAACCACTCACCTTGCTTCACCTCTACAGCTACCTGCACCAGGGGCAATAGAGGGAAGTCCAGGTAATGGATAGAGGATTTTGAGGATCCCACCCTCCCTTTACTACCCTAAGTTTCTTTATCTGCCCCGAGGACGTCTTCTCTCCATCACTCCTTATGTTTCCGTAGAGCACCTTGTGCTGGGGTGCACAGAAGAGAACCTTTCCAGGCACTTGAGAAGGGACGGTGGGATGAGGAGAAAAGAGGACAGAACAACAGCCCTCTAGGGCCGAACCAGTTTGTTTTTGAGAGCCATTTAATTTTCTTCTTAGCGACAAACTGGCTCCTATAAGTCCACGGGAGGCTTGAGAACAGCACTTAGCCGAGCAAATGGAGGACAGCTGCAGCGCAATCACAGGAGAAGGAGAGGGGCGAAGAGACGGAGGGAGGTAGACGGTGGATATCACCCATAGTGAAGGAGAATACACCGTAACGGAAGACGTGAAGGGGGAAATGAGAGGGGAGAGTGCATGGGCAGCCCCATGGAGTGCTGAAGTACTGTCACCTTGGAGGGGAGAGCCAGTTTTCCGAAATTGGAGACAGTTAGTGACACCCCGCAGGAGACCGCCAAACTCTTTCTAAGAGGAGAAGGGCTTCAGCTCCCTGCTATCAAACCCTGTAGGGGAGCGCGCCCCTCCATCAAACCGCACTTGTGGGTGGAGTCCCCTGACCTTTTTCTGGACCCTTGACTAAACGGGCCACACAATTGTTTTCTTCCTTATGCACAGGCATAAGTGTTATTCTGCAAAAGGAAGTAGTTCAGGCAAATTTAACTGGAATCGTAAGAACAGCGTGATGGCTAATTATATAAGTTTAGACAGAAATCCAGATGCAGACGGAGTTTGAAATACAAGTGGCATCAGGCCACGTCAAGCTAACAGATGCTATTTGATTAGCAGGCAAGACTTTGTCTTCTCAGACAAAATCAAGAAATGCTGTGTCAGCTTTTTCATGCTTGGTTTAATTGCAAATTCCTCTGGGTAGTAAAGCTCCTCCTCCTTTGGCTGACTTTATAGGGTACCTGGAGATTGTCCGATCAATATTCTGTATTAACAATGAACAGTGTGCAATGTGAAAGGGTTGTCCTCACGGTAACAAACAAGCATGCGGTAAAGCGTTTTGAATTGTTTCGTTTCACGACCTGCAGCTTCTTCATCTCTCTCTTCAGGATTCTTTCTTTACACGACTTCTAGTTTTGACAGATGGCGTCAGCAGCAGAGCCACCGTCTCGTTCAGGGAATCCGTGGCTGTTTCTGTCACGCTGTATTTTATCTGTTGCATATTTCTCCTCCCACAGTTCCACTTCAATCCTGCTCAGTCTATCTTGGTCATGGAGGGAGAGGACTTGGAAAACATAAATGCTGCTGTGAGGAAAGTTTCCTACATAAACTCTCGCCAGTTTCCCACCCCAGGCATCCGACGTCTGCGCATTTCTACCGCCGTCCAGTATGTACAACCCTCCCATTCCTTCTTCCTCTTGTTCTTCCAGGTGTCTTTATCTCTGCTCTTCTTTAACGTTCTCTCTCCTTTCTCGCATTTGATTCTTTTCACTGTTGCCACAAGGGACTCGGTTTTGCATTTTCTTGCCATGCATTGACATTTTAGTCCTGGTTTTGCCAGAAGAATGAGAGAAAGAGAGATATAAGAAGGGGAGAGCGTGAGAAAGCCTGGCTGGTTAAACAGCCTTCCTTGGTGGGGTCTCATTAAAATTCATGATTTTTTTGAAATATATGTAAACGCCTGCAGCACAACCCTGGGGGTTTAATTCCTACCTTCCTGTTGGGTTCGATGCACGGCCTTGGGCCCAAGAACTTCAACTAACACGGCGGAAGTGTGGGGGTGGGTGTGCTCCATGAGCTGCCGGGGGGGGTCATTGTTGCTGGGGGCAAGGAATACATTATGCTGATGACAGATAAACGTCATTGCTAAATTGCTTGTCGGCCAGAGAGAGAGAGAAAATAATACAACAACATGAAATAAGAAAATATGCACATCATATATGACAACATATTGTTTAGAATGAGTGCAATCACAGTTTGGCACACATCCCATGACACTCATATGTTGCAGCCTCTGATTGGCTCGTCATTTATTTTTCATTTCAAAGCGGTGCCACGATGAGTCACTGCTGAAGCAAAGCTACAGCAAAGATACTCTTCACTTGAGCAAGCTATCCTGAGCCTCATTGCCAAACAAACAAACACTTAACTCCTGTGGACAGGCTCACCCCAACAAATAAACGCAGGCATTAAGTAATTCCTCCAAATGCAATTTCATTTGTTTTGTACCGACATACTAATATCTGCAATCACTGCCGGCATGGAGAAAAGAAAAGTCACTGCAGTTAATCTCGGCAAAAGCCCCTTTAGGCTCCTTGTCAGGTTTCTTTATAATTAAGTTGGACTGGTTCCAGTTTTTTGTTCTGTTAGCACAGTGAGCCCACGCAGCAGTCATCTCCCTGCATCACTGAGTTTGTAGCTCCGCTTCCCACAACAATGGCTTAGTGCCCAAGCAGCAGGCAAAGCCACGGCACAGCCACGGCGAAGAAAAACAGATTCAATGATGCCCTCAGACCAGATTTAGTCTCAAACTATGGCCACACACACCGACCCCCCTTGAGGAGAGGCGACAGTTACGTTTCCATTCAGCTGTCAAAGTTTCAGCAATTTCAAACGTCGAGGAGTGAATTTGTGTTAGCTGAGCTAAAACCAAGAAGAAACCCTTTGCTGAATGTAGTAAGGCGGCACATGACATATGTTGGGTCATTTTACAATAAGGTGGTAGCAGAGAATTTATAGATAATACTTAAATAAATATAATTAGGTCCTGTGATGAACTGGCGACTTGTCCAGGGTGTACCCCGCCTCTCACCAGTAGTCAGCTGGGATGGGCTCCAGTGTAACTCCAGTGGATTTGACGCAGCTAAAGGTGATTGCGACTGTCTCTCTGTTCTTTGTGCTGTTTGTACCATCATAGCAGAACGGTTGTGAGGGTCCATTCAGAATAGTGTGATTAATGCCAGTGTGTGTGTGTGTGTGCGTGCGTGCGTGCGTGCGTGCGTGTGCTCTCCTTTCTCACAGCCGGCTAGCTCACGTCCAAGAAAGCCAATCTTTGTCCGACGCTGTGCATTTAAACGCACGCTGTCACACTCAGACGGGGATGCAGATATGCACTTATGAGAACACAGCAGGGCACACTGCTGCAGGACTGAGTGTGCTGACAGAGATTTTACCCCCTGAAGAACCGCATGCGCTGTGGTGTGGATGTAAAATTGACAGCCCTTAGCGTGGCTAAGAGGTCCTGTTGGTACTGATAAGCTTTACTAGCTGCTGCGCTGCTCCAGTTCAGCATTCTGATGCTGAACAGGTGGTCTGTAGGTTGTGTCAGGGACACAGTTATTTAAAAAAAAATAACCAACCCGTCTCTCCTGTGACACTTCAGTGATTCAAATCAACTAGATGCGACCTCTTTATTTAAGGGTTCAGCAACCTGGAATGGAATTGGAGTACAAAAGTAAATAAATGCACTTTGTGAGGCTGTCACAGACTTAAAAAAGGCTGAATTATGCATGAGAAACAGCAAGCAGGGCATTCACGGAGAGCCGTGGTCAGTGCCATCGTATTTGTGAATTTAAGTTTCAGTAACCGTAGTAACTGGTGAAGAGTTTGTCTTTTAAGTGTAATTACTGACAAGAGCATCAAATTCGCAGGAGACAGAATATTAACCATGAAGTTGGTCCTACTTTCATAAAGCGAATCCGCAACACGTTTCTATAGACAGCAACACATCATTTGCAGGAAGCCTTTGCAGCTCATGAGGATAAAGGAACAGTTTTGTGTAAATGACTTTCATTTGTTTGTTTTTTTGGAAACTTAAAGAAAAGATTTCTATCACATATCGAACAAATATTAGTACGCTGTTTTGCAAAAGAGCCGTTTCAAAGCTGGCTTTGTCCAAACGTAAGAAGCGTCTTTAAACCTCATTATTTGACGTGATATATCTTGTCCCAAGAACAAAATGGACAAATGACCCCTTCGGTTTTTATGGTAAATTAAGTGATGGCACTTTGAAGCTTGGCTAAAGCATTTTGAAACAGAGGTGTAACTTTATGACAACAGTATTGAAATTATATTGATTATATTGAAATAAGTATCAAGTTCCATCTGCCCTTGTCATCTAAAACCTTGTAGCTTTTTTTTTTATGTGGCTTGATTTTGACATCATTTGACCCGCTAGTCGCTAAAAATATGTTAATTTAACTGTGAAAGAGGTGTGCCGTTTTTCAAAATCTTTCGGTTGACTACTATTAACGCAAACTTGACATCTGATGGCAGTCCGTGTTGCATTGAGGTGTTTGCAACATCAAAGCGCCGTCGCTCATTAGAGTGGCAGGACACTAGAAAGGAAACTCCGACCACAGTCCCTCTTCCCTGACTTTCTTCTCCTCCTTATGTCCTTTTAAGGTGTTTTGGTGAGGACACTTGCATCACCATTCCGGACATTGACGCAGTGGTGATGGTGTTGCAGCCCAGCGAGCCCAGGATAACCATCACCGGAGTAGAAAGGCTCAACCGGCCGGCCTCTGACCTCAGCGCGCCGGGAGGCGTGGATCTATTCCAGGACCTCCACATCATCAGCACGGTGTCCAGGGTAGACGTTACAACACATCACACAGGTGGGCATGCTGCACCTGTGTCTCGTGTAGTTCAGGTGTTCAGATTGTTTAAGAAAATGAATACGTATAGGAAGTGAAAAATCTACACGTCCTGATGAGAACAATAATAAATTTAGAAACCTTTTAAGACCAAAGGCAGTAGGTGGGGTGTCAGTGAGGGATCGGTGCCTTGCTGCACCATTAGCCACTTGTTCTGGTTTAAATTCACTACCTCCCTCCAGCTGCACCACGTTCCGGCGCGGACAGCAGGAAGTGGTGACCTTTACGGGGTACTTTGAAGAGCCTTGTAAAGGAACATTAATTTTATGCTCAGGCATGAACCGGCCAATGGGATGTTCTAGAATTTTTACAATGTGACGGTAACATTTGCCGCTGTCTCCTCAGCTCACTAGACAGATGAATTAAGAAGTGTAGAAGTCTCATTAAATATTTGAATAACACATGTATGCCTCCTTAACACGTATATTTTTATATATATTTTTTATAAATGACACAACACAAAAAAAAACTGCAAATGCCTGTGCATCTTTTCATCACCAGTCTGATTGTGCCTCTCAAAGTCAGAGACGCATACATCCCTACAGGTGTGAATCTGTCACGATGATCTAAATGGTGCAGCAGCTCCTCACACTGATAATGCGTTCACTCATTCACAAAGTCCCATAGGCTATACGCAGCGCCACCTGTCTGGCTTTCAACGCCAACCTTCAGAGGAAGCTGAACATCTCGTGACGCCCCCTGAGACGGCGACTCAGCAGTAGCAGCAGCGAATGTTCCTTTCATCCAGTACATCTGCATGCACCAGCAAAAACAAAAGTCACGATTTTGTTCCCACGCTGCCGAATTCCCCAGAACGAAGAAAGGAAAGGTTATCAAAACGCCAGCAAAGTGGTGAAACACGAGTTTGTGTGATTTGCAAACATGCAGCAAGACGGATATACCCACATTACGCCTCCTCATTCGGAGTGGAACAGAACAAGTGTGCCGAACCAGTCCTCTCAGTTCGACTGGATCAGCTGGGCCTGGTTTAGCAAGCGCTGCTCCAGTGACTTTGACTACGTAGTTGATGTTGTTACATTGTTGTTTTGTTCAATGGTGCAGGCTTCTAAGAGGAGGGTCTTTGTTGCCGCGCTGAATAAGAAAGGCTTCAGAGAACTTATTAGAAGTCATTAAAATGTATAAATCTGCGGGCTGACTGGGAATCTGCTGGCAGGGGAAAATAACTTAATGTCTAACAGTTTCAATTAATGAGAAAGGTAATAAATGTCTTCTGTCTTCAGGATAGGACTAATGCATGTACGCAATTAAGCAGAACACAGAAGCTGGAAATCCTTACAGTTTGACTTTGGGTGTTTAATTGAGCAGATTTCTTTTTTTTTCACATGAAATAAAGTCTGTGAAGATTCTCAGTCGCCTGGGTGACGGTAGATTTCTGTGTTGAATGAAGTCCAACTGGACTTGTAGGAAAAGCTTGATGATGTTTTCGCCTCTCATCCGAGAGGCTTCTTCAGTTCTGACCTGTTGGTGGAGAGTTCCAGATATTTAACCTCGCGGGAGTGGCGGAGGCCAATGGCTCATTGAAAGAGTCGTTTGAACCAGTCGTGCAGGCTTCATCTATGGGCTGGAGGCGCCCACTCCCGGGAGGCTGGAGTCATTCGAAAGTTGTTCGGATGATGGTTGTTTCATTTGCTCCCCACAATCATCCAAATGAGTTTTGAGCTCACTGCACAGGAAGTCGTTGGCTTACGACCTCTGTGACTCGGGACAGTTCGACTTTACGCACTCGTCTGTTGTTATTTTGTCTGTTTGCGATGTGTTTTTAACGACGTACCGGAAAGCGAGCGAATCGAGTGTACGACACTTTCTGGCGTGTCACCCACGATGTCTACCAAGAGGGAAATGGTCTCTTTCTGCTCCTTGTTTACAGAATCACGACGCAGCATAATATACTTACGGTAATTTAACCCTTTACCTCGGCCTCAGCACCAGCACCACCTCCTGGTCAAAGTCGGTCTCTTTGACCAACCGCGCATAGACGACAATAGCGCCGGCGCTACGGTCGTGGAAAGAGCGTTAACATGGGCCAACTTACGACCAAGTCAGCTTACGACAAGACCCTCGGAACCCATTGTGGTCGTAAGTCGACGACCCCCCGTACCAGCCGAGTCCGTCGCCACCTATCGGTCCACGTACGGCTGCAGAGCCGCTTCTGCTGACAGAGACCTTCACCGACCACAAGGCTGAATCTCAGTTACACGCCCCCTTGACCGGCAGCAAATGAGTGTGACATTTAAATCCAAGCAGCTCCAGCCTCGTCCAATGATCTGACCACCGAGGCAGGGACAGCCCGGCCTGACCCCGGGGCCCCGCAGCCCGCAGCCAATTAGAAGCAGATAAGCAGAGCGGGAGGGAAGGTTTAGCGCTCCATTGTGCGTAATGTGATGGAGGAAGAAGAGGCGAGAGCGGCATTGCTTTCAGGAGTCGTTGGAGCTCTTTCTGCCGGTGAAATCGAGACTGCAGCTGGGGGGGAGAGATTAGCAAGAAGCCTGAAAAAGAGAGAAATGGAAAGAAAGGCAGCCGTGACGGAAGGAGAGAGTATGTGGGAGAGGGAGACATGGTGAAGTTCCATAATGAGAAGATTTTGTGTTCTCCAAAGGCTTAAAGGTTTCACGATAAATCACATTTTTCTTTTGCGGGGCATTCAGTACGTTTCTGTTAGACACTATTGATCACACTTTCCCTCTCGTGTCTCTCCCTTTGTCTCGCTCTCTCATTCATTTGTCTCGTTATTGAGCCTACGCCACGCTGCCTCGTTCCCCTCTCCAGTTCATACCGTGGTCTCTTTTCAAGGCTTACACTGACGCTTTTAATCAAAGACAATATTATCAATTTTCTTCTCCACTTATCATGTTTAATGCACAATATCTTTGACCCACTTGCTTTCACGGTCATCGGCTATTCTCTCTATCCTTCTCTAGTTTGCCGTTCTTTTTGCCTCCCTTTGTTTAATTTCACTCATCTGGCATATTCACAGTCTCTCTCTCTCTCTCTCTCTCTTCTCTTCTCCTTTGTGATTCATTCGAGGAAGCTCTCATCTAGAGGCTGGGTCATTCTGTAAAACCCAAATAATCAGAGCAATTATGTTTGATTAAATCTCCCATTGCAGTTATCCACATTAACCTTGGTAGTTTGCTCAGTAGTTCGGTCGGGGGGTGGGGGGTTCGTTAGTTTCACCAAATTTTAAAATAATAGCTAAATAACTGTGCAAATGTCAGCGTCCCAAGATGATGACATCATCGTTCCTGCAACACAAAGCCCCTATTTTGAAAGAAAGCATTGACTCTTTGGTTCTCTCTGGAAGACGAGATGATGAAGATGTCTTTTGTATGAAGAAAATAATAATCGGCTTGAGAATTTCAGTGGGATCGTGGAATCTTTTTTAAATTAAATACGTATTACATTGAAGAACTCAATTGTTTTGATTCAAACAAAGACGTGTGGCTGGAACAGCCTTTTTTTTTAAAATATTTGTCACTAGTCTCACATTCACTGGTGTTTCACTGCTAAAGTTCATACAGGCAGCAGAGAAGGCTTCACTGGTGTTACATGGGCTGCGTACTTTTGATGGACAGACTAACACATAATCTCTATTGATGTTAAAACAGCATTAAATACGAATCAGAACAACTCGAATGGTTCTCAGCTGAGAACATATCTCCATCATGACTCCACACTTCCCTTTGATTCAATAATAACAAGAACAATATCCTGGCTCCACCCCTTTTTGGGAACCGCACCCTTTGATGGGGGTCACATTTTTTTATTCTGGTATTTCATCATATTTCAAACAAACAAAATCAACAACACTGATTGAAGGAGTGACGTGGAAGTGTGATTATTATTATTAGCATGGCCCCCAGCCCGGCGGGGGCCATCAGGGCGAACATATAGAATTTGCTTCCATTGCTGAACTGCTTTGTGTTACTTTTCTGCTTTAACAACATTTCAAGCTCCAGTGTGATGAAAACCACTGAGATGTGTCTGGGATATAAGGCACGGCCACAGTAATGTTGTTGAGGCCAACCAGAGGAAGGTAATAAACAGACTAATGTCACAGTCGGTGCTATAAAGCCTGTAGAATCAAACCTGTGAGCCTTGAACTGACGGCCACAGTGTGCTTTACTGCTAAAGAGGATAAAGGATGAAAGCAGTCTGCTATAAAGGTTGTGTTGCCCTTTCTCAAGTCCTAAGACACTCTCCACACTGGTTGATTTTATCATCTTAGTTTTTAATCAATATTATAGATTTTTTTTTTTTTGCCCTTTTGGGGGCAGAATAAATACGTATACCTCTGGCATATATATCATCGACCCACAACATGTTTTTGGCTAACATGTTGGCAAATATTTGTACACAATGCATCTAAAACCATTCCCATCCTTAACAGAGGGTAGCGCTGTTGCCTAACAGCAAGAAGGTCACAGGTTCAAATCCAACTCGGGGCTTTGCTGTGAGGCGTTTGTATGTTGTCCGCGTGGGTTCTCTCCGGGTTCTCCGGCTTCCTCTCACCACTAAAAACATGCAGCTTAGGTCAATTGGTTGAGCTAAATTGTGCTGTTTATTAGGGCCCGTAGCAGGACTCAGTCTGCTGAATAACTTCCTGGCTTCTCCATAGTCTCACGAGGAGATGGGAACTAAAGTGAAAAGCAGTAACCCCTAAATAAAGAGCTTTATCTAGAAGAAAAAAAAGGTTTGACACCGATCCATCCACTAAAATGCAACATTCTTTCTGCCCCCCCCCCCCCCCCCCCCAGAGACCCACATCCACACACACCTCATATCCACCTTTCTCCACTGGGAGGCCGTTAAATGGGCAGCCTGGTTCCCTCTCTGGGGAGTGTACAGTACAAAGGCTGGCCAGCAGTGAGAAGGGAAGGAAATGCTCAGCAGCCTGTCGGAGCCCCGGCAGCCATCCCGCTTCTGTGATGGGAGCTGTCTGAGGGGAATTATTACGGCACTGCTGTGTTCAGGGACTGCACCAATAATAATTGGAGTTTGGGAGTGGGAGTAGGAGATGTTGTGGCCTTTAATCTTTGAATTAGAGTTGTTCAAATTGCTTCTTTTCAACAAGTGTTTTTGGCTCGTCAATAACAGACAGCTGTGCAACAGTACAGGCACTCACACCGGTCAGAAAGTGTGTGTTTCATGTGCAGGGCAGCTCATCAGGAGAGCAAACATAACCGAGACCAAAGGTAGAAATTGATCCTGGAATAAAACTTTCGCTGCCAATTTATTATGAATAAAAAGAGGGAAGTAATTTTTGATGCTCTCTGGAAAAGCTGTGGTATCAGAGAAAGGAATTTACAGGTGTGTGTGTGTGTGTGTGTGTTCGCAGTACATCGACCCGGGGTGCTGGAGGAGATTATTCATAATTTGGACTACTGCGATATCCTGGTGCTGGGGGAGGAGCTGAGACCAGAGCAGGAGTCCCTCCAACTCCAGCGCAGTGCTCTGCTTGGAAAACACCTTGATGCCACCAACTCCACCTCTGGCATGTCTGTGTATGGTAGGTTACCATGGCAACCACTCCCCAGCTGCGTGTTATTGGTTTTCAGATTGATGACAAGCCTTCAACATCTCAGGTCCAAGATTCCCTGGGAGAAGGATAAATGAATACGAATGTCGAATGTCCTGCCGTGGCTATAACACTCCGACTGTCCCCGCCTCGTCCCACAGGTGTGGACTCCATGTCCAACTACGAGCAGGTGATCAGACAGGTCCGGTACCACAACTGGCAGCCGGGACGGCTCAGCGAGAGGAGGTTCCGCCTCAGCTGCTCAGAGCTCAACGGACGCTACACCAGCAACGAGTTCAACCTGGAGGTCAGTGCAAAACGCCGCCTGAAGCTTTCAGGGATGCGTTTACCACCGTTCTGCACACCTGAGATCCGGCAACAGCACCACAACCACACACCAAATATTTGATGCCTAAATGTGAGAATGTGCTTGAGCACATGAGCAAAAAAAATTAATAAAACAACGTTTTTTTTTTACGATGTGCTATAGATACTGACTGATTTCCCTGAAAATAAAATCTGTAAATTGGTGCCAGAGAAAATAATTGATGGATGCTTCCCTGCTGACGGTGTTATTATTAGAATGGAGCTTTTAAGAGCTACGAACATACTTGAATTACATGTCCAGGCCTGGACCAGCAACATTGCAATTACAGTTCTGTCACCTCTTAGAAAAATGGGTGGAAATGAATACAAACCCACCCACAGGACTCACACCGCATGTTTCAAGCCCTCTATAAGGACTAACCGCGTCCCCGAGGCAGAACGCAGCACCGAGGTAATAAACGACGAGGCACATGTTTATGAAACATTTTAACCAGTAACATCAGGGACAATCAGCAAGTTGTCACTCGAGACAATACTCCTACGACCAATTGGTCCAAAGTGTCAGGCGATGAGCAGCAGAAACTACGACACTTCAATATTGTTGCGCCCCTTCAGCAGACGTCTGGCCGTCTGGTGGACCGAATCGAAAGAAGGCACAGTGATCACTGTTACCTCAACAGACCCGGAAATGTTTGCACCTGAAATAGATCAGCTCAACATGTCAACTAACCGTCTTCTTCTTCCTGTCCTTGGTCGCTTTGATTTATTTCTCTGGTGTTTGCTTTGACGGAGGAAGAAAATGTTTTGCTAAACATATTTTGAGCCTTGGAGAGCGTTGATGAATCTGGCTCACATTTCACTTCCCTGTGCTGAGCTGACCCTGAACTGATAAATACCTTCAACCCCTCTTTACTTCATTCTTTCTGCATCGTCTGGATGAGTGGAGGCACATTTAGGCTTTTAGATGGTAAACACAAAAAATATGATGAAAACGCAGACTTCTCTTTTACCTGTTTATATCCGTTTCCAGGTGAGCATGCTGCACACCGCCGAAGCTGGAGAGCATGTCGGTCACATGGTTGCCCCGCCCCAGTACATGCAGGTGGCCCACCATCCATCCGTGATTCATGAGCTGTTCCCCAGCCACAGCTCGGGTAAGAGCCGTCTCTCACCGGAAATGAATCATTTCATATTTTAGATTCATATCTGCTCTTTGATTTCATTTGTCCTGTCCCCTATTAGATGAGATTACAACTTTAATGAGAAAAGATTAAATACAAGTCTCCAGAAGCCCAAGGATGTTAACACTCTATTAAAATCTATGGATGCTAAGCTGCAAAAATAGACTTACTGGCTCCGAAATGCGCCTGAAGACAAACTCAGAAATAACGGCAGCAATCTGCTTTTTCTCATCGTCAACATGTGGGGTTTTGGGGGGGGGGGGGTTTAGCAGCTTTGGAGGTGTGATTGCACGTTGTCAACCTGAAGCACGTTCCTCTGTCAAAGTTGTTTGTTGCATCTGAAAAAAAGCGTGAAAAGTAATGAGCTGTGAAGACAAAGTGTTGACTTCAAAATTCTTTTTCTGGACTGATTAGCTTTTTGTATTTTTGAGGCTGCATTTCTGTTCCATTTCCTGACAGAAGAGTAAGAAGAGCCTGCCTGCCTGCATCTGATGCACCTTCTTCAGGTCTCAACTAACAAATGATTTCAGATTACATATCATTTGTTTTATTTTGGACCTTTGGCCTTCCAAGCTTTATGAAACCATTAAGTAGAACGTGCTCCATCCATCCATTTTCTTCCGCTTTGCGGGTCACCAGAGTTTCTGGAGCCTATCCCAGCTTGCTATGGGTGAGAGGTGGGTACACCTCGGATGTGTCGCCACTGCAACGCGGGGCCACACAGACAGACATGTTTTAGGTGGTGGGAGGAAACCCGGAGAAAACCGAAGCGGACACAGGGAGAACATACAAACTCCGCACAGATAGGATTCGAACCCAGAACCTTCTTGCTGTGAGACGACAGCACTAACCAATACACCATCATGCATCGAGGAAAGTGCGCCAATTGTACAAAAGACGTCTCTTTTTACTTTCTTTCTTCCTTTTTTTGCACCAGATCGTGTTGGAAGTGCAATTAGACATTTTTAACCTGAGCCCCTCCCTCTGTCATTCTTCTTCCTCTTCCGGCTCGTCCGACCTTCTAGTCGATTGCATGCTTAATTCTGGCAAAGTTTTGCACCGGATGCCTTTCCGGCTGCAACCCTCTGCATTTATCCGGGCTTGGGACCAGCTCAAGGGAGACACGACCCATGCTACCGATGAGGCTAAAAGATTTTCTTCCTGTTCTAGACTGTTCTGTTTTTTTTTAAAAACCTCAACGCTGCAGACTTCACTGTAAACACATTAGGCTATTGCCTATTGGACATCGTGATAAATCTCTCGGTGCTTGGAAACGCTCATAGACTGAGGGAGAAGAGCTGTAAAAAAAAAAAAAAAAAAAGAGTTTCCATGTGAGCAATGCATCCCAGAGTAAACGTAGCTTGACTTCTTGGGAATGCTTCGGCTTCCCTTTCCGAATGTGTTTATCCTTAGTTTCATCCGACCTCTGCAAAAGAAAGCCATATAGACTCTCTTTCAAATGACACAGTGGGCTTATTCCCGTCCCTTGGTGCACCATAATATGGTGAGGAAGAGGGACGCACTGGTCTTCATCTGCCACACCGGCTTTAATTATTCAACAGACTCTAATGGATTCCACTCAAGAGTCCTGGAGTGTTCAGTGGCCAAAGCTGTTAAGAGCCCAGAGAGCTGGAGGAAACGAGGTCATGGGAGCAGAGTGGGTGGCGTTTGGTTTAACAAAGAAATAGCGTCATGCGTGTGTGATGATGCATGAAGAGCAGGAAGGGCAACCAGGATGTGGTTTGCAGAGTCACTGCAAAAAGCTGTGGGTTTAGTGTGAAAAGCTGGAGAATCAAATGATCATCTCAAGAATCCTCTGAGAGTGTCCTGCTCATTACACACACACACACAAAGAAATACACATTTTAGATTAAGGTGAAATCCCACACATATGTTGTGTTCATGCTGCTAAATGGCATAAATGCATTTTTAAAGTCTGAATCTGAATCCAAACGTACAAACTTACCCCGAGTTTAATATAATCCCTCCAAATTCAGACGGACTTGTTTTTTTTACCACATGGTCATTACTCTTTCTGTACACTGACATCATCTGTGAGAATTTTAACACTTATAAGAATTCCATTTTTGGTGTTACACTAGTTAAACGACTCAGACGCAAGCATCTTAATTAGCAATATGGGAATCACACGCCAGGGACCTCCCTAGCTGAGGACTTCAGGCCGGCTCCCTGAACACATGATGAAATGATAGGAACCTTCCAGACGTTACATATTTCTCTGGGCTGAATGAGAGCTATTTATAGTCACAGTGCATGAAGCGGTCTCGTATTACCCGGCTATGTATGAATCGGCGCATTTGCTTGCTAGTGTTTGTGCATTGGCACTAAACACAAGGTGCAGTTGAGCCTGAGGTTCATTTTGTGTAGTTTCAACAATACATTTATGCTGTATCATTAATATTCTGGTGAAAAGAAAAACCAGAATTAACCAAAACGATGAGACCTGTTGGGTTTCAGTAAGAGACTGGCAGGCGAGAGGAGACGGAGGCAAAGAAACACTCAAAGTCTTTAATATCAAGAGACCTATGATGTAAAAAAATAGCCTTTTGGCTAATTCTGGCACATTTACAGAAATGCGTATTAATGTGGACTGTCCCTGTTAAATAAACAAATAAATAATGTAGAACACAAATCTCTTCGCAAAAGTACTGAGGGCAGACGGGCTGGACAAAGACTTAAAGTAAATAGGACTGGAGATGAAAAAATCAAGACCCAAACTCACAGTCACAACGAAAGGGAGACGGGCTGGACGTCCAATAGCTAAACAAAAAATCAGCCAACACAAATGCAAGCAAAGTAGGACGGGAAATACAAAAATCAACGTCAATATAATCATACAAAAATACACACTTAACCTTGGCGGAGCACAAACTGAGCAAACCACAAGATTCATAGCACGGGGAAGGCAGGGGAGACAAAAGCAATAATCCGGCGAGCAGGGATTTTAAAAGCAGGCAAATGATGTGAAGATGGATCACAGGTGTGTCCTCCGCCATGCCCACTGGCGAGAGAGAGAGAGAGAAACTAATAAAAACCAAACCCTGACAAGATCGCAGGCGCCAGCAAGGGAAACCTCAGTGATAGGCTGAGGTCGGATATCCGGACGGAACTCCGAGTTCAAGCCCTGCTCCTTGGTATCGAAGGGAATCCACTGAAGTGTTTCCAGCATCAGATTAGGATGCTCCCAATATCCTCCAGAGGCTTTGGGTGCATGTTCAAGTGAGAGGAGATCCAGAACATGCCAAAGGGATTTTTAGAGCTTATCTATCCCGGAAGCACTTTTGGGATACACTGGGAAACAGAAGCATTCCATAAAAGCAGGAGCAAACGGATGGATGGATGGATGGATGATGGGCCAGCGGTGAAATGATAGATGGGCTTCTGGAGAGGCAAACGAGCCACCGTGGCTGGAAAAGGGCGTTTTGATGCTTAATGACGCAGGACAAAATCAATAAAGATGACAATAATCAGCACATGATTAATGTACAATATAAAATAAGGTAAGAAGATGAGGTTGATCGTTTGGTGGGGATGTGATGCTCCTCTTTTCCTTTTCTCTCACCTCTCCCTCGTCGCCTGCGGTTCTCAGGCGCCCCGAGCGCCATCACCGTGGTGATCGTGATGTGCATCGCAGCTCTGGTGGTGGTCGTGGTGCTCGGCATCTACCGCATCCACCTGACCCACCAGCAGGAGGTCAAGCTCGCCGAGACGTCGAAAGACGCAGACGTGACCTGGGACGACTCGGCCCTGACCATCACGGTCAACCCGATGGAGGTAGGAGGCTGCGGGTTCGCGCCCCAAGAAGAGAATCATGTGTACTTGCTATAAATGCTTTAAAAGGAGGCGTGAGCACGAATTATAGGAGAAATGGTTCGAATTCGTCCCCAATCATTGAGTTTGTTTCTTACCTCAGAACATGCAGGAACCCCAGGCTGTAGAGGAGGAGGCCAGTGAAGAAGAGGAGGAGGAGGAGGAGGAGGAAGAGGATGATGATGACATCACCAGTGCTGAATCAGACGACAGCGAGGAGGAAGTGGACGTTCAGCTACCCAAGATGCAACGCCAGAGCAACAAGGGTCAAACCTGGGACAAAACAAGAGCATCGTATTGAACCCACACTCACAGCAACTCTCTCTCTCACACACACACACACACCTACACACACGCACACGACAACAGTCCCATCTGAAACCTCAACTCAGATGGTTGAAACAAAACTATTAGTAAGGCTCTAAAAATGAGGTAATATCGCCCCCTACTGGAAGAGTACACTGAAATACACTCTCTCACACGCACACACGCACACACTGCAATGTTAATAAGCCTTGTCCGGAAACCTTCTGTTTGATGCAGCTGATAATAAAATTAAATGACACTAAAACTGCTCGTCGATCAAACCACTATCCGAAACAGCCGCATTCAGATCATCCCCCAGATAAACCACATAGTCTTTGTTTAAATAAAGTTACTTGAATCCCATTTTTCATTTTAAAAAATACATTCAGTTTGATGTTTCAAATCCCGCCGGGAGATATCAGGACGTCCCACGGAGATGCAGCGCAGGTTACATTCAAAAAAGGCAAGTTGCAAAAAACAAGGAAACAATCCGGCTCTTTTTTGTTTCGCACACTTCATGTTATTGATCCGTCTTTGTTCGAGCCAAGCCGAGTGATTTTACACAAATAGCATATTTTCAATGGTACTAAACAAAAACAAGACAGATCTGCGTGTTCTCGTGTCTGAGTTCTGGGAAAGACGGAGGAGTCTCCTTGTAAACTTTTATACGCTCCTTTCTTGTAAATACTGAGTATAGTCGGTGACCCCCCCACCCCCCACCCCACCTCCTAGAGCCACACCCAGAATCCCCGTCATTTTCTCATGCACACAACAAACACACCACCTCTTCGTCCGTGTGTGTGTGTGTGTGTGTGTGTGTGTGTGCGCACCCTGAAGACTTGCAGCCCCCTGCGTTTTGCTCCCATCATTCCGGCTCCCTCCCAGTTTGGTTTGCTGGGACGGATGAAGCTGCACCAGGTGAGACGCTCCTGTGAGGCGGGGCCAGTCATGGAAATCAGTGAAGACTATTTATCGCGTCATGTTTTAGACACATCTTTGTTTCGATGCAGACGCACTTCATCATCATGATGAAACCATGCACTTTAAAAACTACACAGCATTATAATCTCCCGCCGAAGTATGTTATTTGTCATTTTCTTCATATCGGCTTCAATAAAATTACAGAAAATGGCCGTCCAATCCGGAAAAATAAGAACGCGCTTCTTTTTTTTTTTTTTTTCTTCCTCCTTTTTCGTTTTCAGGAAATCCCAGATGGGAGGAACTTCTCAAACGTCCTTCCTTGAATGGAAGACAAGCCTCAAAGCCTGGCGGCTTGTTCTGGAAGTGATGCTGCATCACATCAAAGCGACTTCAGAAGCGTCCCAACAAATAGAGAAGTTGTCCGTTTGTACCTTTGAGATAAAACGACAGAGGGGCAAATGCATTTTGGGGTGTCGCACTTGATGCAATCAGAAACTCAGACAAAGGTTTGCCTCACCTTGCGGTGGAAGGGCCGTCCTGGATCCAGTCCCTCCGTAGTCTGGTAGAAACAGGAAGTGACCCGTGTCATGGCTTTTAGTGCGTTTGGTTGACGTCACAAACACGACCCGGTGAATCACTGAACACTGGGAGAACCTACTGTATGTGTAAACTGTAGCTCTATGTTCACGTAAAGATCTCATATGATGTTTAACAGTCCCCCCCCCCCCCCTCCCATCTGCTGTGACACCTTGTCTTGTGATGTCATCCCCTTCCCCTTTCCCTGTGGAACCTTTGGTGGATTTTGCATTGGCCCAAAGTCCTAATGTTGTCCTGACGTTTGTTTTAGAAGAGGAGGACGGTGGAATTACATGGAAATCTTGTATAATGTGTATAAGTTTTTCTTTTCTTTATCTGGACACTTTGGTCTGTTTTTCTTCGGAATGGTCACTGCAGCACTTTCTGTAAATTGGCCAATAAAAACTTGTTTTGGATTTGGGCAGTGGGTCTCGTATTTGTTCGTTAGCAGGCAGGAGATGGTCCTAAAATTATGTAATACCTGTAATGACAAAACATTTACTTGGATATTATGTATATGGTCTGTAAATTTATAAGAATGTGCAATTCAAATAATGATAAATTGACATTTTAAATTATTTTAGGAAACGATATATATATATATTATATTATATTCAGATTGTTTTCTTCTTTTGTAAATCACACACAGATGTTACATTAATTAACAGAATGCACATTTAGTTGGATTATCTTAAACCACAGGTAAACCAGATGTTATGATGAAAGCCTCCAAAGAGAAGCTGTAATAGCTAAAGATAACCACCAGGTGGCAGGAGTAATTTAGCAAATGCTGGATCAGGAGCCAGATGTGTGACAGTGCTGAAGAAGAGCATGGACTTGTTCTTCACCCAGCTGCAGTAGCTTCAGACACTGACAGCACCACGTTGCACACTGCAGCTTTTTGCTCCCTCACCACACCCTTCCATCAGGACGATGCGGACAAGCTTTCTGTTTCAAACTTTCAGGAAATGTTTGGAATGTTACCAGGAAACATTTGATTCAATTTCAGTGATGATCCAGAAGAGATCCTGGAATCTAGACCAAATATCATGTCATAAAGGGGGTCCGATGTGAACTGTCATGCAAAATGTCTTCTGGAACTGATCCAGAATGAGGTCAGGAAAAAATATTCAATTAACATTAAAAATTCAATAATCGGTTAAAAATTCCACATCAACTCCGATTCGCTTTTACTTTTCATGGTTGGTGTATAAAGACACCAAGAACAATTTGGCACCGGCTGCTGCGGTGCGATTATGAGGTTGCGTGCTGCCTTTAAATACCAGAATCAGATGCCTTGCCTGTCGGCTGTGGCCAGTAATGAACTCCTTATCATTCATTTTAGAACTACCCTCAGTGGGGTGGCTTGTTTTTGCCCAACAGGCAGCGGGTGACATTTGAAAAAGGTTGAGATTGCAGGAGGTCAGAGCGTAAAATATGGACGAGCACATTCCACAGGAAATGTATAAACTCGTGTTTTACACCTTCAAAGTATGTTAACAAAAATAAAATCTACAACTTCGTTGAACAGAAAAAAAAAGGTACCGAAATAAAGTTGAGAGCAGAGAGAGGCGCCGAGGTAGATGAAAGAAAAGAAAAAAGATGAAGATGAGGCACCACGCTGAGCCCCCCCACTGTGTGTGTCGCAGAGGGAGAACACTATGACTCATACCTTTATATAGATTAAAGGCACCAGGTAACATCTGAAACCAGTGCTGCCGGAATTAGAAGTCAGTGTTCTGACCGTTAAGCTGCCGTTTACGATACGTGTTATAACACATTTCATGTTCGCCATCGGCTCCCTTCTGGTTCCCACGTTATTAACCCGTTACCTTCCTGCATCTCCCTCCCTCTCAACATCCATCTTCTCGCAGACAAGACCACCCGATCTGTGAAAGTGTTGGACTGAAGTAGGTCAGACGAGGGTCCCGTTACTTTGAGAGGGATGAGAAGGAAATACGAGATGTAAAGCTTTTAGACGACTCGAGCGCTGCAGGCGCAGGATTCCTTTCCTCCAATTAATTATGGATCTGTGCCTCCAGCAGGAAACCGGCCTCCGTAAACCTCCTCCTCTTCATCCACCCTTCTATCCATACGTGTATGCACGCAATCATAAATATGCTGGTGCTGAAACATCTCTTACCTTGCATCAAGAGAAGGGAACACAAGCAGGCAGACACACCTTTGAGGAAGATGAGGACTTAACTTCTGAGCAGAGGGGTTCAAAAGAAGACATTTAGCAGGAAAGGCAGAATAAAAGCCAGCGAGATAAATCGAAGTGAAGTCTCACCGCCAAGAGGCTGCTAAAGACGCGGATCGAGAGAAGAGTGACTCTTATCCAGATCAAACATCAGCTTTAACTCTCAGGCTTGTTCAACGATCCTCTAAAGGGCCGCGTTATCGAGCAGCACCGTATATGCTGAGGTGGAGACGCTTCGGCTCTGGATCAATTACAAACTGAGGCCAGAGCAGATCAAACCGCTCCGGAGCAAAGTCCATTTCAGCGCCTTGTCTGGACAGAGAGCCGGATTTAAGGCCATTTGATTCAAGGGGAAGCTTCACGGGGTCGTTCTAGAAACATGAAACGCTCTTCTGAGCGATTGTCGGTCTCCTCCCTCCGCAGGGCAGACAGGATGTGACATCATAGGCTGCTCTCTGCTTCACGTCAGTGATGGATTTTCTGTTGGCGGCGGTGAAAGCCACGCGGAGACGATGTCATCTTTGAATCAAAAGTTCCAAAAATAATGCAGCTTATCTCACTAACCGAGACAAAACAAAACCAAACAGCGGAATAATTAGCATAATTAGCAGCTCAGATGCCCAGCAGGCTACAGGATGGACTTTCAAGTCTTCAGTGTTCAGATTGAAACAGAACCACCTCATGTCTGCAACAGAGTCAATAAATGATTCACAAGAGAAAGTAAGCTCAGCTGACTTTATTCTTATTCACATTAGAAAGACTCGCGGCGGCTTCATTCTTCCATCGATACCTGCGAGACATTTGTTCCACAGACGCGTCTCAAAAGCCGCAGGGAGGAAAAAATCAGCAACACATTTTAAAAAATCTCACCGTAAGACCATCGTTCTCAGAAGATAACCAAGGATTTAAAAAAACCCACGTGGGGGGGGGGGGGGGGTGGGGGCGTGGAAGAGAAAGATAGAAGAGCAGCATTTAAAACGTTCGTCGTGTGCTTTTGTTTTACACTCGTGTCGGAGGAGGCACGTTAGCAAGTCGAAGGCGGTTCGAAGCTTCCAGTTGAAGCTCCAGAGCTAAAGAGCTAACAAGCTAAGAGCTAACGAGCTAACGAGCAACAATCATGGAGGCTGAAATCAAACTGGAGCGCCCGACGGGAAAGGAGAGAGAGACGTTCAAACAGGCTGAAGGTGGAAGCTGACTGCGTGTCACAAAGTTTCTACACACTCCTGACACACACACACAATCCCTGCATGCTGCACCGCACACATCCAACAGAACCGGGCCGGTGTGCGTGGGCTCCACCCCCCCTTCACACGCTCCCCCTCCGTCTCCCGCCACCTTTCAGAGCGAGGACGGACTCCCCGGTTGTGAACATCAGGAAAATGTCTTTGACTGTCACTCGGTTCCTCCAGTCATCTGTCCAGGACTGTGGGGAAAACATTTGTAAACAAATCCCCCCTCCCCCGCCTGCTTGTAACCAATGCAGGCAGGTTCACATTGGCGGCTCAAACGGCCCCCCCTCTGTGTGTGCGTGGGGGGGGGGGGGGTCACTGGTACTGGAGGTAGCTCTTGAGCGTCTGCGGCAGCGGCAGCGCGTCGATGTGATGGATGCGCTCTCGACCCAGAGCCAGCCGAGCAACTCGCCTGCACAGGTCCATGAGGGGGAGGGGCTCCGCTGCGAGACACAAGAGACACGGTGAGATAATGAACACGAGCCCCCACGGGAGCGACCCGAGTTCTACCCCCCCCCCCCCCCCACAGCGCGTGCTCCATGAAGGATAGTGGGTCCCGTTTGAGGCCGGCAGGTTGTCAGGCTGGTTTTTTGCTGAATTAGTGCCTCGGTTCCCTTGAAGGAAGTGTGATGCTGTATCGAGGACAGCAGCAGACGTCTCTCCCCCCCCCCCCCCCCCCCAACACCTCTGAAGGAGCAAGTCGTCTGTGTGGACATGTTTCATGTTCTTATGAAAAATGGAAGCACAAGAAACTAAATGTGTTTCTCTTTTCTTTTGGGGGTGGGGGGTGGGGGGGTGACAGTTGTGTCAGACCTACTTAGAGATAAACACGTATTGGTGTTTCATTATTTAAAGCAACCCGCGTGTCCCTGCCGTCTTTCGTACACAAAATGCACGAGGGGCTTTTAAAATGCATCCGGATGAACAACGAGGCTTAATGATCAATTCATGCTAACCAGCCAGAGGCAGCGCAGGTAACCACAGCTGAGCGATGCCGCTTCCTGCTGCTTAGTCTTTGCTGCTCGATCCGATCCGTCATGTAAATGTCCTCGTCTACACTCTCCTCGTCCCTCCAAGCACTCAAGTCTTTTTTGGAATGGCCAGAGTCCTATTTCTGAGATTTATGGTGCAGCAGAGAGGAAATGGAGGGTGGAAAAGAGCAGTTAAGGATGGCTGAGCATCTGACGCGCCGTTCGTCAGGCAGGTGAACCCCCCCCCCCCCCCCCCCAATCCAGCAGCTAATGGAAAGGAGGAACGGCAGGGAAGAGTTTGGTCACCTGAGTGGGTTTTATGTCCACAATATACAAAGACAACGTGACCCAGTTGTGCCCCATTTTAAAAAACAGGGCCAAGATATGAGACCAATCTTTTTTTGGTACGAGTTCCTATTTGTGTCTCCCTGAACTCCACCTCTTCCACCTGCACACCCTTCATAACGGGACAAGCAGGTAGCAGGAGGGGAGGCAGACTCCCCAGCCATGATTAGCATAAAACTGTTGGAGCAGTCTGGCCTAGTTTAGAGAGGACTGCTCCGTGCGTCTCACACAGGCAGGTCGAAAGGTGCTCAGTGAAAAGAGGACGTCTTATCCACGGACAGACTCAGATCAATAATCTATGACAGAAGACATTTGGGGCACAACGGTGATGCCTCGGAACAGCGGGGCGAGCGGCGGGTCCTCACTTACAGCAAATTGGAAAGGCATGTGTCCAAGTTGAAAATCGTCCACTCAGAGCGGAAACCAATTGCTCACTGAACAAGTTATTTCTGCCACCGGCAATATCTGGACTCGCTATTGCATCACACGGCAAGTTAGTGAGGATCCAGAGCGATGGGCTCCTGCTGCTCTGGAGATCACAGAGTGTGCACGCACACACACACACACACAATAGCCGCGACAACGAGGACGCCCGAGTTTGGGTTCAGAAAGGTCTGGAATATTTGAGTCTTTGAACTGAAACTCACAAAAGTTTTATGAAATAATTAGCAAAAAGAATTAAGCAACAAACAAAATTGTCCAATTTGCCTATTTCAACTCCATGCACTATTTTAACACTCAACCCAACCCCCCCCCCCCCCCAAATGTGTCCCAGACGAAGACGCGGCTGCCCCGAGAGGAAACCGGTGCAACGCAGTTTTCCCAGCAAGTCTGACTGGGAACAGTAAACTTCAAAGAATGTAGTCCCCCCCCCATTGAGTAACCATGCATCAGCTGTTGATTAAATATCTCAACACAGTGAGACCTGATCTAGCGGCCCCCTCTATAAGGCGACCCCCCTGCTCGCTCCCGTACTTCAGTCTCTATTAAGGTACACAACCCATTTCCTGTATCCACCACAACCAGCAGGGTGGGAGACCCGCCAGGAGACAATTACTGGCTTTAAAGTCGGTGCCACGGCGGCTTTCTTATGCAGCCTTAAACCGAGATGTTTCCAGGCAACATTTGATCATTTAGCTTTACCGAGAAAAGAGAATATACTTGGAAAAACAATGTTCCAAGCATCAGGAAGAGAAGAGCCAGACTCATACCAAGAATTCTACAGACTCTGCTCTGAGCTTTTCTGCAACACTGAATCCAATCCTGAGGGTTACAAGAACATGTCCCTGAGGTCCGGCGTGAAGTCACCAAAGCTACCAGCGGATGGTTGCAGAATTTCAATAAATGCCATGACATCAGTACAAACAGTAGGGTGGGGCGCAAACGTCAACATCCCGCAGGCTGGAGGCTCTGCAGTTTCCCTTCTGATGTTTTAGAATTAGGGATGTTGGCAAGTCAGTGGTATGAAAGCACTACCGGTAATCACGTCCCAGTAGGGTTAGCGCTGAGGGCGAAGGGGCGAAAACTCACAGAAAGGCTGGAGGGAAGAGAAAACGACATGAATGCATCGTAGTAAGACTAAAAAGGAGCGAGTAAAAGAATACGCATCACATCGTGCTTCCATCGATGCAGGAGAGGGAATGGAGAACCAGACAAACGACAGAATGAGTGAATCCTCAGATTTCTTCCATCAGGATGATAAAGCTATTAAAACAGGGGCACACCAAGAAAGTCCCGTTAGGAAGCCTTGGTCCAGTTCAGTCAAATGCAGCAGCGCCGTTTGTGTCTCGTTCAGGCTGCAGGATCTTTGAGTATCCGTCTTTGGCTAAAGTTTTTTTATTGCAAATCATGCAGCATAATTTAATTTTATTTGCAACAATTCACATGAGGGGCCCTTCTCTGTCTCGTTAATAAACTGGTCGTTCAACAAAAGCGGAAATTGACGGAGCTGTGATGACATCGTCCTCCGTTCAGGCGCCTCTGAAGTTGCAGCATCTGCCGTCTGGAATACACGGCGCGCCCCCCCCCCCCCCCCCCCCCCTCGGGTTTTATTTTCACTACCTGCCCTGCGTTAATCAGAGCAGAGACAAGTGGGCCCTTAAAACAGCTCCTTACTATACAGCCTTGAAACAGTTCAATGCACTCACAAGTTTCTGTTTTATCCACAGTACTCAAAAGGCTCGAGTACTCAGAGTGACTGGAGGGAAAACCTGCAGCCAACACTGAAGATATACATAAACACATATTGGATTTTACGCAGCCGCATGTTTTAACAGAACACGAATGAGTCCCCCTCTTCATTATATGCATTTCAGCTGTGTAATGTGCGTGTGTGTACACACACACACACACACACACACACACACACACACACACACACACACACACACAACTCGAAAGACCTCACTCTGCATGGCCAGACGCTGAGCTCAGGGGCACGATGGGACACCCTCCAGAATTCCTCCACTACTGGCCGCCTTCCATAAACACACACACACGCACACACACACACACACACACACACACACACACACCTACACACACACACACACACGCACACACACACCTGGCTGGAAGCCACGGCCATGTTGTCCATGCCTCGCTGTCGGCAACGCCTCCGGGCCGCTTTGGGTCTTTGTACAACATGCAGGTTAAAGGAGGAGGAGGACCGAACCCTACCGCATGACGCACAAAGACGAGCACACGAACATCAACCATGGCAACTTCAGGACAGCGGCGGCGGAGAAACAAATATGGCGATTACACAAGAGCTTCGGATGCCGTTTTCACGCTTGAGTGATGAAGCAGGGCTGCAATGGAGCTACGTAAGGCATGATATCAGCTCAGGGGGAAAGAGAAAGACTTCACGGCATTACGCAGCACTTCCAGGAGATTAGCAAGTATTCATGGGATGATAACTATTTCCAGAACAGACACACACACACACACACACGGCTGCCGCCAGTATCGTTTGTCCACCTTTAGAAGACCTCCTGCATTTCAGCTATTCTAAAATGCTTTTATCACCGACTTCCAAAGAATTAGGAGCCGTCAAGATGACTCTGTAGCCTCTCGTCCGGTCCGCCTTCAAGCACTTGAACAGCACAGAAAATAGTAGCGAGGCCTTCTCAGCTTTACTTTGGTTGCGGTATATGGAAGACGGCGCCGCAGTCGGATTTGGAGTTAAAAGAGGGGGTCATTCCTGGATTTCCAGGGATTCCATTCCATAACTGTGCATCAAGCCCACACTTCCGTGGGAAAAGCACTCCCTGCATTTTGAAGTTGGTTAAGCTTTAACTGATGGAGAGGAGCGGGGGGGGCATAATAAATATTCAGTACAACACCAATGCCACCCTGGGCGTTAGCAGCTATAGAGACGAGCAGGTCTAAAGTTAAAATGAGAGAGAGATCGCCAGACGGATCATGAGCTGCTCTTCATGCAGCAGAATGTGGTGGAGATTAATATTTGTGTCGTCTGTGTGTGTTTTTGCGTAACTTACGATCCAGTCCGTTGACGTAGCGAACAGAAACCTCGCAGTGGCCCCACACAGCGCTGACTATGGGATACAGCTTCTTGCCCTTCAGCCCTCTGAAAGCTACTCCGAGATACTGTCCGTCGACCATGAAGCTCAGCGTTCCGTCGTCCATGTCCAGGATGACCGTCAGCGTGTCTGGAAGTACAAAAGACTCTTCTGGCTCCAGGAAACCGGGGTACGTGGGTGCCGACGTAGCAGCCGGGCGGTTCTTCCCATCGTGATATAGTCTGTTCCGACCCAGGTCCCAGCCCCAGGACTCGGAGTCCGAGCCCACCAGAGCTGTGTAACCCACGGAGTGCAAAGATGCTTCGGCAGTAGCCACGCCTACGACAGCATGGGTGCCTCTCTGTCTGGCCGGCCAGTGAATCCTCCAAACGTGGAGCCCCCTGGTGCAGCCCACCTTCCCTCGGATGCAGTCTGTGCTCTGCGCTACTGGGTGTCGATGAAACGTCAGCTTGTCGTCCTCCTTGACAAAGACGTTGAGCGACCGGTCGTCGGGGTTCCACGCGTGCCGAAGTTGGGTCTCGGGCGTGGCCGATGGCATGTCGAGCAACAAGTCCAGTCTGGGGGGTCGACAGAAATCGGGACCCCGTAACTCACGGCGTACCGGACTATACGACGGCTCGCCGCGTACATCCACTGATTTGATGCTGCCAGAGATCTTCTGCCCCATGGTTGGCCGGTCCCAGGGACAAAAGGGGCAGTAACGGGATGGACCGAGGGTGGTAATGAGGGGGGCGGTGGGTCTTGACGTTACCTCATGTGCATGAAGGCAGCACGGTGGGTCCTGGGTGGGAGGATTCAGCCAGGAGGAACCAAACTCCTGAAACAGAAGCAAAAACATTTTTAGCTTCTCCAGGGTCAGGATTTCAAGAAATAAAGAAAACTGAAAATCTGAACAAATAACGTGGTTTTGCCGCTCAAATGCAATTTAATATAGATGAAAGTTATTTTGTGGGGACAAAACAAAAGCGATGATTTCACAGTTCTTAATGAAAATCTCCACAAATCCGACGCCCGTTATTCAATACCAAGACGCACATCCGGCTCTTTCTACCGCACATTTACACCGAACACGCCGTGGAAACCTCTAGGCACCTCAGAATTTCCACTCAAATCCCATCTAGAGGGTTATGATGCAACGATGTACAGACTATGGATGAGCGGTGATGATTTCATCAGGGTGCGACTCTGCCGTGCAGAAACCATTGCATTTGTCACTCAGTTAACCTCAGACAGTACCCTTTCCTTCCATATTGTTGGCTATAAAAAGGCAGAAACGACCTGATTCTTGATCAGTTCAAAATGAGGGAAGCATCAACGTTCTAGCTCCAGAGTAGCATCTCTGCAGCACACCGAGCTCCAACTGCAAAGAGCAGCTGCAGAGTTTTTGAAGTGAAGCACACAGAGAATACATCTTTTTTAATCACATAATTGGCTTAAATTTAATTTTAATGCTGCAGCGCGTGGATCAGCCGGTTCCTTTTCTGCTCCAACGACGGCATCTGGGTGCTGAAGTACCAACAATATACCCAACGCCTGCCTTGCAAATGTTATAGATATTAAACCATACCAATGGTAATAATCAGTTTCTCTTATATACCACTTCACAAGCTCCTTTTTCTGCAGAGGATACAGCCTCCTCTTTTGAAGAAACACACTTTAACCATCCACTCACTTACGAATATTAAATAAAAGGTTGAGGGACTGGCATCTTTTGGGTGAAACCAATCGTATGACTATGAGCAACCCCCTGACAATAAACCATTTGCTGAAAGTTTCTGCCGACATCCGGATTAGTCATCCCTGCGTGTCCATGGTGACAGAAGCAGTTCCAAATGTTCTGCTCTGACAGAGCTACTCGCACTTTTCTCACTCTCTCCGCTATGCAATCCCTCAAATGTTCCAACTCTCGTATACGTAGTTTCTCAGGAAAACAACACCACGTTTTTTTCTTCCAGGGGGAAAGTACAGAACGTTCACTGATGCTGACCCACACCAGGGCTGTTCTGAACCAAATCAGACAAGATTTGTACACATTACAATCTGAAAGTCCAAAAATGGAAGTAAAAGAAAAAGAAAAAAAAGGAAATATTTCTTTCAATCCATCCTGATTGCGGTTTGTGTTTAGCCATTACAATATTGATGGAGATGTGAGATAAAGAAAAAATGTGGCTCAATGAGCCGACAACTCACAAGACTCATGATTCAACAAACGCTGAAGGCAAAACGCTCTCTCAGAGAGAAGACGCTGGAAGTAACAAGTACTACATCTCATCCATCCAACATGCTGCATGGATCCATGACAATGATGATATTCACCCGACAGTTTAATTTAGCTACAGACTAATATACGGTGGTCAAATACACGGTTGACATTTGCTCATTTGTACATGTAACGTATGACAAATACTAGCCCTTCTGCTCTGACATGTTTCGGCTGGCATTTATTCATGAACACTAGAAACATGTCACTGCGAGATGGTATAGTGTTAGGGTACGGCGTTTAATAGTAATATCTGATATTGTTTGGTTTGTTGGTTTCTATCACCTCTGAAAAAAAATTAGAAAACTTAAGTGTTCATAGACAACCTGTAATATTTGCTACCGAGTCAAACGTGGTGCCAAATATATGGTAGAGATGTGTAAATACCGTCTTATTAAAATTCCAGACCGAGTGTCTCCATAAAATGAATGACCTTTTAGTTATTCTAAAGCAACCATTTTCACAGTAGTGCTAATTCAGTACGTGCCCAATGCAGTAATAGCACTGGATTGGATTCACAACGGACAGCTGGTAGAGCCTGAAAATGACCAGTCTCAGTCCCAGAGCAATAAAGGAGGATATCCACCACTTTAATTTTGGTTGTTGAAAGGACAGATGAATATGAAAAAAGGTTTGTTGATGAGGACTTAACGAAGGAGAAGAAACGCAATGTCAGGTGACTTAAGGGTGAAACGAACTCATTGCCTTATCTCCTGGACTTCTTCCCAGAGATTCGCTTCTGCCAAGCATAAGAGATGGAATACAAGAACAGCCTGGGACTGTTTAAAGCATGAAAGCCTTTGTTAGTATATCAAATAGACACAGCTACAAGAAGCGCAAACAGAAAAAAAGACAACACAGGCAAAGATTTAGGTCACATGTGCAAAATGGTAAAGCAGGAACACCGAAGTAGAATGAACATGAACTCAAGTAGCAGCGAACCAGCTGGGACCGATGACGACATGCGTGCACGCACAACACAATTCACTCCGTCAATGACAAACTGGGAAGGTTAATACTCCTAACCTTTAGACAAGGCCAAGTAAATGCTAAAAGGATGGTCATTAAGAGGCATTAGTTGGTGGCCTAGCTCCAAAGTCAGAGAGGGCAGGCGTCGATGGTTTGGACATGTCCAGAGAGACGGGGACGATATCGGTAGAAGGATGCTGAGGATGGAACTGCCAGGGAACAGGGCTAGAGGACGACCCAGGAGAAGATACATGGACATACAGAGGGAGGACATGAGGAGTGGCTGGTGTTGGGCAGGATGATGCAAAGGACAGGGTGAAGTGGAGAAAGTTGATTTGCTGTGGCGACTCCTCAGTATTTGGTGCCCTAGCTCAAGATTTCACAATTCCTTCCAAAACCAAAAAATAAAACCGACATTGTAGATGTAACACTTCCACGTTATGATTTCCTGCCCTCCCAGATCTTTGAACGTTCGTCCAAATCTCCGATCCAATTGTGTGACAAAACACTGGCAGCTACTTTACAGCTTCAAAAACCAGTCTGGCATTGCCAATTGGACATTTGAGGGGGGGGGGGGGGGGGGGGTTCTATGTCGCCCCGACTGTCAGAAACTTGTCAAAACATCTGGAAGTAGATCAGATATTTGAGGCCCAAAGCAAACCGACATGACACAGCTGAACTCAAACTCTTCTCAGTGGCCTACAAGACAACGTCTATTGTTGGCTTCGACCAGGGCCTCGAGGCCATTTAGCTACTATACTAGAGCCAGCTGACAGTAATTAGATTTACACCTGCATTACATCTCCTCTCAAAAACGTTACTGCTAAATAAATTTCACTCAAGTAGAGTTTCGGTTGAACACCAGCAGCCAGCGTCCTGTCGATTGAAAGCATGAGTCATTTATAATGAAAGATCTATTCGAGAGAGAGAACATGTGACGTGTTCTGACTCATCCTTTCATAAGAAACAGAACCATCCAGAACCAAGAAAGAACCAGAAGTGTTGAAATCCAAATAAAGGCTGACTGTATTTCTTAGACTAAAACATTCACAATTGTTTTTGCCGAAGCCGCTATTTATTTGGACCTTCACCCCCCCCCCCCCGCCCCCCCCCCCATGTCAACACCCCTACTTCCACCCCTTCGTAACTCATGTTTAATACAGAACACCTTATTGTTTTTCTGTGGACTGGGTTTTCATGTGTTTAATAAAGAATCAAAAGAGTAGGAAGAGAACTGAACTGGCCAAGTGAAGAGTCCCAGTGTCGCCATCCCACCAGGTAGTCATTCAAGTGAGTGAGACAATAAGTTCTGATGCTGGGGGGGGGCTGCTGCCTGGAACTGCAGCTGAACACAGTTCCTCCTTTTCACGCAAAGACCCAAACAAGATGAAACAAGCACAAATTAAAGTGACTGACTTCAGAAGACGCATAGAATTATACATCCAAACATCATAACGGACTTCTCATAATTAAAACATGAGTGCAGCAGCTCCATCCAACACCTAAACTTTTAGAAACCAAAATTCAGTGTTCTTGGGTTTTTTTGGTTTCCCATTTAAATCAAGATTTGTCCGGGGCATGATAAGCCCTGCGACAGTCCTGCCAACAGAGAGACAGGAAACCACAGGCTGGAAGACAGACAAACAGAACTGACTGAATACGGGAAAGGAGGCATCTCACCATGAAAGCATTTCTCCAAACAGTCAGGTGGACTTGACAGGGCAACGAGAACAAGCAATCACAGCAGCTAAGGAGCGCAGGAGGGATCGTTGCGCCACAGACTGGAGTCCAAAATGAGGTCAGAACACAGTCAGCAGCCAGACGACTGTGGGACAGTTCAGCGGCGGACAGAAAGAGTGCGTGGGGATGTCAGCAAGTCGGCGAGTTCCTGCTTGTGACGCGAGGATGGGGGGGCAGCTTGGCTCTGGTTCCCAGCTAAGACAGGAAAACAGCTGCTGGGAGGGAAGCGAGACGGAGGGAGGGAGGATTTAATGTGGAGCACGTTCAAAGTCTTTCCCCACCGCTCTCACAGATGGGAACCTCCAGAAAGCAACAGAAAAAAAATACAATAAACGCGGGCGCGCACGCCAACAGCTCATTTCCACTCCGCTCCGAACTGGACGGAGGACAATGGGCCGGTGAACGTCGGCACTTTCCTGCATTCAGACGTTATTTTTGGCAGTTCCAGCTGGAGTTCTTGAATTAGTTATTCCTCAAACAGCGTTTCTGCAGCCCCTTGAACGTCTCCCCAGCAGGACTGTACAGCGGTTTGGTGTGACAGGAAGCAGACCGTACGACAGCTCAGAGTCTAAGTCCCAACTTCACCACAGACTCCATTTGTCTCCAGGCCGTGGAGTGAAATACATTCCAACTGAGGCTCAGCTTGTTTTCACACCGTGACAATTACATCGAATGGCACTCGATGCGGTTCATGTAATTCCGCAGTTTGCTTTTCCGTTGGTGACCCAGTGATGTGATGCTCAGACGTACATCTTTTCTCTCACGTGCCCGCCCCCCGCCCTCCTTTAAATGTGGCATTATAAGTTTTACCTTCTAGACAGACGATAGTTGAATTAATATAGGGTGTGGTGGGTGGCCTACAGCATCACCCGATTGGGATTGACCATTAAACTCATGGCAATGTTTGCTTGAAGTCTGGCTGATAATCTCATGGGATCTTCTCGATGTACCGATCCAGGTTACACTAGAATGTTAAGAGTCTGATCTTCACCTCAAGCATAAATTACCTCAACAATCGGGAAGACTGAAACCGCGTATTGTTCAAGTTGTTTTGAAGCATCTACAAGAGATCTCAACACCGCAACCCTTCTGATGTCTGGACTTCCACGTGCACTTAGTCAATGTTTTCCCATCAATATATAATTTTAGGACATAGTTGATTTTTGTCTTGAATTCTTATGCCAATACAAATTGATGGGTCAGGCCAACAACTAGATCTCTGACAAACCTTAGCCAGACCTCTTTAAGCCTGAAGCATCACACCTGCTGCTTGCAGGTTAGACTCGATGAAATATTTAGGAGCTGCCTTGGATCGGTTTCTTTGCCCCTACTGTTAAGGCCAAACCAGTCTGATCAGATTTCCACAGGTGGGATATACAGTTCGGAGGTGGGACAATGAAATTAGTCGACCCGTTTTCGCTTCTCTTAAAATCAACCGCTTCCCGTCAGCGGTCCAAAGGCCGCTCTCAGTTCCAAACAAACAAAAAGGCATATCTAACACTTTCTGATGTGGCCAATGAGTCAGCCTTCAGCGAATGAACATATCTGCCTTTCATCATCATCACATATATCGTATTGCTTCGACTAGCTCAAGGTACAAAAGTGTCATGATTGGTTGTTGGAAGCTGACCTCTCAATCCATCAGAGCGTTGGTGTCTAGAGAAAAATGTATCTCTGCCGAGTCGGCACGGCGTACGGTTACACTACGACTGTTATATCCTGTTGAGAGAAGACGGAGATGGTCCGATTAGGCTGGTTGGCTGACAAACACCAGTCCAAAGTTCATTCACAGTTTCTTATTTCAATGAAGGGGAAGGTGCGTCCAACCGTTTGGCTGATGTGAGCCGTTGGTTTCATTTGGTTGGTAAGTGCCGGGGGGTGTTTCAACAGATTTGTAAAAACGTTTGCATTTGCTTCAGTAGAAAAAAGAAAGATGGACTCTCAAGGAAATCCAAGTTGGCAGATCAGCATGAGCTCAATCAGATGGGGTGTTCCGACAATGGATCATCACCAAAATGTTATCATCTGTTCCTGGAAACATTCCCAACATTTCCAGAACATCTCTTGAAGATCTGTCCGTAACTTTTTGAGTCATGTTGCTCACAGTCAGGAAATGGTTCCATCTTGATTACACATTCAAAATGTCTGCACTGCAGCGGGGGTTAAAATGGCATCGCCATTGTGAGATTATTCAGTTATTGTTGAGATCGTGCGGGTTCTCGTATTGATGGCTTGGTGGGGTCACGTACTACCAAGTATCAGTACCACTCTTCAGGCGCCAACGCTGCCCAGCTCGAGTTCATTAAAGGAGCAACAAAAAGACAGTGACGAGAATCAAAACTTAATTAACTGCAGATTAATAAGCATGAGAAGCCACTATATCCAACAGTTTAACTTATTGTCAACAAGCTAACAGATTTAAACAGGCCTAAAAAAAATAAAAACTGCGATCCAAGCTCTTCTGAGCCACGTTGCAAAGGCTTTAGAAACGATCGGCTGAATCTGTGCGCCGGCTGCAGGTTGCATCTCAATAAAAAACGAGTAAGCGCAAGCAGACACGTCCAACGCCTGAGTGTGTGGACTTAAGAGACATCAGGGTGGCTTACATAATACCCCCCCCCCCCCCCCCCGGCCTAACTCCTCACAACCTGTTTGTTCCGACACTGTGCACATAGAGCTCCAAGCCTCAACTCGGCTGTTGTCGAAGAAGAATCCAGGTCCGACTCTGCCCTGATTGGCAGAATCCATTCATGAGCAAACTTCATTGGTGAAGCTCCCGTTAACTTGCCTCGTCTTTGTTTGCCACAAAGACACTTTCTGCTCAGAGTACACGGCGACTGAGGTACAACTTCAATTTGGCTCAAACTCTTGGGAATACAATTTAACACGTCACAAGAGCAAAAACAAAAAAAACAATGTCTCCCATCCGAGTTTACAAGGGAAGAATGCATCTTTTAATGATTCGACATTTCTAATGATGGCGACAAGAGGAGGCAATCCATTCATCGTACGAGGCCCTTGAGAGACGGTAGCTCTCAATCTACCCCCTTTTCCTTTCAACCCTGTACATCTACAAGTCAAGGACATTCACCTGAGACCCATCACTTAGTCTCATTCAGTTTAATACTCAATCTCCATCCATCAGAATGGCTGTTACACTGTACAATAAAGATGTGCGGTGTTAAAGGTACTGTTCTTACCCCACATCTATGCGGGATAAAATCCTTGTGTACGAACATCACCACCCAATGAAGGCTAGAATCATGAACCCACAACCTTTCATTGCGTCCAAGTCTGCCTTCCTTCCAGCCTCTCAGTGGACAGGAACTAATTTGCTAGCACCCTTCTCATTTCTTACGGTCCCAATTTGTTTGAAACATGTTGCTGGGATGAAATTCAGAATAAGAAACTTGAATAAGCATAAAGAAACCAATAACACAAACATCAGATCTATTGTTGTTTATACACCAAAGAGGACTAGCACAAGGTTTTGCGTGTTTAACATCTATATCAGCAACATTATCTCTCTCTTTCCCGGAAAGACGGATAAAATGAGCGATTGCACTCCATCATACATTTCTGTCAGCTACCCATGAAAATAGTGCAACTATGGTTCCGTAAATAATTAGAGCAGATTCCAAGTATTTGCTTCCCGGGCCGAGCAAGAAGGACAACGCAACCCTTTGACACATTTCCCCCACTTAACAAAGCAAATCAGCAGCATATCACCACATTTTGGTGCAGGTCCCCCACGTACAAACTATTTATACAAAAACAGAGGAAAGACAGATTACAAAAAAAGAAGGTTTTTGAAATGCATCGTGAAGGGAGCCCAAAGCTGTTTAAAGCCACTCGAGTAATGGAATTCCAGGAGGGCACAGACAACTACTGTATAATTAATGCTGGGGTGGTGAGGCCACAGCTATGGGATGATTCTAACTGGATGTGCATCAGCTTGCTACAGTCAGCAGAATAGTGGACCAGAATGCAATAGAGCAGGATGACGCTGCGCCGCAGACGTTTTAGGGAAATCCATCAAATCAGAACTAGAAACGATCTACATAAAATGAGAAAACTTTAGAAAACGTGGATAAATAAATCCTTAGAAATGAAAGTTAACATTTCAGTTGCAACCTCATCGCTGCTTGTTAGAGCCCAAGACTCTGGTTGGAGTCGTGCTGAAAAAGTCCATCCCCCCAGTCATCCATAACTCCTCTTCCATCTGCTATTGATCACTCCATCTCCCCACCCCCCTGAGTCATTCATTAAGAAATGGCTCGAACCCTTAAAGTCGGTAGGTTTTCTGCAAATGTTCCTGCAAGTTCCTCAATAAGACCTTTAGAAACGATAGGCTTCCGTCGACTTTAATTTGAACCCGGTTGAGGAAATCCTTGTATTAGCAGAATACATATTTCAAAACCAGGTAATTATTCTTGAGGGTTTTGGAGTTTTCATCTGTGAGATTCCGATTTAATGAATAATCCCAGTGATCCTTTTAACTACACGCACATGCTGCTAGAGCCCCCCCCCCGCATTGCAAGAAACTAGACAATGTCAAGGACATAAACCAAGACCACAGAAACCCACTTTCAAAGCGCTACAAAGACATTCGTGCCGGAAGACGGGCTATATTTTATACTTCTGTTGCTGCTGTTGAACACAGAGAAGCTAATGAACGCTGCGAGTATGTGGTGAACAAAACTTCTCTCAGGAGTAGTTTTAAGTCACAAGCATTAGGAGCTCAATGCAGAATACAAATGTACCAGGATAGAAGCGTGTGGGAGGACGTTTCTTCCAGGAGGACCGCTTTGCACCATATCCTTGTCAGACGTGAAGGATAAGGCAGCCCCCAGTTACTCATGCGGTGCATCCATCTCTCGCTGCAGGAGGAGAAGCATCCGTCCAATAGCCAACGAGCTGGGTGAGAATCCAATTTTCATCGCACATTACTCAGCCTGCAGCAACAGCCAAGTAACGCATTTTATGAGATGCACGCAGCGTCTGGAGCAGGAGAAGGATCGAGAATGATTTGCTCCAAATGGATAAGAGAAACTCCTCCTTTAAAAGAGACCAATTCTATTTAGCACAAGCCACTCAAGTAATCTGAAACAGGGAGCCCCGCTCGTCTTTTAAAACTACCTGCTGTCCCGTAAGGCCCGGGCGTGGCCTTGCCCAGCACCGGATTGCTCTTAATGGGATTTCACAACATTAGCATTCTACCGACTCAGCATCAGACACACTGGCTACAGCGCCAGACACAGTGCACGTTTGCTGAAGCAGCCTTTTCTGTGTGTGTGTGTGTGTGTGTGTGTGTGCGCGCGTGCGCTGCATCGGCCCAGGCGAAGGCCATCCTGAGCTCATCACGCCGCTGGACGTCCGTCTGGCGATGTAGACCCAGACGTCCACCCTCATCTCTCACTTCACAAACTACCTAAAAGGAGTTCGCTTCATCCTATTAACCTTCATCATTTATTCATACAAAAGATGTAAGATATAAAAAGGTATTTTATTGGAAGGGTTAGGCGAGTCCACCATGCCATCAATCCCATGATTTGGGTCCGGTCAGTGAACCAAACGGCGCGTTCCGGAATAGGAATGCGTGAACGAACGCTTTGCTCTGAAACACATCCGGGAGTGGAATAACACAAGAAAATAAATCCATGACAATAAAAAAAGATCAGCCCAGTGGGAAGGCCTCGAATGGCCCCCCAGTATTGCATTAATGAGGATGTTGCCACCGCCCTGCACAAGATCCGAACTCTGTCCATACGACTGCAGGAGCACCGAGCGTCGCTGGAATAAACACGCAAACTCCTGCAGGAGTCCAGAGAAAGCGTCCAGTCGTCACTGCAACAGCTGGACGTCGGTGTGACGGTGGAGACACGTCACCGGAGTCGGATTACTGGAACGACTCAAGTTCCATTAAGTGCTTTTTATTTTCCAGGCGCAGCTTTAAAACCCAAGCGGGGGCTTGCGTGACTTCCATCCTGGAACGCTTTCATCTGCCTGGAATGATCGGATCTCACTAAATGGTATAAAACAAATGGCTAAATGGCCAGTGAACATGAATGGAAGAGGAAAAAAAAAAACATTCCATTGCCCCCTAATCAAAACCCTTTGACCAGAGCATTTCTCTCATAATGCATGTTTAGCCAATTACAGTGACAAAAAGAGGAGTAAAAGGATAAAGTTGGTTTGAAGGAGCGACCCAGCAGCTGCAATCTGCAGGTATTGAGAGAAAGGGAAGATTCCATTTCTGCTGGAATTTTATTTTTCTTTGTAAACTATCCATTTTGGAATAAATTAAAGAGATATTTTAAGTTTTACATACATTTCAGTCTCAGCCCTTTTCATCGATTGAGTGTTTAACAACGTCATCGTCGCCATGGGAAACCAGTTCAAACAAAACAAAAAAAAGTCTGGTTTTTTTTTCTAACCATCGGAATGAGGAAAAGAAAAAAGAAAAATCTCTTGACGTGATGAACCCGTCATTCGTGCAGCAGCTGTTTGGATCTGGAGCTAAATTCTGTTGGGTTGTTTCTATGGACACCGGTTCTGGAGAGGGGGGGGGGGGGGGAGGGGGCACCGATTTGGCTCTGATGCAGTCACAGCCAAGCAGACGGGCTGTAAATAGGAGCCCCGAATAGAAAGCACAAAAATACACTCGATTAAAACGAGTTCATTATTAGTTTGTGAAAACGTTTGATTCATCATCCTGATCTCAAAACATCTGCTCTTTTGCACGTTGCCTGGGGGGGGGGGGGGTGAATTAGACGAGTTCTTCTATGAGATTCTGTGGAATCCCTTCAGCCAGCAGCTACAATAAGATTCACACTGGAGACATGCTGCAGAGCGATCTCTCGTCTGTTACTGTTACTCCTGGAACACTTCCATCTCTCTGACAGCAACAACACACACACACGCGCACGCACACACACATGCACACACGCATCCACACACACCCCATCAACCCCAGAGTGCAGGAGTTAAACATGACAGAAGGCCCGACCACCTCTGACCGCTGCGGCCCCGAGGACATTGATGCGATGCAAATCGACTAATGTGACTGGTCAAACCCCCAGATGGTGGTAAATTAAGTGCTCTGGGGGGGGGCTCAGTGAAACTCATCGACATTCAAACCCATTTGTCCTCCAGAGTGTCAGAGAGAGGTTTTATTTCGTTCTCCGGACAGCAGGACGCCCAGGAGGGGAAGCAGACGGCACGGTTAGCATTTAGCCTCTGACTAGCACCACATGGGGCAAATAGCTACTCTCCGTGGGGACTAGTCTGCAGTGTTTGCCCACCTGGGGGGTAACATCAGCCTTCAATTATCGCAGACGAGCTCTGGGCGCGCGCACACAAGCAGAAGCTGACATTTTGAGTTGTGAACGCGCAAAAAAGAAACAGACTGTCCCTGAAGGCGGCGTGAGGATGGTTCGCGACCCAACGCGCCATTCTCTCTTCAGACGGAACGAAGGCGAACCATCATAACGCGACCGGGTTTGTGTAACGGCTCGCCTGTGTTTTCTTGAGGTTGTTGAGTGATTTTTTTGTTTTTCCTGCTCATCACTTCAAACGCGAAACAAGTCAAATAAGTTCAGAAGATGGTTCCAAAATAAGCGACCCGCGCCGGCATTTAAAAAAAAAAGGCTAGAAAACGCACGGAGCTACGTTTATATCCGCTAAAAATGTATTTCAAAGCAGCGAAGGAAGCGTTAGAAACACACGTTTGACTTCGGGCATGGTTCGGGTCTCCTCGGAGGGAGCATTCGGCTCTTCGCTCACCTGAACGGCAAAGTTTGAAACCGGACTTTTAATTTTCTCGCAACGTGAAGCGGCATAAACCCAGTCGCCATCCGTTTACAGCCGGTTAAGTCGCCGAATTACACTCACGCTTAAGAACTAACTAAAAAAAACGAGCGTACGTTACCTCACACATACGGAGAAAGGCGACCCGAAGAGGCTCTGACGTCGACGGGGTTCCTCTTCGCTCCGCTTTCAGACGCAGCCGGACAATAAGCGGCTAAAGCGTTTGAACTAACCCCAAAATAAACGAGCCGCTGTCCGTCCCTCAGCAGCGGCGGGCGGCTCTCTTTGTTCCTCCTGCCCGCGGCCCTGCGGACGCGATCACCGCTCGTGTGTCCCTGACAAGCCGCTGATTGGCTGGAGGGTCCGGGATCAAGGAGAGGTGACTGCTGCTAAGCTAGTTAGCGCAGCGCGCGCCAGAGCAGGGTGCGTTCAAGTGAACGATGGGTGTTTCGTGTGTCTAGAACGCGGGCGTGACGCCGCGTCGCTTTATATTATCCATAGCGGTAACTATTCAGGCTCGTTTTTAATGCTTCAGAGGTATTTATCCTAAATATGGCGAATTGTATGCTTTAATTTTGAAAGTATCGCTTTTAACTTCCTTTTTGAAGTCTAGATTTTGTGAAAACCGACGCCGCGTGGAGGCGACTTCATGCAGCTTTATTGTTAGATACACACACACACACACGTCATGTTTATTATAGACTCCTTGCTTTTGAATGATTCCAGTTGTGAGACAGATCTATCTGTCCGTCTGTCTGTCCGTCGTGTCCTCCAGCAAAGACCTTTCATCAGGTGTTTTACATTGTCATTACCATGCCTTTCTCACTGCGTCCTGCCCCTGTCCCGCTTTTAATACTCAACTCGGCTAAACTCTTCTACATGTAGGACAGTGTCTGTGTGTGTGTTACAGATTTTTTTTTTTTTTAATCAAGATCCATCTGTAACTTTTTGAGTTATTTTGCTAACAGACAGACAGATATATGAAGGCAAAAACATAACCTTCTTGGGGGGGGGGGTGTAAAAAAATACTAAAGATCAAATGTACACACAGTGCAGAATAATATATATGCAGATTGTTATTAAACTCAAATGAATGATGAAATATGGGTTTCATTTTATTTCCTAAGTAACGTACTCAAAATCGCACCTTAGTTCAGGGCTTTGGAAACAAATGGCAGAAATCTGCAGCAGGAAAAGTTTGGCTGGTCTGGAGCTGCAGCTGACAGACGACCGAGGCCTCGTCGGCTCTGGCTAAGGATGAAGTTCACGTGTTCAGTCGCTTCCAGCCAAAGACTCACCCGGAGGTGAGTCTGACAGCCTCCAATTCCTGGATGTGGTCCATGCAGACTCTCCGAGGGAGGCTTAACGCAGGGAAATTGGTTAACCGTCAAGCTGTCCTTTGGTTAAAAGTGTATTTCTAATTGTAGCGCAGACCCCCGCCAAGCAGCTCATTCCCCAGCGTAATTGGATTTGCACCGTCCACATGGTGATCTGGATCATCATCAAAAGGTTCTAAAGTGTTCTTGGTATATCTTTACACACCAACCATGAAAAGTAAAAGTGAATCAGGGTTGATTTGTATTTTTTACTGATTTTTGAATCCGTAAATGGGGTTTTAATCTTAAAATGAAATATGTTTTTCCTGACCTCATTCTGGATCAGGCCCAGAAGACAATTCTGGGCCTGAATTCTGATTTATTTATTTTAAAAATTATACAACCACTTGTTTTTTAATATCCCTATAATGAAGATAAAATTAAGTTACCAGAAGACACACACCCAGCAGCACGCTGTCTCCTTTCATTGTCTGGGCCATTGGGCTAACACCGCCTCCTGGTGGCTGGAAATGCAACAACAGCTGGTCTGTTCTTTTAGGAATTTTGTTTGCTGTAACTCAGCCCTTACTGGATGAACTTCTCTCATGCAAACGCTACTTTTGAATATTTACTCACGCTGTTCCATAAGCGTCTGTTTGTTTCGTCTTTCGTATAGCCCCACAATAAGCTGGCGCCTTGTCTGGGGTGTTGCCCCCCACCTCTCGCCCGTAGCCAGCTTGGCTCGGCTCCGGTGAAGGATGGAAGGATTTAATTTTGAAACATGATGGTGATGACCTTGTCTGAGGGGTGTAGATACAGTATATATAAATAAATAAAACAGCATTATGCTCACAAACCTGAACTGGCTTGCAAGTTTAAATTCAAATGCAAAGCAACATAATTTGAGGAACAACAAATTCATGCTTTTTACAGTTTTAGAGCATTTTCCTGAGTGGATCGTGTCACTGCAACAAGAATCAAGTTTCAAGAATCTAATTTCATCAAGTCACACTCAGCGGGCTCACAGATGACAATAAACCACAGACACACACAAACTGCATCAGGAAAAGGCAACGATTTATTTAAAGAGATAAAAACACTGTTTGCAGCATTTTCCATGAATGCATCCATACTTGTCTCTTACACGAAAACACAACACAAGTGGCCGACGATGTATTTGAGCAAGTACACATAAAACACACAGATGCCTCAGAATAACCTCCAGGCGGTAGGACTGCCTGCGATACGAGGGAAATAGATGTTTGTAGCCATCAAGCTCCAAACTTGATTCCATCCAAAATAAAAATTGCAATGCCTTTGTAAATGGGGGGGCGAGCTGCAAACTAAGCCCCTCCTCCTCCGACTGGAGCCAGAGATGCTTACGGACGCGCACACCAGTTCTCTGACCAACTCGTCCCTGGCGTTTGACGGAGCGAACAAACACAGCACAGGAACACAATAGCAGCCCGAGCTGATGAAATGAGGTAATGTTAGCATTATTGGACAAAATGCTTCGCTTATGTTTGTGAAGTTGAGCAGAGGGCATCAAGGGGCTGGAGTTTATGCGTGACTATATGCTTATTTAGGGTAAAAACTACAGCAGATAGCGATAAGAGGACATCTCTCACCTGTGAAATCCGTCGCCGCAGAAGGAAGAGACGACACGAAAACCCGGATTTTCAAGAGACGCTGAAGCCGGACGAGAAAACACCCCGTTTGAAGACTAACACGCAAGTCCTCCCTCCGACGAGAGCCAAATGCATGCTTGCATTTTGCCATACAAATTAAACACAATCACATTATGCTGATATTTTATACATCTCTGTTAAAAAAAAAAATGTTACAACTCGTTAGAGATTTATTTTCAATTCACCACACAGGTCCGTGTTACAGTCCTGTTTATTTACATCCCAGTCGTTGGAACGCCAGATTACACTCCGGTTTAGTTTGACGATTTAGTAACAACTGACAGATGGTCAACAAACACGGGGAGGCAAAGTCCTGCCTGGCGAGGATATCATGAGCAGCACTGGGAATACTGGAAACCAGCTGGACATGCTCCCCTAACGCTGGGCCCCACACGGCAGGAGTCTTCAAATCACAACCGATTCAAGAATCTGATTTGGCTGCAAACAGGATTCTCCACATTAGCTTCGCTTGCATTTTTAAACCTGCATGTTTCATTTGCTACCGAGACAAGCAGCTTCGTAGAGTCAAAAAAGTTGCCATGGCGATCGTCTCACGCGGGATGCCGAAACAAGTCGAAACGCGGTTGAGAAGATAATCAGGCGACCAAAAGTGAGATTTTAGAGACCACTGTGAACAGCAGTACGGTAGCTAACGTTAGCTTAAAAGGGTCGACACATCGGGAACGTTCTCTCATCGGATTGTTAGGAAGGCTAAATCACGCGAACCCCCTGCAGTGTACGACTCTACATTCTTACAGTTTGTCGTGACGGGTAACAGGAGCTCCGCCCCCTCCTGTGGCCACTGCACGTTAAGTCTGCATGCCTCCACAAACCAACGTCGAGCCCCGATTTCGTCTCGCTAACCGGACTTACCATCAGATTTGTACTCTCGCCCTCTGCTGGCTGCAGAACAACATGCTGCACGACGCAAATAAATTATTTTTTTAAACTGACCACGAGCATGTCAGAAAGCCAACGGCATGAGGGCGCGTAGCCACAAAGTAGTAACTGTTTGAATGGCTGACCTTAGTCTTATTAGTAGTGCTGTTAGAGGCAGAATAAAATCACTTGCAACGCTCTGAGCTCCCAGGAGCAACCAGTAACCAAAATGGAGAAAAGGATAGAAATAAACCCAGATTTAAACCAGTTTGAGGAACTTTTCAGTTTTCCTCTACCGGTTCCTTTGTGTTTAAAACAAAAGTTCCAGTTTAATTTGACCAACCACCGGCATCGCTGACACAGAGGTCAGCGCAGTCCACTTCTGGCTGTCGCTCTCTTTTTCTTTCCTCTACGGCCACCGTCGTACGTACCGTCTAGAAGGGACGGGAGAAAGTTTCACCCTTCATGAGGTGGACCACCGCCTCATAGGTGCCCATTATGATGGCGGTGTTGGGGATCTGTCGCACCAAGTGAGGGGTGAGACCACGGTACAGGGCGCGGTAACCCTCCTCTTTGGGGATTGTCCTTAGGCTCTGAAAGAAAAACTTATACTTGGATCCCTCCTCCCGTAGCCTCGTCCGAATCACTTCTGCAAGGCGAAGAAAGAAGGCAAAGGGTTAAAACAGCAAAGGCAATTCATAAGAAGATATCCGCAAAAAAAAAAAACCTCATACCATGAGGATAAGTGATTATTGTGGCACAAGTCTTGGAGGTGCCAGCAGCCAACGCCATCAACACAAAGTCTTTACATTTGGACCTATCCTCTTGGTTTCGCCACATGTTGGACTCCAAGATGCGGCGTTTGAAGCTTTCATAGATCACAAAATGGATCACAGTCTCTGAGATGCCAGCGTAGGACGCAGACATTCCCCTGTAGAAGCCGCGCAGTCCGTCTGTAGCGTACACCCGCCGAATGCACTCCCGTATGCTCAACTTTCGCTCCCCTCGTTTCCTTCAAGACACGGGGGGGGGGGGGGGCAAACGCGTTACTGCCCGACTCTCTTTATCTGTTAGTCAAACATCTGCAGAATATTCTTCTTGTATATAACAAAACATCAGGCGCCACTGTTTGTTCTATCGTCACATTCACCTGGTGTCCAGCTGGAGGCGGGTCTTTATGAGCCATATTGGACTAGTTAAGGTTGTGCATACAAAACCTGCGGAGGCGAAAAAACACCCACAGGATTACATTGAGCTCAAAATCTAAAAATAATATTGTCAAGTTGCCAGTGGCACAGTAAACTAATGCTCCAAGTATGATCACAATATTATTTAAGCTGCATTCATGTGTGAAGTTACACGATGTACAACAGTATTTAAGCTAAGGCAGCTTAGGGAGAGAACGCTAGCCTCTCCGAAGTTTACACTATGTGTGTGCAAGTAGGGGAGTGACTGAACGCCATAAAACGTTGAATGTAGCGCAAACATCTTCTTAAAAAAAACCTGCTTCTTATGCAAGAAATCGAGCAAAGCGCAGAGAGGCAAAGAGAGAAAGAGAACAACCAGATATTAGAAGAAGCACAGATCTGTGGTGAGTACTCACGCAGACCCGAGTAAACTCCTCACAGATGCAGCTAGAGACCCCTGGTGGTGCGGGGGTCTCATGCCCTTGCGAGAGGAGAGCTATGGTAGAGTTTAAGCCTAAAACAGACACAGGCTTGTGTGTAGCAAAAATGACCGGCATGCAACCATTTGACTTCCCATTCCCAGACCATACCACAGAATTTTTTACCACATCCCAGCTTTGTTTGAAATGACCATCGCCCACCGAGACAACAGAACAGACAGAAAACACCAGAGACCATGTTAATTACAACATCTCCAACATATTCAAAAAAACAAAAAAACAACAACAATCAATCAGCTGTAAATGACATTTATACACACGAGTGACACCACGTTCTGAGGCTTAGTTTGGACGTGTAGTTGGAAAGCAAGCATGCCCACCGTTAGCCACGGCGGTAGCAAGCTAATGCATAATCTCTGCTGCGAGTATCATGAGTCACTGCACAGATAGCAATCGCTGTGCGGCCTCCACCCATTAGATCCAGGCTCACGCTGCAGAACATGTTACTGGATAAGTAGACAAAGAATGAAGGCTCCAAGCCCAGATACGCCTGCAGATACCATTATGTATGTACCGGTACACACAAATAGAACCCGTAGCTGTTTCTGACTGACATACAATGTTTAGCACCCCGAAGCTGCATCAGATGACGTGAGAGCAAATCACCTGCCTATCAAACCTAGGCTTTTAACACACAGTAATACCTCGACATACGGGTGTTCCGAGACACGAGCAAGCCTGCGAGCGATCTTTTGCTTTGAGACACGAGAAACTTCCAGATGTTGGCGCTAAATGGCCGATGGCTGCTATTTATTTATGTTTGTAAATATAATCACTTTGATTTAAAAAAAAGTAATACCTTCTTTTTATTTATTTATATATATATATATATATATACTCTTTATTTTATCGACCAAAAAAGTCGTCGGAAGGATTTTTCGCTTCCCCTCCCCCTGCTGGTTTGTGGACACTCTCGTGAGGGAATCCTGAAAGACAAGAGACGAAAGCAAGTGTCCCCGCGTGGCCCTTAGGGGAGGTCGGGGACACACGGTTCCAGTAGGGGTATCCCCTAATAAATTGGGGGTTAGGTGTGCTGCCTTTCTCCGTAAATCCTGGGTATTTCTGTTGCAGTTTTTTGGCCTGGAGATGAGACTAATCTCTCAGATTGAGAGCGGCTGTCCCGATCTCAATAGACACTCCGGTGGCTCGACTACCAAGGACGAGACCTAATCTCCTGTTTGTTCGAAGGTAGGTTTGCCTGGAGTACAAAGATAAAGAGTTAAGAACAGGGGGCCGACAGAGTGGCCCCAGCCCCTGTGGAAACTCGTGAGCTGTGTAAAATGGCCTCCACCCAGTGGCGCCCACTCTCTCTCTCTCGATCTCCCGGCGGTCTCGTTCCCACAACTCGTATGTCAAGGGATTACTGTTCTACTTTTTGAATTCACCGTCGTGTGATTGCGAGGTTGGTACAATATTCAGGTCAGGGAAACAGGATCATCTGGTTTTTCTTGGAAATGACTTTTGCTGTTCCTCAGATTTCGCAATCTAGTAAAAGTCCTTAGAATTCTATACACAACATATACTCGTTCAAACATTGCTTGCTAGCTACATAACACAAAAAGCTCACAGTGTTGCATGTGATGCTAGCCTAACACCTAAGCTTACCAGGACTGGTGAGCCGGACCAAGGTCCATGCACTCAGTGCTTCTGACAAGCGTGATGGAAATGTTAGGTGTCATTATTATGATTGTTTATTAAGATAAAAAGCCTCAGATGGTCGTGAATGTCATCCTGCTAGGCTACATATATAGTTACCTGCCATTCCAGCCGATGCAATGTGTACCTGTTTGGAGTCTGGTTCCAACACACTGTTCAGTCTCTCTTTAGCAGCGGCGTAGACAGCAAAGTAGATCGCTCTGTTGAATAAATGGCACTCGATATTTTTACACCAACGCAAGTTGACCATGCCAGGTTTTTACGTTTTAATGCAGATATAATTAATCCCAGCAATTGGTGGGGCCTTTGCCAACATGCAACTTATTAATTATAATGCACATCGTCTGTGTGTCAGGTTCAACTTAATGAGCTTTAAATATGTATTCGGTGTCGAGCCGAGCACAGAACAAACAGCCTCACCAATGAGACCCATTTCATTTGTTTCAATAATTGCCATTATTATGCTGAAATGCATGTTGTTGTTTCCCAGCTGAGGGATATGCATCCTGGTGCTTTGTCAAAACACAAGTCAAATATTCTTGGCCTGATGTCCGTTGGTGACAAAGTAAAACAGTTGCAATACCTTCTACTTCCACACTACATTGATCAAGTGACCCAATCCCAAGGTTTCTTTTTCCTTCTATCTGGCACTGATTGGATATGAATCATGAATGCGTAAGCAGGAAAGAATCTCGAGGAACCAGATATCCTGAGATTGGGATCGGGCCTTATTCGTATGTGGGAATAAACGGATACAAATTAGATGTGTGTATTTCCTTCCATAATCTAAGTGGACAGATTTTCTATTCCCACCCAGGCTGTAATAAAAGGTTCTCTTCCTTATTATCTGCCTAAAAATGCAATCTCAATATTTTCCCCACCTCTTATAATGCTTTGGAAAGCATTCGTTTGGATAATTGTCCCGATGGCGCACGTTTCTGCTCCCACTGTAATTGGTTCTGTTTCTACTTCCAAGATAATTGGCTCAAATCCACAAATATGCTTCTCAAGTGTTAAGCAGTGTAAATGCAGGCAACACATAGAAATGGAATATCAAGGCCTGCCGAGTGAAAACAGCAACAGCCCAAGCTCTGAGCGCCCCTGCTGCCGCCTTCATGGGCTTTCAGCATTCATTCATGCGAGATGCTAACAAAACTCTCCAAATGTTCTTGGCACTGGCGCCTGCTAGCTACAACACCAACTTCCACCTACAGCTCTTAGCGTCCACTTTGCACCCATCATCATGGGTAATTAATGATAATGACCAGAACATACTATTACCTGTCTCGGGTAAAAAAAAAAAAACTTTCCATGACGAAAACGTGCTGCTGCTGTTGCCGTGTTTCAATGCGCAAGCTGCTGACGAAGCCCGGAAGATGAATGAGACCGACATGAGGGCGTGCCTCTAATGCTCGTTTGCCTCCGTGTGACCTCCAGGAGAGGTGCTCACATAATAGCACCGCTTCTTACAGCTGTGTGGCCTGAGCCGATGTGGGAACAGTACTGAGTCAACATTTGAGCATATCAGCATGCCACTGGGTAAGAGCAGTAAAAGCTGAAGCAACGTCAGAAACACACAACAAGGTCTGGGCCCTTCTTATATAAGTTTAAGTCCCAAACATGAAATATACAAGTGTAAGCACAACTGCCATTAGTAGCAATAAGAATAGTTCAGTTCCCAAGTCTCTAGTTGTCCTGGTTCCCATTGTGGGTGGAAATAGTTGGTGAAATGCTAATGGGTGTGTGTGTGCGTGTGGGTGTGTGTGTGACCGCAAAGATCATGCATGGCTAAAATACCATTTGCTTCTTCACTGCCGAACTAGAATAAAGTGTAATTGCACATCCGCTACAGTAGGTGGCAATGCCACTTTCATGCCTACAGGTAGTTTGCCACTATTAGGGAACCACTGGCGTAGAGGACAGAACTTAGTCTTAGTTTCCACGTCATGGAGGGAAGCATGGCCAGAAAGGTGATGACCATTAGAAATGACATCTCACCTGGATGGTGCCACACCCACCAGGTTTGGTCCCAAGCCTTTGAATAAAGAGCGAAGTCCTTCTTTCCTGAAAATCAATCTGCAAATAAAACACACAAACGAATAAGGATGCACATTTTGACTCTGCCAAGCCCACATGCATAGACAGATCGCACAAACATGCAATTTGCAGGAGGGACATAACCACTGTAATAGAGACTGGATTATTGTCTATCTTCTGGGACAGCTACCAATCCCTCCAACATCACATTAGATCTACTTGACTGTGTGGGCATAAATAAAATAAAGGAAACCCTGTTATGTACACAACAAGGACGAGTAAAAGCTGCAGGTGCATATTTCTGACGTCAATAGCAATGTGGCACATTTTTGCAGGATAATGAGGAGTCGTAGTTAGAATGTAACTGCCAACCGCAAAATACAAGCTTAGAATTGTGATTTGACTCTCATTAGCAGCTCTCTCTATCCGCTCATTGCTGCTCTTGAGATTGAGAGGAGAGGCCAATCTGTAACAAATACTATGTTCACACTGGACCATGAATGTATGAAATAAAACCTTATCAATACCATCCCTAAATGTTAGACCTCGCACTCTGAGAAATACTGTATACCCACTTGAGACAGCGGTAGGGGTTGGGAAGGCGTGGGGCCACGCGGGCCACGCTAGCTCCATTAACGGCACTGAGCTGAACCCCAGACACATAAAGTGTGATGGTGGACGACTGCAGACGCGTCTTCAGTACTTCCAGTGGACAAGTCACTATGGCTCCAACCATGCCCCCACATCTGGCAGAAAGACACAGATGGACATGTGGGGGTGACATAGCAAAGAATTAGCAGTCTCACCCGAGAGACCAAAACATTCATCCTTCCGTCCCTCCATTTTCATCCGCTTTGCGGGTCACGGAAGCTGCTGGAGCCTATCCCAGCTTGGTATGGGCGAGAGGCGGGGTACACCCCGAACGCGTCGCTAGCACATCGCGGGGCGAGACCAAAACAACGTCATATATTTTAGCGATGCCGGAATGTCAGCACCAGCTAGGAAAGGCTGCAGGAATTCTAATGATTCCTGCCATGTGGACTTCAAACAGCGCAGAAACAAAGAGCCAGTCTGGAATGCTTTGTTGACTTGGGGAATCGCAACTTGCATTTAGTGCCACATTACACTGCAAACTCACAGATGCCATGTACATATAAGAATGAGAATAGAATTTGGAAAACAAATTTCAGTATTTATATGGCTTACTATAAAAACAATTCAGCTGATGGGATAAAACATTCATAAAGTGATTTCATGCTCATCATTTTGCTACTCGTTTGCCAAAATGAGCATTTTGAAAACTGTAAATCAGAACACGTAAAACGTTTTCACGCCTGAAAATTCAAAGAGAGAAAATATATTAAGTGATGTTCTCTACAGTTAGCCAGCTGCATCAAAGGAATCTGTTTGTTTTCATAAACACAATATCAACGTTTACATAGAATAGATATCTAAACTGCGCCTGATAACATAAATGGGCACAGCAGAGCCAAATGAGAGAATGACATAAGCACCAACAGTTTCAATCCACACCACTGAACAAATAACCTGCAAAGAAGTCTGTGTGCGTGTGACCGTCGTTATGCAGGACAGGAAAACAGATCATGACTAAAAATAAATATTTAATAACACAAATAAAAATATTCCTGCTTGCTAGACATGAGCCAGCGACAAAAGCATCAAAAAAAAAAATCGTTTTAGAATTTGAGCACAACAAAGAGACGCTGCGCGCTTACCGCAGTGTTAAAATTCAGCTAAATGCACGCAATATCTGCTGCAGGGAAAATATGATTTTACTAAATTTAAATGGGATCTATTATCTGTCAAAACTCACGTGTCGTATGTGGGGGGGGGGGGGGGTGCACATTTTGATTTGATTTGAAATAATTTACACTGTGATCAAGTTTTGGCAGAGCAGTAAGACTGAAAAAACAAAAACAAAACCTTCCAGCGTTACGACTGTGAAGCCGAAGTGAAGCAAACGCATCTCTGCACAAATCACGCGAGTTGCTCGCGGCGTTTCCACGTCTCTGAAAGTCACATTGAGCGTTTGCGGCAACACATGTCCATTCCACGCCGCGCCGCGCCAGTTACCCGAGCCGTTGCGTTCGCGTGGGTTGTTCCACAAACAAAACACAGACGTAGTTAAAACACCCAAACAAGCATCCTGTTTTATGCAGTCACTAGCTAGCAACACTTAGCTCGTAACTCGCAGCCAGCTAGCTAGCTAGCTCTGCTAACTACATGTACATGAATGACCTGATGGCGTTACTCACGCTCCAGAAATCAGATGCGCGAAGGTATCCATTTGACTGGCGAGAACGTTTTCGACCTAAATGATACTCAATTTCCGTAATGTTGTGGTGGAGCGGCACTCGCCTTCGCCCCGCTAACGTGGAAATGCCCGACCCCTCTGTTCGTCCGTGGGGTTAGGTCGCGATGTTTACCGTCGAATGGGAAACCGGGAAACCGCAAAACCGAGGCGGTGATTGGCTGAGGCCTAACGTAAGACCCGCCCCGTCGCTGCTGTTTCACGTGATTGCGCTTTTATTTTGAAAGACAATGCTTGTCACTCAGCATGCGAGCGCAAAACAAGAAAAATATAATTATTATACATTCATTATTAGTTTTAGAATGAAAACGAATATAATAATATTTACCCATGTGGCTAAAAAAATCTATTAAAATACTGTACACAAATTAGATGATGACTCAATGCACACGGTGTTTTCTATGCAGGCCAGTCTTGAAATAGTTAAATAAATAAATGTTGGTCTAAACTTTGTGAGCAAACATTCTTTCTAGGACATTTGGTTTTCCTCAGATAACACACAGGCGCCATGACAGCAACGTATGCTTTGGACAATGAGGACACGCTGTATACTTTCGTTCTTATCCTGGTACAATTTCTTTAGGGTCATGTGTTCAACATGTGAGCATAGTGGAAACGTTATACTTTCTTTGAATTAAGAGATTCATATAGAGATGGTGATTATATCTGAAGAACAGGTTTCCTTCTTGTTCTATGAGCCGAGGTCAATGGGTGAGAGGCGGGGTACACTTTGGACAAGCCGCCAGTTCATCGCAGGGCAACACAGAGACAGACAATCAGCCACACACACACTCACCAACCCACCTAAGCTGCATGTTTTTTGGTGGTGGGAGGAAGCTGGAGAACCCGGAGAGAACCCACGCAGACACGGGGAGAAGGCCACAAGTCAGATTCGAACCAACAGCGCTTACCACTGCGCCACCGGTTTGTTTTTTAATCTCAAATTGATGAAAGCTGAAATGTTGTCACCTTTCAGCCAATTATTGTTTGTCTTTAACCGCCCTAAGCTGCACAAAGTTAAGTTCTCTCTCATCAATATTTCACTGACTGAGTTGAACCTCTGTGTTGCTGTATTTACCGATGGTGATTCACAAACTGTATAAAAACTTGATCCGCAAAGTAATTGAAAACTTCAGCAGTCACATGAAACATGGACAAAATCTAATATTTCCCTTTAAACCATTGGCGGCATAGCAATGCTATTCTAGCAGATAGCATTTTATTTCTTGTTACCTCCCTGCAAACCCGCGGCACCTAATTACCGGTAATTGTGTTTTGAATTTACTTTTACAAAATGCGGAAATGATGAGAAAGCCGAGGCCACTTCTACGTCTCATTCCCTGCAAGACTCGAACTCGCAACCGTCTCACTTGCAGCAGAGGACGACAGTTAGCCTTAGCGTCTCTCTTCCAAAATGTCACCAAATAAATTCGGCCTACCGAGATTTCTGAAACACTTTAATTTAATGACATCAGTTTATATATAATACAAACAAAACAAAGGAAAATAAAGACCTTTTAGTGACATGTTTAGGGTCGTGTGTGTTACGTCAGGTTAAGAGATAAGTTCCTACAGTGGCCAGAGACACAGGAATAAATATTTAGTGACTTAATAAAAAAAAAAACGGAGAAAAGAACCAACTACAGTACAAAATATGAGAATTCTCGTATTTTGTACTGTAGTTGTGGGTCCAAATCCTCGTATTTTGTTTGTATACAACAGAATCTGTTCATACCCTGGGGAATGATGATCTGGAAGCTAATCAAGTATGCACTCAATGCAGGCTGTTGGAATTAAATCAGCGTCTCATGATGTTCACACACGTCTGAATGTCAGGCATGATTTGGATTCTCTCAAAATGATATCGACAAAGCATTCGCATTAAATGCGACTGCAGATTGCTATAGAAACGGTTCAGTCTGGCTCTGTAACAGCAACATATGAACGCACTCTTGGGCTTAGCTCCTGAAATGACATGAATTTGTCCGCATTTCCAAAAATACATATATTAGTACTCCCACACGCTACATACCATTCCAAATCACTCACATCATCCCTGTCCCATGACCTCCATTGGTGCAGAGTAGAGTGGGAAGGAAAAAGGTCGTGCTAAGTGGTTGCACGTTCGGCATCTCGGCTCATATGACTGCCGTACCTTCAGATATTACTGCAGTCACGCATGGACCCTATAGCCATGCGATCCGGTTCCTCTTGAATGCCCGATTGTCACTAATAATCACACATCTCTGTGACCATTTTCCCCGATGCAAGACACAAAGTTGGAGCTTGATTTATTCATTTATTTATTTTTAAAAGGAAGAAACTCACCACGACATTATAGTACTGTAAACTAATAATTAGTACTAATGGGTAAGCTGTCATGTGCTTTGAACATCATGAATCTGAAAATAGTGTCGTCTAAATCAGCTGAAAGTAATTAAGGTCACAACTAAACCAATTATATCAGTTATCACAATCGCCTTGCAGCACAGAAGGACAGCCATGGTGACAGTGATAAAGAATCACAAATCTGTGGTAACAGGGAGGGACGAGCTGACACAGGAGGAAATGAGCACCCAAATCACAGTGGAGGGGAAACGCACGGGGACATGTAACGATTAGGGAATAATAAATCATAGGCAAAACAATGACAGGAGCATTGAAAGACATGAGACGCGACAAAAATAAACTGAACATGAAAACTAAAGAAAAATGGGGTGGCGAATAAAATGAACTGCCTCGACAGCAGACAATTACTGGAGAATGGGTTTTGACATCCACTTAGCTGTGATTCAACCAGGTGAGCTGAGGAAGAATGTGCCGTGACGCACAATGTTTGTCATTGTGTTGGTACGCGAGCGCCACTTTAAGCTTGTTTTCCTCTCAGTCTTTGAGTAATCTCCCAGAATCCAATGTCCTGAATGCCAGAAATTCGATGCGTCTTTGCAGAATTTGCAAAACACACGAGCGAAGGGTGACACTAATTATGTCCAACCAGATGGTGTCTGCATTACGGACTGACCAGCATGTTAATTTAGCATCGTCCATTTTAATTTTTTATAGATTCTTACATTTCAAGCCGACTGCAATAAGCATTTTTTTAAATGAAAGAAAAAAATAAAATCCACAGTCCAGATATTTCATTAATATGTATTTATGGTATTTACATTTATTTATCCTTGTAGATGCATTCAAATACATTAAAACATCTGATTTTCGAGCTCCACAATTGTACTTGCACTAAAAGTAACCATTAAACGTTGTACAGGTCACTGTGTACAGTTGGCATCAATCAATGAAGGGCTGAAAGCAGGTAGAGATACTTTCTAATATAGTAAAGTAAAGTAGACTTGCATAAAGAAATACTGCATTACATGTTAATTTTCTCTATTCAGAACTGTTCTTAGGAAATGAATGGCACAATTACAATACAATGTAATTATTATAGAGATATAGTTGCAGCAATCAATAACCAGTTAGTGATCTCGTTAATTGTTTTGCTACACAGCTTTTAAATACTACAGCGTCATATTAAACCGTCGGAGCGTTAAGCGCAGCGTGTGCGTGGCTGTCGTCGGTCCAGTAGATGGCGCACTGCGTTTTGGTTTTCCCAATTTTTCCACTCACGTCGAGTGAGAAAAATGGGAGCGGAAAACGACACATCCGACTTTCAAAATAAAATCACGTCGTTGACTATTCGTGCCAAATGCTCTCGATCGCCAGCGTTTGTTTGTCTGCTTGTCTACGGATTGCAGACTTTATAAAGACTTTCCAAAAAACGCGAGTACACTTGCGTTGGACCACAACAGTCTCCATCCATCCATCTAATTCAATTCTGTTTTTGGTGGCGGGAGGACATGGGGAGAACATGCAAAGATGCAAACTCCTCAGAGAAAGGCCACAAGTCGGACTCGAACCCGTGACCTCCTTGCTGTGAGGTCAACAGCGCTGACCACTGCTTCAACGTTATTATTTCCTTACAAACCCAAACAGGTGTATATTGTGAAAGTCGCCACCGGAAGTGCTCGCGGTGCAGCCTGTCCGACTTGCCGCCTGTCCGCGCCGCCGTGTCCGCTCGGCTGGCGTCGAGCTGGAGAAGCCGAAGCGCTGGATTCAAGCGCTCGACATGGCGCCCCGCGGCTCCCGGACGCGCGGCTGCTCTTACCGGTACGGGAACCGTCATCCACGCTCTGACGTGTGGCTGCCAGAGACCTGCTTTTGTGTGTATATGTGTGTGTGTGTGTGTGTGTGTGTGTGTGTGTGTGTGTGTGTGTGTGTGTGTGTGAGCGTGTGCGCGACTGTTGAAGTGGTATTTAAATTCCATGAACCGGTTTATCGCTATGTAAACACATTGGGACCGATATTTGTCATGACTCCGGAATACTTCGGCAACAAGTAGTGAAAAGAAAAAGGTAATGTTTGGAGATTTACTAAAGAACCCACTGTGTGTGTGTGTGTGTGTGTGTGTGTGTGCGTGTAGGGGGGGGGGGACACACCGCGGACGCGTCGCCACACACAGAGACAGACGGACACACTCACGCGCACACTCACACTCTACAGATGATTTCGGAGTGTAGTCAATTAACCTGCACGTTTTTGGACTCAGGACTTGAACCCAGCACCTTGTCGCTGTGAGGCAACAGCGCTAACCACTACGCCACGCCACCTTTCAGATGAGTTCCTGAGCCCATGCAGAACTTCAGATCTCATCCGTCTCGGTCCACTTTGAGTCTTTATTGCGGTATTATGGGATGTAGATGGAGAAATCCTCGAATAGGTTGAGCCGCTCCCTGTCTTTGCGTGTGACTGACTCATGAGGGACATCCCAGAACAAATGAACCTTTTTACCTGTGGAAAGGACCAATGAGGTGCTTTTATGAGACAATCTACCTCCATAAAAATCAAAATGAACATGTGTGTGTAGAACAAATATGAAATTGGTGAGTTACAGTTTTAAATACATTATATTGTATTGTGTGGTTTTTTTTATTTTGTATTCAATATAAAACCAGAGAAGAGCTCGGAGGGATCAGACCAGCCATGAAAAGTGAAGCTGGGTTGATTTTTAACTGATTTTTTAATCCGCAAATGAGGTTTTAATGTTAAATTTTTAATATACTTTCCTGACCTCATTCTGGATCCGATCCAGAAGACATTATTCATGATAGTGCGTATCGGACCACTTTATTACTGACTTTTGATGAGTAAATGGAATGAATATTTTACAAGATATGAGTTTTTGAAAAAAGCCTCCATAATAAGTAAATGGGAAAATCCGTATTCTTTTGTATCCGGATCGCTCTCAAAATGAATTGGGATCCAAGTTAGTCCAAGACCCATCATTAGAATAACCCCCCCCCCCCCCCCCCATCATCAAGATCCATCCAGCAGTTTTTCCGTAATCCTGCTAACAAAAAACTAAAACTTTTTTTTTTTTTTACATTTGGAACTGAGTAAAAAATAAGGATTATAACAATTTGCTTTAGCTCATTAGCTCATTAGCTCGTTAGCTCATCGACTCCGTTGTGTCCGGACTGCAGGGATAACCTGGGGTGTGAGTGGCTGATGGACCAAAGACCTAAGATGATGACTCGCCACTACTTCCTCTTCCTGTTGCTGGGGGCGGCGGCCTTGCTGGCCATAATCAGACTGCAGTTCTGTGAGTGCACTTCCTTCGTGTTTGTGTTCTTATCTTATCTATTTGTTGCTCAGTAGTCGTTAACTGGTAACTAACCAGCGACTCTGACGTCTGTCCTGGCTTGCTTGATTCTTTGTTTTTAGTTTGTCCTCCTCTGGAAAATGACTGTTAACAGATTAATGGTTAATCTTTGACGTCCTTACTGTGAATCCCTGACTTAAGAGTCGTCCTGTGGGCTTGTGTTTCATAAACGCACATCCTCTCACTGCTTTCTCGTTCATGACATGCCATTCAAACCAAAAACAAAGCGGAATCCTCTACAGACATCCTATAAATATCCTGCAGCAACAGCGGGCCTGGTTGCTCTGAAGCCCCCGGGAGTCTGTGTAATGCATTCGTGCACTCGTGTCTGCTGTGAATGAAAGGGTTATGGGCTCTTTTCCTCACCGAGTCATTGTTCAGCATCTCCTGTAGGTGTTGTCTGCGCAGTCATTCCCTGCCATCCGCAGTGAATGAAAGGAAATTGGAGAAATGGAGACATTCCTGCACCGAAAGCCATTTTCCAGCTCTGCAGTCTCAAAGGTGGTCGATGAAGCAGTTGGAATGCGCAGTACTTTTTCCACATTTTTTATTTATTCAACAAGTTTAAGTGATTAATTAGCAAAATTAGAGATCATCAATAATCGCAAAAGGTCGGATTTATAGGATTAGACGCATAAATGATGCCCTCAAACAAAAGATTCGATCGCAGTTCAGTATGAAGGCTTGTTATTCCTCAGATGGCTCTTTCAGTTTCAATTCCCATTTGACTGTTTGGTTCCAGCTCTTATTGATTCTTAAGACCGATCGACAAGCGGGTCAAATTGAGCCACGTGCTTATTCCATAGGAGGAAGATATATATATATATATATATATATATATAAATATAAACCATTCTATATGAAGAATGTGTCAATCACTGATGACGAATGACGCCGCACAGCTTGAAATACCTGTACAGCCTGTCAAACTACATAAGCGGCATGCCGTCACCACGGAAACTGATACCATGACAGATCCCAATGATCAACAGAACGCCAAGCAACTTGGACTCCTCACATTCCTGCTCCATCCAGTGCTGTCAGCGAACAGCCAGGGGGGCGTGGCTTCAGTTTACGCTGTCTTCACTCTAATACAGCTGTAGCAGCTTTTATAATTTTTTTAAAGCCTAAAAAAAGCACCACACTAGCCCCAAGCTAACTCGAAACTGCTTAAACTGGAATTGTGTTAGCGAGCATTCAGTGATGCCTGCTGATCGAAGGCAACGAAGAAAATATCAGTCACTGATGACGGTGCATGTGCTGACCGCCACCACAGGGGGAGCTGTTCTGGAAGTCGGCACGATTCTAAGCGATTGGAAAAGCATTAGAAAAGGGCTTTGGAAACACATCATAAAAAAAAAAACTGGTTCAATATCAGTATATATATATTTTATTCAGAGTTTATAGTAGTTGATATTAAAAAAAGTTTACACATGTTCATTGGTTGTGTTTGTGTCTCCTGTGTGCGTGTTGTGTGTGGCAGTGCGTCGCCTTGGTAGCGTCGGGAAGCAGGTTACAAAAGCCTCATTGTGTGACTGAATGAGCAGGCCTCCAAAAGTTCAGCTAGTCCAGGAAGGCGTGTGTGTGTGTGTGTGTGTGTGTGTGTGGAGCGTGGGGTGCAGACAGGCTGTGGTAATGAATGAGCTCCAGTGTGCCCGCCTGGAACTAAAGCTTAAACAGTCACCAAAATGGTGTCTGCCGTAGCCGCGTACCTTCTCCTCTTCCTCATCAGTGGTAAGTTTATCCGGAAATCTTCATTTCGGAGATCGGAATCTTGTCATGAAGACCTCTCATCTAGAAACAGAGAAGGTCTTCTCCTGGATTGCTCTACGCGCGTTCTGCTTTCACGCTGTACTTTTCCAGGTGTAGTACTCACCGCCAGACAGGAGTAAACTTGAAGTAATATTATCTGTGAATGATTGTTTTTTTAAATGTACGTTTTTGTTACCTTGATTGCGAAACCTTTCTTTGCTGCCCTTTAGCTTTATTTTATTTTGTTATGATTGGATCCAGCATTTATCTACTGCTTGTACAAACTGCCGAGCCACTTTGTGTACCGTAATCTGTTGTAGAACTTAATTTTTGGATTTTAAAGTATCACATATGCAACGTTTTTATCGTAGGCCGAGCAGAACCCGTTGTTCTACTTTGTTGTGTGAATCGCTGAAACTCACAGTTCAGCGTCTTTCATGTCAGAGCAGCGTTCCAAGGTTATGTTCATAGAGGGACAACTGCAAGAACTGCAATGAGGGTAATGAGGATAATGCAAATGACAGAATTTGAGGGTTGAGCATTCGATCTTTGTTTTCTGATTGGCCGAGCAGGAACTTTGTTCTTTCTCTGCAGCGGGATGCGATATAACACTTTTTTTTTTCATCCCATTCCACATTTAGCCGGTTTAGATCATTTCTGTTTGTCTCTTTCTTTCTTTATGCCCCCCCCCCCCCCCCCGATCCGACAGTGAATCTCATCCCGCTCACACCACTAATGGAGGCGCGACCCTTCCAGCCTGCAGAGGGAGGCCTCGGGGTGTCGTTGGGCAAGAGCAGAAAGCGAGTGTTCCCAGAACCTCCCAACCCGAAGACGGGCCCCGTTTCCGAGGCTTACGGCTACTGCAACGCTCCCAACCGGACCGAGCAGGCCTGGGAGGGTGAGGCCAGCGCTCTGTAGCTTGATGACCTGCTCGGATTTGTGTTTCTGTATGAGATCAATGATGGCTGATGAATCTCCAGCAACAAGCGTCACATAATCACCACCACCACCATCATCGTCGTCTTGTCAGCACGTTGGAATTAATTATAGATGAGCTGATGGAGTCACTGAGACTGAGAGACATCACATGTGATTACTTAATATAATAATAGTAATCAGGACTGATCAATGAAGCAAGAACCCGTCAGCCGTTCTGCTTCGGAATCACGGTTCACCGCAAGGCGATAGAAAATACGCTCGCTGCCGAAGACTGCTCAGAGAAAATATATTCTTTTCATTATAAGATTGAAAGGCTTGTTATCTGGATGCTCCCTACGTGTGGGGGATGAAGTAAATAAGTTAAATTAACTTGAATAAATAGGAAGTGAATTAACCTTTCTAAAATCTAGTTTTGGAACAATTTTTTTTTTTTTTTTTGCCATCATCTACTCAAAGAAGTGTTCAGGAAACATTTGGAGCACCCCCCCCCCCCTCCCGCTCCCCATTTGTACCTGTATTTAGATTCTGTCACCATGGGAACATACACCTAGAACCTGGATCTGGCCCTAGTATGTGTTGCGGGGGAAAGAGAAGCAGGTCCGTCGCTGCCGCATGACATTTCCGATAAAGTCCTGCCTGGCGTGCGATGACATCACATTAGGCTCCCTGGACCAAATCAATTCTGTAACTATCCTCATCGGTGGCATTCATTTGCTCCGTGTTTTTCCTTAAATGGATTAAATACCATAAATATAGTGGAACAAAAGCCCCCAGAAGCCTTAAACCTGACGTTTCTGAATAATGAGTGACGGTCCTAATATTTAGATACTTCATAACAACAACGACGTTACGATAAAGTCGTTGTAAAACAGTTCTTTTATTGACATTCCATAAAATGCGGATGCTGACGGGAATCTCCTCTGACAGGTCACAGTCCTGCTGACTACAAGCTGCTGTCGGTCCAGGTGATGATTCGCCATGGCGACCGCTACCCGCTCTACTTCATCCCGAAAACCAAAAGACCTGCCATCAACTGCACCTTGTCCACCAGCAAGTATGCATGTTTTTAACGTCATGGGTTAAACGCTGCCCGGTGCGTTGCTAAGGAAGGACGCCGCGTCTGTCCCGTCGGCTTCCTGCGAATAACCCCCCTCCCCCCCCCCCAAAAAAAAGAGGACCAAAGCTGCTTCACCTTAACCTCAGAACAAGAGGAAGGGCGTTCGACTCTCTCACTTCTTTTCCACCGACCAGCCCTCCTCCGTAAGGTTTCATAACAGTCGAGCCCAATCCAAGCCCCGCCCACCTACCAGTAGGTCAGTCGCCAGCTGGAGCGTTTCCTTTTCTCCTTTCTAAAGGGAATGCTGCATCATTCGTCTTTGCTTTCTCTGCTCTTGCAGCATCGCTTTCGGACGCGTTCCATCACATTTCCGCCGCTGCTATACCGAGACCATTTACTACAACAGCTTCTCATATCCTCGGGAAAACCGCCGGCCCGTTAACGGCTGCCGCTCAGTTTGAGGTGACGGGAGGTGTCTCTGAAAGTCTCCCGTGAGCCCAACTAAAAAATACAACGGTCGCGCTCGAAATCTGATGACGTGTGTCCGTATTAAACTTGGATCTTTGAGCAACATGCTAACTGAGCAGCTCCTTCAAGCAGAGCTATCGTCTCTTCAGAAGCTCCCTGTAGATGAGTCAGTGAATATGCTTATCTTTATTTAACCAGGTATAACAAAGGAACTCGCCACAGAAATGCCCCAAACCGGATTTGAACCCGTGACCTTCTTGCAGCGGGGGGGGGGGAACGGCGCTTACCACTGCGCCACCATGCATTCATTACGCTGCGTTCTTTCTTTCTTGATGTCTGCCCAGTGTTGCTAGCTCGGCGGCTCACATTCTCGCTCCACTTGAGAGTTGAGACGTTCTGATTGGACGCTATTAAAAGCCCCGCACGCTTTCGTAGCGCACCGTTGGAAAAAGTGCGAACTCGGCATTTTCGCGTTGTGCATCCTTCTGCAAACGGCTCAAATGTTCGCCCCGGACGCTTCAGTTTGGGCAGACGAGGTTTTTCTTTCCATGCGCATCCTCTCGGATGTTTTTTTTAAACACCATATGTTCAGCGAATTCCCAGTGACCAATCCCGTTCTCCGTTCCGTTGACCCGAGGTCAGATTCAGCCAGTGACTCGATTTTGCCCAAAGCTTTGCACATCTGGATGAATCCGCCGCTCCACACCCTTTAGAGCAGACACAGACTGACAGGATGGAGCTAAGCCCTACATCTAATTATTAGATTGTCCCAGTGCCCTCGATCTCTGAACCGCAGTTGAAGCGGGGCCATCCAACACACAACCGCTCTTATTGTGGAGGCCGGCTTTCATTTAGTAATTTATAGACTCTCTGCCTGCCTGGCTGGAGAGAGACGCTGGCGCTGCTGGCAGAAGAACATTTGACTGACATTGCTTGACGTTCAGATTCATTAACTGGATCTGAAAACTAGGAAATCGGTTCCATTTACAATAAGATTGTTCAGGAGGCACCGCGGAGGCGGGGGGGGGGGGGACCGACGGCTGCGGTCAAGTCGATCTTTTTCCAGCAGCCTTCAGTCTGCACAGGAAGTTACAGCAACACAGGCATCCCCGGTATATCAGATTTCTTAATACTAAATAAACAATTGCTAAAAAAGTCCCGTGTTTGACATTCGCCTTCTGCGATGGGAAAGTTGTGTTGACTGAAATGTTAACAACCGCGGCAAATTTATCGGTAAGACTGGTTATTTTATTTTTTTAAACGAGCAGCAGCTCCCGAATCACGCAGCAGTTCGTGACGTCGTCCAAAAGCGACGTCGAACCTGAAAGGAGCAGATGAAAAAGCTCAGCGTGCGACTATCGGTCGATTTACAGTCGCTCTGTCGTGCTGCTGGCCAAATGAACAGTGTTTTACAGGCCTGTTAAGAACGGCCCCAGGAGAAAAACACCCCCCCCCCCCCCGCGTGCTTCCCGACTACAGTCTGGAAGCTGAGCCAGAGAGAGCTTGTGGCATTCAGACGTTCATTCATTCTCCAGGTTTTCCTCACCCTCAAACCGTGTTTGCGTTTGTTTGACGAGACCGTGACTTTGACTTTGCGTTGCAGGAACACGCTTTCTTCTAAAGGAGGATCGATTGTGAATGCCTTCACGCAGACGCACACGTTCTCATACCGGGTGACGCTACGCTGAGCCCTGAACTTGTACAGTCTCCAGTTCGTTACGGCGGCGTGGACCGCCTGAATGCTTGAACGGGCGATTAGTGATTTCTGCTCGCGGTTCGACGGGCAGCTCAAAGTCCAGCAGAGACACGTACGACGCTATTTTCATTTTCCTGTGACCTCGTAATAATAGAGGTCGTTCTGTTTTGTTTAGAGTCCAGGATATAATAACAGGGATCTGAACTAGCACATGCCCACAGCTGAATCCTCACAGGGAGCTGTGTGTGTGTGTGTGTGTGTGTGTGTGTGTGTGTGTGCGGGCACTGGCACCAGCTTGCCGACCCGCTGTCTCCGTCTGCGGTTAACTGAGTTCTCCCCCACCCCCACCCTCTCTCTTCCCTCCCTCTCTTCCTCTTTTCGATGAAGATCTTAGTCTCTCTCTGCACCCGCATCGTCTTATTTACTTCAGTTTTACCCCCCCCCCCCTCATCTGTCTGTCTGTCTCTCTCTCCTCGTGCCTCCCTGACTAAATCCCTTTCACGGTCCTGTCCAACGATGATAATCTCCTCTTAATGTAATTGGACTCTGTAATCTTTGTGTTGGCAACAATCAGCCTAATAGACAGTCTGGCTGTCTCTCCGTCCACACCAGAGCCCCCCCCCCCCAATCCGCTGACATCCAGCCCCTCAGAGCAGCCAATTAAACCTAGATCGCTCCGAACCCCCCCCAGCAAACCCGTCGTGTGATTACAGACCAGAAAGGATCAACATCGTTTTCATTTCGCCTCATTCGCCCCTCCCATGTGTTTGATCAAACACTTCCACGCGGCTGAATAATAAAGCGTGATAAGTGGGTCGAACAGCCGCTGCTGCGACGTGACGAGAAAAGGAAGCGCTTCCCTTGTGAGTAGAGAATGTAGGCTACAGCTCTGTCATCCGGGATCGCAGCGGCGCTTTCTATGCTTTTATTTTGACAGCGGCTCCAAGTTGTCCCTTTTGTCGCTCTGCTCATTGCTGGATGTGTGAGAGCAAGTTTCCAATCCCTCAGTCAAATGCCTGATTTCAAGTCTTGACAGAAGGTCATGCTCTATGCAAAGTTCCCCAACCTGGCCACGGTCGCCATGGCAACTGTGTGTATGCGCTCTTTTAATGTGAGCAAGCTGAGCTGTTGAAGCAGTCTTCAATCATCTCTACTCTATTAGATCGCTAACTACTCCTCTTGCTGCCTTCCTTCCTCTGTGTGTGTGTGTGTACATTTGTATATGCGTGTCCTCAAACCAGCATGTATGTGTGTGTGTGCCCCTCCCAAAGCAACGAATGCCTTCATCTTTTTATATCACCATGTCTTGTAGGGCTGGGGCGATTTTCCCTCCCACACAGAATGAACAGCGCGAGAGTCTCGTGGTGAAAGAGAGACACCTGGTGGCAAGTGTGGCATTTAATCCCAGGCAAAACATGACAATACAATAAAATATTATTGATAAATACATGGCTCATTGATTGAATTACTGTTGTTAAATCAAGTTTTCCATTCTAACAAAAAAATTATGTTGTCAAATGTAAATCATTTGGTCACACGGTGAACAATCCGAGGTCCAAATCCCAAAGATACTTAAGTTTAAGGCAATTTCTACTTTTCTAGTACTTTCCCTTAAAACAGAGGTCCAAACTTAAACTAGTCAACAAGCGTAAAAGTAAGAAAAGCACGATGTCATCAATGCAATTACACAAAAAAGTGATTTTAGATTAAACTATGAATGAGTTAGACATAAAACTTCAGTTAAAACATTATTAATATGTAAATTAATTAGTGGCTGAGACTGAGGCTGAGAAGCAGCAGGAAACATGCTAATTATTCCACTAATAATAATAATAATTCTTGCTCACAGTTCATTTTCTCCAGCGTGTTTGTTTAGAGAACTGATAACGTATTTACCTCTCCGGCTCTCTTCCTGTGACATGTCACTATGACCTCTGGGAATCATCTCGGTGAAGCATTTTTATCCAACATGTTTCCTCCGACATTAGCTCGTATCTATGCGATTAGAGATACAGCGTTTAAATCCACTTGGGAAATGGAAGGTCGGCTGCTGAAGCGGTGGCTTTTACCCGGAAGCTCTGATCATCTTGACCTTAAACCAGCAAACGTTGAAGGCTTTCCTGTGTGTTTGGCTCTTATTCCATGAAATTGGCTCAGTCGTTTCAGATTTGGAATAAATTATAATTAACAACATAATTACAACTTGCATTTGTTAGTCCAAGAACAATTATGTCATCTGCAACTTGTTTTAATTTGACCCCAAGCTGTTTGTTTTAACTGTAAATCTCTCTCTCTCTCTCTCTCTCTCTCTCTAATTGTGATGTTTTACCTTCACACAAGAGCCTCTGTTGTTTTACTGATGCAGGTTGATAAATAAAGGCTAAATATAATAAAGAGAACAGTTTTAATTTTGACTAAATCTTCAGGATGTGATTATGAGGCGGTGCAGTTTTCCTTTTTTTCCTGTGCAGTTTTCTAAAAACAAACAAAAAAAATCCAGACGCTTAATTGATAATTTTATGATTCTCAGGAATCCATCCCACCCCCTGTTGAAGTCCTACATCGCTCACATGCGCCAGGGAGGGCGTGGCCATTGGGACGTGCCACTGAGCTACCTTCCACGTGTTCCCAACCACAGCGCCTGTGAGACGGGGGAACTCACGCAGACAGGTGGACGTCTTCGCCGAATGTTTACAGATCAACGTTCTATGTTCATTCTTGGATAAAATGTTGCTTTTCACTTCTTGTCAGAAACATTTATATCAAACTGCTGCTAAAGAATAAACAAGCCTTTGGGGAAAGTCCAAATAAAACATAAAAGGAATTGCAAAACGTATAAAATGTTAATTTTAAATCATGTCGTGTATTTTCCGGACTATAAGTTCCACTTTTTCCCCCCGTAGTTTGGCTGGTCCTGGGACTTCTATTCATTGTCGCTCTTTGATAAGAAGCATTACTCAAAGGTAAACATCAAAAGTATCTTGTTTCCTGTCTTTCCAGGTGTGGTGCAGCATCTGCGTAACGGTCAGATCCTCAATCAGGCCTACAAGAACCAACATTTCCTCCCGTCAGACTGGTCACCCCGCCAAGTGTGGGTAGAGACAACAAGCAAGTCCCGCACTCTCCAGAGTGCACTGGCCTTCCTGTACGGCTTCCTCCCGGAGTTTGATTGGACCAAACTGACGGTGCACTATCAGTGGAGCACGCTGTTTTGTAGCTCAACATGCGACTGCCCCGCCAGGGGCAAGTACCTTGGGGAAGAGCAAAAGAGGCAGTATCAGCTCAGAGTGAGCAACACAGAACTGGATAAGACTTACGTCGAAATGGCACAGACCCTGGGCCTTCCCACACGCCAACTCCGGGCTGCGAACCCCATCGACTCCCTGCTGTGCCACCTCTGCCACAGCATTTCTTTCCCATGCGTCGCCGTGGGAGACGGCGGTTCCAAGGAATGCCTGACAATGGAACAATTTGCCGTGATTCGTCGACAGCAGCTAAATGATGAGGTGGATCGTAGAAGGGTGGGGCTGTACCACAAATACGCCATCCTAGCCATGCACCCCTACCTCAACCAAACTGCCAACAGGATGGTGCGTGCAGCAAGGGACGGCGAGGCTGGGGGCGAGGCGGTCTTCGGCCTCTCCTCAGCCCACGATGTGACTATGGCGCCGTTGCTGAGCGCCCTGGGGCTGCACGAAGCCCGCTTCCCGCGATTTGCAGCAAGAATAGTCTTTGAAATGTGGAAGAGTCCGCCGGCGACGCAAGGGCAGCCAAAGGAGCGAGCGGACAAAGGCGTCGAACCCAAGCTGTTCATCAGGGTGTTGTACAACGGTGAGGACGTGACATTTCACACCGCCTTCTGTCGCTCCCGTGACCGCCAGGCCGGTCAGCCGCTCTGCCCTCTGAAGAGCTTCCTGTCTTTTGTTAGGAAAGACATGTTCAGAGTTGTCAATGCTACGTCCTATAAGGAGGCCTGCTACAGGTGGCCTTATTTTAGCAAGCAGGTTTGACCGACGGCCTCGCTCAGACTAGCTGTTTTCCACTTTGGTGCACTTTTAAGCTGCTCACAGAGCCTTGAAGTTCCACGTATTTTTAATATTCCTTGATATTCCGTGAACACAAACTGAGCGGCAAGCATACACACACACGCACACACACACACACGCACAATACTGTACTTTCTAATATTGTTGATATTTCTAACCTTTCTACAAACTCTACTGATCTATTTGAAGATCGTGTTTTCTTAAGTATATAGAAGAGGTAAATAATTCATCAGAAACTGTTTAGCACTTTATTCCTACGTTCCATTTTACCATGGAACTGTAAAAGTTCAGTATTTTTCTAAACAGGCATTTAAAAAAAAAAAAGGGAATCTCGAAACTGGAACTACAACGCTGGATAAATCCTTCCTGTAAAATAATTTCTGTACAGTAAATATTATCAGTGAAACTTTGTTGTTCACGTTTCTGTTCATACAGTGTTGTAGAATCTTTTGTTAGAAAACTCAAGGGAAGTTCTTTACCTTTGTTGTCAAAATTACACATAAAACCGTTCCCTTTGTCATGTGACTGTCATAAAGGCTCGTCCACTGGATGAAGGCACAAGCCCAGAGTTCACCTGCAGGCGATGTCTCCATTTAATCCTTTAACTGTAGGATTAATTCAGACCTGTGTTGAACGTGTCATTTCCTTATATTTTGGGAACACCTGCAACAAGAGGTCGACGTGTCCTTCGTTCATCACTCGGCATTTCTTTTGACTATTATTATTGCAATTGACTCTCTTTAATAGGGGGGGGGGGGGGGGATTTCTCCTTTGACATTCCACGTTGTTTTCTTTTACATTTTTAAATAACTGCGGTACATTGGGAACAAATGGTTGGTGCTTTTTGACATTGTCTTCTGACACGACCACATTCTGTCGTGCAGAATCTAACCGACACATTCTGTTTAGTTTACTCGTGTAGGATACTGATTTGAATAAAGATTATTGAGCAAACATTTGCAGTCAGTTGTGACTGGTTCATCCTACGAGCATCATCTGTTCTTAATCCACCACTAGATGGCGCCCTGCCTCCATAAACTTGGTTCATTGTTTTGCCTAACCCATCTGCTGCCATTAGTTATTCACTGTCAACAGTTCTGCAGAGGCTCAACACAAAGTCGATAAGTTGACATGAAGTCACGTGTCATCACCACGAGGAACAGAACAGAACACAGACGTGTTGTTTAGCTCATCTTCAGAGGTACCCCAGCTGCCCCGCCCCCCCTGAACCCTGATGGGGGGGGGGGAAAAACCACAGTAACAGTGATGTTAAATGATGAATTTCTGTATATCGACATTGGCAGTTGAGTTCTATTAGCTGGTGAATAAATAAGTATTCAATTGATGCTTCCTCATCAATCCTCAGAGAAATTCCTCATCTCATCTGTTTGCATTAATTCAGTAATGTCACAAGCAGGATATTTGTTTTTTTCAGGAAGTTGTGACTTGCTAGGTAGTTTTTCTGATAAGTCCAGAGGTGTAATGTACTTTAATGAGCCATTGTTTTTGGATCAAACGATCGTGGGGACTCTCTGTCTGCATTCCCATCCCGACAACCAAGGATGAAGGAACATAAACTGGCTGCTGGTCTGTTTTCTGACTTAACTTCAAGTCGAGCTGCAGCAATAAAATGGCGTTTTGCTGTCTTTTTTTAAAAGCTGTTATCACACCAGCTAACGTTCATAAAGAACAGGCCGACAGCACGGCCCAACCAATCTGAAATACGCAGTACCGAGAGCAAATTATTCAACTCCAAGCGCCGTTATCACAAATCGGTTTGCTCCTGTTACTTGGTCTCGCCTTAAAACTTCAGCTCAGATTCGAGGCAAAAATGTGCAAATCAATGCAAATGTATTCACAAACGTTCCTCGAACCATTTCCCATCCTGTGCCATGATGACGTCAGGGTTAATGGTAGCAGCTAACCTTCCAGCGCCAGCCTGATGTTCTGCCCTCTCCCACCAGCGCCTCTCCCTCTGGGCCCCGACACCCAGACCTCTGATGTCATCGCCCAGACCGAGCTGGAACAGCAATTTTCTTTTGCCGCAAACTTCTCAATCTTTGATGTTGTTACGCTGCCTCTGGCTTCACCATGCATACCAGTGTGTGTGTGTGTGTGGAGATGGTAGATCAAGGTGAATGCATTGCATCACTGCGTTTTCCTGCCTCGGTGTGTGCCTGGCCTCAATACAACATCGACATGACCCAGTCTGGCTGTAAATCCTGACCTGCATGCAAAATTTCCAAACGCACAGAAGCGGCAGCCATTTGTCTCTCGCTCTCTCTCTCCCTCTCTGTGTGTGTCTCTCAGTTATTTGGAGGGAAGATGGATGATTGACAGCTCAGACGGTAGGAGAGCGGCATTGTGGTCACCGCAGAGAAGAAGCGAAGATGGAAGAGGATGCGGCGGGTTCCTCCCTCATTGAATCAGCGCCGGACTCTCGCCTCGCTCCAAAACCACAGTTGTAGCCACAAGTCGGAGAGGAACCGGAGAGAGAGAGATTAGATTTCATGTTATTAAGAGGTTTTCAGAGGAAGAGCAGCGACCAGACAAAGAAGCCAAGTGTGGGCTCAGGCTCATGCCAGTGCTAAAACGACTCCGGCTTCCTACGATGGGTTAAATTCTCTCTTCCTTCCCTCCATAATGATTCATGAGAAATGAGCCAGTCAGAGTTCGTGTGAGGATGACATGCCTCAGGCTTCATCGTCCCGGACAACGACTGCTGACAGACAATCGAACACTGAATTCTGCAGGAGCAACACGAGGATATGAAGTTACTGTTTTTGGAATCTGTGGGTTTGAGTTCTTTGGAATCTCGGCACGGCCTGCAGAACGGACTTTAAAGCATAGTTTCACACTTTGAGAAGATTTGGACTAAAGGAAAATATAAGAACGGGGTCTCTATGTTCAGACAGTATAGTTGTCTTCACCTTTTTATCGACTGAAGGGTTCGGGTCGGGTTGGGTTGGGTTGGGTTGGGGTTGGGGTTCGGATTGGCCAGGGGTCACCATGCAGGTCACCAGCCCAATGTCTGAACATAGGGGTGTCTGAGCAATGTCGTTATCCCATTTTTAGGTGATGAGGTAAGACAAACGATGTGTGATGGATAACGACACCAGAAGAGAGTGTGTTACGCTTTAAGATCAGAGAGTGTGTTACGCTTTAGGGTCAGAGAGTGTGTTACGCTTTAAGGTCAGAGAGTGTGTTACGCTTTATGGTCAGAGAGAGTGTTACGCTTTAGGGTCAGAGAGTGTGTTACGCTTTAGGGTCAGAGAGAGTGTGTTACACTTTAGGGTCAGAGAGAGTGTTACGCTTTAAGGTCAGAGAGTGTGTTACGCTTTAAGGTCAGAGAGTGTGTTACGCTTTAAGGTCAGAGAGTGTGTTACGCTTTAGGGTCAGAGAGTGTGTTTTGCTCTAGGGTCAGAGAGAGTGTTACGCTTTAGGGTCAGAGAGAGTGTTACGCTTTAGGGTCAGAGAGAGTGTGTTACACTTTAGGGTCAGAGAGAGTGTTACGCTTTAAGGTCAGAGAGTGTGTTACGCTTTAAGGTCAGAGAGTGTGTCCTGCCTGTCAATGTCTAGACTGTGCCACCGGTTGTTTTCTCAGATGTGAGGTTTCATTAAGGCCTTTACTAAAGCAAGCAAGCGGCGACTGCGCTTGCACTTCTCCATGCCGCCGTGCCTGCAGCTCTTACGGTTACGGTCACTTCTGTGATTTATCGGGAAGCGAGGAAAGCTCTCGTTAGCAGGAATTGTCAGGATTCATGACTCTCCGGCGGGCAGGAGTTTTTACCCCACACAGACGCACAGAGCCGGGCTAGTTGGGTTTGGTCGTCACTGCCTGGCTCTTTCACGAAGGCTCGACGACTCGGGTATCCATGACAACACACATAAACACACTTCATAGAAACATTCTCTTTTAGCACCACCACCCACTTTTACTTAAGTCGTATCTGGCTGCCATTTTTTAAGTGCATGCAAATGTCCAAAGACTTCCAGTTCCCATCATTCTTAGAGGGAAGAAGAATGTAAAAGACACCCGTATAAAGACAGCCGAGTAGCAGGGATGCATACAAATGTACAGCGAATCAGTGGGAGAGAGAGAGAGAGAGAGATGGAGCGAAGGAGAAGAGGGAGGAAAGCGCTAGAAAAATGGGTCAGGCCTGTCTGCCATCCTCTACGCATGCACTCAGTGCGCAGCCCCCCCCCCCCCCCCCCCCGAGAGAGACCCAGACGGTACAACATGGTGCTGAGAGGAGGGACGACAGGAGTCAGGAGTCAGAGAGAGAGAGAGTAGGAGCGTGTGAGGAGGTGGGAAGTTGCCGATGGATCACAGTAAAGAGGGTTTTGGAGGAAGGAGAGATGGATGTGCTTTTCCTGAGTGGGTCAGATCCAACAGTAACCTCCACAGTGACATCCATCCACGCTGATAGTTCGGGGTTCATCTGCCATGGAGGGGAGACAGGAGTCTATAACATATCGCCTTCAGCAACGGATTTCTACCACAAAGAATACATTTTAAGTGTTCAGGATATATATATATATATATTTTAAATAGTTCTCATAACTGTGGCATTATAAAATATCGGTACTGTTGATCTCCAGTGTTTTTTGTGTGAGTTTTTATTCACTTTTTTGACAGTACCAAAGTAAAGGACATCCTTCATATTGAAGCAAGGCCGACAAAATGCATCTGTATTTATTGAAACCACAGCCAACCAACAATCAGAACCCGATAAACTGAAAATGCAAAAACATATTCTGGTGTGCTCTGACGTCACACGTATTAGTATGAAACAGTACCCGTTTATGTGTTAGATGAACCTTTCTGTATCATTTTGTGGGGGTACAATTTGAATTCATTTATTGACAGTTTTGCTCTGGTCCTCATCCGGCTCTTGCCGCTACAGCAGAATTTTAGGCTCCTCCTACTTCAACCCAAAAATCTAAAACCCAAATCCCAGGTTATAAATGATGGATAATTTCTTTCAAACGCACATTTGTTAATTATAATGTTTCGTTGTTGTGGCTGCAAGAACTTTGCATCGGCCTCAGACGGATCTGTTCCGTGGGTGAACGTTGCATTCATGTCATGTGATAGTTATTCTTCTCCGGGTGACGTTCGACCATATCAGAAACCGTAGTCTCATTCGCGTATATTCTGAGCATTCATGAGTGACGGGCTGCAGGAGGAGGGTCAGCCCTGCGACCTGCGACTGAGGCTGTGTGATATAGGTTCTGACCCACGATGCTGAATGCGCTGCTGTACAGGTCTGTAGTTATCTTTATGGTATGCTGCTGCCTGGCGAAAGGCCGTGGCAAAGCGCGTTTTCCGGACTGGAACCGCATCAACAAAAAAGAGAGGAGAAAGGAGAGCGAGCCAGGCTGTCGCTGCAGGGGGAACTTCCCTCCGGCTGCTCGACTCAAACAGATGAAGGGGTTAATCTCGTTCGTCAACACGCAACAATGATGGTTGGTTTTCACGTGCAACTTTTTGTCCCTGAAGCGGGGCCTTATTTGCCGTCCAGCCTTATTTGCCTGCATTGTATGTGCGGCGGCCTGCTGCCTACCGTCTGTGTGTGCTTAGCCAGTGAAACGTTTCTCCCCTGGGGCCCCTGGGATATCAGGTGGAACCCTTCCACTTCCTGTCTTTGTGGGCAGGTTCCTGGCTGAGGGGGGACAATCTCCAGATCCGGCCCCTGGTGGTTTTAGAACACAACCCACGGGCAACTCTAGTAGTTCCACCACAGTTCTGGGCAGCGCCACTCTGGTCCCTGTGAATACTTGTGTGTGTGTGTGTTTATGTGTGTGTGTTATCATGCACTGTATGTATGTGTAACAAAAACGTAACTTCCACAGCCAAAAAAAAGATCTGCAATGGTGAAGATCTGAAATATAATTGCAGAATCGTAGAATTGATGTGGTGTCAAATTTTGATTTAATGACATTGTAGCACACACACACACACACACACACACGCGCCTACACACCTTTACGCACCTACACACACACACACACACACACACGGGATGAGTTTTCCTAGGTGAGCTGCACAGATTTTAAATTGAATCCCTCTCATCCTTGCTGTGGGTGACCTTCCCATTCAGAGCTGAGGAGTGATCCAGAAAGCCAATGCAGCGGCCGTGATTTCAGTCTCAGAAAGCCAGACAGTGATGAGCAGGGAGCGAAATCCAAGGAGACAGAGGGAGGGGGGGGGTGTCTGATGCCGAATTCAGACTCTTGCATATTCCCTCTTCCTCTTTTGGCCTTGCTTGACTCTAAATGTTGCAGAAAGGCCATGCATTACGCAGAAGTGAGATATTCCAAGTACTAATTTTGATGACGCATGAGCATGTCCAATCTCAAAAGTCCTCACATCTATGCCGACGCAGCAAAAAGTGAGATCCGTGGAGGGGAGAAAGGAGGAAAGGGTTCAACCTTTTTTTCTCAGGGCGTCTTTGATGTCGACACCAAACACAACACCATGAATGCATTTCATAATCATGTAGCATGCTTAGTATCTGATCGGGTGTTTGTCCATGTCAACAGTAATCAATAATGCAGCAGCTAATTCTTTCACTGCCTCTGCGTCCATCTGAGAAGGCCAACCGGCATGCTGCAAGTTTTCAACCAATCACAAATGTGCAGTATTGCAAGCCCCGCCCCCACACTTCCCATACATTTTTGGAAAGTAATTAATTTGGAGACATATTCAGCTGTGTTTAATTAGGATGCAACTGTGTTTGTTTACTGTCTAACAACGAAAATATTGTTTGTGTGTGTTTTGAATCATCATATCATGCTACTATAAAAAAAAAAAAAGAAAAGCTCAACCAACTCTTAAAGCCTTTACATGTGGTTGGATTGGGTTTATGCCATTCTGTCCTTTAATCCTTGAAATTTCCGGGACTGCTCATTATTATTCCCGAACGCCAGTAGTCTAAACAGATGCCCCACTGGCCTGGAAATCCATTTTACCTGACAGCTTGTTATTTCTGAAACAAAAGTCCAGTGTTGTTCCAAAGACACACACACACACACACACGCCCACACCCACTCGCCTCCTGGAGTCTTGCGTGATAAATGATGAAAGGCGATCTGAGAGTCAGGTGACCTTTATCTGCCTGAAACAACAATAAACCTTTAGATAATGTTGTGAAATAAAAGTTTGCTTAGGATTAGGCTACAAAATGCCTTGGTTACGTTAGGTTCAGTTACATATGTGAGTTTGGACAGCAGACAAATGACTGTGTCTATCAATGGGAGATTTCTTTGGACTTCTGGGGGTTATAATAATAATGTTTATGGCACCCACAGACTGTAACACATGAGGGCTGTGTGGTTTGCATTCATACCAACATGACCAGAGAGAAAACACTTTAGAACTCCCACTCTGGCTCAGAAAAAGCCTCGCCACAGATGGCTTTCACAACAACAGGACACTCGGATAAAAAAAAAAAACAAAATCACTTGTATTGCTGTGGGTGGAGCGAGGAGGATGAATGCATCAACATCAACACAAAGGCAAAGGGGATGCTGTAATGAAGTGCCGTGCTGACGACAAAGTGATTTAGATGTCTGCAACACGAGCAACATATTTAGTTGCGATTGCCTTTTTCAAGGAGAAAGCTGCATTACATTAAACAGCGGCGCGTAATGCTGCACGAATAAAGTCGCAAATTGGACGAGATTTTTTACACGCAGAAATCCATTCAAGGTCACACAAAAGACAGCACTAACTGAAAACAGCAGTAATCTGCCATTCGACCACTGGACTAATGGGGCCCAAACTACTTCAGTCCTGACCAGACCTGGGCATTGTATGGCCCCAGGGCCGCAGACGGCCCTTTCGTTGACTCTGACCGGCTCGTGTAAGGTTAATTGGAAATTACAAAATACGCACATTTTCTAATTTTACCTCATGCATGGACTAAAACTGCATTCATTTAATGAGCACAAAGAGAATATTGTGATGTCATTAGGATGCTAAGAACCTTGACAGAACTTTACAACAGTATATTAAACTCAAAATGTGTTTTTAAGTGAATTGTTCTGAAAATGTTCACTAATATGAGTCACAAAGGGTAAAATGTTCACATTTATTTTACCATTGTTTTGATAAATTTAATTGAAGAAATGACATTTTTTGTAACATAAAAACCTCATTTTTTCATTGCTTAATTATATTATATACTCTTACAAGTTTGTCAAAACAATGCTATTTACTGCTTTTTTTTTTTTACAAGTTATTATTACAAAGAAATACAATTAATATTATGCAGAATTGAGTTCTATCTTTTAGCCCTGCCCTCCAGAATATTTTCTGTTTCTCATGTGGCCACATGTAAAAAATAATTGCCCACCCCTGGTGTTGACTGAACACATCACATTAATGGATGCCAATCAACGCAGCTCAGCGTTTACTTCGACGTCATTTCCAAGTTGCCTGATTGTTTCAACTGTGTTTGACTCGCCTTGTACGTAGCAGAGATCTTATAGCAGCTAATTGTTCTTTCTGCCTCCTGAAGAAAATATATAATTTGTACTTTATTTCTAGTGTTAGTAGGCTCCTAAATATATACTTGTCATTTAAGTAATAATTGCATCAATAATTTCTGATGAATTTGGCCATGATAGAGTGTGTGACTGAAAATATGTCCATACGCAGCTTTTAGTTCAAGATCTTTGTTGATGTTGACGATGATGGCTCACTGGAAGATGGAAAAAAATTCCTATCCTGCAAGCAAAGTGGATTTTTTTTAATGTATCTGTATCTTAGTCTGCACAAGAAATTACATGACTTTTAAAAATTGCTTTTAAAAATAAATACAAATTAAACTGAAATTAAATTATTTCATAGACCAACTTTCCTTTTTTGAATTCAGATCTGTCGTACTATATTATTCATAATCTCTTAACAGTATGGGTAACAGTTAAAGAGCATTATACCTCGGTAAATATGACTGTTTTGTATTTCTAGAAGTATCAGGCTAAAATATGGAACAAAGAAATAACAACAAAAAAGGCAAAAATGAAAGAGAGATATGAAAGAATGGGATAATGGCACGGCTCTGCATGACCAGTTTCATCCCCGTCTAATACATTCTGATGCTCTTTTCTGTTGTTGATACCAATGAGAAGCGCCATGGGAATGAAATCAATAAGTCTCAATTCTGCAGGTGAGCTTGTCTTTACAGCAGAAATCCAAATCCATAGCGCTGTGCTGAATTATTATTACAGATCCATCGCTCTTGTTTTTCCCTGTCCCTGCTAAAAGGGGTGGGAAGGTTGTCAAAACAATGAGACTAAATCAATATCTACAGCAAACAAAGGTTGTCCCGCGGAGCCCCCCCCCCCTCCCCCAGCATAGGTCAAGCCGAGGAAGTGCAGTATCACGATTAGTAGGATTCTGCTGTTTCTCTGTTACTCTCATGAATGGGGAACGAGATGGAGGGATAGATGGGTCACGACCCAGGAGGCAAGTCATCCGACTGTCACTCTGGTTACAGTCCACACGCACTTACGAGTACCGTCTGTCAACACCCCCGAGCCCCATCATAACAAATCAGCGTTATTAGACACAACGCCTTTAAGATATGCACAGCAGTAAACATGACTGGTGCATTAAGAGCAAAGTAAGGTGATGGTGAACATGCGTGTCCAAACACATGCCATCGAGTATCGGTTGCTATTTTACCACGACCTTCTTCGCACTGTTCATTTCGAAGCAGCTATATTTGAGCGTTTGACTACCTGACACACCGACAGCGCTCACGCTGACTGATTTTTGCAGACACGCCCCCCCCCCCCCCGGCTCATCTCAGGAGAATTGTTTCAAGAAAGTTGGAGGCGAGTCATCTCAAGTTTTTCCTCCTCCCTGTAGAAAGTTGCAGGTCCAGCTGGTCCTGTCATCTCTGATGGAGAGATAAAAGAAGAGGAGGTGGAGTAGAAAAGCTTGATCTCAGCATACAAGAGAAATAGATGACTAACCAAATAGAAGGGCCCGGCCAGCCGTGACCACAATCAATGGACTTTTTCTAAGTGTCTTCGATTTCGACTCCCAGTCTTCTCTGCACTGCAATCTCTGTCTTCATCACTCTCTCGCTCCTGCTACCTACCTCTCTCTCTCTCTTTTTTCTTCTTCCCTGCCTTCCCCTCCCTTCTTAACCGCTCTCTTGCTCTCTTCTATCATTATCATACCTTTTTAATTGTATTTCCCTCCCTCTATCCTGCACTCCTTTGCGTTCTCTCCCTTCATTCACCCCTCTCCTTCTCTTCTTTCCTTGTACACTCCCCTCTGCCTCTCTGCAGACCCCATCCCGAGCCTGTATTGATTGAGTCCTCACAGCTTCATTAGGATTCTCCCGCTCACTTCGTTGGATGCAGCCCCGGGGCAGCGATCCGGAGGGGCTCTCGAGAACAGCGAGCCGGGGTTACATGTCAACTCTTAGCATATTCCACTTTTAGCTGACTTACTAAAGCTTATCTGCTCACTCCAGACTGTTAAAGTGCTTGAAGGACCACCGCATCCTGGGGGGGGGGGGTTGCTGCTGTGAAGATGTGTCAGGCAAAATGGAGATGAAGACTTGATTTACAAGTGTGTGTGTGTGTGGGTGGGTGGAAGGTGGTTTGCATTAACGTTGCTGCAAAATATTCAATTTAAGACACTTAAATGTTGTTTGACCTTTATAAAAGTGCTATTTTATGACATGCGGAGATGCATTTTAAGTTGAAAGGGGAACATGTGAAGTTTTAGAGTCATGTCTACTTTATGTACCTTGACATTCAAATGTCAAAGTAGACATAAAGCAGGAGACACACACACACACACACACACCTACACACACACACACACACACACACACACACACAAGTTAATTTAAGTGTGACCCAATAACCGGTCCCTTGTTGGGTGGGAAACTGGTCTAACAAGTCGGTGAGTGTTTTGGCCCTTGGTGATAAAGGTTTCTGATCTGCAGACTCAAGAACTGACGAGGCCAGGTCTAAATCATTGTGTAATTGAATTAAGCTGGGGCTGATTTTACTGCCCCAGAGCTCAGATCTGTATCTCAGAATGTTTAATACCTGAGTGGATCCTAAATGCCTGCATATCTAAATCACCAGTATGAAAAAGTATTTTCCCTAACTACCATAAAGCATTATTAAGTGTTATAGCTGGACTTGACACAGCCAGGTCTGATTACTACCAGCCCTGGAGGCTCATTCAGGAAGGCACAAAAGCCCTCTCTCATCTCAATAAAGGTTGACGACACTGAGTTAAAAAAGGCATCCATGGGACAGTGATGAGCCGAAAGCCACCGCTAACCAAGAACCATAAGGCTTTTGTGTTTTATCACAACACAACCTGACGACTTCAAGAGCTTTTGGGAGAATATTCTGATCTGTTTGGTATAGACAGGGCAGCGTTTCACAAGAAAGGACATTGTGCTGATGGCCAGTCATGGAGGTGGCAGAGTCACATCGTGAGAGCGCTGTGCTCTGCTGCTTCAGGACAGGAAGCAGTCACAAGTAAGAGACAAAAATTAATTCTGCTGTCGAGAAAATTCTGAAGGAGCACATCAGGTCGACAGTCTGGGAGTAGGAACTGATGTAAGTCACACAACAAGGCAATGATCGATCCCAAGCATTAAAGTAAGTCCACCTCGAAAAGAGTCAACGTAAAGTTCTGGAGTGGCCGAGTCAAAGTCGGGACCTGAACTCATTGAAGGTCTGTGGCAGGACCTGAACGGTGCAGTTCATGGTCCGTCAAGTCCTTTATGGATCTGCTGTGAACTGATGAATGATAGAAGCCCTCTTCCTGTTCAACTCACAAAGTGTCTAAAAATATTCTACACAACATTACTATCCTACACAACGCACTGGAAAGACCAGTCAGAGTGTTACATTTTTAGCGCAGCTTCATTCCATCCATCCATCTTGTCGATAAGACGATCGTCTCATCGACAGCCGCTTTTCTGGGTCAAGGGAGTTTCTGGAGCCGATCCCAGCTTGCTGTGGGCGAGAACCGTGGCACACCTCGGATGCGTCGCCAGCGCATCGCGGGGGGGCCACACACACACACACACAAACTACACTACGGAAAACTTGGAGTAATCAATCCACCTAAATTGCATGTTCATGGAGGTGGGGAGAGCATACAAACTCCGCACAGATATAGGATTCAAACCCAGAACCTGCCTGCTGTGAGGCGACAGCACTAACCACTACGCCACCTTGCTGCCGAGTGAATTCATTAACACAACAAATAAAAAGCTCCATCTAAAACGGCCTCATGACAGCGTCATCATCTTTACGGTATCGCTCCTGCAGTGCCTCACTGTGATGTCTACATATTGAGCACTTGGCAGCAGGGAGGTTAACAACACTCAGTAAATCCAAACATAACTCAACATCACAGCTGTTTCTGTGAGTCCCCTCGTTGCGCTTTGCCATTTGAACATTTCCATCCTCTCAGCTCACGTTTCAAGCAGACGATTAGTCACAACTTTGCCTAAATATGTCAGTTTTGCGGAAGAGTGACACAAAGCAGGAGTGGAGGAGGAGGAGTATCAGCTGCGTGGGAGACAAATGCAGAAAACGAGGGGACCCCCTTGATCAGAATTCACCCACTGATGATTCACACACACACACACACACACACGGACATGGACACACCTCCCTGTGCTATCACACACCCATTCAACAGTACATGCATTTAGCCATCCGTAAACCACACAAATGTTCCTGTCAAGTTGCCACCAGATGACAAATTCCCACATAAAAATATCATTGCTGCTCTATTTTTTTTTTACTTCCTCTCTGGGAAATCGCTCAATCACAGCCGCCGGTTCAGGACATTGAACAGACAGAACCTGCGGTTGAGATGTGCTACTGCCTGCTTCCACTGGGCAGCTGCTGCCTTCATTTATGCGCTATGTAAACCGCAGGATGATTTATTGGGGGGTGCCGATGCATTTGTATGCAGACACAGCTTTGCTTTGAACGATAAATGCACAGGAGAGAGGATGGCGACGATGTACCGTACACGCATCCTGAAAGCACACGGCTCTCACACGCTCCTTATTAGTCAGTCATTTAGTTGTAAGGACTTCCTCTACTTACACACACACACACACACACACACTAGATTACTTTACATGCATGATAGGAACATGACGTAAAAAACTGCATGAGTTAGCAAAAAGCTCTTTATTTTAGTCACCATAAAAAAAAAACGTAACAAAAAAAAAAGACTAATCAACCTTTTTTCCAGCTGCAGCAGGAAAGCCTTTTGGAAATCAAACATGAAATAAGATCATGCCAAATGAATGCTATCGTTGCTGGATGTGTAAACGGGCCTGCTTACTCACACAGTTCCAGGTCACTGGACATTCTGCCAAAGACAAAACATGTGCAAAGAGCTCTAGAGCTTGTTGGGGACATTTCTGTGCATCAGCCTTTATGCTCTTGTAACCAGGGCAGGCGTGATAAACACGGGTCTCCAATGGAAAGAGTATAACAGTAGGTAACGCAAATGATTGAACAAACTTATTTTAAGATTTCTTGTCACATAAAATTATTTTGCAAATGGACAGATCATTTTACTGGAATTAAGCCATTTTCTTCTGGAATTTCCCTTCCTTGTAATTTGGCTACTTTTTTTTTTGCAGTGAAATTCGCTCACACACCCGTTCATATAGGTGTAGACTTTAAAGAAAAAGGTGTTGAATCTCCTTGTGGACTAGTGAACGTAGAGGACATCCCTCCCGACTGCAGGGAGTGTAGAGGAGCTGGTCGGGCTGGTTCGGTTCTCCAGCGGACACCCTGTTTATTTAGCCTGACATTCCTCCGCTGCCCCCCCCCCCCCCCCCCCCCCCGGGCCGGGACAGCCCACGATCGCCTCGCCTCGTTCTGACTCACGGTCACACCCTGTCCACCGAGGACATCTGAAACATGTCCACCTGCGTTCCGTGGGAAGCCGATTGTTGCAGAGGCGAGCAGTCTGTGTCCATGCGTCATCCTGATGAGTCACCGTCTTCGCTCGGGTCTGTTATGGATCTGGACTGGACTTTGATGCGAAGTTGCGGTGGAGCATTTCGCGTGACGACAGATTGCATTTCGGAGGTCACCCTCCTCGCGATGAGCCTCCTGCTGACAGAAGGACCAAAGTGGCGGTTTGGCCGGTCTGTCCCGTCTCACCAGTCTTGGAGTTTATTCATCCTTCACTTCTCATCAGGCTGCTGACTGTTGCCTTGTGGATCGTGGCCGCTTGAGATCGTTGCGTAACCACAATCCAAAGAGGCCTCTGATGACTTATTGGGCTTTTTGTCACTACTGCTCATGCACGTCTCTATTTGTCTCCGTTTCGGATTCTCTAAGCGATATTGAGTGCAGACCTGCGTCCTGGTAACCGCGTGTTGGACTGCATGTCGCTCTAAATTACGTGCGTGCTCTGCGACATGTCCTCAAGTTGCGGTTTCACGACACGATTTACGGTTCATTTTCTTTGCCTGGGCGTTTGGCTGCGGCGGTATATCCTCTTACTCTTTTGGGTCAACTTTCCATCTCTTTTATCCCTTCTGGAAAGCTCAGCAAACATATTTCAATCCCGCGCTGGGTCCCGAGCCAGAGTATTGGTTTTCTCATCAGAGAAAGCTCCGACTCGATTGCCTAAAATCCCTCTGTTCATGCTTATTTATTACCGTTATGTGTGAGAAAATCGGCGCATGCTTCAAGCGGCCCTGTGATTCAAATCTGTCATGTAACGCAGGTATGCGAGTGTGCTTTAGTGCCGCCGTGTGCATGCGTGTTTTTCCCTCCATGGCCAGTTGCTTCTGGCCTGTCTCACTCGTTACCCTGTCATAACATAACACGCATGCCAACACACACACACACACACACACACAGACACACGTGTGCATGTACCAAGATCCAGCTTACACATTTTGATTTTTCCTCACCTCATTAAGCTACAGAAGGGGGCGATGAGGTAGAGAGACGGAGCAGGAGAGCCGTAGAAATGGAGAAGGTGAGACAGCGCGGGGGCTTTGGATGCCTGTGCTTTACGTTTTAAGTCTTTCTAGGTCATGTTGCAGTGACTCAACCTGCTAAGTTGTCTTGTGCTTGGAGAAAACACCATAAGTCCAAAGTGCCAGGTCGGATCTGTCAGCCGAAGCGACAGGAGGGCCGGAGCGAGAGGTGTAGAAGGACGAGGAGGAAATAAAGCAAGCGGAGTGTACGTCGGGAAAAGTGTGTTTATGTCTTTGCTAAAACTCCCAGACCCTGCTCTTTTCACAACATAGTCATGCACGGATGAATGCGCACACACACACACACACACACGCGTGCATGCTGTATCATCTATTCAGGGAAACAAACACACACAATCTGTCTGTCCCAGCACAGAGGTAATGGAGTGTGTGTGGTGTGTAATGCATTAGAAAAAGCCAAAGGCCCACTGCGATGTTTTTTAGGGATCGTCTCCCGGCAACCGTCCTGGTCCATGCATGCTCGGCCTCGGACACATGAGCAGCCGCTGGAAGAGGGACATTGGCAGCTGTCCTCCTCTGGCCATGGACACTCGCAATGAGAATTTACTGCAGGCAACGTGATAGCTACCTTGTCTTATTACGCTAATGCAGCCTCAGCAAAGACTCGATGGATGGCCTGTCGTCGACGACCAGAGAATGCTGCTCCACGCAGATCAGCAATCACTTTTATATTGGTTTGGTTTTCTTAGCTCTTTTTTTTCTTTTAAATGCTTTTTCTTGGTCAGAATTATGAGGTCATCGCGGCAAGCAGACATAAACACACTTAGATTTGTCTTTTCTCTATAGATGCAACACAGCCCTCATTTAATAGTATAAGAATTATTCCCAGGTGAGGTCGATATGTGACATTTTAAAGGTCAAGTTCTTCTTGAGGTCGGACATTTCTATGTAATCTATACCCAGGAGTTTACTACTGCTAAAAAAAAAATGGATGCCAAGAAAAATAGTTGGAGATTTAAAAACAGGAATGGATACACTGCGGATTTTTTAGATATTCGGGTGCCTGAGAAATAAGAGACTAATGGACTGACTGATAAATATCCACGTGAAGCTAATTACAGGTAGTCAGGTGAGCTGCTTCATGGGACATGGAACTCAGCTAACTCGCTACAGCATCGGCACTCAAGCAGGAATCTCTTTCCTCATAACTCTGATGAATTTGTTCGCAGGATGTTAATTTGTTTAACCTGTTGCTTTGCACAAACACATGTGCAAAGCAACATGAAATCTCCTCACATTTGTATTGGAACCTGCGAGGCATCAGCACTACCCACTGCACCACTGTGCTGCTCTGCCAGTGATGAATATCAAGATTATTTCACGGGAGAGGGCAGGGTTTAAATAGCAAACATTTCTAAGTGGGGAAACGAGTGGCAGGTGTGTCCAAAGGTGTTCAGCCAATTCTCCCGTGGCCACGCCCACAACGGCAGGTATGGAAAGAAGCTCGGTCGCACATGAGAGCATGTGCAGCTAATTTGTTACGGTGCTGCTTAGAGGTGAACATGCTCCATTCTCAAGTTGTTAGCCTGCAATAAAAAGGGAGAAAGGAAGGAGGAAAGAAAACAAAATGAGCTGAAGCCAAACCTTAAATTCACAGAGAAGTGTCACCGTGGCAGCAGGAGGATCTCCCGTTCTCGCTGCCTGACAGGAGCCCGGGTTGGGCTATTGAGGCTGTAGCCCCGGGGCCTGGACGCTAAAGCGAATGCGTTAAATACGTCACCCCGAGGTGACAGGCCTGGTTTGAAAACAACATACCCCCCCCCCCCCCCCATCCAGCCCACAGCCAGATAGATCTATCAAGCTCAACCACAGTCTGGTCTTGGCAGCGGCTGTGACAGAGGTTTCATTCTTTATCACTGTCAGTCAGAGCAGCTCTGATGGATGAAAAGCTAGATTGCTGTGATTAAATGAGCAGAAGTGGGACGAATGCAAGCAAGTTGATGATGGGGGGGGGGGGGGGTGAAATAAAACTAATAGCAATCTAGGGGCTTACCGAAAAAAGAGCATTCCACCTCACACATTCACACCGCTTTGATTCTTCAGTCTGAGGGGGTGAAAGTACAGCAAGCAGACCCTTCTGCCATCTGCTCCCCAGGAATTCCCTGCCCCGTTCCAATCCAAACTAAAGGAAATAGAGGTGCAAGATGTGTGTGTGTGTGTGTGTGTGTGTGGGGGGGGGGCAGCAGGTGATTGATGGCGTCTTCGTGCCATATTTGTACGGTGCATACCTGGAACAGTTGAAGGGAGGGGGGGGACATACAGCGACTGATCCGCCACGAATGAAACGGGTTCCCTCTGGAGAAGTTGTAACTGCGACGACGTGCGTTTTGTGCGACAGCAAAGCAAAGCGCGTTTTCAAATTACTGAGCGTGAGATGAAGACAAGATATTTGGTTTGGCCTGAAGAAGCGTTTTGCCATGGGGAGGATGAACTGAGGATGTTAGTGGTGTGCGCTCCCTGCTTGGATTATCCATCGCACAGATTTGCAGGCTGTCAGGTCAGCGGGGGGTTAATGTGTCTCCGCCAGATGTTCCTTTAACTCCTCGTCTTCCCCTTTACCTTCTGCTTCGCCTTTCACTTTCTGTCCATCTTTCTTTGTCACGTCAGTCGCTTTCGGTCGTGTTCGGTCACTTCATGGCCTGATTGGCGTGTCGAGTAATATCCTTGTTATTCAAGTGATTGAGCTCGCATCTCTTTTTTTTTTTTTTTTATGAAAATTTATCGCAGTTTAGAGTTTTTATTTGTATTTATTTCTTTTTTTAATCTCTGTCAGAGGTGCATGATCAATAAAGAGAACATTTAATAAAAACTATTCAGATACAAATGGGTTGAGGAGCCCTGGGGTCCGGATGCCGCCTCTTGTGAATGCTAAAACGTCCGAACAAAGAAAATTCCACAAGGCCTTCCTCTAGTGCTTCCGCTGTGCCGCTTCCTTGGGTGGAGGGTGTAACTTGAACCTCTCCGTGCCTACGTGCATTGCAGTGTGTCGTGCTCTCTATTGTGATTTAACATGATCAGTATTAATCAATAAATCTAAGTGTCATGCAGTCCCTTTGTTGTGTAAGCGTGCAGAACCAAACTAGCACCGCGTATACAAGGTGCACATCTGAAACTTTATTGCAATGATTTCTGAACACCCTCAATTTCTCAAAGTCCAGGATCACACATTCAGTCGATGAAGTGTTTTGTTGGTTGGTATGTTCAATTCGATTCAATTTTATTTATATAGCGCCAGATCCCAACAGAAAGTTATCTCAAGGCACTTTACAGGTGCTGCAGGGAAAGACAGAACCCAACTTGACCCACGAGAGCAAGCACTTTGGAGACGGAGGCATGGAAAAACATCCCTTTAACAGGCAGAAACCTTGGACAGAACCTAAGACTCATAGTGTATGGTGTTGTATCAGCTTCAAATGGTGTAACAGTCATTTATCAAGTGTCTTCTTGCCTTCTGTCGACACTAATGTAAGAAAAAATATTTTTATTTTTTTTGCCAAGATTCCTCAAAACATCTGACACCACCCCGGTCCCGTCTTTTCTCACTGGGGGGGCCGATTTGAAGGATGGAGAGCGAAGTGGGTTGACAGAAAGGCCTTTAGATAGTCAGGAATGAATGAATGATCGAGGGTCAGCGGGGCAAAGCTCGGGAGAGGGCCGCAGAGTTTATCCACACATTTGACATTGTTAGAGGAAACCTCGGCGCGGCAGGAGCCATCAAGCTCAAACAATGGGGCGATAATCCAAAAAAAAGTGGCTTGTGGATACAGTTTGGGAACAGAGTGAGAATTTTAATTGGCCTTCAGGAAAGAAATTGTATGATTATATATGTTTTGGCTACTTTGTCATCAATACTTGGGGTAGAACCCCCCCCCCCCCCCCCCCCCCAGCAGAAGAGGGGATGTTCAGTGTGAGGGATCTGAGGCCATGTGGTGTTTTGATGGGTTTCATATAGCACATGCAGTCCACATGCACTATTGATCTGAGCTGGATGGAATCATATGACATCAATAGTGACTGTCATACACTCGCACGCACACACACACACACACTCCATTCAACATGAGTTCAATCAATTCTCTGGATTGGAACACCGTCAGATCACCATGTAGTGACTGATTCATCCACTCTACTGTACATCTGTGTGTGTGTTTGCATGCAACCATAGTGCCATTATGGAACAGACAATAATTTCATTTCAGCGTTCATTTATTAAAATCCAATCTTTGCTGTTGAGTTTGTGCTGCAGCACTTATTTATTACAGACACAAGTCTAGCGGTAAACTAATTAAATGTACCATCTTCATCTGGATCTGTTTCCTCAGGTATTAAAGATAGAACCTGCTCCGATGTGGGATTAACTCAGCTATAAGATGACGCTTGTTACAAATTTCTATCTCTAATATTAGATATTAAAGGCTGAAACGCAAGTGTACCCCCCATTTCCTCGATAATATTTGCAGTCCGCATCCAATCTGTCAAATTCCATAAACATCGGTCAATAATCAACCGAGATATTGAGGAACAAATGTTGAAGCTCCATTTACTGCAATGTTAATGGAAATTTCAAAGTCATCCAGAATCCAGGATCTCTTCTGGATCATCACCAAAATGTAATCATCTATTCCTGGTAACATTCCCAACATTTCCTGGAAATTTCACCAAGATCCTTCTATAACCTTTTGCGTTATGTTGCCAACAGACAGACAGAAAGACAAACAAACAAACGCTGGAAAAATCATAACCTCCTAAGCGGAGGTAATAATCAGAAAACCTTCCACTAAAAAAACACAACAAGTAACGTACAGACATTTGAGTGTTATTGACAAAGAACCCATTGCAAAAATATCCCCATTATAGCTTCCCTATTGTTTAGCAATCAGGAGAGTGATGCTAAGTGATTGAATATGTTATAATTAGTCTGTCAGAAAATCTTTGGTGCTTCAGACGCTTTGTGATCGAATGGCAACAGAAGCGTGCATGAATTCCAGGAACAGAGGGAATCATATTCAAATAAAAAAAAGACAGCAGCAACACGATGGGTGGATAGAATAGCGCAGACGGATATAGCTGAGATCAGTTGTTTTAATTGACAGCAGAGAAGGCCATGCAGGCATGAGACGCATGAATGACGAGCTAAATGGACTTTCACTGTAATTCAACATAGATTCCGGACCTTCATCGTGTTTTGCGGTGACCTGAGGATGACTGAAGCATCATCGACATTCACCTTTCTACCGACGGTTCACAAAGGCAGTCGCTAAAGACCGGAATAACTATTAAAAATAAAACGACTCTCTACTCCTCAGATCTCAGTTGCAGTGGATTTGACATTTTTGAAACTCTGTTGCAGACAAACTCAGTTCAAAACCAAGCAGGTCAGCAATGCAGCATCACATGTTATTTCATTTTTTACAGCGTGGATGTACGATTACGCCAACAGCACCCACTAAGTTTATGAAAACACCTCGGAACAATGTCCAGAGGACAGGAAATACGACCAGAGAAGACTTGTTTTTCTTCCATTGGATGATTTGTTTTGCTATTGTGAGTCCCCTTATGCGATGCACATTCTTTGCTCGCCGAATGAGATTCTCGAGGTCTTGATTTGATCTCCAGGCCTTCATTTCTCTCCCCGCCGTCTCCCCGAGGTTCGCTGTCTCCCATTTGCTAACTCAGCTCTTTAAGTTGCACCACGGCCTCCTCTCCTCCTCATAATTCACAAAGTTTGCTTTAAAAATCTCCACACACTTATTTCTAACCGTGTTCAACCCTGGGAATAGACTTAAGGAAGAGGGAAGTGCAGAGGGAGAGAAGGTGGGGAGGAAAAGATGGTTGCTCTCTCCCTTAATTCATAATTACCTGGTAAGTGTGTGTGTGTTCCAGACCCATTGGGGTGGTCCTGTATCAGACTAAATGCTGATGCAGAGTGGAGACAGCTGGGCAGAGAGGAACTCGGGTCATTAAGGCTCTTCTGGCAAGAGCAAAAACAACCATCCACACACACAGTTAGCTCACCGCTCAATGAGCCTTTTATTTTGGAAAGCAAACAAAGCAGGCTAAAAAAAATTTGAAGAAGGAAAACAGTGCTCCTGACAGGACGTCTACGGGCTCCCGGGATGCAGAAATCAGGGACAGAGGGGAAAACACGAGGGCGAGCCTGGTAGGAGGATGGAAGATGTTTTTAGAAGCTGCACAGTTGGAGAAATGTGTATTTGTTCAGGAGAGCACTTCTGAGTGGGTCCGAAACAAAGTGGGGGATTATGGGGGATCAGACTTGACCTTGTGCCGTCCCACACGCTGTCCTGCGCCGCTCTCCCCGCCCACCTCCATCTCTAACCTGTCAGCATGAACATCCCATTCACATTAGGGGGTCTGTAGGAACTATGAGCCTTTGTGCTTCAACGATACACTGACTGAATGCAAGAACGGCAGAGGCGTGGATCCTAAAAGGACACGATGCGTCCGAACAGCAGAGGCATGGATCCTAAAAGGAAACGAGGCATGTCCGAACAGCAGAGGCGTGGATCCTAAAAGGACACGATGTGTCCGAACAGCAGAGGCGTAGATCCTAAAAGGACACAAGGTGTCTGACGCAGACGGTCTGGTTCCTGGTTCCTTCTGTTTCCAGAGACCGGTTGGGATTATTTGGTGACAAAATCATGAGCGCTAAATGCCAACCTTGTACCGCTGGAGGAGAATAGAATGGAAAGTTCAATGTGTCTCTGTGCCACAGGTAGTCTGTCGGTCGGGACCAAGACACCGAATGGGAATAAAACTATATATACACACGTAGGTTGAATTTAAATTCAAGAGTTGAATGTTTGTTTGAAAAGATATAACATTATTTGGAGGAGTCATCTCAGACTGTGGAGTCTGGAGGTACGCCGCTGCGGCAGGATGTCAGGACACATGAAACAAACGTCCCTCCGGCCGGAACCTAATTTCATTAAATCTGTGATTTGTTTCTGTTTGTGCGCTGCAGGCGTGAGTGAGGGTAATAGGAGAGAGAGAGAGAGAGGGAAAAAATAATGAGATAAATGAATGAGTGAGAGTGAAGCAAAGTACGTGTGAGAGAAACAGAAGGCATCGGAGGAGCGATTAGTGCAGTGGAATCCATCATCGGAGCCGCGCTGTTCCGGTCGATTGCCATGGACACGAAGGAATACTTTATCTGGTCCCAGTGAGGAGGGATACACACACACACACACACACACACACACACACACAGCACACCTACCGGTACTTCTCGGTAAACCCACTGTTCCTCCCCCAACTTTTATTTTTTCATGCCAGCTTGAATTATTTCCATCTTTTGTCAAAAATCTTTTTGCATTCTTTTCTCTTCTTCTTCCCTCCATCCATCTTGTGCCGATCTGTCTTTATTCTCTTTGACAGTCTGCCTGCAGTAACATCACCTACCATCTCTATTACGCCAGCATTCCTATCACTTCCACCGGAGTGTGTGTTTTAATATGGGGAGCGGAGGCCTGCCTGCCTGCCTGCCTGCCTGCCTGCATTAATATGTCAGCGGATTTAGAGCCTGTATGTCTTCATGCGCGCGCGTGTGTGTGTGTGTGTGTGTGTGCGTGTGTGTGTGCGTCTGGGCAGACAGTTGGACACAGACGTATTTGTGCATGGTTGCAAATCAAAAGTACAGCACACGGAGAAAGTTATTTCATGAATGGGCATTCTGTTTGTGTACCTGCAGCACAGGTACATCTACGCCTCTGTGAATCACATGCTTCTATATGAAGGGACACATGACAACGTGCGTGCTGTAGGTCCAGCGCTCGTTTTTACTCGTTCTTTCCATCCCTCCTTCTCTCACAGAAGAGCTGGCTGAGACACACAGTAAATCTCTGCAGAGAGAGTAGCACACACACACACACACACAGATGACTGGTCTCTTAAACCGTTCCAGTAAAAGTTCCTACGCTGATTTATGGAGCTGTTTTACGGTTCAGTCAATTGATGTGTTCGACGGTATTGTATTTTAATTAAAGCGAATCGTAAATCTACCCCGTGTTTCAGAGCTAATGGACGAATGAGGAACTATGAACTATGTTTTTACCGATTCTGTTCACCTCCTCCGAGGCGGGATGGGGGGGGGGTGGGGTCATGCCATCACCGGCGTGGGCTTGTTTGTTTGTCTGGCTGTTAGCAAAAAGTTGCAGATTTTCAGGAAATGTTGGGAATGTTACCAGGAACAGATGATCCAGAAGAGATTGCTTTGAAATGTTCGTTAACATTGCAGTCAATGGAGCCTCAAAATGTGTTCTTCAATATCTCCAAGCATCTGAAGAGTCATCTAGAGGGAGGGCCTCTGTCTTAACACAGAATTTCATCTGGATCGGCTCCAGAATGAGGTCAGGAAAGAATATTCCATTTTAACATTGAAAACTCCATTTACAGATAAAAAATCTGTTCAAAAATATAAACTCTGATTCACTTGGTTGGTGTGTAAAGACACCAAGAACAATCTAGAACCTTTTGGTGATGATCCAGATCACCATGTGGATGGGGTAAATCCAGTTAGGAGGGGAATGAGCTGCTTGGCGGAGTTCTGCGCTCTCAGAGAGCTTTTCTAGTTTTTTTCTTTTTTTGCTTTCCCATTCCCACAACATTCAACGTTTAAGTCTTATTTAAATGTAAATGAATACACATTTTGCATGGTCATATTCAAAGATCTGAAATATTCGCACAATAGCCGAAGGCTCGATTCAGAAATACTTTTGCATCGCCACGGAAAAAAATTCAAGTAAATTCTATCTTTTCAGTTTTGAACACTGCTAAAAACATATCAGATTTACATAATATGAGGAATCACAGAGGGCGTTTTCCCCAAATGAAGGAAACAATAGTGAAAGGTTTGTTCTCTGGCTCTCAGCGGTGCCTTGTGAGAGGGATTTATTCCCATCAGGGGCCAAGCCTGGCAGAAGGGACATGCCAGAGGCTCGGCGGCCCTCTGGGGGGCTCGGCGCCACGCATAAATCACCCACCTGGAAGAGCTATGGAGGCTGGCATTGGTTGTGGCACCGCGCCACCAGCTGAGAGGCCGTTTGTGTGGAAACGAGGTGAAACAGTCACTCTGACAATGGCAATGACATCAGACTTTACCTTTTTTTTTATGTTCGGGCTTTTGCTTTGCAGGATTTCCGACAGTGGGGTGAAGGATGGAAGGACAGAAAAAGGAAGAAAGGGTGATTACAAAGATACAAAAGAAAGTGTCTTTAGAAAAAGAGGAGAAAGAACACGATGATGTCACGGCGCTTGTTGATGTCATGGCGGTGTCGTAGTGCTGGCTACGCTACACCAGACGAGATCAAAGCTGCATGAGACGGGAGAAAGTCGTCTGATCGGCGTGTGAGTGAGTTTTCTCTTGCACCGGGCCCCTGAATGCGACTGCCTGATTACCAAGGGCCATTTGTTCACTTATTTTCTCATTTGCTAATTAAGTCTTGTTTTCATAGCAACTCTAATGATCCCAGCGCGGAAGCTGCAGCAAATGCATCGAAGGCGAGACAAAGAAAATGATTCCAGCAAGAGGGAAGGAGGAACCGGGGATTCCCCTTCAGCGGAACATGTGGAACCGAACATGTGGAACCGAACATGTGGAGTCAGCGATCAAGAAAAGCTGATTGGGTGAACGTGCTACCAGACATGTTTGTCTGTCGCATCCATTCAGTGTCGAGGTTACCATGGAGACATGGATTTAGATCTGGTAACAAACCAACACCTCTACATTTTAAAGACAAATTGTCTTTTTTTTTATCCTCCTCTCTGAGTTAGCTGCTGGCTGCTAACTGCTACTAGCTGTTAGCCTGACAGCATGTTTAATTCCTAAAATGATGACGATGATGTCACAGCATCAGTTTGCAGGAAGTTTGCCAACAAAGGCATCATAATGACATCATTTCATCCTCTGTTTCTACAAAAACATGCTGATCAGAACAGATTGAAGATGTGATTTCACACACACACACACACACACGCACACACTCTCTATGAACAGAAATGATATCTGAGGGGAGTCTGAAGTGAAGTGATAAAGTGGGAGGAGAGAGTAGGAGGAAGAGCAAAAAAAAAAAACAAGGAGCCGAAAGTTAGAAATGAGACTTAGATGGGAAGAGACTGAACAAAGTAAACTGAGGATACTTTGATATTTAGGGCGAGTCAGTCAGAGTGACAGCAGGGAATACGGGGAATGACGGGAGGCGGGGGGGGGGGACATGGGGAGGACGAGGGACTGAGAAATGAGATTCTGATATGTTGCAGAAGACAAACTGCAACCCCGGGCAGAGTCCTGACGAGCGCAGAGCGCTTATCGCCTCTGCTGTCGGACAACCCCCCCCCCCCCCCCCCCCCCACACACACACACACACATCTGAAGAATGCTGTGGTTTGAGAAATCTGAAAATCACAGCAACTGGAGTCACAGTGTGGGGTGTGGAAAGTTGTAATTACTCTTGTCTTGTCAGACATCAAAGTCAGCAGCGATCACAGTAGATGAGGCCACTATTAGCAGAGTGAGAAGCATCTCCCTGGAGTTTATCAGGATATAACAGTGTGCGTTGTAGTTGTGAAAGATGCCCCCCCCCCCCCCCAACGTACACACAGATGACACCACCTGTCTTGTGTGCGTCTGTTTGGGATGTTTATGCATTTTCAAGACGGGTTAAAGAAGATGTGGAACAATCAACATCAAAGAGAGAAGAAGAGCAGCAGATGACGCGAGGTCCGATCCGTTGAGGATCAACCTCCACGGTCATTACGCCGGTGACCTGATGAGGAGGACAGGCGGCGGAATTGTTCAAAGGTTGGCCGTGAGGACCATTGAACTGGTTGTGAAGCTCAGTTTTCTGCTATGGTCTGTACTTTGTCCAGCATGACTCAGATTTTCAGAATTTAAAAAATAAAAATAAAATGTAGTATTCTTAGCCAGACTGGAATGCTGAGGATCAAGTCGGTGCACAAGCAAAGCAGCTTGAGTTCGAGGGATGGGTTAAGACTTAAAGGTTAGACACAAAGCTGTTGGCAGGTGGCGTATCAAATGTACCATTTACCATGATAAATAAGATAAAGCATTGGTGTAATGTCCAGGAAAAAACAAGTAAAAGAGCTTTAAAAAAGAGCTTTAAATGAAATGTTTACTTTCCTGGAGCTGATATATTAGGATGAGTTTTGCTGAGTAATGGACTTTTAAATTATTCCAGGACGCAACAGGACATGGAGAGAAGACAACCAGACACCGTGATGTCAGTGCAGTCGATGTTTAGGCATCAAACACACACACACACACACACACACACACACACACACACAAAAAGCCCTCCGGAGTATAGTGTCTTTAACAGCTGACGTCATCCATCAAAAATACTGATCCCAACAGGAAACTGCTGGAAGTCGCTTCAACAGCAGGTCCAATTTTACAGTGGCGTAAAGCCATAGTGTGTGTGTGTGTGTGTGTGTGTGTGTGTGTGTGTGTGTGTGTGTTGGGTGGGCGAGGATAAGTGATTTTAGTTGAAGGGGCTTTGGGGCTCATCCAGCACATGCCCCTCAGGCAGCTGCAGCTCAGCAGGGGTCCCGAAATCTCCTGACCGGCCGGTGGTCCAACACAGTTTACATGCACACACACACACATATACACACTATCTTTCGTGTACCAGATTTCTAATTTCTCCATCTGGATGTAGAGGATTGTTTTTGTTTTTTGTGCATGTTTTTTAAGCACTCTGCTGCTTCTTGAGTGAATGTTTGGCAGTAATCGGTTTTACCAGGCTCGGCCAACAGAGGGCACTCTCATCCCTCCGTCCACATGCACTTTCTCCTTCAGCGGACAATGAACACACGCACATTCACGCACGCATTCCCTTCCTCTGCTTTCCTTGCCTCCCTCCCAAGGCTTTACCTTCATTGTTTGCTGAGGTTCTGACTGTAATTTTAGGGAATCGCTCCTCCTAAGCAGAAACAATTCTCTTCACCGGGATTGGTCAGGACTTCATTGGGACTGAAGCACACGCTTCAGAAAGGCACCGAGTTTAAATTTGTTGACTATGGCATTTAGTAATCTGGCTCTGTTTGCACAGGTGGAGATTAAAGGACAATCTCGACATGTTTAGTGTTGTTTATGGCTATAACTAGCTGAGCATTATAAATAAATAAATAAATACAAGTCTGAGTCAGCTGTCAAAAGTTTTATTCAACTAAACGTCAGGACATTTTGGTCTCATTTTATTTAAAGGAAACTGGGCTCGTGTTTTAGTCACTGAAAATTGTTGACGTTGAACATCAGGATGTTATTAGCTTTGTATTTTATTTTATTTTTTTACAGTTAATCTAGTTGAGCCAAAACCAATACTTTTTGTACTTCTACTTTTACAGGATTGATAATATCATCTAATGAAAACCAGGATGAAGGATTAGGAATCCGGGTGTGCACAATGTGTCTGGTCTGATGATGCTGATTTAAGGAATACATCTGGATCGGAAATATTCGCTCTGGTTTGCATATTTATTTGAACCCAGTGTGTTTTTTAATTGAAAGTCTGAGAACAGGTCAGGATGGTTGTTGGTTCCGGGACCGACAACCATTCTTTCAAATCAAACTCTGAGACTCCGGAAACTTTAGAGGGAACCAGCGGTTGTCATCCTGCTCGCAGTATTGCTCACCATGTTTCGGGTCCGATTCCAAACGCTCCTGCCCCACCTCAGCCGGAGCCCGATTCACAGAATATTTATGGAAAAAGAGTTCTTCCCTTTTTTTTTTTTTTTAACAGTAAATCTTTTCTTCACCACTACTTGTTGTGATCTCACAGTTTCTCTCCTCTTCTTGTCTTCCTCTTGCACAGAATCCTATCGGCGTGTGACAAAGAGAAACGTGTGCTTCTGGCTTATGTCAGCGTTTGTCTGCGTCTCCTTGATTGCATGACTTGTGCCTTGTGCGCGCCGCGTATATCCGGCGCCATGTTTACAGCCGGGAGTAAATTCCGCAGCCCGAGCTTCCTGCCTCGTGGCGACCTATCGCACCGTCAATCTCTGCATATGTGTTTACGTGTGTCTGCGTTACCGCGGCGTGCTCGCTGCCCCACGCTGTTTCTCTCCTCCTATTCATCCACTGAGCGGATCCTTCTCCCCCCCCCTTTCACTCATCTTCTCTCACTGTCTTTTCTCTCTCCTTCCACGGCCTTGATTACCCATACTGCTCCGAGTGGCCCCTCCTTCAGAGCCTTTGAAGTTATTTTAGCATGAATTCTACTCAGCCACGCTGCAGACGAAACCGGCGAGGGCCGCGCTCAAGGGCCTCTGGAAATGTGTTCCTGCATGCGTGTTTCTTTTGTGGATTGAAACGCTCGTGTCTCCTGTTTCACGTGTGTTTATATCTTAGTGAGTGTGTGTGTGTGTGTGTGTGTGTGTGTTTGGCGACTCAGGCTAAGATCGAGTCCGCACACACGATATATTGCGATCCTATCTCTCTGTTCCAGCGCATGCTTGTCTGACTATGTTTGTGTGTCTTTGTGTGTAGTTCTAAGGGCCACGCATGAATGCAGGCCATCAGAACTCTCGCTGAAAGACCCGGCCGCCCGTTACGGTTCTGTTGGTCTGAATAGTCAAAGTAGAGCTGCACAAAGCCACACGCTTGTCTCTCTGTAATTATCAGAAGTCAGTCCCCACGCACTCACATACACTGATAGACTCACACACACACACACACACACACACAGAGAGAGAGAGAGAGAGTTGATTTATGGAGTTATTTTCTGTTGATTTCCAAAGAGGATAAAACCACTGTTGGGGAATATTTGTGGGAACGACCTCCAACGATTGTCGTCTCGCTGAAGGCGTCAACTATGGCAGTATTTCTAACTTCACCATAGATTTTTGGCGACACTTTATCCCCCCTTTTTGAAAAAAAATGCATGGTGTTAACGTACCATCAGCCAAGCAGAAACATAAAGACGTAGACTTACCAGCAACTCACTGCGCCATTGCTTGCCTTCAGAAATCAAAGCTTTGTCCGATTGTGAACCAGATGACAACATCAGAGGAACACATCTTCACACACAACTTCAGCCACATCATGTCTGACACATTTATTATTCCCTGAAGTTCCTATAGTGAAGTTCTTTCTTGGCTTTCTGGCGGGGTTTGCACAGGGACGGGTGAGACAAGGGTGAGGATGTGACGCTATGAGAGGACGAGGGGAAGAGACATTGAGAAGTTATGACACAAAGATAAAAGGAAAGAGCATAGTAATGATGGCCGGCGGCTCGCACACAGGGGTGAGGAGACTGAATGTCACCAATGGGAAAGCTAAAAGAGAAAGAAAATGCAATGGGAGGGGCGGGGCGGGGAGGACGCTTGATTTACGAGACAAGTGTCGAGGCACGGGTTGAGCATCCAATATTTCCCATGCGACTCAGCCCCTATACCGCAAACCAGACTTAATGAGAAACACAAACAGTTGCACTGTGGCCCAGAAAGTGCAAACTTGCTTTGCAATCTTGGAACTTTGCTGCCCCCCCCCGTCTACGGTGTTGCCTCCTCCGGTTGCACCGCCAGTCAGATTGCACACGGTTGTCCTCTGATCGAATGATGTTGATCAGGGGTGATAAAAGAGGACGTTTGGTTCACCCCAATAAATGACTGCGGGACGGTTCGTTCTGGCTGTGCATCGCCATGACGATGGGATGCTGCAGGACGTCCTTTCATGCCTTCCATATGCTGCCATACTCCCTGTGAGTGTGGCAGCATAAGGAAGGCACGGAAGGGAACAGTTATTATTCCACATGAGAGGGTTGGGTTTTTTTTCTCTCTTTTGTTGGAGATGACTTGTTCAGCTCGTCATCTTTTCGGCTCATTCTTCACTCGGGCAGGCGCGCATCGTTACCACGGCAGCCCAAAAAAAAAAAAAGGTAAATGATGAGTGGTACAAGCGTGATGGAAAGTCATGTTAAAGAAATGCTCACTGGGTTATTGATGTGGCCCACATGACGGTCTGAGTGATGTATGACATTGATGAATCAGAACCTGAACGATTCATCAGTCCGGAATGTGGAGCTCAGTTTTGTTCGTGAATGTTCCTTAGTTTTTATATTTAACAGCATGACATCTGTCTCACAAGAAATTTCATCTGAAATAATCCAGCAGCTGCTTTTAGGGGACAAATCCAAATCTTTAGATCTTTCTTCAGCCACTGACTTTTGATCGATAAGTTTAACCCCTTCCCAGTTGATGCTGACAGACTGTTTCCAGTCCGAGAGGAATGGTTTGACATCTGGTCCACTTGTTGTTGGATTGGAGTTCCTTTGCTCGTGATAGTTAAGAGATTGTCCCAAAATAAATCTGAATTTGCCAAAAATAATTTTTGCATGGGCTACACAGTAAAAGTCTGTTTCCAGTCTTGATGCTAAGCTAAGCTATCCTGCAGGTGGCTGTAGCTTCATTGTCTCTAGGCCATGCCTCTGTAGAGTGAATCCTTTTGTCTTACCTTCGGAGTAATTTTTTTTTTCTTTGAATGCAAATGAACAAATTTAAAGAATAATTTATGCTAAATAGCTTTTTTTCCAGACACATTTATTTCATGCATTCCATTAAATGCTAATTTCTCTGCATAGTTCCTCTCACCTATAATATACCTAAGCAGAAACAGGCCTCCAATGGTGCTTCCTCAGGAGAGTTCACGAGGCTGATTGCATCTTCACTGCAACGTTTCATCTTTAACAATGCCTAATTTGCGCTGAAATGTTTTCAGAGCTTCATGTTGTGTACGTGCCCAGCCTGGTGTACGCTGCGTGCCAGAGATGGGGAGGGGGGGGGGGGGGGGGGGCAGAGGGCGTAGATATCGCCCAGAATATATGATCTGTTTGAGGCTGGGTCTGAGAACGTCTAACGGCATCACAGTCTGATGCCGCTTTCTTGTTTATCTAGGAGATATAAATTGTTCTTACGAAGGATTGAATTCACTGCAAATTTAAATCAAAACGCTTGTAGATGCAAAAAACTAAAGAAAAACAATTCACTTGCATGCGCACAGAAACAGACTCGCTGGGCGTCGTGTGATCACTGGTGTGTTCATCAGCCGATTCCTCCACCGTGGCCACAAACAGCAGCACGAGTCACAGAGAGAGAAAGAGGAGGACTCACTTTCAGGGGCATCTATAGCTATAAGTTCCAGCAAAATTCATCTGTCAGTAAATGTAAGCTTTGAGGATGAGCAGGGGGGGGGGGCAGCTCTCATCCCATTCCCTCCTGTTAAATATGCAGCTACAGCGCCGCACCAGGCTTTTTTGTGGCTTCCTTCTGAGAAGTGGGTCAGTGGCGACGTCACGGTGATTTAAAGTGAGGATGGGATTCTTTAGAAGCTCCCGGAGAAGGGCTGATACTTCTGCAGCTATCTGCAGCTGAACTGTTCACCCCCCCAGTCAGGGAGGATTTGGGTTGTACTGAGCTGTGCAGTCCCAGTTCACCACTTCTGAAAAACCCTAAATCACAAGTAGCCCTTAAAGATTTCTAAACATTTACACGATTAGAATGACATCCATCGTGTCTGTTCATCCATGGAGGGAGGTGTTCTGTCTGCATGGTCGTTCTTGCACTCTAAGATGACATGACATGACATTAGACATTTAGATTGGCGTAAAGCCAGTTAGCATGTTGTTGGTTCGGGGCCGCTCCAAGGTGCGTTGGTGCACTTTTTGCTTAAATGAAAACATTTGCTCTTCTGCTCACGAATAATGGATGCAAACTTTTTCTTTTACGCATTTTCATGCATCATTTATCTAAATGATTACAACTGGAATTCCAGATGTGAAGCGTTTAAGCGTGCAGCCTTTTGCAAAAATGCATTACAAAAATCTGACAAATATTTGTGGAAAATATGAAATTTATTTCTTTTTTTTATGCAAAATCTACTTTCTTCTTCCAAAAACTATCTCACAAAAATGAAAAGAGGGCAGCAGAGCAAGTTGCTGCTCTGATGCGCTCAACTTTGTGGTGATTTATTTTTTTTCCTTGGAGCAGTTGAGCCATGAAAACTCACGGGTCACCCGGGAGGAGCTTCCAGGATGCCGTTCCAGTAAAAGCGTTGTTCTTCTGCAGTTCAGAAGGACACTTCCAAGAACAAAGATCTCACCGTGTTTTTTTTTGTGTCATCACCTCCCCTCCAGCATTGCGGCTCAGCCCAGCAACAGTTTTACAGCTCAATCCCCGTTTGTGTCTGCAAGTTCAGCCTGAGCTGCAAAGAATCGTAGATCAGAGCAACGCTGTGAGCCGGGGTACTGAGGACAACCAGATGTTCAGGTTGAAGGCCGTGCAGCCAACCCAAACTGGCCCCCTCTGAGTAGAAGCAATCCAGAAATATATATAGATATATCAGCATAAATAAATAATCATCAGTACGATAACACTCAAGCACTTGTGCCAATATAAAGTAAGACCAAAAGTCCCTGCCCCCCCCACCACACACACACACACTTTGCTGCTGTAGAAAATAACTTGAGAGCAGCCTCTCTCTATTCTCTTTCCCTCTCTCCTCCCATTTTACATCTTCATCTGCTGATTTCTCTGCTTCTTGTATCACCTGCTGCTCATCTTTTACCCTTATTGCATTCTTCTCTATTCTTTATCATCAGCGATCCCTTCCTTCCTGCCCCCCCCCCCCCCCCCGGCTCCCGCATGTGTCCGTCCGCATGTGGCTACCGGCTGGCTTTCAAAACCGCTCCGGCAGCAATTTATGAAATTCCACTATGGAAACAGGTGAATCACAGAATATCACATGGACTCTTCTTCCTGCCGAGTTGGTCCAGCCAGGGGGGGGGGGACGGGACGGGACGGGACGGGACACTCGTTCCTGGCCAGATGCTAGCGATGGACTGTCGTGGGGGGGGGGAGACACAAGCTGGCTTTCCATGGCTGCTTTGTGTTTGTGTTTATTTGATATCTGGCCTGAATGCTTGAGCACGATAAAAGGGGAAGAAAAAAAGAGTGAAAGGAGAAACAGACAAAACAAGGCGAGACAAAAGGGAAATGAAAGACAGACTCCACTCAGAACGTCAAAGCACAAGTGTTTGAATCATCTGTTGGTGGGGGGGGTCGTGTATATCCAAATATAATGACTCCACGTGTCTCACTTCCTCGCCACCTCATTACACGTTAAACCGATTCCAGAAAGATGAGGGCCTCTTGTCTTCCCACTTTGAAACGGAGTGTGTTGGGGAATAATTAAGGCGGCTTACGCCTGAGTACAGAGACTGAATACTGTGGAGCATCGTTGCAGTGTGTGTGTGTGGCAGAGACAGAGGAGCACCTGCACATGAGCGCTGTTTGCATGTGAATGTGCAGGTGTGTCTGTTCTGTTGTGCAGCTTAGGGATTGTTTTTTTGCATAATTCTTGTTCACTCATGAGTATGTGTGTGTAAGTGTGTGTGTGTGTGTGTGTGTGTGAGCTGCAAAAAGAGAGCATTAGCAGTGAGTCTGTTCTCTGTATCTCAATGAGGGGATTAGACGGCTATTCATTAGGAAGGCTTTGATAGGTGACTGGTCGCATCCATCCGCCGTCACCGCCGCTCACGCACAGAGATGCCAGAGGGTAATGGAGGAAGCCTCGTCTCTAGTCTCTCTGTCTTCGTTCTCCTTTGTCCGTGGTCTTGTTCCAGCTCAGCCCTTTCGGCATCACTGGGGAGAGAGTTTTTCCATCCATCCATTTCATTCCGCCTTTTTCCGCTTTGCGGGTCACGGGAGTTGCTGGAGCCTGTCCCAGCTTGTTGCTAGGGGCGAGAGGCTGGGGTGCGCCCCGGGTGGGTCGCCAGCGCATTGCGGGGCCACATACGCACACACTCACACACTCATTTGTGTCGTTTTAGTCTGCTTTTGTTTTATTACTTGTGTTACTATTGGACTTTGTTGATGTATTACGCACCGGATGGAGCAGCGCTCCTACAACTCATTGTGTATTGACTATACAAGGATAATAAAGGCTTTCTATTCCATTTCTATTCTATTTCTATACACAACGGACAATTTGGAGCAATCAATTCACCTAAATTGCATGTTTTTGGAGGTGGAAATCGGAGAACCCGGAGAAAGCCCAGACAGACACGGGGGAGAACATGAAAACTCTACACAGATAGGACTCAAACCCGGCCGGCACCTTCGTGTTGTGAAGCAACAGCGCTGACCACTGCACCACCGTGCCTCCCTCGGAGAGAGGTTTTTTCTTTTTTTTTTAAATGATGCAGTCAAACCATCAAACTCTGGTCTCTCCTTAGATTTACAGGAATGAAGTAGCGAGGAAGCATATCTGGCATTATTAAATTGAACACAGCCGTACTTCAGGCTCATAGCAATAAAAGTTCCGTTTCTTGAGCAGTTAAGTGTTTGACAAATGACAACACAAACTCAGATAATCAATCAGTTTAAGTTGCTCAGGACAGTCTAGCTATCAAGATATTACATCTTAAATAGTATTAAATAGAGTTTACAATTTGCACAGGTGTAAATAAAGTTTTTGTACAACTAATTTACAACACAAAATAGATTAAATGTAGAGATGGCAGAAGGAGATGCTGCTGTTGTCTAAAAGCACACACAAAGTAAACTTCGTGTGTGTGTGTGTGGAACGAATCCTGTAAATCAGGCCACAGGGATGGAAAAATCATTTCATCCACTCCCATCTCCTCCTCCTCATCTACCTCTTCATCCCCTCTTTCCTTTCCTTTCTCTGAGGCCTCAGGAATCTAGGGTCGGGCCACGGGATGAGGGAAAACCTGAGCGAGAAAGGAGGGGGGGGGAGGAGGAGATGCTGTCAGTCGATGAAGAGGAGGGGAAAGCTCGGCATGAGACGAGGAGGGAGCTCGGGACTCATTTTGATCCCTGCCTCTTAATAAATCTGTCAGAGAGAGACAGAAAGGGAACACGAGAGAGAGAGACATAGGCGGAGGTACGGATAGGGTGAGAGAGAGAGAGAGAGATGGATCCATCCATAGAAGCCTTCTCCAGGTGGTTTGTGCCGATCCATTTCTCTCCACCCTCCCATCCTTGGTGCAGCAATCGTTTGATTCTGCCTGCATCCATTTATCTGTTGTTTCAACTTCTTGCACATGAAAATGAGGACGAAGGAGAGGACAACTTGTGCCTCATCTTCTTTGGGTCTATACCCGCCGAAAGCATGATGAGCTGCACCAAATTACACAAGGAGGTAAAGTAAATATTCAGCCAGATTCAGATCCGCAGAACAGGAATCCCGCGTTTACCTCTAAAGTCGGAACGGAACGTTTTTCCAGGGCTCCTGACTGCAGGGAGGCTTGGAGGAGCAGCGTAAATGGAGAGGTTTGCTCATTTGATTTATTGACTTTCACAGACAAATCCAGAAAAAAAAAAAAAAAAACATCATACGTTACTCGCAGCTCCCCGAATCAAGTTAAGTGGCACCGTGTTGAATGGGGCAAATGCAAATGGCTAAGGTCTAATGGAATAATTAATTACCTCCTCCGGAGAATGATGGCTCTATCCTGAGCAAAGCAACGAGTCATCGCTCATTCCGCTCGTGGTATTAATGCTCCAACTCAGCCTCTTTGCTGCTTTTAGAAAAAATTATAATTGCTCTAATCTCATCACATTCATCTCCTCCGCAACCACACGCGACAAACACTGCCGAGCTTCTCTTTGCCTGAGCGTCTGACACAGAGCGAGGGATAATTTTCCTCTTCTTATAGCCTCTTATTGACTCTACTAACACAGAATACGCTCTCTCTGCTCTCGCCATCTCTTTCTCAGTACGCCATCGTTAGATTTCCTTCACCCCCCCCCAGACGACTCTGCTTCCTTTGTATCGTCTCTCCAGCCCTCCTGTCTGCTCCTCGCTCCCTCCGATTCACAATAACACACACACACACAAGTAATGTAGCATCAGGATACATTAACTTCTAGCTCCCACGGCTGCTTAGATGCTCTATAGATGCACATCAAACAATAATATAGTCGACAGAGAAACAATAAAGGCACACATTGCAGCCAGTAAAACACACACGTTCACTCATGGAGCCCCCGTGTCAGAGACTGCATATGTATTTATTCTATTTCCTCTATGAATTGTATTTATTGTTTCATATCGCTGCTAGTTTATGGCGTCTGTGTTCACCGGAACTCCCTGTTGGTGCGTAAAGCACAAAGCAGATGTGTGTGTGTCTGTGTATGTGCATGTCATGTTATGTTGTGGCACTTCTCTTTGGCAGGCCATATAATTCAGGTTAATGTTATCTTATGTCACGCAGCTCCAGGGCGACCTCAGGGAGTAGATCATTTGGAGCGCCCTTATTACTTTTCATTAGGCTAATGTGACGGGTTGGGGGATTTACAGCAAGGGGGGGCACGCAGATACAACACGTGCAGCGACGCCCACACAATGTCCACCGTCCCATTTGTAGCTGGGGCTCTTTGCAGGAAACACCAAACTTGAAAGCAGATTACAGCTGGGATCAGGTTGGGATCAGGCTAATTCCAGGATGAAAATTGAGAGGCAGGTGGAAACAATCAAACGCTCACTGAAGAGGGAGAACCAAAGGGTGGGGGACGCAAGGAAAACTAACATGATGGGACTCGAGCTGAAAACACAAGACATTGTGCAAAAACAGGGCACAACAAAAGACGGGAAGAGTCAGAGAAAGAAACACAACACGGACGAATGGACTTTCAAAATAAAACAAGAACACCAAACCATAAGAGCTGTGAGATAATAAACGACAGAATAAACCAGGGGATGATTAAACCAAACAAAGAGAACAAACATTGACACGGGCTTGGCCGACGGGTTTTTTTTTTTTTTACACAACACCATGCTTCTGTCGAACTGAAACATTTGTGAAGTGCAAAGCTGCTTTTCCTTCTCCGTCATAGTTCATCGCAAGTTTTCAGAAGCCTTGCTGACACACACACGTCATTAGCCAGAGTGTAGCTATAATGCTTGGCCTCTGTCTGCAGCCGTAAAACTCACTTCCTCTCCTCACCTCTCCTTTTCTGGAAGCTCCCCTCTACACATCTGGGTGGTCTGCAGCATCGCTCGGATCAGAGAGTCTTTTCCTGTCAGATTCTGCTGATTGAGAAATATGTTTCAGGCCTCTCTCTCTCTCGCTCTCTGCTCTACTTTGCTTGCTCTCTTATACCCAGCATCTCTCCGTCCCCGTCATCCCCTCCATCTGCTGTCCAGACACTGAAGCCACTGACGTTTGTTTACATCCTTTCATTTCTTTTCTCCTCCCTCCTTACAGTAAACACCTGCACACAGCCCACGATGAATAGCAGCGTTGAGAGTGGTGGCAGCCCTGAAGAGGTCCCTTTCACGTGCACAAATACTGGGAAGGGGAGGGGGGAGCAATTGTGTGTGTGTGTAGGATAGAAAGCCTAATTTACATTCTCCAGTCATTATAAGTCATGTTTCATTATTCAAGTTTTTTGTGCTAGCAGCGTTTCAGATTTTGTAATCCATCCATAAATTCCTCACAGATAAAACCTCATATCATTCTGCGTTTCTGTCTCCTTTTAAGAGCGAAACGAGAGCGAACAGGATCCAGGAAAAACGCTGCAAATGCATTGTTACTCTATAAGCGAGCAGCAAGCCCATAAAGCTGCCACTTATTTAACAGGATAGCGTCGATGTTTCAGTCGATTGAGTTCAACTCGCCTGTTTTACATTTCTGCTGGCTGCTTTCAGAAGTATGTAAGTTCTTAGATTGATTCTCCACCTTCGAGGCTGCTGCCGGGTTCAATTCATTTCACCATCGACATCAGATCGGAGGGATCTGAAACTTGGAGGGCCGGTGATGGTTTATCATAATGCAGCGGTTGTCATCTTTACCTTTTTCTTTTCAGTTACTTTATTGTTTTGAACCAAGTAAGTTGGATCATATTCTGACATCTGAAGCTCGAGAGTTTGCTGCTCAGCTGGTTGCCATAGTAACACCATCTTAGCAGTAGATGCCGTCATCAAATGTAATGAGAGGATGACCCATCGTCAGCTTCTTTATGGATCTTCCAAAAACAGGAAAGTGCTTCTTTTTTCTAGGTATATTTTTTTAAACTGGTGTTTTTCTCAGTCCTATTTGTGCTGTTGGAGGACAGTCTTGGTCAGGCACAGAAGCCGTCATCCAGTTTCAGCCACCAATCAAGAGTCAGTTACGTGATTATCTGTCACGAATGGCAATAAATCAAATCTAACATGTTGAAGAAGTTTATGATGACAAAACCCCCGAGAAATAATCAATGCAAAGAACTTTTCAAAAAACGACTTCACAGTAAGCCAAAAGAAAAGAGAAATCAGGGGGGGGGGGGGTTGAAAGACATCATCATTCTGCGTGAAGCCATGCACGATGCCAACAAAGACCCGTGGGCTGCATTTCCTTTGCAGCAATAAATCCACAATTGAAATGTTAATGTTGACGTCACTGCGGTAGCAAGTCATAAAGTGAACAACATCTTACGCAACAGCGTCCATTTATTAGCAGATACTTGACATGTTATGGAAGAACCCCCTTGGTTCGATTGTCATTGTGTAACAAAATATACTTTTACACTGTGTCCCCTAACCCTAACCCGATCCGATTTAAGTTGCAGCTTTGAGCTTGATTTTTGCTTGTGTTATTTTGTGCTTCTTTCATTTACACAGGGCTGCTGCGAGTTGACCTCAAAGTCTCCACCAAAGAAACGCCTGAGAAGAGCTCAGAAATCACTCGACTGCGAATGTGCCTTGAACCCAGAACGCTCCCTAAATTTGTATGCAGCCTTTAAATCACTTCCTAATAAATTTAGCCTGACATCACTTTTATTACTTTACCCCGTTGAACTGTAAATGGTGGGAAAAGTAAACAGAATGTTAATTTGAGATAGAGCCCGAGTTTAGGATTTGAAGCCGATTTCGCAGAACGAAACCTACAAGCATGTAATTGATATCGTGCTTCTTGCACGGAGCTATTCATTGCGTGTCATTTTGCAAAGCTCTGACAAAAGCCGTTTTAGCAGATTCCATAAAAGACATTTTCATCATGAATCAGCAGCAGCCATCATGCATGTTCTCATGCTGGTCCTGACACACTGGGCAGACTCATGCCACCCTCCCTGCAGCCTCAGAGACGGCCACACTGAACAAACAGCCTCTCACATGAGGTATGAAGCGTGTCTCAGTCTGGGCGTGCTGCAGTCACATCAGCTAATGCTCCGATAGATGGACCCGGGCTCTGATTTTGGCAGCCTGCTCTTGGAGCAGTCACTGATATGATCTACAGCAGCTCTTAATACACTCACTGGCTCTCAAATATGTAATGGAGCAAATTAATGCAGTAGCCTCAGACAGACACCCAGAATTGAAAACCAATTTAATCAACCTTTGTCTATCGCTGTCATTTTTTCTCCCCTCTCCTTTCCATCAGCACTTCTTTTTTTTTCTTCCTCCCCCTCCCTTCTTTCCTGTCTCTTAGGATTGAGATGCAAGCGATGGCGTTTTCTTTTTGGGGGGTAACTGTGAGCGGGAAGAGCAAATCTTAAGCTTTGCATCCTGGAATTCATTGCAAAGTCATTTGTTAACTTTGTGCAACATTATGGTAACGCTGTCCGATCTTCATCCTTGGCACAAAGGTCCCGGCAGACTGAACATTCAGCTGACAGTTTTCAACATGTCATATGTCATCATTAAATCGGAAATCTTTGCTCTCCAAGCTGGATCCAGATTGGATTTCCTTTCTCCAAGTCCAAAACGACGTGCTCTGCCTCTTAATAGCCAACCTCTGGAAGGGATTAATATTAGCGAGAGATGAGGAGAAATCCTCCACAGATTCGACAATTTTCTTCTAATCAGGGATTGGCGAGGGAGAGAGTGCTCAATCAGAGGATCAGAAGTTTGAGGGTTGTATTTTCTTTTGCAGTGCAGATCATCAGAACACGAGGAGGAGGCGAGGCGAATGACACGCTGCCTCTCAGCCTTCATTCTTCTCCCCCCTCTGCCTCCAACATTCATCATCATCATCTCTCTTTCAGTTTTGACTCACACGTCACATAGCTGCCGTTCTGAACCTCCAGCTGCACAGTTCAGCCCTCATTCATTCATTCAGCCCCCCCCCCCCCCTTTCTCTCTTACAAGAAACACGCCACACACCAGGCCTGTGCCTCGCTAATAGCTTGAGCGGATTGGCATAATCTGGCCAGAAGCGCTTGCTGCACGTTAATAGCATGTTGTACACCGACCCCAGCGGCACTGCCGTGCTATTAGAGTCTTGTCATTAGTGTGTTGCTGCCTTGCTTCCATCTGCTGCCCCCCCCCCCCTCCCCCTCCCCCTCCCTGCCTCTCCAGGGTGTTTCTGGGATGCCGTCCCGGTGACCTTCATGGCAAGACTGAGCCGCTTTGAAGCGCCACCTGATGGCCATGTTTGGCAATGTGACAAATCTGGCTACCTGAAGGACATCTTCGCATCATTGCTCTGTGATTTAATCATATACATACATGTACACGACCCCCCCGCACACACACACACACACACACACATTCTTACATTTGGTATTTTCTTGAAACCTCCTACAAACGCTTCCTTTATCAGGCATTTCCATTCCATCTGTGATTAGCCTTGTAGATTTCTTAAAAACTACAACATATGGTACATTAACACACACACACACACACACACACACATAAACCCTATTCCTCTTTCTTCTCCCTTCAAACATTGGACTGAATTTTCTGCCTGGTACCAAGGCTTTAAATAGAATAGCACCAAATGGATTGCAAGAACAATTATGTAACTCCCACAGTAATCTGTTTATTCCCCCGAACAACTACCTCCTCCTCTTTGGACTTTTTTTATTTTTTATCTTAGTGAGTAAGACTTGTCCTTTCTTAATCTATCCGTCGGTGTCGCACCAAAGCCACTTTCAAAAGGGGAGGGTGCACCTTCTCTGAGAAACTGCGATAGATGAAAAATAAAAGAGGAGAGGAAGGACAAAAAGGCCAGTAAACATGAAAGTGTCTGACGGAAAGGTGGGGGAGCATCAACCGCCACAGGAGTAGAAGAAAATAAAAAGAGCAAAAAAGGAGTGAGATACATCAAAAAAATAGGGGCCAGAGTCTTCCACCGATGGCACCCTAACCCGAACCCGTAAATTCATTTTCAGTGTACAGTCCGGCCTCGGCAGCCATAGAAACTATTCTTTTTAACGCTGCTGTTGTGTTTTGAAAAGCCAGACACTCCATTATTAAAAAGGATTTTTAGCTAATTCTATAACTTCATCTTGTTTGGAAGGGGTTGACATTCTTTTTCTTTTGTCTTTCTTGTGTGGCCATCATATATATATATATATATTTGGGGTCCTTTGGGAGAGAAACGGTGGAAAGTCGAGGAAGGAGGGAGGAATCTCTGCAGACCAAGCTGTCTGCTTGGAACTAGAGAGGAGCCGAGGCAGATAGTGTTGCACCGCTCCCATGGGAGGCGCAGAGATATGACCAGAGGGATGGTGATGCATATGAGTGGAGAGGGGTGGGGGGGTTGTCATGGAGAAATATGACAACCCCCCCACAAATAAATCTATGAATTCTAGCATTTTGAGATGATATGAAAGTTTTAAATGATTGGTTCAGTCTAATTCTACTTACCTGGAAGACTCTGATGCCTTTCTGGCTGTCTAGAATTCTCCTCCAGTGCCAAACCTTTCTCATGCTCTTTCTGTCCCTGTCTCCATCCCCTTAATAAGAGTGGATGTCGGTGTTGGGCTGAAGTGGCTTGTCTAGGCCACAAATGAATAGCATCACTTTTAGCAGACTGATGTGAAAAGACAAGTGATGGAGACAGACAGCAGGGAAGGTGAAAGAGAAGAGACTCGAGAGGGAGAGAAGGTGGTGGGATGAGAGGAACGGTACTTGAGTGGGTATAGGTGAGTGGAAGGTTGCAGGAATGGTTCGGATTTTAGAGGAGAAGACGAGTGCCATTAAAATGATTAAAAGGGTGGGAAGAAAGCAGGTCGGGAAAAGTGCAACGTATGAATAGATGGTAGGATAACCATTTCTTCTAAAGCTTTCTAATGTAAAGGACTAAAACTCACTCATTTGGAGCTCGATCGCAAATTACGGAGTTTCTTTTTTAAAGTATTGTTAATCACCATCCTTGTTAAGCCTTATCCAAGCTTAAATCACACTCTAATGTTTTTATAATGGGAATTAATCCGAACATTGTGTTGCACTGAATGCTCAACAGTATTATTACCGGTATAGAGCAAATGTTGTGTTCTGAGCGCCGTTAATGAAAAAACCAAGACCTGACATTATGAAGACACATTTGTTTTATGGCATTTAGGCATTCAATTTGTTTTCACTCAACTTTATAACTTCGCAAGTTCACACTGGCACTAATAAACACATCATGCAGTTCCTGCCGACGTATTTCAAGCACTGCTGAGTATTTTACCCGGGGTGTGAGATCCAACAAGCGGCTTTGCAGCTACTACCAGATTCATTCTGTTTGTCATCCTGCCATGTATTTTACCTCCCTCTCTTTCTCTCTGGAAGCTTTGACTGTGCTAATGGATCACTTCCTGCCTAATTGGGGTCAATGCAGAATCAAATTGCACTCATATGGGCGAATATATCGGCTGCTTCAGCTGAATGACAGGGACATAGGATGTTTAATCCTTTTTGTTTTCTAGAGTATCGCCCTCTGGCTTTCTCATCTGAATGTATGTTAGTTCTCGTGGCAGCTCAACTTTCTCTTATGCTGGCTCTGCAGTGAAGAGAGACGGGTGCGTGAGCCAATTGTATTCCGACCCTCTGGAAGGAGTGGGTTGCGAGCGAGGGAGCGAGGGAGAGGAGAGGAAGAAGGGTCAGCGCCAACAGAGGGAGCAATAAATTCTAACATGGGGCTCTCCCTTTGTTACCCTGATTAGGAAATGAAGCAAACTAATTACAGTTTGTTTGTGCATCCTTGACTGTTTATTTGTGCCTCACCTCCCAGATGATGCATGAACGGCACTCACACAGCCTCCAGCATAAGTCCCAGTTACTTTAGGTAAAGTCATCATCACACAAACTTCCTCCATCAGTGAGGTCGGCTGGTCGGGAGCGCTTCATTTACACTGCAGATGAGGCTTTCAGGCTGACGGTGTCATTAAAAGCAGGAGAGCACTTCATGAAATGCTTCATGGTGCTGTTTTATGATAAGCTGAGTGAAGTGAGCGTATTTATGTTTAACAAATGAGATCATACAGTCAAAAAACAGGTCGAGCCCAGCAGGCTAGAATCACATCAATGTAAGTTGAATTTTCATCCAGCATGAACAAGAAGGAGGAAGTCATGTTGAGTGCAGGGGTGTGGAGGTCAGGGTGTCTGATGGTCTTTTACTTGAAAAGCTTTTTTTTTGCAAGTGCTTCTTATAATAATACACCAAATAGAAAAGGATATTGGAATGAATTTGTTTCTTATTATTATAATTCCAATATTCTCGCTTTGGCTCCATTTTCGGCCTCTACCAACAGAAGAGAAAAATATCTGTCTAAAGAAACGTGCTTTGTGTTCCGACGAGAGTTACTGACCTTGTCTGTGTGACCTCCATCTCTTGAGTCGGTGATGCACATTGAAGATTTAGATTTTTACACGAAAAACTGAGCTGCTGATAAAGCTGAAAATTAAGCTACGAAAGCAACGAGAGACAACCAACAGTGAGCTGTGAAATGTGACCGGTACTGATATTATATTACACAGTCACTTGATCCAGCGTCGTTTTAAATGTGCCTATTATTACCTCTCTGAATTTTATCTTGGTGCAAAGGCTGCAACGTTTCTCTCTTCTAGATCTCAGTGAGGACTCGGAGAAATGAAGGACAGGAAAGGCTGGTGTAAAAGTTTAATTTGACGACGATAATTCACATTTAATTTGACAATAATAAAATGAATATGGGGAGTAAAAAAAAAGCAGCACATAGCTCGAATTACATCGAATGAAACTGACAAACTGATCTTGGTCTGTATTTATGAGATGTCGCCATCACTGTGAACAGACTCCAAATGAAGACGCCAACAGATCGACTTGCGGTGGCACTTTAGCAGCAGAACCAGATGTCCCATCGCCCACCTTCACTCCCAGGCTGTGTGTGTGTGCGTGTGTGTGTGCGTGCGTGTGAATATGGGTGGGATCAATCAGAGCTCAAGGGTATTCGATGTCAGAGTGTTAGCGCTCTCCTGAGTGTCTGGGGAACGTGTGAGTGTTAAAAACTGCATCAAAATTCCACTGGGTACAGCGCTATTGATTATGCCCTTTTGTGTGTGTGTGTGTGTGTGTGTGTGTGTGTGTATGGGCTGTTAGCGGAGTAGTGTGACACACGTATCCATCTGTGTCTCCCTCTGTGAGTCCAGGACAAAAAAGAATCCCTCATTTTATGAGAAACTAATCGCTGGCACGGATGAAAATAATCTTCTTGGGTTCTGTGCAGCCTTTGTTTGGATTGTTCAAGCTCGTCAGTCCATCTCATGTTTAGAGAGTCTGGGCACAGCCTAAAGTCCTTTAACGCTCCATCAGCATCATCGTCACCGCTGCTCTTTAACTGTTCCCCCCCGCGCTCAGTTTACTTTCCTTCGAGGGACACACCTGCCAACTTTTCACTTAAGGGGGGGGATTCAAGCAGAGAGTGACGCATCATTCTCTTATTAGCCAGTAGAGAGAGAGCGAGAAAGTGCATGTGTGTGTGTGTTTGCACGAGTGAAGGAAAGAACAAGCGCTTTGTGATTTATGTCTCTACTCAGTATCTCCCACTCTTACATCTATGTGGGCCCTTGTCAGCTCACTCAACAGTTTTCTGTGCACTTAAAATGTATATCTTTGGCCATGTGTGTGTGTGTGTGTGTGTGTGTGTGTGCGTGTGTGCGCGCGGCCCACTCCCCCCCCCAGCTGCACCACAATGGATTCCAGATGTCCATCTGTCTTCAGGTAGCCCATGCTGACAGGTGAACTCTCCACTGTCTCCACTGCGAGGGGACGCTGTCCACCTGGCCCTCCGGGTACTTCGACAAAATCGAAGCACACGCACACGCACACGCACACGCACACGCACACGCACACGCACAAGCGTTGATTCGCTCGATCGCAGATTTACGCAGACATGAATGGACACTTTTTACCCCCCCCCCCCTCCCCACCAGAGTCCCCCCCTGTACCTCCAGATGTCCACACGATGGAGTTTTACTTCATCACATGTGGAAATAGCTCGTCTTCTTTCCCCTCCTTTCTTTCCTGAGCCATAAACCCCTTTATGTGAGATTAAGTGAGCGCCAATGGAGACCAATTCATCAAAAAAAAAAAAGTAAAAAAAATTCAGTGTGCCTCCACAGAGAGAGAGAGTGAGCTAACCCCCCCCCCCCCCTCTTAAGAGTCAGTCTAGCTTTGGATTTGAGACAAAACTCAGGGTGCTAAATGTGAGTTATGGCTCGCTACAGGCCGTTGTCTCTGAAATTCCGCCGGCCTCAGGGGTGAGTAAAAAGGAATGGATGGTGCCCTGTTTTCAAGACAATCGTTTGCTTTCTCTTTTCCTTTGCGTACTTGCCTGTTGGATTTATTCCTTCGTTATCGTTTTTAATAATGAGCACGGCTGAATTCAAACTCGAAGCTGTGATGCCAAAAAAAGAAAAAGAAAAAGAGAGAGAAAGCTGCAGGGAAGCAGTGTGTGTGCTGGTAGTGACGAAAGGAAACATCAGCGAGTGAGTAAACAGCCGGCTAAAGAGAAATAAGAGAAGGAGGGAATGAAAGCGAGAGAGACAGACATGAAACAACATTAAGGAAATGAAAATGGGAGTGTGGCTGACAAGCGCCATGTTCGCTATTCTTACAAGAAACCACAAGGAGAAGGGCCGCCGACGTGCTCATACTTCATTTAGAAAGAGCTGAACACACTCCACGCACATGCACAGCTTTCTGCATGTGTGTGTGTGTGTGAGCGTATGCTGTGTCACGCTGGTGTGTGGCGCTGTGCACCCCACAGTGGCAGATGCCGTGGGGCCCCAGCCAAATGATGGAGACGATAGCTAATTGCTCAATCAAGCAATCTAATCTGCCCAATTTTATTTTCGGTTTAATCCCCCCCCCCCCCCCCCCCCCTCCTCACCCTCCGCCCCCTTTGCACGCATTCCCTGAGCAGCTGCCGGACTGAACCAAGCTCCAGAAACGGAGGAGAGCGGGAGGCAGACCGGACACGCAAACGTACACCAAGAAACATTCCGAAGTTATGCTTCAACATATTAAGGATTTTTACTTGCACAGCACACTTTCTGGAAAGTGAAGTGTTATCAACGGTGACCCCATCCATCCCATAATACACACACAACTGATCTAATATAGTACATGTGAGACCCTCTTTAAACCCTCGTGGGTGCATCAGTGATGTGTAGATGGGCTATTAATTACCCCATTCCCTTTTGGTTAGTGTGTGTGTGTGCATGCTGAACTCCAGATGGGTTGGTGAGATATGCCTCACATATCATCGTATCACAACCACCCGCGGTCAGCAGCAGTGACCAACATTAACCCGGTTCACAGCAAATGTGAGGGGACACACACACACACACACACACACACACACACACACACACACATTACACACACTTGCATGTTACATGCTTTCTTTTGGTGCCTGCTCTTTTTATGACAGAAATGCACACATGCAGAGTTACTCTATTTCCAATATGCTTGTGAGTATGTTTGCTTACACAGAAGGTTTATGCTCATTTTAATGTGTGATACTGAATTAAGTGGAGGTGTGTGTGTGTGTGTGTGTGCGTGCGTGCAGGGATGCCTGTCTGGGAATAACATGCAGCAGAGCAGGGATGTGATCAGGAGATGAGTGTTTCAAAATGCCGTTCTGTCAGCATGCTGGATGGGCGGCATACAAATGACATGTGGTCAACTGTGGAGGACAAGGAGTCTGCTGGGAAATCATCACAGGTGTGTGTGTGTGTGTGCGCCAGGCAGTGTGTGTCTCCTGCCAATCTGCAGTCATGATTGCGTTTGTTGCGTCACACATTTATGCAAATTGTATTTATTTTCGCACCGTGTTTTCTGTTTCGGTGCTTTTTTTTTAGCAGCTTCAACACGCGGTAATATAGCGTGTGCTGACAATACCCAAAGGGAGGGGAGGTTAAGTCAAACGTGTCTCGGATTGGGGTACGCATTAAATTAAACTGACCTGCACCTACTAAATGCCAATAGTTTCACGTCCCTTATCAAGTATTTGACTTCACGTGTGCTGATGTTACACATCTGCTGGATTGTGCCCACTTAATCGGATTGAACAGCACAATATGCCCGGCGATATATCGCTCCTGTCGATGACACACAAATTCACTCGGAGGTTGTGGAACAGGATTTAATTTTAAATATATTCCATTCCATACACAAATTAATTCTGTAGAAGTTATTTAAATCACATCATCAGTTAGGAGTAACTCGTTATTATCAGTGTGGTTGTTGACAGAAAAAAAAATTTGCTCAACATAATTAAATAGTCACAATAAAATTAATATATAATACACTTTAAAACGATCGATCCCCAGCCCTGACATCAACAGCTGGGGATCAACAGATAATCTACAGCCTGCTGCTGTAGATTATCCCAGCAGCAGAGCAAGGTAATCCTCTGCTGTTGGGATGAACATATCAGGATTAAATTGTTCCCAAACATCTGAATAATTGTCAATTAGGACAATGTTTTTCAGCAGCAGTGAGGCTGTAACGTTTCCGCTAAACTGCGAATAAGAGACACACAACTGGTAAAAATCGACAATGAAATTGGAATTCCTCCCACTGATCAACACGTTCTGAATGTGACTTGAATGTGATAAATCTGACGTGAATCTAAAGTTTCGCCTCTGATGCCGTTTCAGGAGGATTCTCACACAAAATATCTGCGCAACCAACAATCATCACGTACATTTACCTACGTTTCACAGAATTAAGAGATTCATCGATTGGACATTTGGTCTGTTGGGAAAATTAAATATGGATTTCACTTTTCAACTCGGTGTTTACTGATTCTGTTAAAGGAGCTTTTAAAGCTTTTAATGGTGAGAAAATGTCCCAACTTAACCGTTAAATCTCATTGAACACACGGCGTTGAGGCTAAAAGCTTCTCGCCTGACTGCAATAAATAGCAAAATTGCCCTTCATTTGCATGATTCTTGCCTTCCATTAGAGGTGGATGACTTTGTGATGCGCATTAACAGTTGACGGCTGAACGCAGACGTAACGTCGTGTTTAGTAGAAGCTAAGCGAGGCTGGCAATGACCAACGAAGCAGATTTACCGTTGGAATATCCGGTGGATTATATTGGTGTTAACGGCAGCTATCGGTTCACACCGTATTTAGATGATCGGTGCGTGGAGTGACATCTAATACGCATCAAGTCCGATATCATCACAGGTGCTTGTTGTTCCGCGGCTTCGTGGCTCTTCTGAAAAGCAGTACATTGTAGAAATACGTTTTGTTTTTTTTTGGTTTCTTGCAGTGGTTTCAGATCTGTGATCGGATTTATTGTCTTTATGGTGTCATTCCTGTTTTTCCAGTTATCTCTGCTTAACTTAAGTTTGGGATGCATGACCTGTTTTTATTGTTTTCTATTAACAGGGCTTCACATATGCTTCCTATACTTTCTACCTGGCATAAAATATCCCTTTCTTTTTAATTTTAATATCACCTTATCACTTTATGGCAATTTTGTTTTTCTCTGCCATCAATAAGGATGCAAACTCAGTTTGCAATGAAGGAAAGTTTTTCCCCCACACTGCTCTTCATTTATCATTTATAAGTGTGTACGTCCTTTTACTCAAACAGCGTTGGCGGTTTTTTTTGTGACCTTTCCGAAACGAGGAATCGATGCTAATTTCAACACGTGGGGGGTTAAAATCTCTCTGAATAGAGACTTGTTTCTTCAACTGCATTTATTTCCATACCGACCCTTGCAGCCGCATCCCCTTGAGTGATATCAAATTCAAAATGCACCACAGCTTTCTTCCCTCTACGGCTACGTAGGCATAGATCTATTATTGTTGAGGAAAGCTTAGAATAGCAGCCGTGTCTCAGCTTTATTCCTTAAGTGTTAAATCAACAAGGCCCAACTGTTAGCACTACTGTATACATCCAGGGGCCTGCTGTGCACATTTGTAAAGCAAAGTCATGGCGGTGTGTGTGTGTGTTTGATGAAAATGTGTCAGCAGGGCAGGAAATACCACACTTCATTGGCAATGAGTGCTGCTGATGGCTTGTTTGCCTATTGTGTGTGTGCGTGCGCTCTTCGGGACCCTGCATGTGAATATTGCATTTTTTCAGTTGTGTCTATCGCGTGGGAGAATAACTGTGTGCGTTCTCCTCAGACAGCCGGCTGATCTCGCCTGTCACACACACAGTTCGCTGGTAAATACAAGTTTGAAGATGATTGATCGTGGCGGCCTATTTCTCGTGAATCAGGGTTTGTTTGTGTGGTACACAGGGAAATACACACATAAACACACACCCACAGCAACATATGGCAAAGCCCTGGACACATTACAGCGGCTCACGTCACTGTCACCGTCGGTCAACGGCACTTAAATTAATGTCGCTCTCTTTTTATACTCATACGCTAATGTTTTTTTCCTGAAAAAAAGAGAAAAAAAAAAAAATTATTCTGTGCCAAGACATAATCAGCAACAATATATTTAGCTGTTGCGTTGTTGTTTATGCATGTTGTGGTAAATCCAAACCACAAATAAAGAAGACAAAGATGCCGCCCCCCCCCGTGTCACTGGATGAACTCTGGATGGACCATCACCTCGATCATTTATCAGGCCCGTGATGTCCATACGTCCAGACAAACAGAAGTTTGCAGCATAAACAGGTCCAAGCTTTTTTTCTAGCCCTCTGTATTTGTCCTCTGGAGATGAAGGTGACCCCATTTTCAAACCCTGAAATGGGACACGCATGTTTGTGCATGCACAAATGCATGTGCTTAGCAGACCTGCTGAGCGCGCCTTTTAACACCATGGGCGCCATGAATGCGGCGTTTTCGCTACTTTAGAAAGGAAGGAATGAGCCTCCAGGAACTCTTGACCTGTCCAGGAAAGACAGTTTTCCTCGGCCTGATAATTGAGAAACTGGGAAAACAAGGCACGTTCGGAGGTTGTGTTGTCATTCTTGGCTAAATGGGCTTGAAGAATGAACTGATGACCTCATCCGTACCAGTAAAGACACGCTTAATAGTCTATATCACTGGAACAAAGGACATGTCGAAGACTATGAGATTCCTGTCAAGTCCGGAGTAACTTTTTTTTGGTAAACTGGTTTTGACAAACAAATATACCATACAGAGGTCTTTTCGTAGCTGTAGCATTCCTTTCTCTATCTATTATTAAATCTTTGGCCCTGAATGGGTTTAGAAAACACTTTTCCTGTCACTACCACATGCCTCCATCGGTCTCTCTCGTCTCCTTTCATCCCCTTCCCTCCATGTCTGTGCTTGTTCTTCCGTCTCAGCGACAGCATCACTCTCTAACTTCCTGCCTGAACCTTGACCTCGGTCCATTTTGTCGCTGACAGAAGCCAGGCCTCGCTGTCATCCCCATCACTCTGGAGCCGAAGCAAAATGTACCGCCCAGCGGAAAATAATGTCCACGGCATTTCCTGTCATTCTTGAACGAGCAGATCAGCAAAGGTCCTGAAAAATAGTCAATTTGAGAAGAAATACTTTTTTTTTTATTGAAAGCTTACAGCTTTTCTTCTTGTTGCTAATTCATGCAGCCTGAAGAATTAAAATGACTAAAATGGCGACTTCTTCAGCCAATTTGTGATGACGTATTACGATGTTTTTATGTGGACCTACCATTCCTTTCCCAGAACCCCCAGTGAGAGTGTAAGAATAGCGCAGTAAGGCCAAATGAGAGCAGACTCATTCCCCTTACGCTAAACACAGCATGTCTATTGCTGTTGAAATGTGTAACATAGCATGTTCAACATGCACGTTCTCCCTCTGGGATTGTTGAGCCCAAGTCGAACATGGCTTCTCTGACATGGAGAAACTCACACCGCAGCCAGTTCTCCTGCGTAGCAAGCAGTGAAGACGAAACAGTAATAGATTTGTGTTGTTTTTTTCTTTTGTTTGTTTCACGGTTACATTTAAATTGGTTTGGGACTCAAAAAGAGCAAAAATAGAGTCCAAGCCTGAAGAGGTTGAAGGAGGGTCTGGACGATTGGTTGAGGGAGGAGGTGGGGCTTTAACTCGAGGTTAAAGTATAACCACATTTTAAGTGGGTATTCCAAAATCTCACAAGAATGTAAATAACAATCTCTCAAGAGTCAGGGGGGTCGACCTCGTAGGACGCTGGACCATCGGACGAGGAGTTGCAGAGACACCGGCGTCTAAAAGCTGCTGGAGCTGATTGCAGAATGGAGTCATCTGTGTGAGGTGAGAACGGGGATCAGGTGTGCTCGTTCAGCTGCAGGAGGAGCTGTGGTGTTCAGTGAATGCTATTTCTGGTGCACGTTGCTGACAAACATAACAAAGCCAGACATTTTTATCCATCCTAATGACGGGGGGGGGGGCCCTGCTGAGGACTTGGCGGCGCTTTCGGCTTTCGCACACTAGTGGAGCTTAATTACAAATTTCAGGAACGTTTATTCAAATCCTCAGACAAACTTCATTCAGTCATTGTAGAATTGGACAAGTTAATTGTGCAAGTTAGAAAAGCCCCCCCTTGCCCACTTCCTGGCAGCTTCAACTGAGTAATGGCTGGTGCTTTGCACTCATTTTGGCTAGTGCCACTTCTTCCATACATAATAATTCAAAGCTTTTTGTACAGCCCCTGATTGATGTATGATATCTCCATTTATATGTGATCAATTCTGGTAGAAATATGTGAAAGGAAAACATTAAAAGAATAAAGGCATTTCCAGGAATATACTTTACTTATGTGCAAACGGGAGAGGATCACGGTAATTTGCAGATGAACCTGCCGGCGTTTAATTGCTGTTAATTCACAGTTGGGAAGTTTTATTGTGTATGAACAAAGTAGTTTGGAGCATAACTCTCAGGTCAAACCTGTCTCCTGTAAATGATTACATTTATAGACTACTTATGTGTTTTGGGGGGGTAATTACTGTTGTAGAATGCGTTCGCTGGTAATGTTTTATTCCCAGGATTCCCTCACCAAACGACTTCACACAATGCTAATTAAACCTCTTAATCACTGACAGGTAAATCTCCCCGTATTTAGACCGAAGTTGTTAGAGCTAGACTGAGCAATGTTTTTCATGTCAACCAGCAAAGCAGCGAAAGATTAGAGTAGGGAAACGCAAATGTAAGAAAAATAAAGTGTTTTCGGTATTTAACCGAGACTTTACCACAACTTTGACTGAGCACTTAGAATTGCCATCGGTATGAACATTTTGGGACTGTGGATGCATTCATTAGAACATTTAATTGGGGCTGTACTGCTGGCTCAGTGGTCCAGATGCGCTTAATTAAAAGTATCCTTGATTTGCTTCAGGCTGGGGGGGGGGGGGCTTTGTTCCCCGTCTACCAGCCTACAGAAAACCGCAGATTAAGTTTACTTAAATTAACATGCGGATAAAATGCTATCTAGAAAACTGCGGCAGCATAATTTGTTGTTGCAAATTAGTATGGTACGAATTTATTTCTTGGTTTTTTTTAAACCGTCGTTTAGTCGAAGCGCTCTGTATACTCCCCTTATCCGAAGGGTGTCCTCATTAAATGTTATATCCCAAATATATTTTTGCGTGAGTCGTCCAGTTATTCTTCTCAAACGTTGTCAGGATCGGGGTTTTTCCTCTTTCCAGTGTATAAAGACTGCATTCATTGAGTAGAAACCACACCCGCGGCCCCGCGTGGCATCGTGTCAATCTCATCCATCCTTTTCCAAGGTGATTTTTTTTCTTCTTCTAAGGCTGGTGTGTTGATTTGATGTCCATGGGAAACTCCATATGCCTTGTGGTCAATGGTCAGTGGTTGTCATATGGTGACGGGAGTTTTGCAGCTGGGGGAGGATTTCCTCTCCATCTTAATATGATGCATCGTGCTCTCTGCTGATTTCTCTGCTAACCTTTTTTTTTAAACCCTAAACACTATAATTAAACTGACTGGCATCGATTGCTCAACAAATGAAGTTAAGTTATGCGTTCACAGTAGTTTTTTTTTTTTTTTTGCAGCTGCATTCATCCAGCTACTGAATAACTTTGTGTTAAGTTATTTAAATTACATTTGATTTATTCTGTCCTAAATTGAAACACTGGATTCAGGTGGCCCTTGGTTGCCAACAAGAAGCATCTGTTGTCGGGGGAAATTGGAAATGTTCTTTTGCAACAGTAGCCCTGCCTCCACAATGAATACATCTCATTATTCACTGGGTTTTTAGAAATAAATCTGAACAAAGCAGTAAAATATATAATGTTATAATACAACCAGCTGTCCTGCCAGCATGGAGAAATGACAACAGCAGGACCCAGACCCTCAGCACAGTACAATGCACAGATAAACATAACTGGAACTACCAGCTAACGAAGCGTCTGTGCTGCACTTACTAATTTATGTATTTTCTTTGAAACAAATAGTGTTAAAATTACACTGATTTCTTCACTAATTCTGATGTACACCAGCTCCAACAAGACAAATCCAAAGCCTCAGCTAACAAGCACATGTCTTTCCCCCCAGATACAGAAACAGTGCTGCCAGAAAGTCATCTTGTAAAATATTAAAAGATCGCAAATGTCCTCTGCACACATTTGCCAACCCTCCTGTTTCCCCGTTATGCTAACACGCGGCTCATTGTGATTTCTCTTGTGGACACATCTCAGAGGTAGTTAATCTCTAATGCCAGATGTTTGGACAAGCCTCAAACCCTCGCACTGTATACTTCTTTTGTGCCTTTCTGCTCGACACCCGTTGCATTAAACTCAAGATAATATGTAGGAAATGTCAAGTCCAGACAATGGTGCTGCAGGAAAGGGTATTGTTGTGCACAAGCGCACATGAATACGCAGATAGTGAAAGCCAAATATTGCAACCATTAGGCAAGAGCTAAAGTGGAAGCACTCACTCCTCAAAGCCAAAATAATAGTTATTCATAAAAGTGTGTTCAATTGTTAAAAAACTGGATCAGGAAATATAACATCTCCTCAAATCAAGCCCTGGTGATTGCCCAGAGGAAGGAGAATCAGACCCAGACAATGTTTCTCCCTGTCACCGGCAGCGACATGCATCCTGAGGCATTCCGTCATATCCCAGTTAGGGCAGACAGGCGGGGGGAAACCAAAGAGTGCTCAGATTCCGAGCGCTGTCGGATAATAATCTGGCTTGGCAGTCGGGTGGCATGAGAAATAAGCCAACAGCCTGGAATCGAGTGTTGCAGTTTGGAGCGACATAGAGTGACTCCTCGCTGCACCGCCGTTCTCTTTGCTCCCATTTCTTTTCCGCGCTCTCTCCTCTCTCGCTTGGAACGTGACACAATATGTATGCACATCGGCGAGTTCATGCGCAACGACACATGCAAATAGGAATATTCACAGTCGCGGATTCCTACAGGCAGAGACGGAGCGTCTGCGACTGATCTGCTGCCATTTGTGGATGAGCAAGACCGGAAGCTGCCAAGGCCTCCGATTTAAAGAGACATGAAGCATAAACATTTCGACGCAGCACTCCTGTTCTTTTTCCTTTCTCCAGCTCACTCCATCACAATTTGCTTCTCGGAAAAAACACCTTATCCCACACACACACAAAAGAAAGCAGCATTTTGTAGTGTCTGGACTCTCATTTAGAACTGAAAAAGCCTCAAAACGGGAACGGTCTTCATCCAATCTTAAACAAGTCCAGTTGATTCCTTGTGATTTGCCTCGACCTGAACCTACGCAGAACTGTGTGCTTGTCCGTCCTTGTCAGGGCCGTGTTTAACAGTATTTCATCCTTGTAAGCGCAGCACTGAAACACGAAGACATGTGTATACGCCTGTGTGTTTTTTTTTTATGTGATTCTTATCGGATACTGGGTTGACATATATCGTAATAAAACCTGCCTATGCCCTTTAAATGGACTGCTTTATGTTTCACCTTGTCAGAGTCAGGATGCAGAAAATTATGAGCTGTTGCTGCAACATTTCATCAGCGTGCATGGCTGGAAGACAGGGCTGCGGATGGCATTAATATTTACCCCCCATTGATGATGATGGATCGCGGATTCAGACTCAAGGAGAGTCTGGCAGGGAAAGTGCTACCCAACATAAAAGATGTCAGAGAGAGAGAGACGCTTGTGTAATTGGTGTCAGGGATGTCCCCGTCTGCATCGCATTGTCTGTCCGTCCATCTGCCGGTACTACGTCAAATCAGCGGCGTTCCCGGCTCAGCCTCGCGTCCAATCACGGCCGTCCTCCGTCTGGGCGTGCAGTTGTGACCCTGAATGTAAAAAAAGGTTTTGGAGATCCAGGCTGTAATCATGTAGCGATCTAAGCCTGGATGAAGCCTGTGATTGCCCATCAGGAAGCGGTGCTCTGCAGCAGCGCTAACATTTCTGAGCGAACTCTTTCTTTCGTCTCTCTGCAGCCTATTTAAGGTTTTATGGCAAAATTACTGCTGTTTTATTGGGGAGCCGTTGTTGTGAGACTCTGTTTTACAGTCGTAACACACAACAAGCTGGAGGAGATTTGCTTCAAGTTTTGAGTTGTTTTATAATGATAATGCCCAATGCATTAAGTATTTTATGCAGTTGCCATGGTTTCACAGGGCTCTAAAACCTTAAAAACTTTGCAGGCTTGGACTGAAGCTGATGGAGGAACGCTCTTTGCTTCAGCTAGAACTCAAGACGCTGTAAATGCATTTTGTTAGCAATTCATCAAAAATACTTTAATCTTCCAATGAAAACCAAATTAATGCGAACATTGTCTTTACTACATAAATAAACTAAAATAAATGAATAAAACCAAATAATAGTACAACATTAAGGATGTACGTTCAATATACTACGACTAGGAGGAGAAAAAAAGAGACAGGCAGAGTTAGGAAACGATGGGATGAGAAGAAAAAGGAGCGTGAAACTCTAGAGAAGACATGAATAGCGTCTCCATCATTTTCCCCTCGTTCACGCTTCCGCGCTGGCCCAGGCCTCCGACAGGGTGACTGCGGTGGCGGTGAAAACACCCCATCCCACAATCTACGGCATAGGAAAACAGCCCTGCCAATTTGTTACCTGACTCTCCATAGCAACCTGTAGCCCTGCTTTACTGCACGCTGCAAACTGCTTTTTAACAAGCCCGCAGGGTGATGAAGTGAGAAGTGTGTGTGGCTGCTCTAGTGTAGTGTGCGTGTGTGCGTAGGTGTTTGTGTGTGTGTGTGATGCAGATCAATGGGTTATTGTAGCAGGTCCAGGAAGTATAAAGGGATCACAGACATTAAATGGTCAAAAGAGGCAATAATTAGTTTCCCTGAAGACAAGTCAATTACAGAGAAACAACACGCACACACACACACACACACACACAAAGAACAGCTCTGACATCTTTCTCTGTGCTTCAGGTGGAATGTTTCAACTTGTATTGCAGGGATTTTGAGGGATAAAGGAGAGTTGCAACAGAAAAGGTTTGATGAAGAGGAGGAAAAGGAGAAGAAAAGGAGAACTATATCTCCTCTGCATTACTCATCAGTAAAATATGCCTGGCTGGTTTGAGCGAGGTCGAGAGCTAACAAGGCGAATCACAGACTGGTGCCAACGCTCTGCCTTTTAGTGCAGATGAAATTCAATTACTCCCCTCCGCCTTTTCTCTGCCTCCACTTCTCTTCTGTCTTTAATAGTGCTCGTATTGTGATAGTATAAACTTCGGCACTGACGCGACAAACTCGGCTCGTATCTCGTATTTCGATCTCCCTTGCTCCGGGGCAATAAACCCGAGATGATCGTTTGCTCTCCTTTTCTTTCTTTTCTCTCCTATCGTTCCAACGGCTGCTGCCAAGAATCAAAGTGTTTTGATGTTTATTGCGGACGGCTATAAAAGTGTTCTTTTCCAGGTATGAAATGAATACTCCAAGACTTTACTGAAGAGTTTGTGGGAACTTTTTTTTTTTTTCTTTCTCTCATTTCACCACTCATGTCTTGGGAAAGTCTGGATCTCCTGTAACAACTCTGCAGGATAAAAAGGGAGGAAAGAAATTACGACGCAATTACACTTTGTGACGTTATCTGATGCATATAGGGGGGATTTTGTAAATGTCCTTAAATGCAACCACAGCGATTAATCTTAAAGGGAATCGTTTGACGTTCCACTTGCTTTCTTGTGGAGACTTAGATTAGAGAGCTGATTCATCGCTCAAGTCCGTGCTGCTTGTCTGTTAGCTTAGCATAATGAGTGGAAACAGGAAGCCTGGCTCTCTTCAGCTAGCTCATAATGTCCAACTAGCAGCGCCTTTACAAGCTAACTACTTACAGCTAATTCACTTTTTTTTTTTATCATAACCACATAAATGTTTACAGTCTGGAACATGTGGATGTGGTGTGAATGAATTAAAAAGCTTTGTACTGCCTATTAAATAGGAAAACAGTTAATACAATCTGGACGTTTACACACATTATTACAGATGTTCTCCATTGTTCCAGCTCGGCGCTGATAAATAAAGTATTCCTGGAGAATCTCTACATTTCCTGTATCTTGAGCTGCAATTAGCACAATCAAAACGAGCGCCTCCTGCCCAGCATGTGCGCCATTCAATTTGCTGAATGTGACGCTGACGCTATAGCTTGGCCGAATATTCTATGCTTCGCCCTTCTGTGTGGTCACATGACTCGGATTAACCAATGGCTGATGGAGCAGCCCGCCAGAGGGTCAGCTCAAATAGCAGCAGCAGGGGAAAGGAATGAATAAAGCATTGGGCCCATGAGAAAAAACTCAGACGGCTATTATTGTGCTTTGTGGGTTAAGCTGTCCACCATTTTCTTTTTTTACTGAAGGGCCAGTTTCTTTCCAAAGTGTCAGCTTAAATTTCTCTCAATATTTTGTCCGCAAATTTGTGAGAACTTGCTGGCAAATATGCATCTATTCATCGATTGTGCCAAATCATGTAAGCTAGCAAACGTTCTGAATTCATATAATGCGTTTGGCCTCAGCGGAGACTCACTTGGTATCCGGCTCGTTTCTGAGTGGACATGATTGACGTGGGCTGAGCGAGTTGGCCCAGTGTGCCCCGGTGCTGGAGCGCTTAATTCTGCTGGCATGCTTGTGGCCTGGAGTGGCTGGTAAGTAGTGATTACTGGACTTGGCCCGAGCAGCGGCTGTAGTAGAGTGAAATGTGGCAACGCAGCCCTGGAGAACCCACACTTAATGACACCAGGAAACACCGCCCAGGTTCACCCACAGCACAACGTCTGGAGCGTGCGTGCGTGTGTGTGTGTGCGGGTGGGTGTGTGTGTGTGTGGGTGGGTGGGTGTAACGGAGAGAGGGAGTGGGAGAAAAGTGGCTGAAAATAGGGTGGAAGAGAGCAACCATGTGCTCGTTTGCTTTATGTCGCGACACTCATTGTGCTTTAGACAAATGCTTGTCTTTTTTTTGCAGTGTCTGTGTGTACAAATGAGCTGAGAGTGATAGTAATTGTAGTTTATTTCAGTTTGGGTCTTTTTTCATACATTTAGACATCACTTCTAACAGTTTAGATGACCTTAGGTTCAATAAAGTGCCTGAGAACTCTGCAGTGTCCACAGCAAGAAAGCTGACAGTCATCCTTATTTAGCCTAATGTTATTTCTATCATGATCCTTTTCTTGCTATATTTCTATTTAATAATTGACAGATTCCTTCTTGTTTTTAATCTATTGCACATAAAGCTGCATGTCTTTTTTGAAAGGTCGTGTATTATTCTTGTAAAACGCTCTGCTGTGTTCATCCTTTAAAAAGGAACGAGTAGGGAGTTTTAATGTGAAAGGGTGTGATGACATATGCTTGTGTGCGAGTGCAGTGCGAATACCACATTTTGGTGGGGGAAAAAAAAACAAGGTGCCATACAAATAATTGTGTTGTTAAATGCTAATGCGACCGCAGATTGAGGGTGCGTTTTACACATTGCAACTAGTGTGAGTCTGAGTGTTCGTGACTGGAGCAGCCGTTCTCCCCTCGACGCTTTGTGCATCTAAAGCTAGCATTTTTAATGAACGGAAAGAAACAGTTAAAGTGCAATATTGCCTTTAATAAAATATAATCCTAATAGGTTTTGGCTTCGTTAAACCTCAGAGACAAGTTTGCAAAACCAAACCGTGTTTTACGGTGATTATCTCGACTGTTTTCTTTTCTTTTTCTTTTTTCTTTTTTTTTTATCCGTGCCCATTTTGCCACCCCTGAGGATTGTTTTTTTTTTTATCTTGGCTCTTCTTGCTTCAGTTGTGATCCAGAGAAGGGCCTATACGGTAAGCATTGTCTGCATTGCCGTAAAAGCAGACGCACTGCCAGCAGAAAACCAGAGAAAAGGCTGAATGACGGGGACAGAGCATCCACCCACTGTCCCTCCCGCTTTTATCCACTCATCTCCCGGCATCTATCGGACTAGGCCTCAGGGAGTTGTGAGGCAGAGGACTAGGAGGAGGAGGAGGACTGTGTGCTTCCTTTTTTCGCGGAAAAAAGGGGATCGATATCGCTGGTAATTGTCCTCTCCACGTTGACATTTCTCTGCCTCTCCTCTGAGGCTGTTTAAGCGTCGGATGAATAAAGCTGTCACAGGCCATTCCACCCCTCGTCCTCTAAAACCCCTGCATCTCTGGCAGCCAGCCCTCGCTTCCCTCCATCGTCCACTCGCGCCATTGGCTGGGGCAGCCTCAGATGGTGACTGATGGCGTTCTGTGATTGGTTGAGGCCGATGTGAGGGCTGATGGATGGCCTTTGTTGATTGGCCCTTGCTAATTAGAGACCTTCTGAGACAGCGTGATCGATGGGCTGGCACCACCCAGTAGCCTCCCTTCCGCCCTTGGCTACGAACTGCCTCCAGTCATTTGTCTCAGGAGGTTTTCTGGTTGTGTTAGCGACTAATTAAAAGTACCTAATGAAATGATGAACATTGGCATGTCTGGGGGGGGGGGGCACAGTATCTTCCAAGCAGCTAAACAACATGAAACATTAATTTGATTAAATCTGATGCAATGTAATGCATTGACCGTCGTCTGCCCTGTCTGTGGCCGCTGGGGTTTTATCTGAAACGTCCTTATTGTCTCGACTGTCTCAAAGTCCTGAGAATAATGAAGGGAGATTATATAAGCGTAAAGAAAACAACAATATCATCAAACGTTCATGTGAAAAAAATACACACAAAAATACTATAATTTTAAAAAAAATGCCAGAAAGTGTGTAAACTAGTAAATTAGGTATTGCAAAGAAAGAAAAAAAGAACAATGATTGGGGAAAAAAATCATCCAGGGACAGGTAAGGTGTGTTTTTTATAGTGGGAAAACCTGCCCAGGTGTTCCTTATAGCACAAGATTCCCACTGGAATGCTGAAACACAGCTTAGCAGCCCATGGGGACGTCATCGTCCAACTATTATACTATTAACCCCAGCAGAGAATCCGAACCTAAATTATCTGTTTTAATTGATGATTTGATTGATGATTCTTCCTGGTGTGAACCTATAATTAGACATAAGTGGAACATTGCCTTTATTTATTTTGTCCATGCATGATGTTTACCACTGGAGTAGAAGGATTGTCTTCAGTTAAACTCACAGTAAGAGAGACACTTAAAAAAATAAAACACACACACACACACATGATAAATTGAGATCATGTGTGTCAATGATGGCTTCCATAAGGGAGGTCTGGGATCAGTGGCTGGGAGTGTTTACCACACATCTCCGACCCTGGACCAGAAGGAACGGTGAACGGAACCATATTGACAGCTTTAAGAGCGGCAACCTGAAGGGGAAGGCGGAGCAATACATATTATATCAGATTGTATGGACAGAATAATTAATGGATCAAACGGAAGAAGAATATCGATAAAAATAAAGCTGTAAAAATAGCTAAACAGCCAAAGTCTGAAGGCTTTAAAGGCATCTCGTCTTGGCGGGGAATAAAACCACCGAAGGGCGACTCTTGAATCCTCTGTTCCTGGTATTTTCTTGCTTAAATGTTTGAAATCTGTGGCAAATATAATTATTCATTCAATCATGTGATACATTTGGAGATTTGTAATAAAAGTACATGATTTTCCTCTTTGCTATAGAACTTTTGAAACTCTACAAGAACCCCAGGGTTCCGCCTGGACGGACTTTTGGAAACCACAAATGTAATTGTCATTCTTATGATCTGCGCTAAAAACAGAGATTAACCACAGCAAGGTATCAATGTAGATATTGATAATTCTGCAGTCATTTGAGATGCTTTGAATTTGGGGTCACATTTGAATGTATTGCATATGGCTGATGTCTATCAGGCATATTTTGATTATATTCCTCCTCAGAGTCCTCAACTTGAACCCTTTCTTTGACAGTACTTCAAATTAATGTTATGACCACAACTAATATTTAAACTCTATGATGGCTCATAATTAAAATGTGAGCATATGCAGTGTATTGTTTTGGAATTCAAATCTCTTTGAAATCGCCCATATGCTAATGTGTGTCATTATTTCTGGCTTTAGCTCGCCCATGTTTGACGTCCATTGCGCCCCCCCCCCCCCCCCCCCCGGCTTGGATGATTAGCTCAGGTTAGTGTTACGAGATATGAACCTAAATCTAGATTTCAAAAGGCCTTTGTGGACTCTAACTGAAACCAGAGTGTTTTTCTTCAATACGATTTGGTTATTAGCAGATCATAAAGTCATGATGACATAATGTGGTGAGGCTGGTTTACCAATCTCTCTTTCTCCCTCTCTTTCTCTCTCTCTCTCTCCCTCTCTCTCCCTCTCTCTGGTTGGAGTTGTGAGTGGCTACATTCCTGAGCCGCCCGTTGCAATAACAGCTCGGCGCTTTAAGCAAACTCTCCTCACCGCAAAACTCCCTACTCCTCCTCCTCCTCCTCCTCCTCCTCCTCCTCTTCACTCTCACAGAGCCTACTCCTCCTCCCCTTTCCCTTTCCTCCTCCATGTAAAATGCTCATTCCATCATCTCTTCTCATCTGATCTCTGAGCCGTTTTTATGATAACCCAATCATAATGTACTGGCACTGGCTGCACTCCAGAGGCTAATGTCTTGTTTAAACTCACAGATACAGAGAGAAGTTCTGTCTCTTTCTTTCTTTCTTTCTTTCTTTCCATACCACTCTTACCCACAAAGAGCAACTCCACCCAAGCTACTTTAGCAGAAAAAAAGAATGAAGAAAAGAAGAGAGAGAGGAAAATGCTTATAGCGCCGCATGAAAGGGAGCCTGTGGAGTATTAAAAAAACACACTCCGTGTAAGAGGGTCACACGCACACACACACACACACTACTGTAGTAGAAATGAGAGGGCCTCCGACGTCTAGCATGCAGAGCAGCGTAGAGCTGGGTATCTCTTCAAAGACCCCTGCAGCTTTCCCAGAAGACATCATTGGCGTGTCTAACTCCCTCCAGACGCTGGAAACTCCGCTGCAGTGCGTGCATGCCTGCAAGTATTTTTGTGCACACACTTCAATGGTGTGATTAAGCTCCCAAAATTGGTGGACAAATTGCTCTCAGGTGCAGATACTTTGGGATAAGATGATTTTTCTTCACTGCTCTCCATTCTTGTCTTCATCCCCCCACCCCAAAAATCCCCTCTCAGCCTCCCTCCCCTCAGATTCCATTGCCTCAATCGCAGCTCTTCTTCTGCTCTCATATCCTCTTACATCCTTACCCCATTGCCCCTCTTTTCATTCCATCCGGCTCTCCGTTAGCCCACGTCCCCGTTTGGAAAGGCTCTCCACCGGGCCAGGGATATGGCTCGCTGTCTTTGTACGTATAGAATAGATTACTTCCAACTGCTCTCCAACAATATCAAAGCCCCTTTGCTTCATTTGTGTGGAGTCGGAGCGGAGGGGAGCCTTTCTTCTGTGGCTGACATAAGAGCTGTTTTATCCATTGAGTGTGAAGAATGTGCATGTGTTCTTCCAAGTTGAATTGGTGATTTTGAAAGTAAGTGGTGCTCAGCAGACATTAGAAACATATGCGAGTGTAATTAGAATCCGAACATGATGTAAACATAATGTATGGACGAAAAAAATAAAAAAATAAAGGAGAACGTTTAAATCACATCGGTCATTTTAAAACGGCGAGGAGGAAGTCTGAACTTTAAAGGCTTCAGCAGCCACGGTTTCCAGTTATGTGTCTATACGCAGCGAGGAATTTATTTTATGACATTATTCATCAGGCTAGGATAACATCAAATATATAGGCTGCCTCCTGCACCCTTCATGCCATGTGGCACCACAGATTTCTGTGTTCATGTACTTTAGCAGACATTTAACCGTTAGGATAGCCACTTGAAATATAACACAGTTACACATATAGCTCAAACAGGAATCACATAGCTTCCTGTTTACGTCAAAGTAAAAATAAATAAATCAAGGACTTACTTCCTCTAAATTACTTGTTTCTTTCATTATTTGGCACAGCTCCATCAAACCGCTTCAAATCCTCCAGAAACAGTAAATGCTTTATTATTTGCAACTACTATTTCATAAAGGTTATTACTGCGTAAGGCATAAAAAAATGCAGGGCTATGCCAATGCTAGTCAGTTGAAAACAATATGAAGCATTAAATGTTTTACCTCATAAACCTCATTGGCTCTTTGTAAATATAAGCTCATTCTGAGTCTGACTGGAGCAACACATTTCAAACAGGCGGGCATGAAAGAAGCTCAGTTGTTCACAAGCAGGGATGGGCCAAAGTGCAGTTTGTCAAGCATGAGATCGAATAGAAGGATTTACAACGTGGGCTCAGTAAAAAAATATTGAAAATGTGGTGAATGATTGCATCATTTTGTACACAGTTTCACAAATGTTGGATTTGCAGTATTTAAAAAGCAAGTGATTCACCACAGCTATACGCGCAAAGGCCACGGTTATACTCAGTTCACCTCTCATCTGTGTCTCCGTCGCTCCCTGAACACTCTAATACTCTGTTTTACAGAGTCGTCCTGAACGCATCGGAATTCACACATTTTAAAATCACGCGCGTCGTTTTCCTCCGAACACCAGCTACAGTCTTAGATTCGTGTTGTCATTTTACCTCAACCTTGTGCATCTGCTCCTGTTGCTGCTTGGTCACCGGCTGACCTCTGACCCCCCCCAACGGCGATGACCCCGCGCAGACAGGCCGATGATTGCGTCGACTGCTCTGTGTGGTCTGTTTCCAGGCGGAACAGGCCGCCGTCTTCAAAGCGTCTCTCTGTCTCCTTGCCTCTAACCTCCTCTATCTGTCGACAGAGCATCTATCTGCGCTGTTATCGCCGTACGTCTACCTCGCTCCGAGGCGATGAGGAGCGATTGAGATGCTGGAATCCTGATTTCTGACACCAAACGCTGAATATGCGGGGATGAAATGAGAGGCATCTACATCTCTGTGCCCTGCGAGAGTTCCCTTAGGCAGCTTGCTTGCATATGGGGCTCAAAAGCCTCCAGAGCTTGCAAATTTTCTTTTTTTGTTGTTGTTAGATTTTAAAATTGGTGGAGTTTTCATGCTATATAAAGCAAATAAACACTGTGGTGCATTTTTAGTTTTCTTTGTGCAGATTGGAGTTCAGAACTGCTTCTGGGTTTTTTAAGCGTCATGATGTTCCAGGTGTTCCTGAGAGTCCCTCTCTTTAAAGGCCAAAAGGTTCAAAAGGTCAGATACCTCCCGTGAACATCTCTACAGAGCCTCTTCTAAGGAATCAAGATTAAAAAAAAAAAGCCATCTGATCTTCGCTACCACTCTGAGCCCAAGTGAGATGAAAGCGGGGCAGCCTGTTGAAGGACTTTTTTGTCGCTGCTTCAACTTTTAATTTCCTTAATTGATTCTCCCTTCCAGCAGAGGTAAGAGTTTGCAGACACAAAACTAATTGAATTCAAATGTTAATCCCTCTTACCGCTGAGCTATCGAGAGACCCTCCCCTGCCATCGATCTCCAATCCATTCAAACTCAATTAATGTGCTGGAGAGCAGTGGGACAAGGAGGAGGAGAAGGACCTCACTCCCCTTGCATCTCTCTCTCTCTTATTCTCTCCTCTTCTGCCCGACTCACAGACGATGCTCATTCCTCTCCCTCATTCTAGTAGCAGTTTAATTTAACTGTCCTGATGGATGATAGTGTGCATGCAGTACATTTTCAGAGATGTCAGTAATTATGTTACATCATCTTCCTTTCTGCTTTAAATATCTGTAATCTATTTTTTCCAAATGCTTAATGCCAGAAATGTGGTTAAGTTAATGTGCTGGCTCGTGTACTTTGCAATAATAATGATGGCAGATTTGGAAAGTCGTTTTATTTTTTTATTTTTTACTTGATAACTTCATTATATTGTTCAAGAGTGAGTCTTGCAGGTTCCAAGGTCAAAAGTTTGCATTTGCACGAGTTGATTCTGCATTTCAAGGTTTTTTTTTTCTGTATTTGAATGTAAACCTACTTAGCCCCAGTATTATAATTGTGAAGAAGGAAAATAAAAGATCAGATGTTTATTTAACTCCAGAACAACCCTGGTATTCATCTGCATATGAGCTATAGGCTTTTTGCTATAGTAAAGTATATGTTTAGCTATAAAATGCTATAGTGACATTTTCAATATGCAATTTTGTCTACTATTGAGAACAACATCTCTCAGGGACAAGAGGGTGATCCAGGCAGGCTATAGCAGCCTGGCGCCATTTCTATCTGCACTCATAAATAACAAATAAACCTATAATAAACTGTATTTTTATTACCGGAATAAAATGGGGAACGAAAAGCGATCTGGTTCTCTTTGCAAACAGCAGAACCGACAATAATTCCACTTGGAAATGCTAGAAAGGAAAAGGTTTGTCCACTTGGCATTTTAAACTCATTGCTCATGTGCAATTCAAATGAAAAGGCTTTTTTCTTCAATAAGAACTGATTCATGGATTAAGCAAACATAATTCCTGGTCTACGCCAATGTTTGCTGGAGTGTAAACTTCCTTCAGAGCAGATTCGCCAATATGAGCCTTTAGCGCCCACATCAAAGGAAAATGCTACACCGGATGAGCTAATCTGAAATGTGACTTTTTATTTATATATAAACCTAAACACCAGATGCAGTGTGGAAAAATTTAATAGTCTGCATTTGCTGTGAAATGAATACTACTGCGGGCAACATGCTAGATAGCATGCTAACATTCACAGCATCGGTTGAAACCATTCCTTGCATGTTTGCGCTTATATTTTTGGTTTTTTAAAGGCAATATAAAAACACACGTAGTGAGTTCAGACAGGCCTACTCTGCCTAGTTACAGTTGCCAGGCTATGATTGGCTGATTTTTCTCCACACTTATCCCATGCCCTTCAATGTTACCAGATAGAAGCTTGAAGAACAGTGGGGTATTTAATATAATATAATATTTGAACATGCAATTCTAATTTTTCATTTTTATTATTGTTCTGCAAATTGATTGACTTTTCAGACAAGGATTTTCTGAGATGCCTTCTGGTGCTCTTCCTTCATTTTCTTCCTGTGCTCTTGCGTCTGCCACGCTTCTCCCTATATGTCGCCTGTTACTCTCCCTCAATATTCAAAGCCAAAGAAGAGAAAGAAATGATAATTGGATAAAGTTTCAAAGCAGCTGAAGTGCAAGATGAGCCATAATCTTATGTCGCCAACGTTGATATACTCCCAGTTTGTCTAAAAGTGATCCGTCCAACGATCCGCTCTGGATTTCATATCCCTACAGGAATCGTAAACAGATGAATGTACATCCTCGAAAGATTTGATAAATGCTCTGAAACAATATCCAGGCCCTGGACATCATCTTTTACCTTCACGGATAGAAAGCACTTGGATATAAAAAATAACTCCGAAACCCCCTTTTTCATTATGTTGTGTTTTTAGCAGAGATTAATTTTATAGCTGTCTGAATGCTTTTGAAAGTCCTTGTGGACTTTGGCAGCCTTTGAGCAAAGCAAAATTAAACTAGGCCTCTCCTGCACTTGCACATCAAAGGACCCAAACTTTGGCTCTGGGAAAGCATTGGAATGAATTGTTATAAATATCTTCCAACGGTAGTTTATGATGGACTTTATGTGCGTGTGTGAAGTGTGTATCTGTGACATCAGAGCCTGAGGGACAAGATTTATGAGTGTGTGAATTTCAGTGTGATTATAGTAGGATTTACTGGCGTGTATATGCGGACACGGCAGATCCCCGTTCGGGAGGTATATGGGTCAGCCTGACCAGACGGATCGCAGACTCTTCCGATCCTTATCCCAGGGTTAACAAATAAACACCCTCTAGCGTGCCAACCTGAATAAATCTCATCAGACACCACAAATATACAGTTAAAGGGACGTTCTTCCACCTCACCCTTTAGGGCTGTAGAGCTGATCTTTATGTTGACATCGTTATCAGGGTAAGAACAAGAAAAGCACTGAATGAGAAGAGACATCACAACGTTAATATTCTCACCATCTTAAAATGCATGTAAATGGTCAAGGAGCTTTTTTTTATAATTTTTGTCAATAGATTTCTCATTTATAAAATATGTACATCAAGCAAATTGCTCATTAATCTGAATTTGCTGCCTTCGCCACTGAATTTTCCCGTGGATCATTGAGAGTTCCTCTGCTTTGATTTTGGTTCCGTTTGGATTCGGGCCTGAGCAATTTAATCACAAATGTAGCCAGACACTTAAAAGCTGCTGCTGACTTCATTTTGCTCATTTTGGTTAATTCATTTATTACTTTTTCCAGCACTTTTCCCCATGAACAAGAATGCACACAAATAGAACAGAACGACACAAAGACCAAGACAACAGGTACGTCTCCACCAAAGGAGATCATTCCTATTCAATAGCTTATAGATGAAACAATCACAAATTTCAGATTTCCCACCTTCAGCATATTTGCAGTATGATTGTCACCAGAGAAATTTACAGGTTTGAAATAATCAGGATTTTTACTCAAACCTAGTTTGATAATTTTTTTTAGAGTGGGATTACAATTAAAAACATTCGATCGATGTTTAATATTTGAATATAGGCAATTTCTTTTTTTACATTAAACTTTAGCAGGATAAAAAAAAACTAATTTGTTTTCAGGAGTTTGATTCCACAGGTTATGTTTTTTGTTTTTTGTTTGTTCGAAGGCAGGATTATACAGAATCCACGTGAAACATGGTCGGAGGGTTGGGAATGTAGCAGCAACAAACCCAATACATTTGAGAGCAGATCCACATGAATGCCGCATCGATTGCTTTTGTTGTTTTGCTTGGGTGATCTTCAGACGATCTGCCCGTTATCTTTCGGATGACTTTATTAGATAAGGTTAACTAATGGAATTTGGATTAGTGCGTCATTTAACCGTGGGACTGCCGGACGCTCTCTTCTGAGTGCTTTACACTTAATGAATGCTCACTATAGTTAGTGGTATGCTAAACGAATGCTTTTATATGGACAAAAATATAGAGCAACAAAATAAAAAGAGTTGAAACGAAGCCGAGTGAGAAATGGAGAGTGAACCGGACACACGTTTTGTGCTTCTGTTACATAAAGACAGATTTCCTCTCGTTCTTTCACACTCTTACATTTGGACTATTGGTTTGGGGTCTGCTGCTTCCCCAGTGAAAAAATATTGTTATTATTATGTGTTGAGTTTTTTTTTAATATATATATATTGGCATTGAATCCAAAACTTAAACATCCCCCTGTTTATTTAGACCATATGTGTGCTTGATCAGGTATCCAGAACAGATTTGGTTTATTTATAATGCACAGATGACAGTTTCCTGGTCCAGTTTGTAAGGCTGCAGTGTTTTGCCATTTAGCAACTGACACTACTTAATAGCCCTTCAAAGAACCAAGCTTTCCATTCCCACAGTGTATTATTTTACAATATGCCTTCAATCGGCCTTCTTCAGTGTTGAACTATTAAAGAATCCAGGCTCGAGTAGCTTTTTTGGTCTCTGTGTGACATTTGCCAAATTATTCCAGGTGCCTGCCAAGTCGATCCCTACTCGTCCGTCTCCTTGGCTTCTATCGGTGATAGAAGCAACGGAGCTGATGGATTTGAGCATGGATTGGGAACGACGGGGCCCATTTTACCTCACCATGAAAGTGCTGTCTCCAGAACTATCTTTGTCCTGAAGGCTTAACCCACCACTGATGGAAATCTAATATATGAGACAAAGAATGACAACAGTGAAAGCTGCACCTTGTGTGTGTGTGTGTGTGTGTGTGTGTATGTGAAGCCAATGTCCGGATTAAGAAAATACAAGCACGAACGCACACACAGTCTTTTGAGGTCTGCCTTTCTCATGCTACCATTTGCTTTATGACAGGATGTCAGTTACCATTCACACACGGATCCTGATTGCAGTTCCCGTAGCAGCATAAGAGGATACCCTCTCATATGGAAGCCATCAAATCACGGCCGGCCAGAACAAATGGCTCAAACTAGAAGGCCGACGTTGATGGATTTATCGTGATCCAAACTAGAGGAGAACGGGGAGAAAAGGAGATTTTGTCGGGGATTCCATGTTTTAAAAAGATGTCATTTGTTTTTCCTGGCAGAATTTTGGGAGACGGGGAAGTAACTGGAGCTGCGGCTGCGGCAGACAGACGTGGGCACGCAGCAAGTGTGTGTTCCCGTGCTCACAGGACTCCCAGGATAATCCCCGGGAAAATGGAATAATCATCACATCACGACTCTTCATTGATGATTATGCTGTATGGAGAGAGCCAGTCTGATGCTGAGAGAAAGAGGAGAAGGAAAAGACCGAAACAGACACCTTCAGTGGTTTTCAGATTTTATTCAAAATAAATACTTGATACTGAAAGAGACATCTGTATTAAACAAATGAAAAAAAGGCTATTTGTCAAATTTTATATTATAGAATTATATATATATTTTTATTATAATTCATCCACCGACTTACTTGCAAGTGCACAATGCAAAACCTGCATAAAGACTCATCTGTTTGTATGTAGCTGCAGCACATTGTAATAGCTGCAATGCAAAATACAAAATATGCATTGATAAAACACCATCTTGTGGGTTATAATATACTGTCCAAACTTATTCTAACCTGTTCAGTGATGTGGTGAGAATGAAGTGTGTCATTTGTGACTGACCCGAAAATGGCCGATGATAATGACTCCTCCGTGATGACAGAAGAGTGGTTTAAAAAAAGAAAAGAACAAGAAGAAGTCAGCGTCAATGTGCCGTGTCCTTGGGAAGTGCCTTTTGGGCTATGATGTGTTGTCTGATCTGGGCCAGACGAGGGAACAGGGGACGGGAGGACAGGAGGCAGGGAGGACGAGGAGCAAAGAGAAAAGGTCTGGGAGAAAATAAGGCAGCTATCAACACTCACCTCGGCAGAAAACAGAGCCATGATGAAAGCGAGAAGCAGAGAGGAGGGGAAAAGACTGTCAGCCACAGACAGACTGAGAGTGAAGGTTAAAATGACAGTGAGACAAGTAGGTGGGAGTACAGAGAGAACGGAGGAGGGAGGGGGTGCAAAGTGGACAGCTGCGATGAAACGAGAGACCGAAAAAAGACGGGGGGAAAGGTGGGCATGCAGAAAGACAGGCGTCTCTCGCTATCAAACGCATATGGTGGATTTGCCCTGGAGAACATCGGCAAACATGGCAACAGATAAGAGAAGAGAGGCCGGAGCGGACGTCAGGCACGAGGAGAGAAAACAACCTTTAGCGTTTTGATGAGGAAGGGAGGCTGCGGAGCTGCAGGCCGTCAGACTGAGCAGTCATCAGCGTTCATTAAAATGGAGCGTCACACAACGCGGCCCACTGCACCGCCGTCTGCACCGCCGCCGTGTGAACGAGCATGAATTTAAGTCTTTGGTTTGTTTTTGTGATGGTCTTTTGCAGAATGACCCAGAAAAGATTGAACGATGTTTTGTGTGTCCTTGTATTGGTTTTCACCTTTGTATGAATGTGTGACTCCATATTCACAGTGGAAGAATGAGGCAGGACAAAGCAGCTGTTTATGCAGTGTCTGTCTGTTGTGTGCGTGTGTGTGTGTGTGTGTGTGTGTGTGTGGTCGCCCCTTAATGATTATTATGGTTTAACTCTCATTTCACGGATAGAGTCATTACGCCCCTGATTTTTCCATTCTCCTGGCAATGGAAAGGAAAACATATTCCCCTCTGTCGCCTACTGCTCAGACCGCCTCGCTGCTCTCAGACTCTGAGACAACACAACACACACACTCACCTCTCTCACACACATACACACACACACACATACACACACACACACACAACCACATCCACTAATACACACCCAAGCCTGCACACACGCTGGTAATGGATCAAGAACTAATGTTTGGTTTTGCATGTATCCTATATGGAGAGGGGTTACAGGGTGGGACATGTACAAACATACACATGCCCTGCTGTGAGTTACCATGGAAACGCACCGCTGATCATGCCCTGCAGTATTTAGGGATAATCAATCACGGTGACAAGTGGCACCGAGCACCTTGCGTGATCTGTGGCTGGGCGGGGTCAAAGAAAAAAATATGGGGGGGTATCTAGAGGGGTGGGCTGGTACCTCATGGGAAGCTTACAGTCACTGTGACCTTTGATCATTAGTTTTAGTGCTTTTACTCAGGCAGGATTTGAAGACCAGATAATAATTACCCCCCCATCTGACTACGGGTCAGAGGCCGGGTACACCCTGGACAAGTCTCCAATATATCACAGAAACACAGAAAACCACTCAAGCTCTGCTGAAGGCTTTAGTCCTGTAAAAAAATAATGTCAACCAATAATGTGTCCATGGTGGACGGATATGAATTGAATATAGGAATTAAAACAGTCCCTAATAACGAGAAGGGGGTCGTCGACTTACGACCAATGGGGCTTGCAGCAGTTTGATGTTATGACCGCAGCGGCCTGTTGCTGTTGTTTTTGTCTGTTTACGACGGGTTTTTAACCGCATACCAGAAAGAGAGCGACCGAATCGAGTGCATGACAGTTTCTGGCGTCTCACCCACGATGTCTACCAAGAGGACATTGTCTCTTTCTCCTCCTCACTAACAGAATAATGACGCAGCGTAATATACTTACGGCAAAACCCCCGTATTCCAAATGAAGCTCTGACACTGAATTAATGAAACTTTATATTTTTACTACAATAATGACACTTTCTAGATTCAACTTTTTATCAGTGATAAAATGACTATTTCAATATGTCAATGATCGTGTACTATTCCATGTCAGTGTAAATGTTAGCAAAGCTAATAGCTACTACAGTATTAGGTTCCACATGTAAAACTGGAAAGACACCGGTACTAGAACGATGAAGTCTATCAATAATTAATTGTTAATTAATTATTCAGCAAATTAGCAAAGTGAAATACACCTTGTCCTTTCATGTAAGGCTCAGTAATTTATTTACCCTTTGCGATATTGATCGTTTTAATATTCAATGAGTGCTGATAAAAGGAATCATTAAAAATCATCCACACGTCTGGTCGTGAAAGCGTTCATGAAGCCTCGTGATGCGCTGCACATCCAGCATTAATGCCATTCTGTGGGATGTCAGCCTGCAACCGTGCAGCTAACTGACTGCACCCCCCCCCACCTACGCTGTTAGCGTGATCCAGGGGAAATAGCATTACAGAGCAGAGGTTGTGTTGACAGAGGCCCAGACAGCACCGAGCACAAGGCCGACCTTTAACCTTTCACCCCCGGCGCCAACCCCCCCCCAAATCTTAAAACACAGGAAGAAAGCAAGGTCGCCCAGATGAGAGCGTCTGTCAACGCGGAGGGGGAATTATTGAAATCATGTTCAGAGTAAGAGAAGAAAGAAAAGACCTGTGGAAGGAAAAATCAGCAAGTGTGCTGACATTTGCGCCGAGGAATCGACAGGAAGACGTTTTGCACTTTCCCCCGTGAGCAAGCGGAACTGCTCTCATCTCTGTTTGAGATTTACCAGAAGGACAGTCATAAAAGAGACAGCCGGTTGATTTCAGTCTTAATGGTCTTGCTGTCACACAGAAGACTGCAAAATATGAGGCAGGGGTCGGGGGGCGGGGGGGGATCGGTTTAATATAGTAAAGCCACAGGTCTCCCTCTCTGGTTCATATCAGCGTCTCGAACGGTAATGGGGACAGCAACATGGTCTGCTTTCTTTTGGGTGGCTGTGTCCATCTGTGTCTCTGCTAACTGCCCCCCCGTTCTCTCATTTTGCCCCTCAGACTCTCTTGAACAGAAAGGGAGGTTGCATTGTCATAAATCTGAGGACAGACAGGCATGCCCTTGACGTGCGCCATGCATACACAACATTAGCATCGGCCGCTACTTTAAATACTTTTGGCTTTTTCGGATGTTTGATAGCGTCGCCTTCCTCAATTTGATCTCCTGCTTTATAAGGTGACCTGAGCTAAATCATTTTGGCATGCGTCACAATCTTACCTCGTGCCAACAGACCAAGATTCAGTGGAAACGCTTCCAAAATCAGCAAAGTAAGCCGGACTTGAGCAAGACGAGGACTGCAAGCTCCGTCTGTGTATTTTGATACCGTGTTTTTACGTACCTTGCCGAAACAAAACGACTACCTTAACTACTTAAATGTTTTACACTTTTTATACCTGGGCTGCATTTGCAAGGTCGCGAGCGTGGTCGTAGTTTTCCATCTTGCACAAGCCACGCATGCCTTGTGCAGAATACGGTTGCATCAAGCGCATCTGTTTTTACTAGCCGACATGATGCTACGCAGACCTCAGTGAGCAGGAATGCTTTAGTGTCTTAGGGAAGCAAATCTATACCGGGCACTTTCCCCTTATGCCGCTGCTGCCTCCATATTGCGAGCTTATGTGTGTTTGGAATATTGGGCTTTACATTGCTGCGGTGCAGTCAGTGATTAGATTTCCTGTTTATGCTCTGCATTACAGAGAGAAAGTGCTCTGCTTCAATTTCATGCCCCTGACGCGAGGGGGGGCGACGCCAAAGGGGCTTAGCAGGGAAGACATGGATGCAGTTGCACACACACACACACACACACACACACACATATATCAGAGGCACAATAAGGACAACAGAAAACAACTGGCTCAGGTTTTGACCTGCAACTGCTTTCCATCCTTTTCCCTCTGATGCGCCTTCCTCTCCTTGTGTGGCGGCACTATTATAAATGTAGAACCTCATTTGACCGGCAGCACAGATCCTGCTTGCTAATGTCTGATTTTCCAATCCTGCGCCTGTCTCCGCCGCTCAGGCCTCCACACATTCCGGCCCATCCTCACATCCAAGACGCTCTGAAACAATTATGCTATAATCTGTGCACAGCGGAAGAAACGTCCAAAGCAATTCATGCCATCAATTCTGCGGTTTCCCTGCGGTTTCGACCTTCGCCCTCCCCTTCCACTCCAACACCGAATGAGCAGCAGGAAGATGAAGAGGCAGCACTGCGGGTAAATCACTTCAACAAAATGTGCCCTCTGCTGTAGGTGCTGACATGGGACCCAGCCTCGCCACCTCAAAGACGCCGTACGGAAGGAGACCTACCATCAGAGGTGGGATTAATTGTCCTGTTTGTCTACAGGCTCCGTGTTTTCTTCTCCGCTCCATTGCGGAAGAAACCACAAACTTCGTGACCCTTGAACCCTCAAAGGTCAGATCCCAGGGGCGGGGTGAAGGCAGAACAGAGGGGGGGGGGGGGGGGTCCTGCAACATGTGGTCACCTCGTTTGGGGAGAGTAAAAACAGTTTTTCTTAAATTGGCCGTGCAATCTGCCACATCTGGGATGGATTACAGCAGGATAATTCTTCCCTGGAAAGGCAGTGGGGAGACTGGCATACAGCAGATTGTGGACTGGGAGGATGATGGGGAGAGGAAGAACAAATCAACAAGTTGCTACAATTGAATGCTACTGAGTCCAACCCGAACCACAGAGCAATTGGACAACAGTGATATTCTTCCTTCTGGACAACATAATACATGACAGAACATTATGCTCCATTATTGTGCCATCCCTCCTGCCGGGAATGATGTCACAGAAGGGAATGGGAACTCAGCTGGATGGAGATTTGATTTGATAGACAGATTAGATTTATGTAGGAGTAGGAATTTTCTAAATCAGTGACAGTTTAATGGAACATTTATGAGCAAAGTTCACTGGTTGATGAAGTCACCAGTCAAACTCTAGTGTCAACCAAGGAGTAAACTTGATGAGATTTTAATTAGCAGTAGGATAAAAGCAGTTTTTGTTTGTTTTTAAATCAGGAATTGAAACCAGCCTTATAAGCAGGCAGACTTTTGCCCACAGATGCATGTGTGGGCATGGGGTGTGAGGGATGCCAAGGACCAGACGATTGTGTGGGTGCCCAGTCTGCAGTTTTTTTAAAAGCCCCAAAAAAAAGTCTTTATGTTAAAATCCAAAATGTCAAACAAAGACGGGCTGACGTCACGAACTAAGGGAATAACCCAAAAACTCAGCCAAACAAAAATCCTTTTGCATTAGAGAACAGACTGACGTCACTAAACGGAGGCCGAGGAAAGGACAGGGAAACAGGAGTTTGCATGTGTGGAGGCGAGCGCATAATCGGGCCGAGGTCAGCAGGTGAAAAGGGTAGAAGTAGAAAGAGCTGGTGATGATCTGGGATTTGGATCAGGTGTGTCTCGTTTGGTTCAGCCAGTCGGTTCTCTGCCACGGCCCAAAACTACATGCGGGATGCGGGAACATAAAGGGTTCCTTGCTTATCCTCTAGTCCTATCCCAATCCTGTTACTGCCCCCAGTGGATTTCAGCATTCTTAATCCTAACAACGTCCATCAAAACTGTTGGGATTATCCACAGATTTCCGAGGGAAATTCCCAAAGATGTACCCCCCTCCTCCTCCACTCTTACCGGTTTCCTTCTAACTTCCCTCTGTAGGGGTCTAACGTTTCGCTTGACTCTGTCGGAGCAGTGTCATTTACATAGTTTACCCTAATCGTCAGTAAATCCTCAATTTGAAAAGAGAGTCGGGGGGCCCTGAATGGATGCTTCCCCGGGAGTTAAAATGACGGGCAGAAAGGTGCTGGCAGCAAAGACAATATTTCATTTGGGATTTCATTACTCCTGCGGCACTTATGTGTAAAAATAAGCAAGGATCCCAATGTGAAACTATCCAAATAAAGCGAGAGGAGCATCAAGTGTTTTGAGAGCACACACACAGTGAAGCTTCTCGCCTTGGTGCCTTGTGCATGTGTATATTTTTAATCACTCTCCTGCAGCTTTGGAAGCTTATTGGCAATGATTTTTGTGAGCTAAATCCAACCGGTTAGTGCTGAAGATCCCTCGACCGTCCGTTAGGCTTGTCAATGTTATTGCGGTCAAGTTCAGGTGTTGTATTACATGGGTATATGTCAGAATGGTGAGTTTGTGGGGTCATAGTTCATAGTTCATAGTCGTGAGCATGTGTTTAACACAGGTGCTCCACGCCAAGTAGAGGTCAAGACTTTGGGGAGCGCACTGCTGGATGGACCAGCACCTGCTATTGGGAGGAGGAGAGCGTTGCAGCTCTACATGCAGCATGGCACAAAGTCCTCGAGAGCAAAATGAGTTTTACTTAAAAGAAAAGACGGGAGAGCAGTTTTGCCACGAAAAATTCTCAAGGTCAACTCTGGATCCCCGAGGATTTGTTGCATCTCATCAGCAACATCTTTGATGACTGAACATGAAACGTTTTGCAAAGTGAAGAATAGACGTCCTGGTTGAGGAAGTGCGCGGAGACTCCTTTCATTTGTGGTCTTTGGCCAGAGAAATCAATGAGAGACTCCCACCACAATGAGACGGGATGATAAAAGTGTCTTTTCAACACCGTCTGATCATAAGCCAATAAAACCCAACAGGTCCAGATGAAACAAACCGCTGATTGACTTCCTGTTCTGATACAGAGAGCAATGTAAAGTTAAGGAGAACATTATTGTGTGTGTTTTGTTGCACATAACCTTCCCCCACCCACACCCAGGCACACACACACTTAAGACCTACAGACATGTAACAATGGAGAAATAGATTTTATTTATCCCGAAGGGAATTCTTTCACTCGGCGAGGATGGAGGAAGCGTCTTTGAAACGTTTGTTCCTCGCACATTTTGGATCCGTTGAAAGAGAAATGCTAAAGGTATTATTATTAAGAATTCTGAAACAGTAGCTTTGACAAATAGTTTGTGCGTCTGATATGATGAGATGTGATATTTTTCCCAGACAATTTCTCATGTCTCAAAACATGTGTGGAGGATCTTCGGCTACAAATCCCCTGGCAGTGCACGTTAAGCTGCACCATCAAACAACCCGTGCCTGCTGTTTGGTGTAAGCTCGCACCATGGGCACGCTTGACACATTGGAATACACATCTGTCCTCGTTCCCAGCGCTGATGCACATTAACCCTGCAGAGAAGCACATTGATCACATTTGCTGGCCAAATGTGAACCTCTCAGCTCTTGATGTGCTGCTTCTCTTCTAGCCCATATGATGTGTCCAAAGCGTTTTGCACGTGTCGGCTGATGGCTTGCTTTCCAAGTCTGTGATCTGTACGGTTACTGCGGCAACGTCTTTTGAACCAGGCATCAAAGGCAATTATGCGAATGTGATTCAAAATGTGAGACGGGCTTGTCCGAGACCTGCATAAAGGCGGTAAACTGTATAGACTCAAATAGAAAATACTCAGATTTAATAATAAATTCAATAAATAAGATAACACAACACAACGCAAGAATTCTTTCAAGGTCCAACATGAAAAGGCCCCCACAAATGTACCGGTTCATGAACTAACACTCAGAGAGCTGGTTCTTTCCAGATGATGACCCCCACACTGCAAATTGAAGGGCACTAATGGAGGGGCTTGAGCCAGACATGCCCCGCGTCTGTTCTGCCCACCTGCATGCGGAAAAGGTGCGAGAACAGCAGCAGCCCTGCTCGATGCTCCCCTCTTAAATGAAAGGCTTCCCACCTCATCCGTGTGTAGCACGTGTTTCATTTTCCAAGCAGGTCATTGGGAGTGATAGTTTGGAGTTTAAGCGAGAACTCACTTAGGGAATTGTTTCTCCATATTTCCAGATGTTATGGACATCGCTCACAACAGAGGCGCTCATATCTCGCTCCCTACGTCTTTAGTTCCAAACATCCTGTCTGTCGTTCCCTATTCTCCATCTCCCTCCACCCCACATAAACCAAACACATGGCCGACATGTGTTTCATGTTTGATTTGGCACATAACTAATAAAATCCGTTTGCCTAACTTTAAGCACATTTGAGGTTTCAAAAGTCGACACTTGGCCTAAATGTGTCCATTTCCTCAATTGGGTCCTGATTTCAGGGTCCAGTTGCCTATACCCGTCAGCTTCTGCCATTGTCGTGTGATTTTTGTCTTGTTTTTTATCTTTGTTGGGAAGAAATGTATCTGTTTCTTCAGTTTTTAATTTCTTCCAACATGATGGCCTTTTTTTTAATCATCAATAGATGTAATTTCCCTTCGTTAGTGAGGGATGGCGAGGGCCACTGGCGTGCAGCAATGCTATTTGGAAGGACGTATCGCAGGCAGCTGAATAGTCATGCAATGTCTCCCGTAATGATTAATCAGCCCTTGAACAAGCAGCTGCAGCAACATCCGCACAAAAATATGCAAAAATATGCAATTCCCATCTCATGACTTGGCCTGACAGCCTGACGGTGGGTCTTTGGTTTTACACCACATGTGGTCATTTTTGCAACATCGCGAAACTCCATTTAATTTCTCTCTCAGTATTAAACAAGTCCTTTGCAGACCTGATGCTCATAAATAATGAAACCATCTGAAGGTTAAATGTAAGCACTCGGTGTGAGCCAAGTATGTGTCTCACATATGATTGTTTTTCATGCAAATAAAGTTCTGTAGTTCAGTGAAGAATGTCTTTTCATGTGCTCCAATTTCTTTTTCATCCTCCTTGCAAATTTTTCTAATATTCCTTGCCACTTCAATGCCCCTGACTCCATAGCCTCTCAGAAAAAGATTGTGCTGCTGCCTTCATTTTGCTTTAAAAGTTACAGTTCCACTGTAAAGATCTCTTGGTTGCGTTCTCCCTTCATAAAGTTTTGGTTTTAATTATTATTTTAAGGACTGGCATTCCACTGGAATGATCGTCAATCATATGTCGCATTTTAAAACTTTAACATACTTGAATTGTTCAGCTGCCAAAATCCAGATCAGAGACTAATGTTTATGTTATTAATATGTAGAAATATGAACGGGCATGCTCACGTGGGCCACTGTCAGTTTCTGAGTTCTGTTAAGGAAGTACAAGTTCTATCTATCTATCTATCTATCTATCTATCTCTACATGCGTGCCTCATACACCTCATACACTCATACGCAATAATGATGCAACACCTGTCTTCTTCCCAAGGGTGCCTATACGTGGCGTTCTCTGAAGAACATCCAGGGCTCTTCATTGCTTCCCACTTGTCAGGCCAGAATCGCTGAGCATGAATAAAGGCCCGGCCTAAACAGAGCTCTCTGGGTTTAAACATGTCATAACTACAGCATGCCCATTTATCAAAATGGTCAACCACGTAGACCCGAGAACACCAGAGCGTAAATCCCACATCATGACCCTGCAAGAGAAACAGATATCATGGATGTAAGACAGATGGGTGCTGCCGAGGGGGGGGGGGGGGGGGGCAGGAGAGGGTTGCGGACTAATGGTGTCTGTTTTAGAGCAAATGACGAGCATCTTTCTCAATGGAGGGTCTCGGACCCACTTTCTTTTTTCCTGTGTTTACTTACGCTCTTGAACCTTTTTCAGCCGGACTCGCTCAGCTCCCCCCCCCCCCCCCATTTGTCTTCCTCCCTGCTTGATCATATGAATGGATGGCCTCAAGTGTAAGCAAAGAGCTGCAGGGGGGTGGAAGACGACATCTGATACAAGAAATTAAGTGCTGCGTGTCTGCGTTGATGAGTGGAGCGTGGAAATAAATACTTCAAAGCAACATGGATGATGTCAAATCAATTAGATAATAAAAGCACTTTGCATCAAGCTATTCTGGTGCAGATGTTGTTGTGCACTTTGTTGGTGCAGAGTTCATGCATGTATGCATTTAATGCACTAACTTTAGCCCGTCTTACACAGGCAGCTCTTAAATGTTTCAAAGTAGTGATGGGAGGAGATTATGGGATGGGATAGGGACAGGGCTCGGAGCTGGATCGGAAGGTAAATGATTTTCTTTATTGTCCACAAACTGTTGCATGACACGTGTGAAACATCACTAGGTGCCGACGCTACTGTGTTATCTATCGTGCTTCTTTTACGTGGCTCACTATCAGGAATATTGCACCCTGGGTGACGTCACGCTGCCTCGTTTTGTTCGATGCGACGGACAAAGCTTCTTTGTTGCTGAGCATCTCTTTAGGAAAAAAAGGATTTTATCTCTGTCTTTTGATCGAGCTTTTCACAGCAATCAGCTGGAGACCAGAAGAAACCGAAGCAGCTGCAATGGAGTTAAAAGAATAAGGTTTTTTTGCACACTTGCAAAAGGGAAACAGTGATTACAATTCAGGGTTGGTGTTTCCTCAAAAGCAATAACGTGCACTTTATGCTGATGCTAGAGGTAAACTCATTCGTGTTCATCCTCTGCAGACTGCGAATAAAAGGTCTTGGCTAAATATTTTGATTAGAGGAACTTAAATATCAGTTTTTCCCCGAGTACAACCGTGTCTACCAGCGATTAAACTGAGCTAAATAGCGATAAAAACCTATCCATCCATCCCTCCATCCATCCATCCGTCTTCCACTGTTCATCCGGGGCCGGGTCACGGAGGCAACACTGAGCAGGGATTTCCAGACCCTTCCCCCCCTTGCACCAATCTCCTCGAGCTCTTCCAGGGGAGATTCCAAGGTGTTTCCAATAAATCGGATATTGATCAGTGTCTGACGCTCATAAAGGAGCTGCTTCATGCTCTCGCTGAACAAAAGTGCTAAAAACCCACAAAGCTCTCATTGTTACAACAATAAAAAGAACATTAACAAACCAATTATTGATGGTTGGACAGCAAAACAAATCACTAAAACTCCCTTTTCCTGGTTGACACTCCCCAGAGAGAAAGACTTCACCCAGTGATGCTCATATATTTTGAGCACGTCGGTGATACATAAGGTGTTCCATTAAAGCGCAGCCTCATAGGATGGTGTGGTAATACCGCTCCCTTTCTTCTCATCCCTCGCTGTTATCCTCATATTCTCTTCTTGACAGCAGCTCGGTGTTCTGCTGACAGAGCCCATTTTGGGCTCCTATAGAGATAATGTTAATGGGAGACAGACTGCTCCCCTTTCCTCCCTCTGCCCCCTTCTCTCGCTCTCCTCATGGATCCCACAGGAGACGCACTGAGGGGAAAGGAGGTGTGATGGACGGTCTTTTTCCTTATTTTCAGCGGTGGTCTACGCACTGGAACTGAAACCGCATTGCTGACATAATGCAAAGTGCGCACATCGAATAACTCATGTTCACACGTGAGGCTCCACTTCGATATCGAAACACGTTGCCTTCAAGTGCTTATTCTAAACTCATCCAGATTTAGAGGCCGTTAAACGTCTTTTAGTACTTAAACAGATCCTGGGAGAGGTTTTAGAAATTTAACAGCACAGAGTTACTTGGTTTTCAAAAATTAAATATCAGCAGGACAAAGTGCGATACAAATAAAACGATCACTTTATTGTTTAAAAGCAATAATAATTCATTATTACGATATACTTAAAATTCTGATCGCACTGCAAATAGACAACATCATTAGTCCTAAATCCACATCAATGGTGAATTGAACATTGATTATGACCCGTCTCCATCCCTAAAGCCATGCTGATCAGTATATTAACAGCAGATCAAATGAACACCTGTACCGTGAAAGAGGTCGCCCACGATGACAGACGAAGGGCTGATCATAAACCAAAGCTGTTTAGCGTCTTTGAGCTTTTTATCTTTATTTGCAGCAAGCTCTGATGACCCAACTGTGTCTGCGTATAGCAAAATCAGCATGAAAGAGTCTTACAGCAAAAAGTTAACAAACACCGCGAAGCATCAGCGGCTGAACGCCCCTGATGGTTGAAGCCAAAATGGAACTAAATGAAGCACCAATACAGAATTCAATTTATTGTTCCAAAATAATGATTGCCTTGCTTTGTGTTTTTCCGGTGTGAAGTAAGTGACCGCTATAATGGTTTCCAACTTTATGGGGTGTTAACAGGTTTGGTTTGTGAACCTTTCCAGTAAAAGGTATGGAGCTTTGTAATTTGTTCAACACAATCTACAGATGTTACCAATAAAAATATTAACTACTGATAACTTTTGGAAGGTACCAGTGCATCATTTAAAATGATATTGTGGCTGTGTCAGAGGACGTTAAGTATAATCACACAATTCAGAGTTTACAACTGGCCAAAGGAAAGCCAGAAAGTTGTAAACATAAATGTTCCACATTGACACACCTGCTATATATTAAGATCACTTTATTTTGAAAATTCCTTCTGCGTTGCCGTAATTATTTTTTGAAAAACAGCCAAAAAGAAGTGGAGGTGCACGCCTCCACCGAGACCACGCAGTCGCTTTAACTACTGTCAAGATCGAGCTCAGATCCTTTGTAACCATTATTTATCGTCACTTGATTTTCAGCATCCAAATATTCTATCCAGAATTGTATGTGGATCCACATGAAACCACAGACTGAAAGGTAAATATGCTAGATTTATATATATATATATGCATTAGTGGTAGAGAAATTAACAAAATCTTCAAAACAAAGAACCTTTCTTGCATTGCCTGAGGTCAATTACTGTCCCAAATCCAATCCACCCACAAAGTTTTATGGAATTCTGTCCTGGTTTCTTGTGTATTCGTGCTGCTAATCCAACAAAGATGGGTGAAAACGAAACCTGCTACGAGGGAACAGGTAACAACAAGATAAGGAATAGTCCTCTCACACTTACAAACTGTGAGTTGAGCTTCAAAGGGCCGTTGGTCCGTCAATCCCTCTGCATCGCAGTTACCCCATTACCACTTCCAGACCCTCCAAAATCTGATCCACGCCAGAGCGGGAAATTCCACGGACAACCCTCCCAGCAGGGAAGGGGGCATTGTGCTTTACGGCACGATGATATGTTTAGTGGCTGTGTGTGCACTTGTGTGTAAGTGTGTTTGATGAGTTCTCAAAAACAAACTTTAACAGACCTTCCACGGCTCCCCACCCGTAATCCTTTAAAAGCATTTGTAAAAAAAATAAAATGTTTCTAAATGACCTTCCAAATAAGAAAAACATCACCATACGTAATGAGCGCTGTGAGGATTGGGGCATAATAACTACATAACCATATCTCGCGACATCCAGATGTGTGAGTGGGAGTGCAAAAGAGGGGAAAAAAAGAAAAATGAAAGAAATTATAACAAAAAACAAAACAGTAACAGTTAATTCCGGCTCCTTTTTTCTTGCCAGCTCCTTTTAGCGAGGCTTTTGTGCCCTACGTTTTATAGCTCTGCCGTCTGCCAAGAGTTCTTGGCCTGTGTTACAATTAACTGAACAGAACCGGGCTCAACAGGCACCCTGGGAGCAGAACAACACATCAGGTCCAATTAATATCAGTAGGTGGAACTTATTGCAGCCTGCAACACCCTCACACCAAGGCACCAGGGATGGCAGAAAGAGAGGGGCTTTGTAGAAATGCTTGGGCCTGCATGTTAACGCAAAGTGAACCTTGTTAAATAAAGTAGGGGGGGGGGGGGTTCAGTCTTTGTAGAGATGCTGATTGGTGGTCGCCAGCAAAGACGGAGGAAGGAAGTTGCAAACACAACCTATTGAGTCCTACTGTGGTCGGCCATTTCAGTTTTCCCCAGTTTGAGGCTTTAACACGCTTGACCTCTGTATACAAGCCTGTAAAATCAAACCAGTCAGGCCAGTTCACTGCCTACAAGACCCACGGGCGAAGCAGTTGGAAGTGTAATAAAAGAATTACAGGAGTAGAAAAGCGACACAACCCCCGCCTATATCGTTCCGGTTCTCTTCATCTAACTCTTGTGTCGTTTCAACATAATGCATCCTCCTCTTGCCCAAAGGGTTAAAAAAGAAAAAGACTCACCTTCTTTAAACCCCAAATCTATTGCATGAACAAACATCCAGTAAAGCATCACATTGTTTCCAAAGGTATGTTCTCTCCGTTCATTTCTGTTGCCTATCTGGTTTCTTCTGTTGCATTCCTGCAGAATAACTGCAATTAACGCAGTGAAATATTCTCAGAGATACTTCGGTATTTCACTGCCTGCCACTAAGGGCAATTAAAACACAATGCAGGAAATGTGATGTGAAGGAAATGGGAAATGAATTTGATGCTGCTGTCAACAGAATAGGAGAAGCTATCCCACGTTGCTTTTAACGTCAGACAATCTCGGCATTTCTCGATGCTTCCTGATTTCCCTGGCCCGTCAGAGTCCCCAAACACAAAGCTGCACAAAGGCTGGATTTTGCAGGACAAACTGTAATTAACTCAAATCATTCGTATACCACAGAGACAAAAACAGCAAAGATCCTGACTCCCTAAATCCTCTCTGATCTCTCCCTCTGCAATATTTCCATTAAGTCAAATCCTGCTTGCAGATTAGCCACTGTAGTATTAGAGCGCAAAATCAGCCGTGCAGATGTCGGCGTCTGTCGGATTCACGTGCGCCATGTGTTTGTCGATGACATGGCCGACTCGTCCTTAGATCTACGTCAAACCGCAGTGGAAAGCTCCATCGCTTCTGACATTCAGACATGATCAGGGCCTGTGTCCCTACGCCGTTTGATCAAAAATAAAGCTGAGCTGGTGATAGGCTCTTTGATTCAGCAGAGCGATGCTACATGTAGCACTGCTTAACAGCTGGTCATTTTGCATCTTTCTCTCTCTCGCTCTTCTAATTTACTGTCTTCTCTCCTCTCAGCTATCAACAGAAGGTATAAAGTCCTCACAAAAATAACTGAAGCCTTCCAAAAACAGCTCGAAACCGCAGTTTTTAGCAAAATGCCACTCAAAAAAAAGAGGAAGCTGTATGCATAGCAGCGGTTTTAGACACAGCAGGGGGCCGTCACCACCAGGCAAGCAGAACTGATAAACTACAGTAGCTGTTCTTGGTAGTGAAAGAAGATGTCACTCTGCAACAGTGTGTGTGTGTTCACTGATTTGTTTCCAACTATGGCGGTCTGTGGTACGGAAGAATTATTTCATAGACTTTATAGATTTTATAGAGTTAATACAAATACAGAAACTCAACTGCATTTTATTTTATTTTTATTTTTTCGCAGCAGTATTTTGTGGCGTTTGCTATTGCAAAGTAATTGCATATGGACGTACGCTTCCTGCACACACAGTATGCCTGCATATGCATTTCAAGCTAACATTAAACTGAGATTGCGGCACTTCTCTCATGCATGCAGACACTATTGTGGGTCTAGCCGCTCCTTCTATTGCCCTCCCTGTCCTAAAACTCCTGTGAACCGAGGAGGGGCAAATGGAATGAGAACAGAGAGAATGTGACAAAGGTAACATGAAAGAGAGGCCTTTCAAACTCAGAGGAGACATAAAAGACTCACCCTGTCCTCCTCTTTCTCCCCCTAGTTTGCTGTATTTTGTTCTCCCCTCTATCTCCCCTCTCTCCCCCCATTCTTCCTCTCTGTCTCATAATTGTCCATTCAGGCTCAAACAACGAATTGCTAACAAGGCTTTTAGCCACCACTGAATTAATGCAGCCGATGCATTTCGCTAATGTGTTACCTTTCAAACGTCACCTTTTATGCTGCTGCTGTGAATACATCTTCGCCGGTGTGCATTAGATTTTTGGGGGCTGTGCGGCTCAGATTGCCTTTGGCTGCTTTGAAAGGTTCACACAGTAATAGACATATCATAAACCTCAGACTGCACTTTATTGAATATCTTTGCTCCACATGAATTTGCATCAGAGGTAACAAAAATGATCATTTCTTTATCAAGATGAGTCGTTTCATTTCCATAAGTTTGAGGCCGTAGTTTTCCCATGTCTGTGCTAGATCATAGCTGTATTTGTATTGTTATAATAATATAATCTTACAAAATCCATGCAGAATTTGAGTGGCACAATCAGTCCTCTGATTTTGATTTCATCAATTAAATTTGATCATCATGCAACTTTAATAAGCTACGAAATACCTTTACATTATTTCAGCACAATTTTTATTTATCTGCATGATGGAAGGGGGGCGGGGGGTGTAACGTGTAACGTTTGGCTCTGATGTCATGGAAGCCACACCTGTGTCGACACCTGAGTCCACCTGTTGAACAAATCTTTACCCCCTCGGGGCTTCCCGTCGTGAGTTCAAAGGTCAGAATGAGCTGATGAGGGAGCAGAAGGTCATAGGTTGGCAAACGACCCCAGAGGAAGACATGCTACTGTTTCACCATGATTGCATACGTCGGCGGCATGAGGACACACGCCGTCACACAGAGAAGTAAAGGGGACGAGGAGAATGAAATGAAGGAGACGCTTCTGTTTTTTTAACATTTGTACTTCAAGAGGGAGGCTGGGAGGAGATGAAAGAAGAGAAAAAGAAAATATGTTTTTAGTCTTTTGATCCCTTTGCTTCCCATCAGGTCTTGTATCAAACAAATTACCCAGAACGCACCCCTGCACACATCAGTCTCATTACCCATCTCCCCTTTCTTGGAAACAGTGGGCAAATAGCACTGTCTGTAGGGAGGAGGAGAATCAACATCATAATGAGACTGTCGATGAGATGTTTATGCTTATCGGTGTATATGCATGTGTGTGTGTGTGTGTGTGTGTGAGCTGTGCGTGTGTGTGAGAGCTAGTCTGGACTCAGAATGACGTAAAAATATTATGAAATAAAACGTCTAATTTATTCTGAACTTGTTTTTCATTTGCAATAGACCGATATCTGGGCTGTTGGAGATCTTGTCTAGAACAACGATGCCTGCAGTTTATTTTTGCATGATGTCCCATTTTTGTCAAGTGGAAGGACGTGACTTACATTTTCAATGTGATACCGAAGAAAGATGGTACAAGTTTCTCAAAAATAAGCAATCTGATGCATTTCTTCTAACTGGATTGAGATAAATAGCTCCTTGTTCACGCCAACAATAGCATTTTTTAAGATTACCCTTCCTTCTGGCCTTTGTTTGTCCCTTCACCTCCACTGCATCCATCTTTTTTTTTTTTTCAAGTTTCAAGTCCCAACCACTTATTACCGGCACAATTCTCCATTGTAATCCCGTACAAGACGGTCATTGTCTGTGAAGCACCGTGACAAGGGGACCTCCATGTCAACACCGACCGTGTGGCAGCAGATCATTATGTCTGGCCACGGGGTTGGTCAAAGCTGAAAGGTCAAAGGTCAGGGAACAGTCATCATTAAGCGAGTCTTCTCCGTCAACAGGTTTGTATATATGGCAGGAAGAGACATAGCGTTTCCCATCAGGACTCGCATCACTCTGTCATGCAATGAATGGTGCAAATGTTTAGCATATGGAGAGAAATGAATGGATATGGAACGATGATGATGGAAATGAAAAAGAGCTTGTAACTGTGAAAACCTCCCCGTAATGTCCCTGCGGTTTATAAAGTAATCTAAACATGTCATTGTTACATGTCCTAAATGTATTTTTTTTTTAAAGTCGTCGGTAAAGTAAAAGATTCCAGTTTGAACTCTAAAGCTTCAAACTGTTGTCCTTATTGTTTTAGACGTTGGGTTAAAAGGTGACCTTATCAATCCTTTTTATCATTAGTTGCTGAACTGCCCATTCATATGAGAAAGTTCAGGTTCGCATTGATTGGCCGAACCCTAAAGGAAATTATATTTACTCTCCAGTCACTAATTTGCATTCAATAAAGTGCCAGTTACTTTGGGACGTCACTCTGCCCAATGAAAAGACAAAGCGCCTTGGGCTAGATCCTTTTTTAAAAGGTACAACTTTAAATGTTAGCATCCAGTCCAACTGTGGACTTATTGAACACAACATGCTAAAACCCAAAGACAAGAAATGGGGTTCTTCATATTCTTTATTAAATACAATAGAACATTTTCCCTGTCAGATCAGACGTGACACGCCTGAGTGCTGACTTTAAGATTTCCTGACAGTGAGGCTGAGACTCCGGCAACGTTCCGGGGGGAATCACAGCGATCAAGATCAACCAAGGTCTGTCTGATGACAGGATGTGCTGAGGTGCTTTACAGTGTTTCCTGATGGGCAGACATGGGGGGGGGGGGGTTGTTCATTGGTCATGATAATGGGGGTTTAATCCCTGGTTCCGACTACATGAAGGAAGCAGATCTAACTGTACAGCAGCCCCTGAGCTCATACCGGGGCATTCAAATGAACATTTTGACGTTCAGTCTGAAGTGTATTTGTGAACGCTCAGGTGATTCAAGCTCTTCCACAGCAAACTCAGAACCCCTTGGGATCATCCCGTTTCCCGGAGGAGCTCTGATTTTGAAACAGGAAAGGGTTTTCCCCCCAAAAGTGTTGACATGAAGTTGGAACTGAACCAGTACCTATACTGGATATATTGAGATTTAACTTACCTGGAAGTAAAGGGGTCGAAACCAAACCAGTAAGCAATAAGCAAACAAGCAGTTAAATCGTATTTCTGGCTTCGTGAGCTCAGGGTCTGTGGTCATCTTTGCACTTTTATGCCACTCGCTGAGCAGAAGCAGGAATGGTGATTAGACGGGCTCCCAGGGTGCATGATTGAAATGTGTGTCGCATTATTCAGAGAGGAAGGCCAATCCTCCCTCAGAGCAGAGCAGAGCAGCAGAGAGATGATGATGGGAAGATGAGGACAGACCGCTGAGACTGGTAGACAAAGGGGCAGAGGGAGGGAGGGAGGGAGGGATGGGGGGGGGGGGTAAAGTGATAACCTTGCCTCTCGTTCATTGCTGTCTGCTCAGTGATTTAATTTGGTCGCACCGTCACACCTGAGCTAAAGCTCATCCATCACAGGTATACTGTACTGCAAGATCCCTCCTCCGGTTCTCCACATTCATCTCTGTGTTACTAGCTTTCCCTTCCCCACTCCCCCCTTTCCCACCACCTCCTTCCTCTCAAGGCTGCGTTCATCCCTTGTTCCACATCGCTCCAGATCTGTCCATCTCACTCTCTCTGATTCAGACATGTCTCTCCAATTCTCTCTGTTGAGGTTTTTTCCCCAATTTGATTTGGGCTTGTGTTTACATCATCATCATCTGATTTATTTACTAAAGTTTCGACAATAGGATGGTGATGAAAAGCCAATGGCATGGCAATATTAAATTGTGTTTATTTGTACAGTAAAATCTACAAATATACATCTAGAAAAAACAGATGATTGCAGATTCATGAATCCAGCAAGCAGTTGAACAATGACCTCTGACACTGGCGGCTGTTTGATGCCTCTCAGCTTGACAAAGTGGATAAATGTGTGAAGTTATATCTTGAAAATCAAAAGTGAGCATGTCTATATGACATTTATTCATCTTCTTAACTGCTTTGTCCATTACCGGGTCATGCTGGAGCCTATCCCAGCAGTCAACGGGCGGGGTACACCCTGCAGGGTCACACATAGACAGATAATAATTCACACACACACACTCACACTAATGGATAATTTAATGTAACCAATTTACATGTTTTTGGTGGTGGGAGGAGGCGGGAGAACCCGGAGAGAACCCACGCAGACACGCAGAGAACATGAAAACTCCTCTCAGAAAGGTCAGACTTGAAGCTGTGACCTTCTTTCTTGCTGTGAGGCAACAGCGCTTCCACTGCGCCACCGTGCTGCCCACATATACTACAGTATTAGCATATTTACAATGAAGAACTCAAACCACAAGTCGCCTTTCATATCACCTCATAAATCTACTGAACCAAGAGCACCACGCTGTGATTTTTGTTGGAGCATCTGCTCGCGTGGCTCCTGGTCTGATGGAGGTGTAAATAGGAAGCTTCTTTTTTCTTCTTCCAGCATCTTGCTCTGCCATCATGAGGCCTCAAAAATCTGCTGAATCAGAACTCAGGCTGTGGGATAACAAAAAAAAAGACTTGTCTGTAGTGCAAATGGGAAACATTCGAATGAACTGTCAGATTTCATTTTTTGAAAGTCATCAACTATAAACAGCCTCTTGTAGGACCCAGACAGACTTTGTTCTAGTGTCTATATAGTTTATAGACTTGTTAGCGTCTGAGTAATCCCCCCCGCACTTAACTGTTCCCCAGTATGGCTGCCAGTTGGACAGCAGCTCATTAGCAGAGGAGCTGCTGATGCTGAGCACTCGACATCGTGCACTGCTTCTGGGAAAAAAACATGAAAATGAGAACGCATTAGGCAGATTGTTGCTATAGCAAGAAAGGATCGCTGGCGCATTTGGAAACAGGCTAAAAATAGAAGGAACAACCTTGACATTGGCTTGCAATGCCTGAAACTTAATTTCAACAATAACCATTAAAAGGCTTTTAAAAAGAATAGGTCACTGAGAATGTTGTCAGAGCTGTTTGTGCATGTGCACGTGCACGCCTGTTAGCTTCGACCATTCTTGTGTTTTACACCAGCAGGTCGCTATGTGGCGCCAGCACAGATTCACCCCCCCCCCCCCCCCCACTTGGTACAGTCCGCTGAACACCTGACAGGACTCCTGGCACAGCCTGGGCAAGAGTAATCAATGCATCCTGCAGGGGGTCATGGGTCATGCCCCCCCCCCCCCCCTCCCTCCTGGCAGAACTGGCACACCTGATTCCGGCAAAGTGATCTCGAAGCACACACTCCCAACACACTGTGCACCGCCTATTGATACAATCGACGAATTAGCGCATGGATCCAGAGGGAGGGGGGCACAATTAGCATCCTGAAAGACTTACAGGAAGAGAGAGTAGCTGCGATAAGATCGTCACAGCCGACAGCCATGCTAGCACCCCTGTTAGACTTCACTCACGCTAATGGGTAAAGTCAGCGAGCTAACAGGCCCACAGCGACCAGCATGCAGATGCTGAGGGGCCGTAATGTTTACCTTAATTGAGTTTACTAAACAACATTGTGTAATATATTGCGCCGCACTGCAAATTTCAATCACATATTGGCATCTCTAGATCAAAGTGGTTCATCTAATCGGCTGCTTCAAGAATTACACTAATAATTAAATGCTTAACGAGATATATTAGAGGACACTTACCTGCATAGATGCAGTATTAGTACACACACCTGAGCCCACACGATCAATGACTACCGTAGGTTATTATAAGGCAGCTCATTTACCAGCATTAAGTGTGGGCGATAATTACATTGTGGACACAACAGGTTTAAGAGGAGGTATTGATCAAATGCCTGCATGTAAGCCTTTGATCAATTCATTAACGAGTGAGCGTTACTTCCTGAGCGCTGGCATGCGCGCCGCTAAGTGATTCTTAATTAGCAAATACTCTGCAGACATACACGAAACGGGACATACGTGTGTGTGTGTGCGTGCGTGTGTGTGTTTAAATGGAGTTGGCAGGTTACACGGTGAGCTGGCTGGCAGGATCTTGACCTGGTGAAAGTTGGCAAAGGAATCCCTTCCAGCTCCACGGAGCGTTCCTGCTCCTTAAAAACAGCTCAACAAACGAACCGACACAAACAAACACCCCCCCGAAATATCTGCACCCCCCCCCCACCCTCTCCACTTTTCTGAGAAAATGCTATTCAATCAGGATAATGTGCTTTCAATTTAACCCATGGGGAATTTCACGGTTCAAAATACCCCTCTTGTGTATCTTCCTCCATGTTGGATGTGGCAGCTTTACCGGGGGAAAAGCGCACGGGAATTTGTAGAGAATGCGCCTCCTGAGTTCACTTAAAAGACGTGGCAAAGCCCTTCATCTCAGAAAATAAAAATAAAAAAAGCATTCACTGAAAAGAGACATCTTCAGTGCAGCATACAGACTGAAGTCATGCTGGTTTTCTGACACACTTTGCCATCTGCATAAACCGGAGCAATAGGATTTTTGGACTGGAATTAGACTTCTATTTTCATCCAGAGGGGACAGGGGGATATTTTTTATATATCCAGCCATGCCTTTTCATTCACCCTTTTTTTTTTCACGGGTGGAGGGCGACTTGAAAGAGATATTATTGTTGGATGGAAGGGGAAAGAAATCCTCATCATCACCCCCCACCCCGCCTGCTGCTTCTCCCTCCTCTTTTTTCCACGTGCATGTCTCCTCCCCTCAGACGAGAGCCGCAGATAACCCCGCATCCCCACATGAAAGAGGAGCTGAGGGGCAGATGGATAGAAAGAGAGAGAGAGAGGGGAGAATATTAGGGAGTCATAGCTGTAGAGGTCAGAGAACGAGAGGAGAGTTTGATGAGGAGAAAAAAAGGGGGGGGGGACGTGGAAAGGAAGTGGCTAGAAAGATGAGATGGATTGAGATAAACGAGTGCA